>NC_058370.1:4957333-5577000 GCF_018350175.1 Felis catus
TCTGATCTTTGGGAACATAGATTTTTTTATTTTTCACAGTGAAAATGAGCACGTACGTGCTGGGTTTTATTTAAGAGTTGTCACTGTTGGCATCACTCACTACCTTTGTTTTTAATCCTGCTGAAGAACACGCCAAAAAAGTGGCAACGGTTCTGGCACGCTCCCGCCAGCACACTCTTGGATGTTTCCGCCTGAACTGAAAGATTCCTGACTGGCCTCAGGCTGCCTTTCAAGTATGTATTTGGGTAACTGCTATTTACAGTCCAGGAAGGCACTACACGTCGTGACTTCAAATGCTGAAGTGAAGGGACTGGACGTGGGGCTGGAGATCAGCGGGCCAGTGGCCCTCTGTGGTGGCAGACGGCCTTGGCAATACTGTCTGAAAGGACTCCGAGGACTCTCGCACGGTACTCTGACGACGCTTGAATCGGTGGCCCAGTCTAAACAATGGGACGTATCACATAAAACCCAGACCCTGAGCCAACTAAAACCATCGAAGAATAAAGATAAAAACCACCCCAGCAACTGGGCAACCAGGGGCCTACATGCCAGTGTGACCCCACCTGCTGGTGTGGGGCCCCACACGCCAGCTGTCGGGGTCGCGGGGGCTGTCTGTGGCTTCCGCGTCCCAGGGCTGGGGGCCCGTCCCTGCCTGGCCGTGCTGGGTGCTGCACTCCCCGCTCCCTCCTCTACACGATGGCCAAGTGCCCTTCCGGCCTCAGTGACCTCTGACCTCACACCGTCGACGGATCTGGACGAGTAAGTTCACCGTGCCCTGTCAGCCTTCTCCTGGTCACCTGCAAGTCCGACGCGTCCGGCTAACGTGAACCCCAGGTCCCTGCAGAGCTTGACCCGTCCAGTCTCACCTCCTCGGGGAGGCCCTCCCTGACCACCAGCGGACACGCCTTCACTTCATCCCACACTACCGTTTCCCATCACTGCAGATCACCGGGAGGGATCTTACTCATATTTGTGCTCGCTGCCTGCCCGTCGAAGCAGAAAGTGCGCTTCAGGAGAGCAGGGCCACGCCTGTCTTGTTCACCGCCGTCTCCCCCGAGCCAGGAACGGTTCTCAATAAATATTGTGATGAATTTGAATGAAATGAATAAACATAGATACAATCTGTAGAGGGTCCCCAAGGTATGCGGCAGCCTCCTTCCATCTAGCAGCATCATATTAACACTTCTGGAAAGGGAAGGGGGAGGGATGGGAAGGGGAGGTCTTACTTTTTACTCTCCTGGTATTAATTTTTGAGGGTTTTCTTACAGTGGAATCACACTTGAATTTCACTTCCCTTTATCGTTTCGTTCACCGTCGATGACTCTGGATGGCTAATTGAAACACATTTAGAGAGACAGAGCGCAAGATGACAGCTTCCAGGACCTCAAGGCCCTGAGCATTATTTATGCGGCAGCAACATTCTTTTGAGAGGGGTCGCAGTCATCAGGCAGGGGCTCTCCAGCAATGAGAACACGAGCTGAACCCCAGCCGCCACTCTTACATTCTCCAATCTCGTGCCACCGAGAACAATGTCAGAGACCAGACTATTCTATGTACGGAGGGAGTTCTCCCCAGCCACGTAATTCTGTATTAAGTTGCTCTGCACAGAGGAAACCCATAAGGCACAGAGATACTCACTAATTTCTATAAAGAGTTCATTTATGTTTATTGCGTTTTTCGCGCTGGTCTCCACAAAAATCGCATGGATGGAGTCGGCGTAGTCCTTCGCGTCTCTCTCCATGACTTCTCTGGAAGGCAACAATTACCCGGTAATTAACCAGATTTGTGATGACAAAGGATGTCATGAACGGCTAGTGACTGAGCCCTGAAAACATGGTCCTCCCGATTACACCACTTATATGGTTCCACAGAACAAAACAAAACAGAACCGAGCAGTACGAGCAATCCAGCTGATAGAACGGTCACAGAATGGCAAGGGGGGGTTTCCCTCCCCCCACCCCCCAAAGGAAAGTCCTCGCTTTGGGAATCATGGAAATGGTCCAGAGAAATTGCCAATAAATGTGCCTTCCTTAAGGTATACATGTTTTCCCCTATTCAAGTACCCTATGTCATGGGAACGGGGTGGGGGCTAGACTAACCTCAGATAACGTCAAGTATGATGTCACCAGTGCTTAAATAAAGCACACACCCGTCTCTCTCTCTCTCTGTAATCTAATCACCCCCAAATGTCTGAACTCTTAATTTTTGTTGGAAACTTCAGGACTTCAACTGAACCAAAAGGAATTTTTCAATGTCAGAGATAAAATAAAAGAAGATTCTTATATTGGATATTGCTCAGGAAGAAAAGGAACACATAATCAGCACCGTAATCTCCCGTTCTAATAACTTACCTGACGTCGATAAGATCACACTTATTTCCTGCTATGGCAACCACAATATTGGGCGGGCCATGCTGCCGGAGCTCCCTCACCCAGTTCTTTAATGTTGAAAATGTCTCCTGGAACACAAGAAAGGAAAGCGGCTGGAGGGCTAAGCAGCCAAAACAGGGGTTTCGGAACAGTCTAAGGAAAATGGAAAGTCTTACTTCTTTTGTGATATCATAAACAATTATAGCTGCAGCCGACCCTCGGTAGTACATGGGTGCTAAGGCACGGAACTGCGGAAAAGGGGGGGAAGAAACAACAAAATTGGGAAAGCGGGTTAAAGATGCTTTTTATTTGACTTTTAGGCCCATTATCCCTGCACAAAAGGTAATCTTTCTCTCAAGCCAGAGAAGATGACGTGATGCGTTAGAGCAGGTGAACCGGTAATTACCAAAGGCAAAAAACCTTTAACGTAACACTGAATGTCTCTCAGAAGATAGTTTGGAATACGGTTTTATAGGAATTAAATATGGTGCTATAAACAATTGTTTCAGCTAAAAAGGCTTCTTAATTGAACTCCGTGTTATAATCCCCGAATTCATTTGTTCAATAGTCCTTTACACCTTGGCTTCCAAAACTATCACGGAGATAAAAATAATGCCGTGAATCGTTCTCCAGAGAAGTGGCTGCGTTTGGATGTCGTAAAGATAACCCTGTAATCTAAATGCTGATCGCACTACAGAAACGCGTCCGCGTTTGCATTCGCTACTCAGGGGACTTTGTAGCTTGCTCGTCTGATCTCTCTGCGCACGTGGCGGTTCCCAAATGCGGGCGCAAATCTCATTCCGTTTACGTGGATCTCACTGTCCTGTGCGGCCCCTCCCCACCCCTCGCACCCCGGCCCCCGACCCGGATAACCGCAGGGCCCCCTCAGCAGCCACCTCTCCTGAGGAGCGCAAGAGACGGCAAGTGGAAAACGGGACGCTGCTTGCTGGGCATCTTGCTCAGTGGACGTGACGTTTACCTACAGCCGATCTTCACTGTAGACCCGACTTTGAAAGCTGAGCCCACCTACGGCTGATGTGATACCACTGTTCTCTGTTCTGGTGGCTGACCCCCAAATACAGGTAGGAACCGTCGTCACAGGGGAGTATCTGGCATACGGTACAATTCACATGCAGAACTACCGATTTTGCAACTTCTTTTCCAATGAGCTTAACCTTTGGCTTTTAAACTTTTAAGTTAATTTGAGTTTTGTACGAGAAAGTGAAACTACGTCTGCAAGCTCGGTGAGGGGAGAGCACGTCTGCTCAGTCTACCATCTCATCTCTGGAGCCTGGTGCCTGGGACGCTGTCGGTGAGCACGAATCGGGGAGCAAATGAATCGAGAACAGTTTCAGGATGCGGTGACGTGACCAGCTGAGTGCCAGACGGCACAGCCGTACGTATGAAGTGTCACTACGCTTTGTGAGAAAGATCTCTGCCTCTGGGGTGAAACCCTGATGATTTCCAAACAAACAGGTTCAGTTTGCGCGAGAAAAGAACAGAAGATGGTAAGGAAGAAAGCACTACGGAGTAGGAAGCTACGTTACCGGACGGGAAAGACTGTGGACGGGCTTCCACGGGGTGAGGCGGCACAGCGGGTGACGCGTTAGCTTCCCTTTCCAGTCCCTTCTTCCCTTTGTGCCTTCGGTCATCCGTCCGCTGCTGTCACACACAGCGGACGCACAACGCTCTGCTAGTTCCAGGTGTACGGCAGGGGACCTGACAAGTTTATGCGTTGTGCTGTGCCCCTGGTCAGGACGGCTGCCAGTCTGTCACTGCAATTACAGCACCACTGATCGACTTCTGCTGCCGCTCCTGCCCTCCTCGCGACTTCTTCATTCCGCGGCTGGAGGCCTGGCCCTCCCGCTCCCCTTCGCCCGTTTTGCCCACCTCCCCACCCTGCTTCCCTCCCGCAATCCCCAGTTTGTTCTCTGTAATTATGGATCTGTTTCTGCTTTTTTTTTTAGATTCCACATGTAAGTGAAATCATATGGTATTTGTCTTTCTCTGACTTATTTCCTTAGCATTATACTCTCTAGCTCTGTCCATATTGTTGCAGACGGCAAGATCTCATTTTTTTTTAATGGCTGAGAAATATTCTATTGTTATGTGTGTGTATACACACACACACACACACACACACACACACACACACACACCACATCTCTGTATCTGTTTGTCTATCCATGGACACATAGGTTGCTTCCATATCTTGGCTACTGCAAATAATGCTGCAATAAACAAGGGGTACATCTATCTCTTTGAATTAATGCTTTCATTGTCTTTGGTTAAATACTCAGTAGTGGAACTACTGGATCATACGGTAGTTCTAGTTTTACTGTTTGATGAAGCCCCATCCTGTTTTCCACAGTGGCTGCACCAGTTTGCATTCCCACCAACAGGGCACGAGGGCTCCCTTTTCTCCACATCCTCACCAGCACTTGTTGTTTCTTGTGTTTTTAGAGACTAGCCATGCTGACAGCTGTGAGATGGTATCTCTTTGTGGTTCTGATTTGTGTTTCCCTGGTGACTGGTGATGTTGAGCATCTTCCTATGTGTCTGTTGAGCACCTGTGTGTCTTCTTTGGAAAAACGTCTATTCAGTTCCTCTGCCCATTTTAAAATCAGATTATCCGTTGCTGTTTTCTGGATGCTGAACTGTGTTAAGTTCTTTAAATATTTTGGGTATTAACCCCTTATCGGATATATAATTTTAGCTTTCGTTTTTAAAAGAAAAAAATTTTTTTTAATGTTTATTTATTTTTGAGAGACATAGACAAAGCGAGCCTGGGAGGGGCAGAGAGACAGGAAGACACAGAATCCGAAGCAGGCTCCAAGCTCTGAGCCATCAGCACAAGAGCCCAACTCAGGGCTCGAACCCATGAACTGTGGGATCATGACCTGAACCGAAGTTGGACGCTCAACTGACTGAGCCACCCAGGTGTCCCTTAGCTTTCACTTTTGATGTATGATACTGGCAACAACCTTTATAAAGTTGTTGGGTTTTTGGTTTTCTTTTTAAATTTGTAAGGGTAAAATTCATGTAGAGAAATGCAAAGATCTTAAGTTAGATAAAAGATCTTAAGTTTTGATAAAACGACCAACGTGTATATGTATACATACAACATCCATGCAAACACCAAGCAAGATATAAAATATTTCTTTCAATACAGAAAGTTCTTTAACGCCCCTCTTATCACACCCCTTCTTTATTCCTGATAATCACTCTTGTCTTCAAGTCTATTTCATTGGTATTTGTTGATGGCGATGTAACCACAATAATTTCCTTTTGCTTATGATTTACACAGAATAGGCTTTTCCATTCTCTTATTTTCAAGCTATGTTTTAACAGTGAAGGTAATCTTCTTACATCAGTAAGTACATTAAAGGTAAAGGAACTGAATATTCTGTTTAAAAGGCAGACGTTATCAGATTGCATCAAAAACCAGGCTTGAGGGGCGCCTGGGTGGTGCAGTCAGTTAAGCGTCCGACTTCAGCCAGGTCACGATCTCGCGGTCCGTGAGTTCGAGCCCCGAGTCAGGCTCTGGGCTGATGGCTCAGAGTCTGGAGCCTGTTTCCAATTCTGTGTCTCCCTCTCTCTCTGCCCCTCCCCCGTTCATGCTCTGTCTCTCTCTGTCCCAAAAATAAATAAATGTTGAAAAAAAAAATTAAAAAAAACAAACAAACCAGGCTTGAACTATGTGCTGGTTAGAAGGTCTCCCATTTTGCTATTTGTTTTAGATTTATTTCATTAAAAACACAATCCTGTTTTTCCTTTCATCCCCTCTTTTTTTTCACTATTTTTAGCACTCAATTTTAACATCTTAATTTGCCCACTAGCCTTTTAGCTACACCTTCTTGTATTTACAAAAAAAAAAAAAAAATTTTTTTTTTTTTTTTTTTACATTTCTTTCTTTTTGAGAGACAGAGCACAAGTGGGGAGGGGCAGAGAGAGGAGGAGACAGAATCCCAAGCAGGCTCCAGGCTCCGAGCTGTCCGCACAGAGCCTGATGCGGGGCTAGAACCCACGACTGTGGGATCGTGACCTGAGCCGAAGTCGGACGCTCGACCGACTCAGCCACCCGGGCGCCCCACACACCTTCTTGTATTTTTAAGTGGTTGCTCTTGTGACTACAATACACACTTTTTTCTCACTGTTTATTTAAGAGTTTAAAATGCACCACCTCGCATAAAATATCAGAACCTTGCAAGAGTCTAATTTTTTAAATCCCATTGGTCTCTGTGCTGTCAAATATTCAAAGTCTACGTGTACTAGAAGCCATACGATCCAACGTTAGGATGTTTACATTCATAGCCAGTAAATAAGAAAACAGAAGACAGACTTTCCTCTTTACCCTTTCCGGCAGCCATTCTCACGGGGACGAGTTGCCACCCGGCGGTGCGTCCGTCTGGCCAGACAGACTCTCTGGGGCTGCGGCTGAGTCTTCTCTGCTCTTGTTCGTCTACAAAGGTCATTCCTTTGACTTCATATTTGAGAGAGAATTCTGGCAGACGGACATCTTTCTGCTCTCAGCCCTTTCAAGATACCTCGTCCCACTGTCTTCCAGCCGCCGCTGTCTTGGTGACAAGCCGGGGCCCCCGCGCACTGCTGTTCCTTGCAGTGTGTCTACTGTCCCTGATGCTTTCGAGGTGACCCTCTTTGACTCCGGTTTTCAGCAGTCTCTGTGGTTTCTTTGTACTGACAGGTCTGCCGGAACTTCCTGGATCTGTGAGTCGATGATGCGTTTCGCCAAATCTGGGAAATTTTCTTGGGAGGATCTTCTCCTTGTTTCCCCTGTCTCTTCACCACTGCTGGGTCTCTAGTTGCGCAAATCAGGTTGTCTGGATCTGTCCCAGCAGTACGGAGACAGTGTTCGGATTTCCTGCTCTTTCTCTGTTCTGACTGGCTAACCTGTTTGCCGCCCGTGCAGGGGAGTTTCTACCGTAGGCACTGCAGCTTTTCAGCTTCAGCATTTCTGTCGGTCTGATCCTTAGTTTCCTTTCTGTGCGAGGGTCCCCATGTGTAGTTAAGTCAGTAAGACTACTTTTCCTTGAAGTCTTTGAACATATTTAAACTATCTGGCTTCTATTAGCCCGTCTGAAGAGTGTTAAAATACCGGACGCTTGCCCTGACGTTGCTTTTACACGTGGCGAGGGAGGGCCTACTTGGGCCTACTTGTGGTCTGGGACGTGGTCTCACCTGCAAGGCCCGGCCCTTCCGAGGTTCCAGCGGAAGCCCAGGGTGTCGTGCTGGCACTCCTCTCCAGTAAGGCAGGACTGGACTCCACCTCCGGACTCTGCTTCTCCTGTGATGAGTAGGGGCCGACTCTCTGCTCAGCCTTGTCACCGCTCTAGCTGTTGTTTTTCCGTCCAGTTATCTTAGCGTCTCCCCTGTGCATTTGCAACTGGGGGTCAAATGGAGGCTTGAGGGGAATTCATGAGCGGATTTTAGAGGTTGCTTCCTTTCTGGGATTTGCGCCCCCTTTTCCCCAGCGTCTCTAGCAGCATCAAACTCTGTCCTCAAATACCACAAGCTAAAAACCAGGGCTTTCTGTGTGAGTCCTAGCTACCTTGTGCTGCATGGTCTGGAGAGTGGCCTCTGGGGAAAAGCTACAAAAAACATGAGCCTCACCGTGGCCATCCCTTCTGTAGTCCCCGAAAGACTACTTTCGGCAGTGGTATTAGAATTGTTTTTTAATGTTTTGTCCAGAGTTTGTATATAGTTGTTGTCTCTGGGAGGGTTAGTCCCTTATAAGCCACTCTGCCGTTATTGACACTGAAACTCTTTCCATGACCCTTTTGATGTAAAGAAAGAAAGTGGTGGTTTAAAAAGACACTCAGAGGACATCTCTGCTCCAAATCTGTGTCTGGATCAAGGTTGGCAAAACTTTTTCTGGAAAAGACCACGCAGTCAAGATTTTGGGCTTTGTGGGTCATTTGATCTCTGTCACAACTACTCAACTCTACTACTAAAGAAATCTACTGAAAGTAGCTATAGACCACATAAACAAAAAAGTACGGTTGTGTATCAATAAAACTTTACTTCTAGAAACAGGCAGCAGGCTGCATTGGTTGACAAGCCAGAGTGTCAACCCCAGCTCTAGCATGATACTCAGCTACTACACGTTTTCCCGATTTTAAAACAGGACAGTAACAGACTTTGTGCCTTCCTGGCGCTCTGACCTCTGGGAACGGTCATCAGGAGAATCCACATTAAGATTCAGAGTCATAAATCTAAGGACTGGACACAGCATCTATTAGATTGTGGTTCAGAAGCTTTCTTGGCAAAAGTATCTGAAATGTTTCTCCATTTCCGGGGTATTTATGGGATCTGTGGAGCTTGCGTGCGTGCTGCTGGCTCTGCCTCCATGCCACCGCTGACGTCCTTGTTAGTGAAGGATGACTGGTGGAGGGAGGTCACTTCAAATGAATTCACTTAGGATAGCAAATAGTGACACAAAGATCTGACAAAGGCACTCTCTTGAGAAAATAAATTTAAATTATGAAAACAAGTTTCATTTCATGTGATGTTAGGGAAAACATTGGGTTTATCATCGCAAGCACGAGCTAGTTTCCTGAATGAACACTGCATCGAAGTTGATTGAGGACTTGTGATTCTCCTGATGAAACAATATGCTAGCACAATACGATGTCTGTCTTTCATTTCATGCTTGACTCTCCTATCCTGTCATAAAAAGGAAATTTTCGCAAAAATATCTGAGGACTCCATCAGCTTTTCCTAGGCTGCTCAACTCTTTGGTCCACAAATCATTATCTTCTGAAACACTTATATCATCATCCTTATCGGTATTTTCCTCATCATTTAACAAGATCCCTACTGTCAATGGCTTTGCATGACATTTGTGAAGTTCTCCAAAATCACTTTCGTTGATGTAATGAAATCAATTTGCAAATCAATTGCAACCGGACCATCAGAAAGACAATCCACCTGCCAAAACCATAGACAGCAACAGATGCGAGGGTCCAATGGGGAGGATGTCTGAACGGTCGGTTCATCAGAAAGGATTCTCATTTTATGACGCCTTTTGGTTCCATGATGTACGTTACTACTGTAGAGAACTGAACAATACGTACGCAAATACCAGAACTTTATAATTTGAGGCATGCAATACTCACATGGTAACAGTAGGCAGAGGATCTGTCCTTCTCATCTGTGCAAAGATAGGGCTGGCAGTCAAATGACATAAGTCCACTGACATCAATACTGTGTGCCAGGGGCTGAGAGCACAGACGTGAATACAGTCTCTGCCCACTAGGAGCTCACAGTCTAACAGAAGACACAAGTGAGGAAATCGACAATCCCGTGGATGGGGGCAATCAAAGACCGTGTGGGACACAAGGAAATACTCTGAAGAGTTCCTTCACTGATCCGTTCAACCAACGTCTGATCATCAGTGCTTTGTCAGGCACTACGCTAGGCCACGGGAACAGGGCAGTGAAAGGACACTGGTTCCAGCTCTTGTCAAACTCAGTAGACAGGTCATCTAACTGCAACTTGTAACGAGGGTCCTCAGGAAAATGAACAGGGGGCAGTGATGGAGCACACACTGGGGTCCTGCTTCGGTACAGGGGGGTTAGGGAAAACTCCAGGGTGTGTCACTGAACCTGAGCCTAACAGGCTGGGCCGGCGGGCCATGCTCTGAGCAGAGGAAGAGAGCGGAAGGAGGGATGTACCTAAGGCCTGAGAGGCCAGGGCCCTGGGGCATTTGAGGAACTGAGTGGAGGCTGGCGGGCTGGAACTCGGCGGGTGAGAGGGTGGATGAGCCAGGAGGGGCACCGGGGCTAGAAGGCAGGGCAGGCCGTGCAGGACCTTGCAGGCCGCCATGTAGGCCTTGGCTATTGTGAGAGAAGCAGTGGGAAGCCACTGAAGGAAGAGAGTAGCGTCTGATTCCCGTTTTCAGAAGATCCCTCCAGGTCCTGTGAGGAGAAGTGACACAGGGTGGCAGGCTGGGAAGGGGGAAGCAGGGAACCAGTTAAAAGGCTACAGGGACCCTCTGTGAGTCACAGGTGGCGGAGAGCGGAGCGCTGGCAGGAGAGGTGGAGGGAGGTGACCGTATGTGACGTACATTCAGAAGACACAGCTGCCCGGCACGCGGGATGAGCAAAATGTGAGGGCAGCTGAGGAAGGACGCGTCCGAGGCGACTTCCAGACTCGGGTGTGAGCAACGGGGGCAGGCGGCAACGCGGTCACTTCTCTGAGAAGAGCAGGGCTGCTAGGAAAGCCCCCCTTGAGGTGACATCGGAGGTGAGTTTGGAAGGCTGGATATGAGCTTTCTCGGCTCAAGTGGGAGGGAGGGTATTCCGAGCCGAGGGAACAACAGTGCACAGGGACGAGGGGAGGGGACCACATGGCATGGTGGAGGACCATAAGCAGCCTGGTCCCAAAGTTAAACTGGGGGGAAGTGACGAAAATGGAGTCTGGCCGAGTGTGGCACACTCAGGTCTTAAAGGCCTCGCCCAGGACAAGCTGGCAGTCAGAGCGAGCCCACGGACGGGTCTCGTAGGAGGCTCACAGCATTTCAACCGTCTGTGGTCGGCTGTCAGATGTTTTGCTTTTCTTAAACCCCGTGCGGCCTGGCTGGCTTGGATGTCACTCCTGCCCCGTAGCTGGCGTTCCTCTCCCGACGGTCTCCACGGCACGGGGTTCCACGGGGCGGCTCTCCCCAGCCCTGCCCGTCCGCCCGCCGCCCATCCCCTAAGCCAGCCCCCAGCTTCGGGTCAGGGGGAGGTAGACTGGCATCCGGGAGCAACTACCCCGCCGCAGAATCAATCACAAGTGGGGCAACAAGAGGCAGGCGAGCCAGCTAATTACAAAACTTAAAAGAACCTGCTATTATGGTAGCGGTAAGGGAGAGGCGTAAAGTGCTGTGTTATTCTTTTTTTATGTTCTAGAAAAAAGAGATGTTATACATCACGGTGTATCCTAGGACAGGCTCTGATTCAAAGTATAATGGAATCTATATTCTAGCATGATTCTTTATGATGAGGGTTTTGCTGGATCATCAAATATATGGGAGGGGGTAATTGGAACTTGGGGATTCAGTGAAAGGTACATATATTATTGGTACGAAGAGCCACAGGCGTTCTTGGCTAATAGGACAGACGCCAGGGCTGTGTCTACAGATACATTCACAAAGGCTACGGGAAGCCACGCTTGTGAAGGCTGGGAGAGTGATGGTTAGCAAAGGTCTAGCTGTCCTAACTGCTCCATTCTAGATGCGCAACACAAACAGAGTAGGAGTGGGGAGTGGGAGGTGAGGCAGACATATCTCAGATGAGTAATTGGACGCAGGGCACGACATCCAGCGTTAAAAAACAAACAAGAAAACGACAGAAGAAACCAAACAGAGCCAACTTAAGACGTGAAATCTGTACAAATGTATGGTGTCTACGTCTAGGACAACAGTAATGGCTTGTTTTGTCTTCCTCCATTTGTCTGTGACGACTCTTGTCAGATCTGTTAGCGTACGAGGTATCTATGGCGTCTTAGATAAGACCGTGACGACAGACTATTTCTCCTGGTTACTTCTGCTACCCTTTTAAGAGCTTACGATAGCACCGTGCATCCATCAGATGTTCTGTTTTGATAGTACTGCTTGAAAACAAAATTAAACAGCAGCTGAATAATGGGGTGGCTGCCAGAGGCCCCTCGACAGGGAAATCAGACACGGAGCCCAGAGGGAAAACGAGGCAGCAGGGAAGTGTCTGTCCCCTTCCCTGCCTTCCCACCCCAGTCCGATACGGGTGGGCCTCAGGAAATCCCATTCTGCACAGGATGCCCTGGCCTGGGCCCCACCCCTGGTTCAGGCTCTTCCTTATGCAGAGAACCATCTCGGACAATTTTATCGTCAGGCGTTTATTAACTACCTATTGCTCAGCTCCGTGTTAGCTCATCCGTTTCACTTAAACCTCAAAGTTTATATGCTGTAAAGTTCCCTCTTTAGCTTTTAAAAGGCAGCTATAAATGAGATGTGCTTAACTCTCCCTTTCTACCACTAATTCTTTTATATCTTTGCTAGAGGACGGAGCCCCAAATTACACACAATGCTCTGAGTGGGATTTTATCAGGCCTGTTAGTCAGCATTTACTCCGAGACACTAAAAAGTATAAAAATGCCCTCAGTGCCCATTATCACTTTCTCCATCAGTGGACTTTGTGGCTCTAATTGAAAAGAAAAAGGCTGGCCCACGCAAATGGAAATAAATGCGTCTCTGGTGCGCAGGAGAGAAGTGAGTGACGTGGAATGATGGGGACAATGACAGTTCGGTCGGAGCTTTACTGTGGGCCTCAGAAGAACACATAGTAAATTAAAGGGCAACTTACTCGTTCTTGTCCAGCTGTGTCCCAGATTAGGAATTTGTGTAGCTCATTTTGGTACTGGACAGTCTTGGTCATAAAAGATGCCCTATAAAGAGAGACCTAAATGATCAGAACACTTTTATTTAGAAGTAAAATACTTTTATTTAAAGCACGACGCCAGCCCCAGTTGGAAACATCACTTAGACTTAAGCTCACACTCCCGCTCCACCCCATCTCCTAATTGTGGCCCTCTCTGGAGTATTTATGGGAGGCTCGGACGCTAGCTGCACATGCTGGGTCAAAAGAAAGCATTCGGCACATCTGCCCCAGAGTTCTTTGGTTTGGGATTGCCTAAGCTCCTTATCAAAAGAACCAAGAGACGATCTGGTAATCTAGATATGGACCTCCCTTGTAAACTACACAGAAGCTGTTATTAACAAAGATGGTATCACGGGAAAACTTTCTAAAAAAACCCGTGTGTCCAGGAAGGGAGTGCACTAATAAAAAATAATAGGCCGTTGCGGTTTGCGCTCCCCATTCCCCAACCACACGACTATACAAGTAGCTGAGTGAGAGGTCGTGCAACACTAGAGTTAATAAAATTCAGGTGCCAAACAAGGAGCAAGAGGACGGCCGAGGACATGATGACCTGGGGGCCACTTCCGAGTTCCAGCTGACCCGGTGGGCCACACCAGCCCTCTGGGCCTGACCCCGCCCTCGATGGGGAAGGAGGGACGGTGGGTAGGTCACTCACTCTGAGAGACCACTCTGCCCCAAGGCCTTGGAAGGTCCCTATCGTTTGGGGGTCTTCTCCTCTTTGGAGATCCTGTGAGGAGCCACGGTGGCCCAGAGCATATGCCTGGACACTCCAGGGGCTCCTGGACACAGGCTCAAAGTCCTGGGGCCGGGCTCAGCTCCAGTGTTATCTTCCAGGCGCATCCCAGGCAGACAGCTCCCTCCTGGGAAGTCCTTTGTCCCCCAGGCTCCTCCACGTGGCCTATCAGGCTGCTGGCAGAACCCAGAGATGATTACGCTTTCTTTTGTACTGGATAACAAGCCTTCTGGGGCCGAGGGCCAAGTCGTACTCTTAGAATCCTACTCTAATCATCTTAATCAGGACATGAATGCGATGGCTAGGCATTTTCAAATACACAGGATGTCTGAAATATTTTTTGAGATTCGAGTTAATTGTGCAAGTTCTTTAAGAAAGTGCAAGCTGAAATCCATAGAATGACTTTCTGAAGAATCACGGAGTTTAGAGAAGTATCAGAATCCTTAGTTTTAAAAACTTAAACTCTAATACAATGAATGCCTGGCAATATTTATATCAGTTTATGGTTTAGCAAGCAGCCTCTGGAATAGTGACTGTGATGAGGAAGCAAGATCACATTTATTGGACAGGTACTATTTACTGGATATTTATTTACTGGAAATTTACCCCTTGGTATCCTTAGTAAAGTGCTTTATGCATAGACGGTGCTCGATAAATGGTTATCGTATCAAAAACTTCTGACGACCCACCATGATTAAATCAGGATGTGCGACGTGATCTCTCACTTAGGAAAGATCTGAGCATTCAAAAAGCAGTGTTTCTTGTGAAGATTAAATGCTATGAGGCATGGGGAAGTGCTTTGTAAATTGTAAAGCACTATACCTATACAAGGTATTATTATTATTATTTAAAGGCAGCTCCAGGAAATGTTTTAGTTTAGACTCTGCAATTAGTCCTAAAAGCTTACAGCTCAACTCTCCATCAATTACGGCTGTGGTGTTACATTTAAGAGTGACAACAGGCATCCAATAGAGGCCTGTGAACAGAACCAACGCACCCAACACATCCATTTTGGCCGCTCAAAGAGCAAGAGAAGAAATATGCTTCAAGGAGACAGAAAGATGAGAAAGGTATATGCAACAATTAAAAGGGAATGTTTCATTCCAGAATCAGAATTCCCCAAAGCTCAACCCATCCGCCAACGATTTCTCCTTTAACGAATACACGGGTTCGCTACTCAGGTGAAAGACACGTAAAATGGCAGCTGCGATGCAACCTAAGAATCTGACAGATTAAATCCAACTTCCTGTCTGACCCGAGACCACTCTCCCGGCTCCCCACCGTCATCACTCTTGACACACCTCCTTCTTGTCTACACGGAGCTCTGGCAAGTCAACTGAGCTCTGCAAGCTCAAGTGAGGTCTTCTTGCAGCCACATCTGCTGGCTTCTTGTTCTTCGTGTCTGTAGGAGTCTCATCTGTCCTTCTGTCTCGGCCACCCAGAAAAGTCTCCGGGCTTTTTCTTACGAGAAGCAAGCATATTGGCAAGGGCTGGACAGCGCGAATGCAGCGTCTCATTCATCGAGAACACCCACTGATGGCGCACCAGAAGGTCGAGTTTCCTCATTGGCCCCCAGCACCCCAGGCCCACCAGATGCTGGGCACTCAAGTAGCGGACATTTCAAAGCACATATGACTTCCCAGCCCACAGCAGCTCCAGAGCCTGCCCTTGAGACCTGGATCACATCTGCAACAAACAAGTTAACGCTTAGTTCATCACACCCCTTTGGTCTACTGTCTGTTATCACTGAACATACTTACATTCCCCAGTGTGCTGGGGGGTGCAGGTGGCGCTGAGTTACAATCCCTGCCCCTTACAGTCTGAAGACAAGAGAGAAGCAAAGAAACGAACTCTGACATAGTGACAGTGTCTGAGCAAGCACCCTTTGGGAAGACCCTCTTAGGGCATCCTTTGATGTCTGCCTTAGGAGAGGTCTCCGGGTGGCGGGGGGGGGGGAGTTACACCAGGGAGCCAGAGGCAGGAGATGGAGGGAGGGGGCTGATGTGGATGAGATTCAAGGAACTAAAGGAGTGGATGGATGGGACGGGCCTCAGAAGTCAACCGGAAGTGGAGGGCCCCAGAGAAGAGAGGGTGGCTGGGGAGGTGACCTGGCCTTCCACTCTGAATGAGTCTCGTGTGACTATCATCTCCGGGCCCAGAGCTGCTCCCTCCCCTCCAGCCGAGGCGACCCGGGATTCCCTAACCAGTGCAAGCAAGGTCTGGGGTCTGCCTTCACAGTCCCCGGCTTTCTCACCGCTCTGGCTCTGCTGCTGTCCTTCGAACCAGCACACAGGAATGACATCGGCCTATCAGAGTTCGACTATGGCTTCGTGTGACTTACAAATCAGGGAGTGGTTTTTCCTGTTCTCTCCCCATCCATCTCTAGCTAGTGTGGGGCGAGGACCATTCTGGAATGGACCAGACAGATGCGCAGCTGCATCCCTGGCCACGGGCACCAGATTGAATGTGCCAAATCCCAGAGGAGAGGGAGGGGGTGGACCGGGGCCAGAGACCCACCCCCTGGTCACAAAGGTCACTGCGTTTGGTTCTAATGTCCGTGAGTGCGGGCACACGTCCACAAGCACACGCGCCCGCTCACCCACACGGACGCCCACGGAGAGGTACCGAACTCCCCGCCTGGCTAGCACCAGAAAAGCTGAAGCCAGTCACCGAAAGGAGGGGCTCCCTTTCCCCGGGAGGCCAGTAAGTGCCGTGACAGTGTGGCGCAGCCAAGTCAAGTCACGCTGCCCGGTGCCTTTCCAGGCCTGCGTGCTCCCAGTCAGGTCCCCTAAGGCTCCCATGTGCTGACACCAATCCATGGGGAGCACCCAAATCCACTCCCAACTTAACCCTGTATCTCCGTGGGTGAAACAAAGGTTGTGGTACCGGCGGAAGCAGGGAAGGGCCGAGGGCCCCAAGCGGCCCCTGCACCTGGTCCCCTCTGGCGGTGGGCAGGGGGCTGGGGGGGGACTGCCTTGCTGGAGGAGAGCCTCAGAGCTGCGTGGACCAGTGCGGAGACTGTCCTTTTAGAGCCGCGGCACTCTGTGGCCTCTCGTTCCACATAGCAACTACTCCTAATTACTCGTCATGATTTGCTGCGACTGCTTTCCAGTCCCCTCCACCCCCGCTCCGCTCCCTTTCGGGCAGCAGCTTGGTTCGGCCTTCTCAGAGACAACAAAGGTCATAAGCCCTCAGTCCCCCAAAGTGTTCCCCAGTCAGCCCTCCCAACTTGAGAACAAACACACCGCCCTTCACACTGGCCGTGACTTCCGTCTTTCTCACCTCGGGAAAGTCAGAGAGGTCTTTTCCGTCGCGCTGCCCGACCCCGATCTGGCACATCCCGTCCGGGCCGCTGCAGCCACGTGGTCTTCTGCTCCCGGTCTCAGATCCTTCCAACCGTTCCTGCTTCTGCCTTCACACCGGCGGCCCCTTTTCCTGCAGTACTCTTCCCTCAGCTGACCCATGGCTAGAGTCCTTATTCTTCCCACCTTGGCTCGATTGCCAATGATCCCAGAAGCCTGCGCAGTGCCCCGAAACCAGGCGGCTTCCGCCCTGCAAACTGCACCCCACCCCGTTGGTCTCCGGGACGCCTACTACCTATCTGTGCGCCACGTCTGACCGGCTTGTTTGCGTGTTGTTTTTTGTTTTAATTTGCCTGTGCAATGTGTGAGTCCCCTGAGGAAAATGGAAGCCCGGTTCAGGGGCCTCGTTGTAGCTCCTCCTCTGTAACGGGGGTATCTTCCTCACCTCCCCCCTAGATTTCGGACAAAACATTTACCGTGTTGCCATAAACCACTCTGCCATCCATCACTTCACCAGGACCAGGGCATCTTGGCCCAGCACTTCGGAAGTGCGGGGACAGCTGAAATTACAGGGGACCCCGGCCCTTCAACCGCAGCCAGGTGAGCGCCCTTGCAGACGGGGGGGGGGGGGGCATGAGGCTCGACAGCACAGGGCTGACTCTGCCCGGGAAGTCCTCCCTGCCCACTCCTGCTCGGCCACAGGCGCTCAGCTCAGTGCCAGCCAACAGGCAATCCGGGGGGGGGGGGGGCGTCGTGAAGAATTACGGTGCCCTCCTCCACTGGGACCTCTGGGGTCCTGCCGAAGAGAAAGCGGTGGCGCTCTACGGGCTCTTTCTGCTGCTGCTTCATGTGCGGAGTCGGGAGCTCTCCCCCACCTCTCCTCTCTTCCCCGGAGCCCCCCAAGGGCCTCTTCATTACAACGGGCATCTCTGTTGATTTGTGTCGATCTGAAATCTTGGCCTATCACACCTGTGAGAGCTAGTTCTTCCTCTTCAGCCTTTGGGTTTGATTAGTCTACGCAGCGGTAACACCAGGACTTAGGGCCAGACCCGGGGGGGGGGGTGTCGCCCGTGTCTCCCCCAAGTGACCCCAGCGGAGCCCCGGGCTGGCCCTGGGGCAGAAGGTCTCCTGCATGACTCACCCCAACGAACCCCTCCCCAAGATTCACATGTTTCTCTGTTGACGACAGCACTTTTGTACATGTGACCAAGCCTCGCCAAGCTGTAAACGACCCAGATGCTTCACCACCGTGTCACACGTACAGGGAACACAGGGCTTACTCCACACGCCGCGCAACAGCACCAAACTCGGCGTGCTCCATCGGAGCACCGTGTCTGCCTTCCACAGGACACGGACTGGTCGGCAACTGCTCTTTGTCCTTCGTTACTTGCATCCGGTTTTGTAGAACTGTCTGCTTCTTCATTTTATATTTGATCTATACTTGAACCTTAACCCCCGAGATAAATTCCCAAATTGGACCCTAATCTTGGAGCAGGACTACAACAATTTGTCCCTCCCATCACCACTCACGCTGCAGGGTCGCTCCTCTCGCCTTCAAGTGAAATGATGCGGACGGTCTGATAACTTCAGTATCTCGCTTTTTGAAAAACAGGCAATGGCTTCCTGCCATCCAAATGATACATTTTTATTTTCCAGCCTGCCATTTACTTGTCTGATAACCTTATTTTTCACTACTAAACCATCTCTCTTCACTCTGCTAGGCAGATCTTATTACCTCTTTAATCTAAAATCCCCACTAGCATTATTTCCTAAAGCTAGAATGCCTTTCATATACTTCTCCATTTTTCATGACATTCTAAAAATACGACTTCTATGCACACCAAGTAGTCGTGATCTTTGGCCGGAGTACGTGTTCCCAATGAGAATACTTGCCACGAGGTATCTCAAAAGTGCCTTTAACTGGAGTAGACTTGGTTAGCTCTCTCGGCACACGGGCGTGCCCGCCACCACATTCCCATACCTCTTTTGACCAGCCCCTTTCTTGGAATGGCACATGGGAGGCTCATCCCTATGATGCTATGTGGTGCCTTTGAAGGATGAGCAACTCAGTATGTCTTAGCCGACTCTAAATTTCACGCAAACAATGCTCGGATCTCCGGGTAATGTATAGTCATAGAAAGGCCACTGATGCGCCAAGATTGAGACATGAGAAACCTGAAGTACATGAAATTTAGCAGTTCCTCTAGTAGACACACCGGGGGTCTCGGAAAGAGCTGTGGATGGCACAAGGCACTTGATGGGCGCTCGGTGAGAATTAAGTGGATGGAAGGGCACGTGCGTCTCCTGTTGGCGTGGCTTCAAAGAGCCAGAAGTCTCTGAGTATCCATAAGTTCAGTTACTTAAGTGGGCTCTGTGGTCAGGACTATCTCTAACCGCTCCTTCAAACACTAGTGTCTCTTAGGCTGACAAGGTCTGAGGGTTACGACCCCTCCGCGTGGTTCTTCCTTCTTGGCAGTCACTGCACAGCGTGGATGGTTTGCTCCACAGGTCCGCTGTCACCCTAGGCAAATCCCTTAGGGCTTTCTATGCTTTTGTCATTTTAACAACTTTTGAAAAAATATTTAAAACCAAGGAAAACATTACTTTATTATTTTTTTCTAAAGTTCTAATGTTTTTATTTATTTTGGAGAGATGGAGAGAGAGAGAGCGTGCGCTAACAGGGTAGGGGCAGAGACAGCAGGAGAGAGAGAATCCCAAGCAGGTTCCACACTATCAGTACAGAGCCTGATGGGGGGCTTGACTCCACAAACTGTGAGATCATGACCTGAGCTGAAATCGAACCGAACACTTAACCGACTGAGCCACCCAGGCACCCAGGAAAACATTGCTTTAAACATAAAGCTAACTAAATTTAGTAACAATTTAGCCTCCTCTTTCCTAAGTTTGTCAAGAACTTACAGTAATATAAAAGCTTCCATATCATAAACAATAAAATTAACAATAACAGTGATGAAGCTAGCTATCCTGACAGGGTTCAGTGTTCTTTACTATCAAGGATTTTCATGCTTTTTTTTTTTTTTTAAAGATTATTTACTTATTTTGAGAGAGAGAGAGAGAGAGAGAGAGAGAGAGAGAGAGAGAGAGAGAACGCACGCATGCACGCACAAGCAGGGGAGGGGCAGAGAGAGGGGGAGAATCCCAAGCAGATTCTGTGAGGGGCCCCATCCTGTGAACTGTGAGATCAAGACCTGAGCCGAAATCAAGAGTCAGATGCTCAACTGACTGAGCCACCCAGGCACTCCAGGGGATTCTCATACTTTTACATGTGTGACCCATTTAGTCCTTACTGTGCGTCTCTGAGTTGGGTCTGACTCTTCCTCAGCAATTTGCAGACAAGACATGGGGGGACAGAGCCAGTGAGTGGCACGGCTAGGATCCTTGGCCAGGTGGCCAGGCCCCTGACCCTGTCCTTGGAAGCACGGCCCTGTGATGCCGTCTTGCACTGGGTCGTCTACTCCCTCAAACACGTGGCCTTCTACCGCACGGCAGGAATACTGGGCAGGCCACATGAGTGCACCTCCACCCCTGCCCCCAGGAGGCTCACGGTGGGAGGACCGGTCAGGTGAACAGATAATTACAAGGCAGATATTCTGAGAGATCCTGAAGGCAGAGTTGTGGGGGTACAAAGGGAAAGCCAAATCTAAGTACCCAGGAAAGCGGTGATGCCAGGTGTGGGAGGCTGAATAATGCTCCTACCCCCGCAGAATGTCCACACCCCAATCCCAGAACCTGTGATTATGTTACCTTCCGTGGCAGAAGGGATCTTGCAGATGTGGTTAAGAATCTTGCGATGGGGTGAAGATCCTGGATGATCCTGATGGGCCCAATGAAATCACAAGGGTCCTTGTAAGGGATGGAGGAGGCGGGGCCAGGGAAGAAGGTGATGTGAAGACGAAGGCAGAGGCCAGGACAATGTGTCCTGAAGACGGATGGGCAAAAGAACCCCAAACTAAGGCAGCCACCAGAAACTGAAAAAGGCAAGGGAACAGAGTCTTCCCTCAGAGGCTCTGGAAGGAACCAGTTACTCCAACAGCCTGAGTTTCGGCCAGTGAATCAGGTGTCAGACTTCCGACTTTCAGAACCATAAAATGACAAACCTGTGTTCCCGTGAGCCAGTTAAGGTTGCTGTAACTTGTCAGAGAAGCAACAAGAAACTAATACACTAACAAGGACTTCAGAGAAGAGGTGAAGTCTGGGCTAAACCTACAAGTTAAGGAGGGAGTCTGCCCAGCTGATAGGGACACAGGACCCAAGGGAGAAGGGGGTCACATTCTATAAAGATAAACAGCAGGAACAAAAGCACAAAATTGTTAACGTACGGGAAGAATCCCAGGGGTTCTGCATGGTTAGACTGGGCGGGGGGGGGGGGGGGGTGGTACGTGCCGACGGGGAACCACAGAAAAGGCTCCAGGTAGGCTGGGGACAGAAGCCACTGTACTCTCCACAGTGATAAGCGTCTACCCCGTGGGAGGCCCCCCCGTTTCCTGTAAGCGAGCAGCTCCCCAAAGGCCAGAGCTCCACCACCATCACTTCTGCCCCGTGATCCATCTGTGTCACTCACTACTGAATACGGTAAAAAAGAAAAATCACTCTCCTATTTCTTAACTTTGCCTTGTCTGTCTAAGCAGTAATGTTGGTGAAATTAAAAGCCCGCTGGTTTCACGGACTGAGAGACCGTAAGACACCTGATAGAAACTTAAAATGTTCCTCTGCACCATCACAAGTCACTTACAGATGGTGTTTGGGAAAGACAGCTAGAGGTCAAGGGGGGGCCCCCGAAGGGGAAGGGATGTTGTTATCAGACCTGTTTTAGAGGTGAATTCTGGAAGCAGGCAACAGAGCTTTGGGTCCCTCTGTCAGATACCAGGCCTTGAATAAGCCATGCATGAGCGAGATGGACTTCTGCTTTTAAGGAGCTCGCAGGGCAGAAGCAGGCGTGGGTATGCAGGCAAAACCTGGGGGACACCAGAGAGCGAGGGCACGGATAAGACGGAGGGAAAACGGGCAGGGATGGCAAAGAAGGCAGGGGAGTAAATAAGGAAGCAAGGAAGGAAGGGAGGGAGAGAAATGATCCAGGAGAAAGACAGGGTAGGCTTGATGGAAAGGGAGGGACACGTTGAGGCTGACACACACAAGCCACAGGGCATTGACTGCCGTGAGGGAGAGGGACAGTTCTGAGGAGTCCGAGGCCGGCTTCTGTCAGCTCAGGCAAATAGGTGGGTGATGACCTATTTCAGTCATTTCCAAATTGGAATTGTATTCATTCATTTTTTTGAATAGGTAATATAGACTCATATGCTTCATTACGCAAGATGTACGGAACAGGTGCCTGCTGGAACGTCTCCCTCCCACCCCTTCTGCCCAGATCTTCAATTCCTCTCCCTGGAAGCTCATGTCACCGCTTCTTAAGTCTCCTTTCAGAAATGCTTCGGGTTTCCACAAGCACAGGTATATACAGTGTCCCTTGTACTTTCATTATTTTTAATACAGATGGTAGCATGTAGTCCGTACCTTTGATTTGTCTCCACTCTACCCTATACCTAGGAGATCATCCAATATAAATACATAAGGTTTTCCAGGGGCGCCTGGGTGGCTCAGTCGGTTAAGCGTCCGACTCTGGCTCAGGTCATGATCTCACCATTTGTGAGTTTGAGCCCCATGTCGGGCTCTGTGCTGACAGCTCGCAGCCTGGAGCCTGCTTCGGATCCTGTGTCTCCCTCTCTCTGTCCCTCCCCTGCTCGCGCTCTCTCTCTCTCTCAAAAATAAATAAATATTAAAAAAATTTTTTAATTAAAAAAAATACGTAAGCTTTTCTCAAGCTGGCTCTTGCCCTTTATCATATTCTATTGAATGACTGCACCATAAATCATATAACCAGACCCCTACTGATCAGCAATATCTGCGATGACTAACCTTGCACAATTATTAACTTTGTTGTGTGGAACTAATGTGAGTTTATCTGAAGGATAAAGTCCATGACAGGGAACTGCCGGGCCAGGGTACGAGATGAGGGCGCCGGGCAAGGGTGCGGACCGTTAAGCCAGACCACCCAGCTTTCGCCACGAACTGTGTATCACTGAGCAAGTCAACAGACCTCTCTCTGCCCCAACTCTCTCGTTTGAAAACTGGGAAGAACTTCAGTACCGATAACACAGGGCTTTGAAAATACAGAAACATATATTTTGTTGAAGTATAATTAAGTAATAAGTAATAATTAAGTAATAATAATAAATAAGTAAACTAAAAAACAGGGCACAGGTTTTAGGTTCAATGAGTTTTGACAGTTCATATACCCTTATCACTATTGCCCCAAACCAGAGAACACCTCCATCACCCCAGAAAGTTCCCTCCTGCCCATTTTTAGTTCGTTCTTCTACCCATGCCACACAAACCATTGTGACTTCAACTTCACAGAGTAGTTTTGATTGTTTTTGGATCTATCAATGAAATCACAAAATACACTCTGTTCTGTCTAGTTTCTTTCATTTAACGATGATTTTGAAATCCATCTATATTATGCAGTAGTTAATTCTTTAAAATTTTTTTTTTCCAACGTTTATTTATTTTTGGGACAGAGAGAGACAGAGCATGAACGGGGGAGGGGCAGAGAGAGAGGGAGACACAGAATCGGAAACAGGCTCCAGGCTCTGAGCCATCAGCCCAGAGCCCGACGCGGGGCTCGAACTCACGGACCGCGAGATCGTGACCTGGCTGAAGTCGGACGCTTAACCGACTGCGCCACCCAGGCGCCCCTGCGGTAGTTAATTCTTTATTGCTGTTTGGTATTCCGCTGATGGAGACACCACTCTCCCCATTCTCCTGTTGAGGGATATTTGGGAAATTCTCCAAATATCAAGTTTTTGGCTTCTATGAATAAGACACGTTGCACAGGTCTTTCTGGAGGGATGTATGTCAACTTCTCTTGGGGAACTACCTAAGAGGGGATGTGTGGAGTCACAGGGTAGATGCATGTTTAACTTCTTGAAAAGAGAGTCCCTCAAAGCAGGTGCATCGCGTGCACTCCCACCAGCAACGCATCAAGCTCTGGCTGGTCCACATCCATCCTAACCGTGGCCATGCTCTACGGACGAGGCGTGGCTGCCCGCCCTCACCACTACTAGCCAACATCCGGCCGGAGCGTCTAGCCAATACAAAGAGAAAAAAGAAGGCACAAAGACGGTAAAAAACTGCCACAGAGGTCATACCTACAAACACGATAGTGTACGCAGAAATGTAGAACACTCTGTGGCATCTAGAAAATATATAAATGCTAGGAACAAGAAACCCGACATTTAATGCAATCATTTAGATGGCTGGCGGTATTTCCCATTTTGGCATTTGTCTCTTCGCTCCTTTTCTGCCTTCTTTTGGATAAATCACTTTTTTTTTTCATTCTCGTTTTTTCTCTTGTATGGAATTTCTAGCTTTCTTTCTTTTTGTGTGACCATTTATTCAACGGTTTCTCGAGAGATTATAATGTGACTGCAAATTTTGGCGTATTTCCACATAATATGCTATCTGACGAACAACTTATGATCTAGGATGGTGTAATTCAACGAATCCCCCTCCCACCTACTGTATTCTTGCTGCCTTACACTTCTTCATATGTTATAAATAAATATAGTCATTGTTATTTTTAAAGCCAGTAGTCTTTTTACAATTTCTTTCAGCATTTCTTCTGGCCCGGGTCTGGTCTGAAAACGTCTTTATTTCACCTTTAGTTTTGAGAAGAAATTTCGCCGGATGTACAATTTTTGCTTGGCAGGTCCCCTCTCGGCACCCCCCAACCTGAAGATGCCACACTACTGTCTTCCGTCCTCTTGTGTTTCTGTTGAGAAGTCGGTGATAACTCTTATCGCCGTTCTCCCACATAGATTGTGTTTTTTTAATACCCCCTCTGATCGCTTTTAAGATCCGCTCTTCGGTTTTGAGCAGTTTGACTACAGCGTATCTAGGCTACGGTTTGTTTTGTATTTATCCTGGTTAGAGTTTAGAGATATTTTTGTATTTACATATTGGTCACTTTCATCAATCTTGGAAAGTTCTTGCCCTTTATCTTTTGAATTACTTCTTTCGTTCCATTCTTTTCCCCCTTTCTGGGATGCCAACGAGGCGTAGGCGAATGAGGTATAATGAGAAACATACATCTGGTCTTTGTCATCAGGTTCTGATACAAATACCCTAAATCTCTTGGAATTTCTGAAGTGACAGGAGTGTCTTTAGTTCTCAGGAGGTGACTCCTGGCGGCTCCGACACTGTCCCGGGACCGGGGAGGGAGGCGCCGGTTGCCACGAAGACCAAATACTGACTAGAGTGCTGGAACTTTCAGTCTCATCCCGCAACCTTGGGGAGCTGTGAGGGGCTGCAGGTGGAGCTAATCACCGGTGCCCAGCGATTCAACGAATCACACCTAGTAATCAGACCCCTGTAAAAACGCCTTAACGATTGGGTTCGAAGAGCCGCTGGGTTAGTGGCGTATCCCAACGTCACGGGACAAGAAGCTCCTATGCTTGAGGCCCTTCCAGCCCTATGCACCCCTTCATCTGGCCGTTCGTTTGTGTCCTTTATACTAAACCAGTAGACGTAAGTAAAGCGTGTTCCTGAGTTCTGTGAACAGTTCTGGCAAATTATCCGACCTGAAGCGGGGGCGGTTGTGGGAACTCTCGAGGTGATGGCCACGTCGGGCAGAAGTGTGGGTGCTCACAACTTGCAGCTGGCGTGGGAAGTGCCCGCGGCCTGGTGGGACTGAGCCCTTACGCCCACGGCGCCCGACAGAATCCGGACACTGAGGCTGAGAAACAAAACAGAAGACTACCCCAAGAGGTGGGGAGGAGGAGAATCAGAGCTGTGTCCCGGGACGCCAGAGGCTTTGCAGGAAAAAAAAAAAAAGGGTATCAAGACAATGCCAGATACTTCGAGAGAGAACGAATACAATAAAAAGCAACCTGTAGCTCATATCTGGCTACTCACAAGTTGACGTTCAACTCTCCAACAGGGGTTCCAGTGGAATAATGGGGCAGAAGCCAGTAAGAGTACACAATTACAGAAATCCTGTAATTAAAGAACAACTTTTTACTCAGCAAGTACTATGGGTTAGGCACTGGGGATCCATTTGTGATCTTTTCAGATGAGGTTTCTCCTCTCACAGAACTTCTACTGGTGTGGTAGGAGCTGACAATAAATAGGTAGATAAATAGATGAACGATTAAAGATTTTTACTTACTATGAAGATATCAAACCATCGTGTGGTGATAGTGATTGAAGTGGTAATTTGAGATCGGACAGTAGGAAAAACCTCTCGGATAAACCCTAACACGTGAGAAGATCTAGCCATGTGAAAATTGGGAAAGAAGAAAACATTTCAAAACGGGGAAAACAGGAAGTGCAAGGGCCCGAGGCAGGAGAGAACAGGTGTTTGGAAAGGGCCGTGGCCGCAGTGCAGTGAGAGAGGAAAAAGTGATAAAAATCACAGTGAAGTTTCTAGTTATTATTCTCACAGGGTAATAGGAAGCCACTAAAGATTTTTAAAGAAAAATAAGACCATCCAATTGATACTATCAAATTAAGACGATATGAAGGGCAGTGTAAAGATATGAATGTATTTTAAGACCAAGAACAAACAAGACTTACAGATGGATTGAATATAAAGTGTAAAAATGAAGGAGGACTCAAGGACGTCTCCTGGATTTGAGGTCTGACGGGATGGACAGTGAGAGGGAAGAAGACCGGCGCCATTTCCTGAAAGGCTAACAAATGAACACAGATCCAACGACAGAATGCTTTTCAGGTGGAAGTCGTGTGTCTGGGGTGAATAGGAGTGGATGAAGACTGTGGAGACAGAGGAAAAGAAGGGCTCGATTCAGAGAGCCAGGTCCCCCTCTGAAGAGGAAGCAATGAGCTCTGGGGCGCCAGACGAGGGGAGCAGGACACCTTTCCTGTCACGGCCTCAAAAACACACCCAGAGGGCCACTCCGTGTCAGGCCCGAGAAATAAAGCCTTCGAGGACTCAGGCTAGGGCAAGGCGCAGGCAAACCCTCGTAAAATCTGGCAGAACGGAGGACAGAGCGCTGCAGCAAGTGGCAAGTTGGCAAAACAGAGACCAAGCGACCGTGTTCAGGGAGAGCTCCCACAACGAGAAAACAGTGTGACGGACACGTTACGAGATAAGCGGAACATCTACAGGCGTGTTCTACAGTAAGCGTGCTCAGGTAGCTGGAATCATACACGCAAAGACAGGACGAGGTAACACCGCAGGGAGGCTGTGAAACTGTAAGCCGTCACCCAGGTCCAGAGGCCTAGGTTTGGGGTGAAGGCAGCAGAAGGCGGAAGTAGGGACTGGATTTGTGAGTCTGGCGGAAAACATGTAGAGCAGGAGCCGGTGAGCTTTTTCTGTCAAAGGCCGATGTTTGCGGTTCTGCTGGTCACGGTCTCGTCACCTTTCCCGCGGTAGCGCAGGAGCGGCCATGAACAGTATGTACACGAACTGGTGTGACTGGATTTGGCTCCTGGGTCGTAAGTTTGCTGACCCTGAACTAGAGCCTCAAATTATTTATAAAACTGTAATAAACAATGTCTGGAATGCAATTTAAAAAATGCTGTGCATAAGAGGGGATAAGTCACTGTGATCAACAATCAAGACAATGAAGAGAAGGTCATCTGGAGAATGGATTGGTTATCAGACATGCTTATTTTTAACTTTTATTATGAAAATTCTCACTCACAAAAGTAGAATCCATTACCCAACTCCAATAACCCATAACACTTTCCACTGCGTTATGTTATTAAAAATGGACTTGAAAATAACCATGTCTAGCCCATTTAAGAAAACAAAAACCCAGGGGTCCCTGGCTGGCTCTGCCGGGAGAGCACGCAACTCCTGACTTCGGGGTCGTGAGTTGGAGCCTTATGCCGGGTGTGGAGATTACTTAAAGTAAATAAATAAAATTTAAAAACCAAAAACTCAAACCCAGACTAACAATTTCGGCAGAGAAAAGGGAAACTAAAACAAACCTTAATGGATATACTAGAACTTTAACTGAAGTCAAGAACTTCATGGTTCTTTAAGCAGGCTTCAAATCGGATTAGTTAGATGAAAAAGTGATTAACGAACTGGATGAAGGACGAGGAAAAATACGTAGACGGAAGCATGAGGAAAAGAATGAAGGAAAATGCAGAGAAGTATGGGACACCGACATGGAAACTTCTAGACTACAGTAACAGACGCGTGACAGTGAGAGACGAGGAGAGAAAATGGAACAAAAGCAGTATTGAAGAGATAATGGTTGACAACCGTCCAACTTGAAAGGCATCACACCACAGGTGCCCGAAGTACCACGAACCCAGGCAGGATAAATACAAGGAGAGCCTCTCCTGGAACACCAAAGGGGGGCAGCGGAAGGCCAAAGGAGAAAGGGAAACGTGGGAGGCACCCGGAGGAAGAACACGAAGTCAAGAGAGAAGCAAGCCTGACTCCTGACCTCAGGGGAGGCGGAGGGAGCTGGGAGAGAACGGGGCACGTGTTTCCGGAGGCATCCAAGAGACAGTAAGGAAAAACCGGGAATTCTATGCTCAGCGAAAGCGAACCTCCGAAGCGATCCCGACCTATGATTCAAAGCAGGTGTCGATTCAAAGCAGGTGTCGGGAGGCCGAGCGGCCTGCGGGGCGCTCACACAGTGCCAGCGGGGAGGGGGGGGAGCGAGGGGGCCCACGCAGGAAAACACCACTTTCTTCAAAAGTTACACACGCCTTTCAACCCGCCGCGGCAGCCAGCACCCAGGCGGCCCTCGGGGTCCTCACTCCTGGCGCCGATGTCCTTGCATGGGCCGCTCCCGCGGGGCACAGGGCTCCGTGTGGCCAAGAGGACGTCACGGAAATGACAGGTGGTCATAAAGAGACGGCAGCTTCCATCCCGGGCTCTCACGGACTCCTCATCCTGAGGATGACGGCTCTTGTGTGGTGAGGACACTCAAGCGGTCGGAGGCAGGGGTCTACATGGCCAAGAGCCAGGATCACCCCGCTAAGCTGCTCCCGAATTCCTGACCCACAACAACTGTGAGAGATGCTGCATGTTCGTGTTTTTTTTTTTTTTTTCTTTTTTAAGCTGCTAAGTGTAAGGGTAATTAATGTGTTACACGAAGACAGGTAACGAACATGCCTATTAATCAGAAACTCTACCCTCAGGCATGTGCCCAAGAGTAACACACGGAGATGCCCACAAAAAGAACTGTATGCAGATATTCACAGCCGCTTTATTCATAATAGCTCAAAACTGGACTCTATTTAAATGTCCGTCACTAGGAGACTGGATAAACAAATTGTGGGACGTTCACACAATAGGATACTAGCCAGCAATAAAAAGGAACATGGATAAACCTCAATAACAGCGTGTTGAGCACAAGAAGGCAGCATGAATGAGTAGAAGTAATATGACTGTTTACATGAAGTTCACAAAACACCCACGTACTCTACGGTGACAGAAGGCAGAACGTGGTTATGCTGGTGAGGCGGGGTAGGTATACGAGGAAGGCCGCTGTCTGAGGGAACGGAAATATTCTGTATCTCGATGGTACGTGAACAGACACAAGGTAAAAATTCACAGAACTACACATTTCATTGCATGTAAATAAAAGCTCAGTTAAAAAAAAAAAGATAAATTAAAATTAAGACATTTTCAGGTAGACAACCCTGTACCAGAAGAGGATACTAAAGCAAATACAAAATAGTGTTCTTCACAACGAAGTAAATGATCCCAGATGGAAGGTCAGAAATGCAGCAGGAATGCAGAGCAATGGAGACAGTAGACATATGGAAGAAATCAACAGGAATGTTCACTGTATAACAATAATAAATGTCTTGTGAGATCTAGAATTAAAATACACTATAGGAGCATGCAAGGCAGGAAGCAGAGAAATTAGATTTGAGACCCCTGTATTGTTGGAAAATGTGGTGAAAGTAATTTATGTTAAGACTCAAATAAGTCAAGGATGCATCAAGTAATTTCTAGAGTAAACACTTAAAGAATAATAAAGGAATGTATAATTACCAAGATAACAGAAGGGAGAAACATAGGACTAAAAACAAAACAAAACAAAATTCAATCCGAAAGAATATAGGGCAGGGTAAATAAAAAGCAAAGCGTAAAACCATAAGTTTAAACAGAAAGACATCAGTAACTATACGAAAGGTAAAATATACACTGAAATTAAAAGTCTAGTTGGGGAGTTCCGAGTCCAGCAGTGGTGCCGGTAACTTGTACCGGAATAACCGCCATCAACTGGTCAAGTGGGAAACCAGTGCTCCTGGCTAGAGGACCTCATTCGAGGCCACTGCTGTGGCTGGAAATAGAGTGGGAATGTTCTAGAAAGGAAGGAGCTGCAGAGGGGAGAGCCTTGAATCTATACATACACTCATCTCAAATCCACAGCTGACTCCGAACCGCACACACACACGGGGGAGATTCCAAGGATAGCAACCCTCGGAAGGCTGGGAAAAAGCCGGGAGTCTGAATCCTGCCAACTCACAGGGGCCAGAGAACACCCTGAATGAAAACCCACAAACAGTACCTGAGAGGAAAAGACGATATCCTGGGAAGAAGGATTTGCCATGAGGCTAACGGCGACACTCCGAGACAACCATCGTAACCAAGTGTAAGAGCTCCCTAATCTCACTGTCTGCTCCAGCAGAACTTAGCACTCCTCAACAGAAGATAAGAGAATCTAAGATCTCTGCAACCTATCTTCTGCAGTATCCAGTATATAATAAAAAAATACTAGCTATGCAAAGCTGCGTGCCCCAAGGTCAAGAGAAAAGAGTGAACAGCAATAGATCCTGAGCTGATCCAGATGTTGGCATTAGCAGACAGGCACTCTAAAAGAGGCTATTATAAATATAGTCAGGACTTAAAGAAAAAGAATCAGATTGAGTGAACAGATGGGGAATCGAAGCATATAAAATATAAAAAAGAATCCTATGAAACTCTAGAATTAAGGATAGTATTTGAGTAAAAATATACACTAGATGTACTTAAGAGACAGAAGAAAGGATCACTTGAACTTAAAGACAGATCAGAAATAACAGGATCCTAAGGACACAAAGGAAAAGATGGAAAAAAACCAAAACAAACTCAGAAGCCCCAGGACTCAGTCATCTGTTAGATCATATCAAACAGGTTAATATAACTGGAATCCCATAGGCAGAGCAAAAGAATGGGGTAGACAAAACATTTAAAGAAATAATGGCTGGGGGGGGGCCTGGGTGGCTCAGTCGGTTAAGCATTCAACTCTTGATTTCGGTTCAGGGCACGATCTCATGGTTGGTGGGTTTGAGCCCTGCATAGAGCTCTGCACTGACAGCACAGAACCTGCTTGGGATTCTGTTCCCCCACCCCCCCCCCAACCCTGCCCCTTCACTTGCTCTCTCTCTCAAATAAAATAAAATAAAAATAATGGCTGAAAATGTCCCAAATAATCAAATTTCTATTCTAAGAAACTCTGATCCAATGAATCCAGAGTATTTTATGCACCCAGCATATTATAGTGAACTGCTGAAAAAAAGAGAAAAAAAAGATAGCAGATCTTAAAAGCAGCCCCAAAATAAAAAGATTCATCACATACAGAGTAACAAAGTTAAGGATGATTATAGGCCCCTCAACAGAAACCATGAGACCAGAATATAACAGAATAACATATTTAAAATCATGAAAGAAAAATCTGTACACTAAATCCCCAGGACTTACTTTACAATGGGGAGTTTGTACCTTTTGACCACCTTCACCCATTTCGACTATGTAACGTAAAGCGTGGCACTATAGTTAATGATACCGTATTGTGTATTTAGAGTTGCTAAGAGAGTAACTTAAAAGTTCTCATCTCAAGAAAAAAAGCTTTTGTGACTATGTGTGGTGATGGGTGTTAACTAAACTTATTGCACACAATAGGTACAAGTATCGAATCATTATGGTACACGACGGTAACAACGAAAATCGACCCAGAAATCTCTTAGCTAGCAAAAATATCCTTCAGAAGTGAGAATACAGTACAGGCACGACGTCTTCTGATAAACAAAAACTGAGGGACCCTGTCGCCAGTTGCCCGGAATACATGAAACACTAAGAAAGTTCTTAGGCCAAAAGGAAATGACGTCGGATGAAAACTCACTTCTCCAAGAAGGAATGAGCAGCAATGGATATGGCAGTATGTGTGTAAAATAACAAGAAATTAAAAAAAAATTTTTTTTTAAACATTTATTTATTTTTGAGAGACAGAGCATGAGCAGGGGAGAGGTGAAGAGAGAGGGAGACACAGAATCCAAAGCAGGCTCCAGGCTCCGAGCCGTCAGCACAGAGCCCGATGCAGGGCTTGAACTCACGAACTGCGAGACCATGACCTGAGCCGAAGTCAGATGCTCAACCAACTGAGCCCCCAGGTGCCCCAATAACAAGAAATTTTTTTGCTCCTCTTCGTCTTCCTGCCTAATGTAACTGCTTAATGTCACAGGTGCTAGTTAGGTGGGCCATTCAGGTGGAGGGGTGGAGTGGCCCAGAGTGAGGTATGGCGGCTGGCCAAAGTCAGGAGTCCCCATCTGGGGAGAGGAAGGAGCCCTGGGCTCTGAGGGCCTGCGGAAGGCGAAGAAGCACCGAGAGCACAATGTCAATCATGCTTTCTTTCTTTTCTTTTTTTTTTTTTTAACGTTTATTTATTATTGAGAGACAGAGCATGAACAGGGGAGGGTCAGAGAGAGGGAGACACAGAATCCGAAACAGGCTCCAGGTTCTGAGCTGTCAGCACAGAGCCCGACGAGGGGCTCGAACTCACGGACCGCGAGATCATGACCTGAGCCGAAGTCGGCCGCTTAACCGACTGAGCCAAATCATGCTTTCTTTACACCAAACAGCCAGTTGTCTTTCAATGACATTAGTAAAAAAAAAAAAAAGCCACTTGTTTTTTAACGCCTTTCTTGCAGTAAGTTAACCATCACTAAAAAAAAAAAAAAAAAAAAAAAATTAAAACAGTCCTCAATTTAGAGAAAACTTAGGAGCACAGAATTTATTTATCCTGAACCATGTGACAATAAGCTGCCTCATTACCTCTGAAGGTCAGCAGGCATTTCCTAACAGCACGAATATTCTCCTCCATTGGCACAACGAACCTAAAAATCATGAAATTAACGATACACCATCACCATGCATTTCTCAGAACCCTTCTGAGTTTTGCCAACTGTCCCAGTGATCGAGTTTTGGGTAAAAAATCCAGTTCAAAGTCACATGTTGTAACTAGTGGTCATGACTCTTTAGCCTCCTTCAACCTGGATCGGTTTTTCAGTCTTTCCTTGACTTTTCTGGACTTTTGAAGATTACAAGCCTGTTGTTTAGTAAAATGTTTTTCTCAGTTTGAATTTCTCAGATGTTGGCTCACAATCAGACCCATCAGGGATGATCACAGTTGTAAAGTTCACTTAATGTAATTGTGGCAGCTATAGAATATGTTCCCGTTTTTGTTTCACCCCCCCCCCCCCCCCCACTTCAAGAGCGGAGCGCCATTCTGCGTGCTGCACATATGGGGTGGGTAATGTGGTCACCCCTCTAATGAACAGAAGCCATGGCAGGGGACTCCTAAATGCGTCATAAAAGATACTGCAGACTCCCCCTCGCTCTCTTGTGGCTCGCCTGTCCTGGGGAAAGTTAGCGGCCTTGTTCTGAGGACATATAAGCGGCCCTATGGAGAGGCTCACATGGCAGAGTTCTGAGGAGCTGAGGCCTCCAGCCAATGGCTGTGTGAGGGCACCATCTTGGAAGCAGATCCTTCAGTCCCAGCCAAGCCTTCATTTGACTGCGGCCCCAACTGACTGCAACACCACGAAAGACTCTGAGCTAGAACCATTACCAGCTAAGCCACTCAGATTCCTGATCCACAGAAAGGGTGAGAAATTAATTTGAGATAGACCAAAGAACTCAATGTAAAGCTAAAACTATGAAGGAAATATAGAAGAATATTGTGGAGACTTTGGGACAGGCAGAATTTTCTTAGAGAGGACCAAATAAGCATGAATCAAATAAGACAAAATTGAGGGGCACCTGGGTGGCTCAGTCGGTTCAGCTGACTTTGGCTCAGGTCATGATCTCCTGGTCTGTGAGTTCGAGCCCCGCGTCGGGCTCTGTGCTGACAGCTCAGAGCCTGGAGCCTGCTTGGGATTCTGTGTCTCCCTCTCTCTCTGCCCCTCCCCCACCCATGCTCTGTCTCTGTCAAAAATAAATAAACATTAAAAACATTTTTTTTAAATAAATAAAAAAAGACAAAATTGATAGCGTGGACTTTATCAAAATTAAAACTCCTCCTTATCAGAAGAACTCATTAAGGAAATTAAAACAAACTCCAAGGGCGCCCGGGGGGCTCAGTTAGTTAAGTGTCTGACCTCGGCTCAGGTCATGATTTTGCAGTTTGTGGGTCTGAGCCCCACGTCAGGCTCCAGGCTCTGAGCTCAGAGCCTGGAGCCTGAAGCCTGCTTCAGATTCTGTGTGTCCCTCTCTCCCTCTCTCTGCCCCTCCCTCGCTCATGCTGTCTCTCTCTCAAAAATAAACATTAAAAAAAATTAAAAAATAAAAAATAAAACAAACCGTAAATGAAAATGGGCGACAGACCTGAATATTGAATATCGCTTCATAAAAGACAGGCGAGTGACAAAAAAGCACACGCAAAGATACGTAACATTATCCGTCATCTCGGAAATGCAGATTAAGAGTGCAGTGAGATACCATTTTGATTCCACTAGGACAACTAATGTTAAAAAGACAGACAAATACAGGAGAGAATGTAGAACAGCTGGAATTCGACACATTGATTGATAGTGGGAGGGTAAAATGATACAACTACGTTAGACAACTGTCTGCAAACTTCTTATGAAATTATACATCCACCTAGTCTGTGAACTAGAAATTCCAAGCCTAGTTATTTACCCAAGGGAAATGAAAACCTATGTGCGCAAGAAGACTTGTAAAAGAGGGTCACAGTATCTATGGTCACAATAGCCAAAACCTGGAAACGATCTGGAGGTCCAAAACCCGAAGAGATAAATTGTGACCTATTCATATGAGAACATCACTCACCAATTAAAAAAATAGGCAGTACTATAATACATGTAGCAACACAGCTGAATCTCCAAAACATTTGTTTTATGAAGAATAAACTAGACACCATTTATTTCATTTAGGTGAAATTCAAGAACAGGCAAATTCATCCATAGTGACTGAGATCACCACAGCTGCTGCTTAGGGGAATGAGACCCACAGAAGGAACTTTCTGAGGTGATGTAAATTTCTGGAGTTTAATTAGGGTGTTGGTTATATACACCCTACCAGATACATTACCAGAATCAAATCATAAGCTGCTGACAAGAGACTCACCTTAAATATAAAGATACAGAAGGGTTAAAAAACAAAAGAATGAGAAAATATGCAGCACGCAATTCCCAACCAAAAGAAATTATACTTCAAGGCAAAATGCACCCTAGAACTTAAAAGAGTACATTTCAGAATGTTAGAAGGTTTGCATTACCAGTAAGATATAAAATTCTAAATTTATAGGTACTTAATGTTTTGATAAAATGAAACAGAATGAACAGGGTAAACAGACAAACACATAACCATGGTGAGAGTTTCTAATCCACTTCTCTCAGTAACTGCTGGATTTAGATAGACTAAAAAACTAGCAAGGATAACAGAAAGAATAAACAACATGATTAATGAACTTGACCTAATTCCATTCATAGAATACAGCACCTAACAGGTGCACAGTATGCAAACTTTTCAAACACATATGGAATACGTGTTGCTAAAATTGACATATGCTGTGTCACATAGTAAACTGTATCACATTTTAAAGGACTTAAATCATAAAATTACGTTGTCACCTCAGTACAATTATGTCAGTAATCATTAACAAAAAGTTAGAGAACTTCCTTATATTGGAAAATTGAGAAACACATCTAAATGACACTTAAAAAAAGGATGTAATCTTTTTTAAAAAAAATGTTTATTTTTGAGAGAAAGCAAGCGTGTACACACAAGGAGGGGAGGGGCAGAGAGAAGGGGTGTGGACAGAGAATCCAAGGTGGGTTCCATGCTGACAGCAGAGAGCCTGATGCGGGGCTCAAACCCATCAACCGTGAGATCATGACCGGAGCCGATGTCAGAAGCTTAACCGACTGAACCACCCAGCCGCCCCAAGGATGTAATCTTTTTGTTTTTGTTTTTTTATTTTTTTACGTTTATTTATTTTTGAGAGAGACAGAGTGTGAGTTGGGGAGGGACAGAGAGAAAGAGAGAGAGGAGACACAGAATCTGAAGCAGGCTCCAAGCTCTGAGCTGTCAGCATAGAGCCTGATGTGGGGCTCAATCTCAAGAACTGTGAGATCATGACCTGAGCCGAAGTCGGAAGCTCAACCGACTGAGCCTCCCAGGTGCCGCACCCAACCCCCCCCCACAAGGATGTAATCTTACCAGAAAGTGAAAAACATTTTGAAATGAATGATAAGCAAATTATGATATACAAAAACTTGTTGGAATCAGCAAGAGCTATGGTTAAGGTTTCAAAATGTAATCGCTACAACTGGGGTGCCTGGGTGGCTCAGTCGGTTGAATGCCCAACTCCTGATTTTGGCTCCGGTGGTGATCTCACAGTTCATGAGACTGAGGTCCATATCGGAATCCCTGCTGGGGATGGTCTCTCTCTGCCCCTCCCCGTCTTGCGGGCATGAAAAAAATAGGGACTGAGAATCAATGATATAATCATCTACCTCAAGACGTTAGAAAAGAGCAGCACGTTGAATAGGACAGAAACAATCAAGATACGAGCAGAAATTAATGAATTACAAAGTGGACATAGTGTAGAGCCGATCAAGGGCAAAACTCATGTCAGAAATGTAAAAGGGGTATCAGTTTAGAATCTTAACATCTTTATGCGAATTGGAAAAAGTTTATGGAAGAGCCAAAATCCTTAAAAAACCCCCAAGACTCCAATATCAAAACCAATACAAGAAGAAATAGATAATGTGTAAATGAATAATCTTACAACTCTGAAAAGAAATTGGCTCCTTAAACTCCACTCCACAAGGATGCCTAGAAGCCCAGATGGCATTACTGATGAATTTTACTAATCACTTAAAAACTAAGAGCAATTTTATACAAACTCTTCCGTAGAAGAGTATCCCAACTCATTTTGTAAGAGAAGCAAAACCCTGACACCAAACTTGACACGCACATCACAAAATTATTACATGACAATCTTACTGAAACATACACAAAAAGCCCAAAAAATAGCGAACTAAAGCCAGTGATATATAAAAAGAATAATACATCATGATCTAAGTGGATCTATTCCAAGAAAATTCAGCAGTGTAATTTACCACATTAACAGCATAAAAGAGAATAATTACATGACTGATCCAGTAGATGTACAAAAATCTTTTGATAAACCCCACACTTGTTCACGTAAAAAAAGAAAAAAAAAATCCCAAATGATGTAAAGAAGGACACTCTGTAATGTGATAAGGCGCATGGACAAAAAAAAACAACAACAACACTCAAATAACAAAAAACCTATAGCAGATACATTTAATAGTATGACAGTGAAAGCTTTCCCCCTAAGATTAGAATAAGGATACCCAGGACCACATTTCTATTCAATATTGTACTGGAGATCCTACTCAATTCAATAAAAAAAGAAATAAAAAGTTTAAGATTAGAAATAAGTACATTTCAAAACAGTACCATGTAGTATATTAACAGCATAAAATTGCTTTGGAACATCAAACCCTTAGAATAAATATAATGAAAAATGTGCAAGTCCACTATATAGAGAAGTAGAAAAAATACTGAGAGAAAATAAAGAAGCTTGTCTAATAAATGGAAGAATAATCAAGGTTCATATATTAGAAAATTCAATATCATAAAAATGTCATTTCTTTCCAAACTGATCTATAAATTCAGTGGAATGCCAATCAGAAACAGTGGAGATTAACATGTTGGTATGTGTGAGAATGGACAAGACGATTTTTTAATGTTTAAATGGAAATGCAAGGCAAGACATTCTTGAAGAACAACACAAGGCCACATCATTGGACATTAAGACTCATTACAAAGATACAGAAGTGAAAAAAACTGTGATATTGGCATAAGGACCCAGAAAAAAAGACCAACAGTCTCTTTAAAGGATGGTTGATCCATTCTGACTGAGGCCAAAAAAAAAAAAAAGCATATTACGAATCTTGTAAGATGCAGGAGTGAAGAGTGAAACATATCACAGTAATAGCACAAAGCACAAGAGGGAAAATGAAAGTATATTCTTGTAAGGTTCTTATACCATATGTGAAAATTGTGTATTATTTGAAGGTGGACTGAAAAAGAAGTACGTTGTAAATCCTAGTGCAACCACCAAAATAAAAAACAAAGAAACAGAGCTAACAAGCAGATAGTGGAGTTGAAATGGAATCATTAACATGGGCCAAATAGGAAAATACAGCAGGATGGTAGGTTTAAGCCAAACCATATTGATAGTTACAATAAATAAAAATGTTTTTTTCTTTTCAAATAAGTAAAAATGGTTTGTCTTTTTAAATATTTATTTTATTTTTGAGAGAATGCAAGTGGGGGAGGGGCAGAGAGAGAAGGGAACAGAGGATCTGAAGCGGGCTCTGTGCTGGCTGAGAGCAGAGAGCCCGATGTGGAGCTCAAATCCACGAACGGTGAGATCAGGACCTGAGCCCAAGTCAGACGCCTAACTGGTTGAGCCACCCAGGTGCCCCCAAAATGGTGCAAATCAGTATTATGCAACATAGCTTCTTTTCATGAGAACTGAAAGATAGCTTGTATGACTGAGGAACTAAATTTTTAATATTAACTTAAATTCAAATAGCCACATGTGGCTTTGGCAACTGTGCTGGACAGTAAAGGTCTAAACACTCCAATTTAAAAGTAGAGACTGTCAGATTAAGCTTAAAAGCAGGACCCATAATGCTGTCTACAAGAAACCTCCTTCAAATAGATGATATAAACGGGTTAAATGTAAATGGATGGGAAAAGATACGCAAACACTAATCAACAGAGAGCTGAAGAGCCTGTATTAATTTCTACAGTAAAATTCAGAATCAGGGCTATTACCAGGGAAAAAGATGTTTTATGATGGTGAGGGGGTCAAGTTATCAAGAAAAATAATGCGACACGTGGAAACACTCAATCTAAGAGCTTCAAAATACATGAACAAAAATTGATTAAATTGAACAAAAGAGAAATAGACAAATTCTCAATTCGGGTTGGATTTCAAACACTCCTGTCACTGCAAATGAGAGGGGGGGAAAACAGTAAAGATAAAGACATAAACAGTGCTGTTAACCAAGCTAACATTTATAGAACACATTTTTTTCTCGTGCACATGAACATTCGCGAAGACCATATTCTAGACCATAAAACAAATGTCAAATGTAAAAGGTTTGAAATAATAGTGAATACATTTTCTGACCACAATAGATTTAAACTAGAAATCAATAATCGAAAAATTTTGGGAAAATCCCTAATAATTAGAGGTTAGGGGCTACTTCTCAACAACCAACAGGTCAAGCAAATCACAAGGGAAATAAATACTCTGAACTAAATGAAAATGAAAATACAGTGTATCAAAATCTGTGGGATTCACTTAAACCAGTTCTTACAGGAAAATTTACAGTTCTTTTTTTTTTTTAATTAAAAAAAAATTTTTTTTAATGTTTTTATTTTATTTTTGAGACAGAGAGAGACAGAGCATGAGCCGGGGAGGGGCAGAGAGAGAGGGAGACACAGAATCCAAAGCAGGCTCCAGGCTCTGAGCTGTCAGCACAGAGCCTGATGTGGGGCTCGAACTCATGGAGCATGAGATCATGACCCGAGCTGAAGTCGGATGCTTAACTGACTGAGCCACCCAGGCGCCCCAATTTACAGTTCTGAATGCTCATATAATGAAAAAAAAAAAAAAAAAAAAAAAAAAAAAGCCCTAAAAATCAATATTGTAAACTTCCAGGTTAAAAAACTTAAAAAAAAAAAAAGAATTAGCCAAAATAAGCAAATGAGGAAAAAAAAGGAAACCCAAAGATAAAAGCAAAAATAAATGAAATAGAAAATACAGAAATATTAATGTAATAGGCTGGTTCTTTGAAAAGATCATTAAAATTAGTAAACTGGACAGATCCTAAAGATATTAAAACGATAATAAAATGTTTTAAATGAATTTTATGTCAACAAATTAAGAAATAGATACAACAGACAAATTCACTGAAAAACACAAACTACCAAAGCTTACTTGGGAAGAAATGAATACACCTGTATCTACTAAAGAAATTTAATCTGTTGTTAAAATTTTGTTTTTAATAATTAAAAAATGTTTGAGAGAGAGAGAGAGGTGAGGAGGGGCAGAGAGAGGGAGGGAGGGAGAGAGAATCTTAAGCAGGCTTCGAGCTGACAGCACAGAGCCCAACGCAGGGCTCCAACTCACAAACCGTGAGATCAGGACCTGAGTGGAGATTAAGAGTTAGATGCTTAACTGAGCCAGCCAGGCGCCCCTGTAGTTAATTTCTCTGACAAAGAAAACTCCTTACTCAGATGGCTTCATTTGTGAATCACGCCAAACCTTTAAGGAAGAAATAACACCACTTCTACATAAACCCTTGCAAAAAAGTAGAAAAGGAGAAAACATTTCCCAACTTATTTTATGAAGCCCTGATACCAAAACAAGAAAAAGACATTATAGAAAACTACAGATAATTCTTCACTTCATAGAGGCAAAAACCCTTAGCAAAATTTTAATAAATCAAACCCAATAATGTATTTTGGGGCGGGGGGTGAGAGATGGAGAGAGAATGAGTGGGGGATGGGCAGCCAGCAGTGAGCCCCATGTGGGGCTCGAACTCATGAACCATGAGATCATGACCTGAGCTGAAGTTGGACGCCTAACCGGCGGAGCCATCCGGGTGCCCCCAAACCCAATAATGTATTAAATAACGCACAATAACCAAGTGAAATTTTTCCTAGGAACACATTTAATATTTTAGTATAGATTGTTGTTATCCACTATTTTAAGACTAAAAAAGAAAATAAGAACAGTTCAAAACATGTAAAAACAAAACACAAAACAAAACCCCCTGACAGAATTCAACATAATTCCTGATGAAAGATCTCACTGATTTAGGGATAGATGAGAACATTTTCTTTTCAACCTGACAGTGGGCACCTATAAAAAAACCTAGGGCCTAACCATCTAACTTAATGGTAAAAGATCCAATGTTTCCCACCCCAAGATCGGGAATAAGGTAAAGACATCTGCTCTTACCACTTCTCAACAAAGTACTGGAGGTCTCAGCAAATGTAATATGGCAAGCAAAAAAATAAATAAATAAAAAAATAAAATAAAATAAAAAATAAAAGACATACCGATTGGAATGGAAGAGGTAAAACAGTCTATTACCTAGGACATGATTGTACACCTAAGAAAATCCCAAAGCATCTATGAAAAAAGTGCCTGAACTAAGTAAATTTAGGAAGTCACAAGATACAAGGCCAACACACATAAATAAAATTTATTCTATATTTCAGCAACAAACAATTAAAAATTGAATTTAGGGCGGTGCCTGCGTGGCTCAGTCGGTTAAGCGGCTGACTTTGGCTCAAGTCATAACCTCGCGGTTCATGAGTCCAAGCCCCACAGTGGGCCCTGCAGTGACAGTGTGGAACCTGCTTCAGATCCTCTGTCTCCCTCTCTTTCTGCCCCTCCCCCACTCATGCTCCCACCCTCCCTCTCAAAAATAAAAACATTAAAAAAAATTGAGATTCCAGGAAACTACCCCCAAAACCAAGAGCACACTTTACACACTGTATGTTAGCCAAATTGACAATAAATTACATTAAAAATAAATTGAAATTAGGGGCAGCTGGGTGGCTCAGTTGGTTAAGCACTGACTTTTTTTTTTTTTTTTAATCTTTGAGAGACAAAGTATGGGGGGGGGGGGGCGGGGGAAGGGAGGAACAGAGGGAGAGGGAGACACAGAATCCAAAGCAGGCTCCAGGCTCTGAGTTGTCAGCACAGAGCCCGACATGGGGCTCAAACTCACGAATCACAAGTTCACGACCTGAGCTGAGTTGGAGGCTCAACGGATTGAGCTACCCAGGCGTCCCGCGGCTGACTCTTGAGTTCAGCTCAGGTCATGATCTCAGTCATGAGCTTGAGCCTCGCGTTTGGCTCCATGCTGAGCATGAGTTTGCTTGGGATTCTCTCTCCCCCCCCCCCCCATCTCTCCTTCTCTCTCTGCCCCACCCCTGCTCGTGTGCTTGCTCTCACGTGCCCTCTCTCTCTCTCTCTCTCAAAATAAATAAATAAAAACTGAAATAAAAAAAATTCCATCTGCTAATCATAAAAACAAACTACTTGGGAAAAATTTAACAAAATATGTGCAAAGCCTGCACACTGACAACTAAAAAACTTTGTGGACAGAAATCAGAAATAAATTAGTGCACAATTATGCCATGTTTACAGATAAGAAGACACAATATTGTTAAGATGTCGACTGTCTCCAAATTATTCAGTAGATTAGCTATATTCCCAATGAAAATTTCAGGGTTTTTTTGTTTTTCTTTTCTTCACAAATTGGGCATTACGATTCTAAAGTTCAAATAGAAATATAAAGGACTGAGAGGAGTCAAACAGATTTTTAAAAATATGAATACAATGGCCATACACTGCCTGATTTCAACATTTGCAGATTTCAAGATGTCTACAAATCTACAGCAACCAGGGCCACGTATCGTACTAGCACTACGATACACAAATGGGTCCATGCAACAGAAATGGACCCACACATACATACTAATTTTTGACAGAGGCGCCAAGGTAATTTAATTAAATAAATGCAGAATTCATCATTAACAAATGTTGCTATAATGACTAGACTGACACATGGGAAAAAATGATCCTTGACTTCCTTCGCACAGTAAACTACAGCTAGTAGAATTAAGTCACAAACTAAGATTTCAAACATAAAGGCGTAAGAACTCTAAACAAAAGCATAGGAGAAAATCTTGATGATTTTGGATGGATGCGTAAGACACAAAAAACATGAACTATAAAAATAATTGATACACTGGACTTGATCAAAAAACACCTTTGCTCTTTAAAAGAAACTGTAATCAAAAGTTTAAGAAGAAAGTTTTTGAAGTGTGGAAGTTAACTAGTTGTTGGCGTTGAGGGAAGTGAGTGGCAGGGGGGACGGCAGCAACTATGAGGCGGGAGAACGGGGGGTGGCCAGGTCCTGGAGTTCAGGGGAGGCTCCAACACCACTTACCAGGTGTTGGCGCGCTGGAGGGCAACCCTTATCTTCCCTAGTTCTCTTCCTCCGTGATCATGCTCCCTTGTTGTCTTCTCCTCTCCCACCCCCCAACGCTTGTTTTGCAAACGTAGGTCTTCCCCAGCTGTGTCCTGCTCCCCACGTTTCCCACGAGCGCTCTCATCCCCCCCCACAACTCAACTTCACCTGTGCACTGTAATCTCAAGTCAACTTCTCCAGGCTTCCCCTTAGGGCCAGGCCCATATTTCCAACCCGTGATTTGGACCTCGTCCCCTGCAGAACTTGGTAGCCATCCCTCTTCCTAAGGCCCTCACTCCTCCCATACTCATGGGCCTTCCCTAATGGCCACATATGTCATACAGGGTGGGGTGAGGGGAAGCATGGGCCCTAGGAGCCATCAGGCCTGGACTTAAATTGGAGCTTTCTGTGGAAAATGGGAATTTAGACATTCTGCCCCTCCTACCTCCCTCTGCACCTATGCCCTCCGTCCATCTTTGGGAAATGGAAATTAAAACCAGAATGAGGTACTACCATGCACCCTCCAACACAGCTAAAATTAAAGACTGCGTAATCCACTCATCTTCCAAATTTTTTTTTTTAATTTTTTTTCAACGTTTTTTATTTATTTTTGGGACAGAGAGAGACAGAGCATGAACGGGGGAGAGTCAGAGAGAGAGGGAGACACAGAATTGGAAACAGGCTCCAGGCTCCGAGCCATCAGCCCAGAGCCTGACGCGGGGCTCGAACTCACGGACCGCGAGATCGTGACCTGGCTGAAGTCAGACGCTTAACCGACTGCGCCACCCAGGCGCCCCTCATCTTCCAATTTTTAAACAGGGCTTCCAGATGCTTTACACCTCCACTGTTTCCCTCAAGAATCAGCCATTCCTTTATGTTTGGCCAAGCCCCTGTTACCTATCGTGCTCTCAGCACACTCCCATGTTTCTCTTTTGTAGCACAGATAAAGGTCCAATAAATCATTTCCTGCACGTTAGTTTTAGGATGTATCTCTTTCCTCCTTGTAGGGAAGGTCCACCAGGGCAGGAACCGATTCTATCTACATTAGGGGTTGGCCAACTTTCTGAGAAGGGCCAAACAGCGTATATTTTCAACTTTCTGGGCTACAGGACCTCAGTCACAACTATTCAACTCTACCATTGTAGCCAGAGAGCAGTGGACACAGTATGTGCGTAAGTACAACTGTGATTCGGTAAAGTTTTATCTATAAAAACAGCAGGGAGGCCAAAGGTCCAGTCTGCTGACCCCTGGCTTAAATTACCAACACCCAGTCCAGCATGTGGCATATAGAAAGCGCTCAATGGATAAAAAAAAAAAAAAGCCCTTGTTTCTTGTTTTTGTCAACTCGATGGAAACCAGTACGGAGGGAAGGTGGTTTTAGTGGGATGCTGGGGGTGGAATGGAGACAACAGTAGGTCCAAGAGGGAACAGCAGTTGAGGCAGCAGCAACCTCTCTTCCAGGAGTTCCCGCCACCGGCACGGCAGGCTTGAAAAATGGTATGGTCTTAGGACAGCAGGTGAGTCGGGGACACGTTTGCAGGCCGTGACAAGGAGGCGGGGCGCGGGAAGAAGAAAGGGACAAGTGGTGATGAGGGGGCTCCAGGGCTCAGGTGTGAGGGGAGTTGGTCACAAAAGGAGGAAGATACCTGCGGAGGCCGAGAGAAAAGAAACCGGGACAAGTGGAAGGAAATGAAGGGAAAACCTCATCTTCCTCTTGCCTGTGAAATGTGAGCCAAGACCCCCCTGGTGAAGAGAGCGGGAGTCAAGGTGGGGAACCCCAGCGTCTGCCAGCCTGGGGAAGTGGACGCCCAGGACGGGGCTGCTGGCCTCATCACCACCACCGGAACCATACCCCTCCTGTTGTGTCTCCTCGTCTGAGAGAGCACTTTTCACCAAGGTGGTGTCTGCGTATTCCAGAGCCGTGTTTCCAGCTCTGACCTGGTGTGAAATGTGTCACGCACTGAGTCACCAGCACTACTTGCTATCACTTCCTGTCACTTCGCTTTCTCAGGCAGGTAGCAACAGGCAGGCCCGAAGGCGGATGAGGTCACGTTTTACACAAGTGCACATACGCAGTTCTTTCTTGAAGGATACAGAAAGGCATTTTAATTTCAGAACGATAGTGGTGGTTTCACCTCCATGCCCGCAAACGGGATTGTGTACGTTGTAAACTGTTTCTGCAGGAGCACTGAATGTTTCTTTAAATGGAAGATACCATTTGATTGGGGGTTTGCAATAAAAATAGCATAGCAGCTATTTAATTTTATAAGCCATGCACAGTAGTAAAACCTGTAAGACACAACTTCTCGCAGCAAAAGTCTTAGTATTACAATACTTAGTTACCCTGAAAGGTTTTCTCACAGTCAAAAACCTATATAGCCAGTCAGTTTCACTTACCCAAAGAACCAGACACCAGGAAAAACCTGCCATTTCAACATTAATGTATTAATTCATGATTCCTACTTGCGCAGGAATGTATGAGGAGACAGGAGCAGTGGTGACGCGGCCAGAAGTGCTGTCCTGGGCGTCCACTTACCCATGTGCCAGCCCTCCCAGTCTGACAGATGCCTCCCACTTTTCAGGAAAAGAACTAAAACCATCTAAGTATCTTTCGGTTGATGTCCCTGAAAGAGTATTACCAGGACCTCTTTTCTTCTGCTTTATTTCAAGATGTAATTGTCGTTCATATTTACAGACTGAAGTACACTCTACCTGAAACTTTAACTTGTATTTTTAGTTTGAAGTGTTCACCTTACAAATCAAAAGACAACTTTCCCAAAACACACCGGTCCTCACTGTACTTTCAAGTCCTTCCAGAGATGATGGAGACTGCCACCGGTGAACGCATACCCACTCCCTCTCCCGTAACACACTTTTTAATTTGGAAGGACTTCCAATACACCTTTAGCTACATATTCAACAGATTTAATCTCTTACCCTATTGTTGGGTTGATGTTCGGATCAAAACTGTCTTCCACGAACCGCCATACGATGCTCGATTTACCTACACCTGTATCCTGAAAGAGAAGGGAGACACACAAATAAATCTCCTTGCTTGCCGACAGCGAAAACTACATTGGGCCATGGGTTCAGGATTTCAGAAAAATCACTGTACATGCTAAGTTTCAGAAGTTAAGAGACACAAAGAAGGTTTTCATAAACATCCAGCGGGAGTAATTAGATTTCAAAATGCACTGCAGGAGAGGGGTTTTGCAGTTTTTAGGAGCCATTAGAATCTTGTGAAAAACCCAAAGTTGCTGCTTAGTGTGAAAAGTGACAAACTCTCTTGTTAACGTGTATAAGTAAACTATGAACTCTTGAATTCCTTCTGAGTAATCCCTGATAAATCACAGCCCCACCCTATTTGGGAAGGGGGAAGGCTAGTTATTGGAATCCCTTTCACTCTCTAAAGCAGCAACTCAGGCAAGAGAGCATTCACTGCGCAAAGCGGGATCTCAAGAGGCAAAGCTGCCCTGACAAGGCAGGAAGCTGAAGCTTCCAACTAGTTCTTGGAGTTTCGTGATCTGAACTTTCCCCCAAGAAAGTAACTCTGCGAGAAGGGGGGGGGGGGGTGATCCCACAGGTTCAAAAACTCCAAACAAACGAGAAAGGAGAGGACACTGCTTGTAAAACCTGAAGACCTGCTATTGGTTTCACTCTGGAAGACTTGGCCAACTTCTAACTAGTACCTTAGTAGGAAACTATTTGGGAGCTGCTCTCAACCTAGATGCAACGGAGAGGCAGGGAAGGCTCCTCACCCTCTGGGGGCGGGAGGAGTCCTTGGGCTCCAGGGAGGAACACGGCAGAGGGTCCCTCCGGCCAGGAGGACCCTCAGGGGCGGGTGGCAAGGGGGGCAAGGATGACCCGGGGGCCGGAGGGAGGGTCCCGGGGCAAGTCCCGCACGGAGGCTGGGGGAAGGGGCGGAGGGGACTTGGGCACGCTTGGGTCCTCGGCCTCCCCGGCCTCCCGCGGCCCTCCCGGCCGGCCAGCCGCCACTCACCCCCAGCAGACACACTTTGAGCTCCCTCAGCGCCATGGCCCGGGAGCCAGGGGCGCGGGCCCGCCGCCGCCCTAAGTTGAAGAGGGAGAGGCCGGGCCCAGCACGAGCATCCCCCGGCGGCGCCGCCGCACGGCTCAGCCCCGGCCGCGGGGCGCGCAGAGGCGGCGGCCGTCCGCTCGCCAGCCCTCGGCCCGTCCCGTCCGCCGCCAGCCGCGCGGGGCCCGCCTCAGCAGCCCGGACGGTGCTCCGGCCTCCCGGGCGCCGCTGCCGCCGCCATCTTGGGACGCCTTGCCGGGTCACCTGACCTCCCCGCCCACCTCGGCAGCCACCTTCGCCGGGAGGGCGGGGTCGGCCGGCGCCGCGAGGCTCGCGGGGAGGTGCCGGCCCTGGGGGGCGGGGCCCGGAGCCCTAGGCCCCGCCCCTCGCCCCGGTCCCGCCCCCCCCCCCCGCGCGGACCCCGCCTCCTGGCCCATCCCAAGATGGCGGGTGAGTGGGGTTGGCTCCCTGGGCGCAGGGGCGGCCCCCTCCCCCCCAAGCCGGACCACCCCAGGAGGCCCGGGGACCCCCGCCCGTCCCTGAAACCGCCTGCCGCGGTCCCCCTCCTTATGTGTAACTCTTGTGTGTTTCTTGGTTTTCAGAGATCCCTCTGTACTTTGTGGACTTGCACGATGACTTAGACGATTGTAAGTATCAGTTGGGGCGCCCCCGCCCCTCCCGGGGAACCTCTCACGGAATTCGGGGTGCACGGAACGCCGCGGGAGAGTTACAGGCCAGGCCCTCCCTGTTGGGACAGAAGAACAGGACCCCCAACTTCCTGGATGCACTGGTGGCGGTCCCTCCTCACTGGGCGGAGCCGGGCGAGGATGGGGAGCCCTCCCCTCCTGAGGGAGGATTTTGGTCGTTGTTGGGAAACTTCTGACTTCCGGTCACTTTCTTTCTCTTCCTCCTCCTCGCCCGCGGCGGCCGGGGAGGGTCCGGGGGCTTGCCCCAAGTCCTGGTGACTGGGGGCGAGAGGAGGCGCGGCCACCTTGCACCCTCCACTTTTTCCCTGGGACTTTTCCCAGTGCCGCGGAGTTTCAGAGTTTGGTTGGTCCCGCCCTCCGTGTGGCCGGCCACAGACTTGCACGGACTTCTCACGTGGACTGGCCACAAGCCCAGCTCCATCACTTCTCCCAAGGAGCCCCTTTGGCGCCTTCCTTCCTGGGGTGGGTCTCCTAAACTTGGCCCTTCCTGCGCTCTCCTTCTCTTAGGAATCGCCTTAAGGACTGAGGGCTGGGGGAGGTGTCATCCTGTAAATGCAAATCCCCATTTGTGGTAAATGAAGCATTTCCTTTCCGTTCAACAAACATTTCTTGAGCACCTACTTGTTCTGGGCCAGGCCACGTGCAGCTCCCTAGACCTACAAAGAAGAACCAGAAACAGGGGCAGCGCCCAGGGGTTCACAGTCCAGGAGGAGAGCTGACTTGTAAACAAAACGACCGAACCCCGGGATGCTTGGCTGGTAAAGGAGTCCTGACGGTTTTCCTTACCTGACGAATCACCCCAAAACTTAATGACTTAAACCGACAGCATTTTATTACCGCTAACAGTTCTGTGGGTTGACTGGGTGATACAGAAGCTTCGTGTGTTCTCCGTTGAACTCTGGGAAGGTGAGAAGGTCCGAGATGGCTTCACGCGCAGGAGATCTCACAGGACTGTCAGACAGGAGCTCTGTTCTCCAGGTGTCTTTTCCACTTGGTTTGGTTGGGATTCTCAAAGCATGGTGGCTGCAGGCACCTCTTTTCTGGCGGCTCACGTCCTTGTCTTTTTTGTATATATGTACCAAAAGGAACTAAGACTCTAGGAAAAAATAATTATGATTTTACTTTGGCCTTGTTTGAGCAAGTACTGGGTATTTGGACCTAATACTAGAGGACGCCTTAAATATTCTGTAGCAGACTGCTGAAGACTTGCCCCAACAGAGAAGGAAACTACCATTATGGCTTTGAATATACCCATGCCTTGTGTATTGCAAGTTTGGGAGTCTGGTGGGGCTTCCTGTGTGAGGGGTGGGAGCTGCGAGGTGCTGACTTTACCATGCAATTGATTTAAAAGCCACGGGAGGCTGGCCTGTCTCCCCCCCCCCCCCCGCAAGCCCCCGGTCTCACCCTTATACCTTACTGTGCTGGTATTGGGAGGCATTATCACACCGTGGTTGACAGACAGCAAGGACCCTGAGGTCCTGTGAGCCACTTCTTTCCTTTTAGCTCAATGTGTGACGTAACAATTTTTATAGTCCATGAATTCATTATTATTTTCATCATCACTAGTGCTGGGCTTTCGTGTAAGATTTTCTGATCCAGTGTTTATGGCTACTACTCTGGGAGGTGGAGGAGATTGTTCCAGTTTTGCAAGTGATAAACCAGAATCCGAGAAGTGGAGTAACTAACTCATCCAGTCTGCTACAGCTCATAAGTGATCGAACCAGCAGTCCCACTCTGTTCCTTTTGACCCTTGTCCTTTTTTTTCCTGCCGCCCAGATCAACCTCAAATATTCTGAACCTAATGGTAGGGGCACGGCTGTCAGTTTGAGTGGTTTTGTGTCGTCTTCCTTGGGGGTTTTGTCCAAGCGATGCGCTAACTGCTTCATTGAGGCGGTCAGTCGCTGTGGGCAGGGACACAGGTCACCCTTTTTATAACACAATGTCCTGTATGAGCTAGGCGTTTAATTAATTAATTACAGTTGTGACTTGGAACAGTAATGGATTGCAAGGCTTGTCTGATTTACTTGGTGATTCTTGATTAAATTTGACTAACTTAAAAAAAAAAAAAGAAAGCCTTAATGAATGGATGCCTTGTTTTTTAAAAATCATTCAGAGTCTTCAGGCCATCGCAGCACAGAAAAAATTTAATTTTACAGAGTTAGCTTGCTAAATTCCTTCTCTCGAGAGCAGACAGTGTGTGCGGTGGCCTGGCATATTGGTCCCGGTGGAGGATTGCGCTGGAAAGTGGAGCTTTGTGAGTTTGTGCCTAAGGGGCCTATGAATTTGCTTACAGCATGTGCAGCCTGAAGAGGTATTACTCTCAGTAAGGTTTGTTGGCCAATTAGAATGTAAGCCTGTGTCGGTGGTAGGTGGGAAAAAAAAAAAAACAAACCAAAAAACACCCCGAGCGCAATCCATTGTGGATGAAAAGACACCTAAGTGACCTATCAGCAAGTTCGATATATGGTCATACTTGGGCTCTTAGTTGAACAAACCAGCTTTAACAAGACATTATTGAGACAGCTGGGGAAAATTGAACTTGGACTGGGTGGTAGCTGGTGGTAAGGATTATTATGAATTCTGTCAGATGTGATAGTCGTATCACAGTTTCGTTCAAAGGAGAAAAGGCCTTATCTAACAGAAACAAGCAAGTTTTTATGGGCAAAATGATTTGATGCGGGAGGTCTGCTTTCGGATACCGCAGCAAACAATAAACAGGCACAAAGTTGGGAGGAAGGATAAGGGGGAGAAGAAGGGCAGAATATTGATACTTGTTGAGGCTGGTTGCTGGGGACGGCGGGCTTATTATACTGTTCTCTCTGTTTTTGCGTATGTGTGAAAATGTCCACAGTACAGTTTTTAAATTTTTTTTTTCCAACGTTTATTTATTTTTGGGACAGAGAGAGACAGAGCATGAACGGGGGAGGGGCAGAGAGAGAGGGAGACACAGAATCGGAAACAGGCTCCAGGCTCTGAGCTGTCAGCCCAGAGCCCGACGCGGGGCTCGAACTCACGGACCGCGAGATCGTGACCTGGCTGAAGTCGGACGCTTAACCGACTGCGCCACCCAGGCGCCCCCACAGTACAGTTTTTAAAAGATGAAAGTTTCAGCTGTGACCAAACATCTGCACAAAGAGTTGGAAAGCTGGATTCCCAGTTCTGAAGGCACTACACAGTTACAGTAAGATGCATTTTTAGCTTCAAAAGACAGACTGGTAGACTGTATTAGCATTTAGGGAACAGTGTGTTTGTTTTCAGAGGCTTAGTTTTTAAGAGGTATCTATCTATGAAAGAAGTTGGAGAGGGCATGCTTCTATTGAATGGAAAACCTAGGTGTCCACAAATGATATCTGAACTTTTGTAGAAAATAGAATTATTAAGTCAGAGGAATATAGACAACCTACTTGGATCTTATTGCTGGAGGGAGCAGTGTATGTTTAAGCTTGAATAAGAGACATCCTCCAGAGCAAAAAGCATTCCATTTCACCTGCTTTGTTCCAAGTTTGTAAAAATGTTCTGTTCAAGGACCACGGGCAAACTGTGTGCCCCCGAAGTGGAGAAGCTATATTCATTTGAGCCCAGAACCAAACCATTGAACTCTTTCTCTGAACTGTAAGATACACTTGAATCAAGGATTGTCAACTAAAACCCCCCAAAACCTTCCCTGTTAAGTGAACTAGTTTGAACAGGAGCAGGAACTTGAGTATGCTGATACTTGTGAAATAGAATACAATCCGGACACATGGCACTATTCTCTAAATCAGAGATGGGCAATTTTGGTTCTATACAGGCTCTGATAGTAAATATTTTAGGCTTTGTGGGCTGGAAGGTCTGACGCATCCAGTCGAGTCTGCTGTTGTAACCTGGAAGGACTCACAGACATGCCTAAATGAATGGGCACGGCTATTTTCTAATAAAACTTTATTTACACATACACCCAAGGGGCTGGATTCGGTCCACGGGCCAAATCATTCCGATCTCATTCTTTCAGAGCCTCTGAGCGCATTAGCTAAGGCAACCTTAACAGACTGTCTTTCCCACCAGGTTCGGTTTGAAGAGCTGACCTCTTTGCTAGTACAGCCTCTGTTTTGTTAAGTAACCCCTGACATACTGCTCAGGGTTCACATCTCATTTTTCCTGTTGGTGTACTGGGGATAAAAACATGTACCTCTTTCCTCCCAGCAGGATGAGGTGGCAAGGAACAAAAGAGTCAGAGTGGTGGACTCAGTATCAACTTTGCTTCCCCTCTGATCATCATAACGCATTTTACTTTTGTTGCTCTGTATTTTCCATTTCCTGTGAGACAAACAGATGAACATCACAGATTCCCTGAAATTGTCTCTGTTTAAAAAGAGAGGGTTTTTTTGTTGTTGCTGTTGTTGTTGTTGTTGTTTGTTTTGTTCTTCTTTTTAGAAAGTGTTTTTCTAATGTTGGTTTATTTTTAAGAGACAGAGAAACGGAGCGTGAGCGGGGGAGGGGCAGAGAGCGAGGGAGACACCGAATCCGAAGCAGGCTCCAGGCTCCGAGCTGTCAGCACAGAGCCCGACGCGGGGCTCGAACTCACAGACCACTAGAGATCATGACCTGAGCCACCCAGCTGCCCTCAGGCAGAGTATTTTTAACTTTATTTTGTTACCAAGCAAAGCTCCCAAGGGGCACAAAAAGACTACGTCACTGGCCCCAGGCAACACAGCTAGTCATTGGCAGAGGTGGGATTCAGACCAGGGAGTCTGGGCTACGGAATTTGTACAAAGCTGCCATGCTTTGGCTTTAGTGCATGACTAATATTTACTAAGGACCTATTAAGTCCCGGGCACTACACTAGGCCTTATGGACACAGAGGAGAATAAATCAAACAGCATTTCTGCTCTCACGGAGCTTTCAGTCCTTCGGCAGAGATAGCCTTGGAAAAGCCAACATAAATGAGTGAGCTAAGTTCGGGAGCGGTGGTGTAGGACGTGTGTGACAGGTGAGTGTGATCAGAAGTGCCAGGCAGGGCTGTTGGAGCGACGGAGTTGCTGCTTTACCTTGAGTGGCCAGAGAAGGCTTGTCAGGAGCTCTGACAGGTGCTCTAGGATTTGAATAACAAGACGGAGATGTTTCCTCGTGGAGCTGGAGAAGGCGCCCGGGCATGGCAGACAGCAAGGGCGCAGGCTCGGAGGCTGGACGGGCTTGTTGTTGGCCAGGACTTGTGCATCTGGAGCACGCTGAGCCCTGGACACAGGAATTGGAGGAGGGGGGACACTCCCACATGTGACCTTTGGTCCCTCACGGGATAAGGGGTTTGCCTTTTGCTCAAGGGGCCAGGGGGGTGCCACTGGAGAGTTCTAGTCAGAGTAGTGCCCAAAGCTGAGTTACATTGTAAAGGACAGACTGTGGAGAAACAAGCCAGGCCTGGAAAAAGCGCTGTGGTCCAGGGATCCAGGCAAGGGCAATGGGGTCTCGATGGCGGGGGTGGGTGTGAGAGCAGCGAGTGGGGTCGATAGATAGTTCTGACAGGGGAGTCAGCTCAGAGACAGACCCTGTGCCTCCCTCCACCCAGGCTGGGCTGGGCACCTCTCCTCGTCCTCCCTGAACCCTGTGGTGGCATGTAAGCCCAGCATGGCCAGATGTCCGTTCTTGTCCATCAGGGCCGCTCTTCCCCATCTTGGATCCCCAGGGTCTAGCATGCTGAGTGGCAGCACAACAGACCTGCAGAAGTTCACGCTGAATAAGTACACCAGGCATTATGCGAGGGTGGAGTTCGTATTTTCCACCTGACACACTTGAGGCGTGGACAGGAGGTCCCGGGGACACAGTCTGGGAGGCCACCGGAAAGCCCCCTTGTAGGGTTCCGGAGCAGACTTAGGACTGAAGAGAGTCATTACTGGTGGGTGGAAGCCTGAGCCGAGGAACGGAGCCCCGGGCAGCAGAAGCTTCCAGTAGCGGAGCCCTGGAGAACAAATATCCCAGCGGTAAGAAACGAGGGGACCCTTGAAGCCAAGGGTTTGGTTTCTTTGGGTTGTTCCGTTTGGGTCGATCATCTCTGCCACTTGCCACAGAAGGGTCAGGTGAGGTGGGGACTGAAGGGCAGCCACGGGCTCTGGTAGTTCGGAGGGTCTACGGTGACCTCAGTGCGAGCTTTTCCAAGGCAGCCAAGGAGCAGAAGCCAGACCAGAATCAGTTGGGAAGGCACGAGGAGCTAAGGCAATGTCACGTTTAGTTCACTAGCTGAGTGGTCACTTACTGACTAGCCCTTGTATTGCAGGCACTGGCTAGCAGTTGGGCACTTTTGGGAATGGTCGCCGTTCTTGTGAGCTCACAGCCCGGCAGGGGGAAAACAGACCCTTTGAAGGAGAAGCAGCTGGAAGGATTGAGGTCAGTTGCTTTTCTTGGATAGAAGAGCCCAGAACACATTTGCATTATTTATATCTACTCTGAAACCCTTAAAAAATATATATAGTGTATAGTATATATCATATGTATATCATATGATATATATTATATATGTATAATTTGAATGGCCCAACAATTCTACTTTAAGATGTGAACATATTCTTCTCAAAACAACTTGGTCATAGTAGCATTATTCTTTCTTTTGTCTTAAATCTTAAGCACTCTTTGTGGTTTCAGAGCCTTGTTAACTTTATCCATAGATTAACACTTTAGATATATTGAATAGGTTAGGGGAAAAAAAGTCATGTAATAATAATTTATTGTCTATGTACTGTTACCTGACATTGTATTATTTACTCTGGGTAAATTTTCTTAGTAATTCTAGAACTGATAATTTTTTCTCTCACACTGCATATGTATTATATATATATATAATTTGTTGTTTTTATTTTTTATTTTTAAATTTTTTATGGAAGTGTAATTAACATAGTGTTATGTTAGTTGTGCACTATAACGATCAACAATTCTATACATTACTCACTGCTCATCATGATAAGTGTGCTCTTACTAAATTTTTTTTATGTTTATTTTTGAGAAAGAGAGAGAGAGAGAGAGAGCGAGCGAGCATGAGCGGGGGAGGGGCAGAGAGAGGGAGACACAGAATCCGAAGCAGGCTCCAGGCTCTGATCTGTCAGCACAGAGCCCGACGCGGGGCTCGAACTCACGAGCCGTGAGATCATGACCTGAGCCGAAGTCAGATGCTTTATTGACTGAGCCCCTCAGGTGCCCCACAATAAGTGTGCTCTTAATCTCGTTTATCTGTTTCACCCATCAAATAGTAGCACTATTCTCAATAGTCAGAAACGGGAACCCACCCACACATCCATCATGAATACAATCCATCATGGATTATGAATTGTGGTTCCATTCATACAAGGAAAACTAGCTATAATAGTGAATGATCTAGGAGTCTACCTAATAATGTGGATGAACTTCGCAAACATAATAATGAGTGATCGAAGCCAGACACAAAAGGGTACATACTGCACGATGGCATTTATACGAACTACAAGAACAAGCAAAGCTAATGGCATCCGGGCTGTTTGAAGGCAGGAGAGTGGTCATCCTTGGGGTAGGAGAGGAAGTGGAAGGGGGCCGAGGGGCTTTTGGAGGTGCTGGTAAAATTGTTGAGCCGAGTGCTGGTCACCCCAGTGTGTTCAGTTTGTGAAAATCCTTCAAGTGGAACGCTTGCTATTTGTACACTTTTCCATATAGTGTTATGCTTGGATTTTCTAAAAGGCACTGATTTTTAGAATCAAGGTGCAAGGGAGAGTATAACCAGGGACTGAGGAGAAGGAGTCCATGAAAAGGGAAAGATGACATACTGACTTTTTTTAAAACAGCTTTTTATTTATTTAAGTCATCTCTACACCCATCCTGGGGCTTGAATTCACCACCCCAATCAAGAGTCCTGTGTTCTGCTGACTGAGCCAGTCAGGCGCTCCCTAAAGCGAAAGACGACAGAGCAGAAAGAGTGGAAGACTTGTGGGGGTTGGATTGTATGAGACCAGAATAGAGCTTGGTGCATCCATAGAAGAGTGTGCTTCTTTCCTAGAAGAAGGAGGGCGGCCTTCCTGGCAGCTTGGCCAAGGTGGTCAGTAGAGAAGTGACTTTATGTTGGTCGGCATTGCTTGACGATTTCAAGTATTTTGAACAGTAGGAATGTCGAGACCCACGCGCACATACACAAAGCCCAAAGTTGTTGGTTTTGTCTTACAACCTGTTTTCCTTTTCGAATCTGCCTCACATCTGACTGGAGGAGTCACTGCATATTTAAGTAATATCTTTCCATTCAGTAATATTATGTAACGCCTGGCACTCTCCCACCTCCTCTAACTCCATCCCCAACCTGGTGAGTCGGCAGGAAGATGGAGATGTGTAATGTCAGAATGGAGCACATGCTCTGCTTTGAGCTGCAGAGTTCTTTCCTATCAGGTAGCCCGAGTAAATGTTTCCCGTTAACCGTCAATGTAAAAGTCAGAGTCATAAATAATGACAGGTTTTGGAAGCCGTGATTAAAGCCACAAATCAAAGGGGAATTTCCATGTATGCATGGTGTGGAAAGGACGGCTGCTCATGAATTAAGTTGGTCTTTTCGGCCAGCCCATTGCGTAGCGCTAGTAATAACCATCAGTAGCCCTCAAAGATTTGCAGTATAAAACATTAGGCATTGTAAAAAAAAAAAAAAAAAACGTTGAAAAAAAATAAAACATTATGCATTGGTCGGATCTGCTCATACAAGAGCTAATAAATCAGCGTGGGTCTTGTTAGAGAATGGCATTTATATAGAGAAAGTTTGCTCTGCAACTTGCTGTTGAAATTTAGTTAAGTCAACAAGGACCTGCAGTGTTTGGGGGTCAGTTTCCCCCTAAAAGCCAGTGAAGAATCAAGAGTGTTCTTTCGCTTTTAGATGGGCCAGGTTTGTCTAGTCTAGCTATTAGAAATAGTCCCAATAGAGGAATCGGCATTGATGAATGAAGCCGCTTTAAATAACACATTAATGGATGGTTTACTGTGGTTCCTCCCAAAATTGTTTAAGGCCTTACAAAGACTTAGTAATTGTTCATCGAAGAGTGGCTAATGAGACGCTCTATAAAATTATCAATTATGTAAGTTCTACATTACTGCATTCTTTTTTTTTTAAGTACAAATTTTGCAAATAAGGCTAAAGTCCTTCACCATCAACCAATATTCTAACATTCTGAGATGGACATAGAGTGGGCCACATCTATCGTGTTCTCCCCACCGATGTCCCCTAGTGCTGTGTCAGAGACAGAATATTGGATTGTATGGATAATTGGGCTGGCCCAGGGTGGCATAGCTCACATAGACTTATAGTGACAGGTTGGCATGTTGAATGGGGAATCGTAAATATTGGGAATGCCTGGGGAACGGGTTCTTAATAAAAATGCTTGCCAGGGTAGACGTGCTATAACGTTCTGCCTCCGTCTCTACCTCTGTTCACGTCTGGGCCGATAAAGGGATCTCATTGGGTATGTTTTATTGTGTTTATTTTTTCTCACCTTTCCACTTAAACCCAATTCTAGCATGTCTGTTCAGTCAGGGCCTGGTGGCTTCCTATGACATCTCTGGCTTCCCCAAACTGGTCAAAGGCAGCAGGCACTCAGAGTACTTTCCTCTGTTACGCTCTTCCCTTCATCTGGAATGTTCTTTTTCCCAGATCTCTCTCTCTTCCCTTATGGTGAATTCCTACTTGCCCTTCAAGGCCCAGCTCGAATGGCACCCTGTCGTAGGGAAGCATCTGCCATCTCACCTTCCGCTTCCAGGCAGAGCTGGCTTCTCTCCTGGCTTGTTTCCATCGGTATCCTATGGCTCTTGCCACCAGAGTGGGTTATTATGGGTGCGATGCTCTTTGTTCCCTTGGGAGCTTTTCGGGCCCTGGGACCATGTCTTTCTCATCTCTGAATCACCAGTACCCAGTTGAATATTGAATTATGGTTTACCGTTGTCACCTGAAGCTAACCGCCGTGGGGGGAGGAAAACATGTTTGAGGTGGGTTCGCTATTAACATGCTTTCGGTTTTGGTACTAGATCATTTCATCTTCTTCTTAGTGCCAGATAGCCAGTGACATTTCTTTTCTTTCTTTCTATTCGATTATGCGTTCTGTGCTTTGAACCTGTAAAAGCACGTTCACCTAACGTTATACTTAAAACGTTCATTTGTGCTTAGCCTTTCTCAAGACAGATCGGCGTCTTGTGAAGAACGTTGACACACGGGCAAGTGTTCAAGGATCCATTGTGTTTCCACTAGAGCGTGCTCATCTCATTTATTCCATGCCCCAGACTGTTTTAAATGATGAATATACTGGCTGTGTTCATTATTTTTGGTAGATGACCCTTGAGTTAGCATAAAAGAGGATGAATCCTTTTTTCCTCAGAGTTGTAGGTTCCAGAAATCTGTTTTTCTGGTGGAACTTTAAATCAAGGAAGAGATTTGTTTTTTCTTTCTTCGATTTCACTACCTAGCATCCGGTTAAAGGATTAGGGATTACGTTATTCTTTGCAAATTGATCGGAACCTCATCGAAGAGAAGCCCATCTCGCCTCGGGTTGTGTGGGCTCAGGGCTACTGCTTCAGAACCACTCTGGTTTGGGTTGGATGGTGGAGGTGAGCTGCATATCTTTTAGCTAGTTAGCTGGGTTTTAAAACCGGGACTGTCCCTGCGGAGGACAGGTAGCAGCCACAGCCGCTGACCCGATGGCTGCTGGGATGTTGGCCATACAGTTCAGGGAAGCATGGCGGCACATGGGTGTGCAGGGCGGGTTAGGGTGCTGAGCATTTCATACAGCCCACCCCACGTATCAAACTACAATCATTCCAAGCCCTTGGAATAGTGGTCTTTGTTAGCTTTAAATTATCAGTCGTTTTTGGTAGAGGGTCAGTGATGAACTTGCAGGTAGACTTGGTGCCTGGCAGAAACCCGGAGAGTGAGCAGGGGTGGGGCAGAGAGGGAGGGAGACAGGGAATTCCAGGCAGGTTCCACACTGTCAGCATGGAGCCCTGTGGACGGCTCGAACTCACAACAGTGAGATCATGACCTGAGCCAAAAGCGAGAGTAGGACACTTAACTGACTGACCGCACCCCCCCAGGCGCCCCTGTACCTCATATTTCTAACTTGAAAGCTTGAGATTCCTGGTGTTTGTGGGTGACCTAGACTTGCTGGGTCCGAGAGTCATTGACTACTCAGGATATCACCACTTAGACCTCAGCTCTTGGATTCCTGTGAACAGTTCACCAGACAGTAGGCCCTCTTAGCAGGGCTAGAGATGTAAGCTCTAGAAAATTCTTCGTGAGAGCAGGAGTCATTTTATGAGCTACGGACCTGTCAGGAGGCACAGCAAGCTGGCTTGGCAGATCTTTACCATTCGTTCATTCATTCATTCATTCAGCAACTTAAAAAAATTTTTTTTAATATTTATTTATTTTTGAGAGAGAGAGCGTGAGCAGGGGAGGGACAGAGAGAGGGAGACACAGAATCCGAAGCAGGCTCCAGGCTCCGAGCCGTCAGCACAGAGCCCGACGCGGGGCTTGAACTCACGAGCTGTGAGATCACGACCTGAGCCGAAGTCGGACACTCAACTGACGGGGCCACCCTGGGGCCCCTCATTCAGCAACTTTGACTGAGTGCCTGCTGTGTACCAGGCATATCAGTGAATCAAAGATTTTCCAGGGGTGTGGGGAGAGGAGTGGACCAGCTGATAAACAGTAGACCTAGGACGTAAACATTTTGTGTGTTATAAGGTGATGATTTCTCTGGAAAAATAGGTTGGTAGATCATGGTAAGGTGGGGAATACGTGGGAGGCTTGCAATTTCAAAATAAAGGTCAGGGAGGACCTCACTGAGTGGATGAAGGGGCAGATTTTGAAGAGAAAAAGAAGGGGCGCCTGGGTGGCTCAGTTGCTTAGACGTCTGACTCTTGATCTTGGCTCAGGGCATGATCTCACAGTTGGTGAGTTCAAGCCCCACGTGGGCTCTGCACTGAGAAGGCGGAGCCTCCTAGGGATTCTCTCTCTCTCCCTCTCCCTCTCTCTCTGCCCCTCCCCCACTCTTGCTTGCTCTGTCTCTGTCTCTCAAAAATAAATAAATAAACATTTAAAAAAAGTGTTTAAAAAAAAAAAGAGAGGAGGTTATCAGAAAGGACATCTCCGGCCAGGCGGCCAGGCGGAGGGAACCACCCTGCAGTGCAATGGCCCTTAGCCAGAGTAGGGCCTGGAGTGTTTGGGAAGTAGCTGGGAGCCACGTGGCTGGAGGAGGGGACGGTGAAGGGGAGAAGGAGTGGGAGTGCTCAGAGGGGCAAAGGTGGATCTTTCCTACTGACCCCAGACCCTGCCCTTCGTGGGACCAACCTCTCACCAGGGGCTGTTCAGGTAAGGACACCTGATCCTCTCTTTGACAGTGGTTCTCAAATGGGGGCTTGTGGCAGCGATTAGAGATGTTTATGATTGTCACAACGTGGGGAGAAGGTGCTCCTGGCATCTAGCGAGTTGAGGCCAGGAATGTTGCAGGGCATCCTGCAGTGCACGCCCCCCCCACCCCCCCCCCCCCCCCCCAGAGAGTGAGCGGGTCAGTAGTGCTGAGTGGAGAAATCCTAGGCTAGTGTTATATAGTTTATCAGCTGTTGATTGATTCAGTCTGTCTTGGAAAACTTAATAAAACAAAGAAACACATCAAAACACCACGGAAAGAGGTGATTAATCACAGCCCCTGGTCAGGTGCCTTCACAAGTGACATCGAAGATAATGCTGGCCATTTTCATTCGCTTTGGGGAAAGGGGATCCAAACCTTGCTTGCATGGACATTTTGGTAAATTCTGGTGCTTTCATGAGATAGGTAAAGAAAAAAATCTAATCTGTCATTTATAGGTAAATAGTAATAATCTCACTGATAATCTCATTAATTCAGACTCCAGTAGGATTTTCTAATTTTGAAAAGGGTCAAGGATGTTGATCCACAGGAGGGAAAATGTTTACCTAAAAAATTTTCTTTCGGTACTTGGAATAAAAGGCATTATTATTTGCACATGAATGTGACGTTATCAATGGGAATATTTTCCTTGGATTACACTAATCCAGTATTTTTCAGAAGTCAGTCTTTTTTTTTTTTAATGATTATTTGTTTTGAGAGAGAGAGTGGGAGCGAGTGGGGGAGGGGCAGAGAGAGAGGGAGAGAAGGAATCCCAAGCAGGCTCTGTACCGTCAGCGCAGAGCCTGACTCGGAGACTGCTCCCAAGAGCCAGGAGATCATGACCTGAGCCGAAATCAGAGTCAGATGCTCAACCAACTGAGCCACCCAGGAGCCCCCAGAAGTCAGTCGTTTCTGTACTGCTTATTTTTGCTTTCTCTCTATGCCATTTGTATTTTTCTTTATATCAAATGGCTTATTTTTAAACAAATTTGGAAAACTTGTAGCAGTTGCTCAACATGAAACTTAACCAAAATATCATAAGATAAAAATAAAATGACGTTAAATTCTAGACAGTTGCCTGCACAAGACTCGGAGCGCAAGACCTGTGCTGTATTAAAAAGGAAGGTTCACCAGTTTTAGGGAAGAGTTCAAGGCGTCCGAGCACCAAAAGGAGACTTTGTTGATTTAATTAGAGAATTGATTGGGAATAACTTTCCCACTGTGTGAGTTAGTGACGCTCCATGTACCTTCCCGGTGCCGCACTGGGGGACGCAATGTCCCAAGCTGCCCCTACTCTGTGGCCAGGTGGCCGGCTGGCTTGGGTCAGAGCTGCAGTCGGAGAGTGTGGGACCAACTCGAGGCGCACTGGAGTCCGGTTCTCTGGCTCGGACTGGCTGCCAGCAGCATATTAATGCAGGGCTCCCCAGACCAGCGACTCTCAGATCACTGGGGTCTTTGTTCTGTAGAAGATGGAATCTGTGCCCCTGGTTCTTAAAAATCCCTGTAACTCAGATCTCTTACTATTTCAGATGTGCTTGACACATCTTGACTCCCTCTGCCCTTCCTTACATATTTCCTGTGAATCCCCACTACTTCCTTCTACTATACCCATTGTTAGGATGATTGGATATTTTTGATTAACTCACGTACTTTCTATTGAATGTTCGAGTGCCTTCACCTTATTTTAGCAATTGTACGGTGGTTTGTGACCTGCTTTCTCTCCTTTTGAGCCTAAGATCTCTCACTTTTGCAAGCAGAAGCGAATTCATGTCCTGGTTGCTTTGTAACTCGGGTTGTGGGGGTGGCTCGCTGCCACGTCTCACGTTTGTCGTGTGGAAACTAGATTTTCTCCGCTTTCTCAGGGGCTGCTGGACTCCTGAATTGAATCCCGGCAATCAAAGTCTCGGGAGACTGACTTCTACAGAAGCCAGTATTTATTAAGTGTCTGCCGTGTGCCAGGCATTATATGACACGGTCCAGGGTTTTAAAGGGTCCCCAAGTCCCAACTGGGGAGCCAGAAACCGTCTACTTAGAGTTCATAATGCAGCACCTTTATGTAAAATGGTGAAACCTGACCACTGTATGCTTCCATTCACTCCCCTCCTACTTCACGTTATAGTTTTTATTATATAGTGTATCTGCAGATGTTATAAATTCCACAAAAACAAGAGTATCGTTTTTGCTTTGTATTGCTCTAGATTATCGTACATATTTTCGAAGAAATTAAGAAGACATCTAGTTTTCAAAAAAAACTTACCAACATATTTACCATTTCCAACGTTCTGGATTCCTTTTGAAGATAAAGTTTCCAAATGATACCATGTCTCTTCAGTCTGCAGAACACTTCCTTTACCATTTCTTATGGTCTGTGTTGGCTGGCTCTGTTTAAAAGGGTGTGTTAAAAACAATTTTCCCCCCTTTTGTTGTCGTCTGACAGTGGCCCTACCTCATCATCATTCCCGAAGGGTGTGTCACCAGATATCTCGTTCTGGGTTGAGAGGTTTTCCTGTGAGTCCTTCACAGATGTGATCTGAACGTCCTCCTGCCCCCACTGCTTCTCGCAGGCGCCAGAGAGCATTCCAGCCCTCCTTCTTTGTGCGGACATAGTGTTCGCTCTTCTCTGCTGTTTTCAAGGTCAGCAGCAGTCTGACTAGGACGTGTCTAGGTGTGGTTTCTGTGTATTTATCTTCTTGGGGTTTGCTGAGATCCTTGATTCTGTACAGTTACTTCTTTCACCAAATTTGGGGGATTTGCCATTATTTTATCATTCCGTTAAGTCCACTCAGTGAATTTCTCAATTTCAGACAGTACTTCAACTTGAGAATTTTTATTTAATATCTTTTAATAGTCACCACGTCTTTGCTGAGATTCAGGATCTTTGTAGTCATCACAGGTGTATTTCTTTTATAGCCATAAGCACTTTATAATAGTTACTTTAAAATCTCCTCATGTATTTCCAGGGATACCTGGGTGGCTCAGTCAGTTAAGCGTCCCAACTCTTGGTTTTGGCTGAAGTCACGATCTCATGGTTTGTGGGTTTGAGCCCTGCGTGAGGCTCTGTGCTACAGCACGGAGCCTGCTTGGTTCTCTGCCCTTCCCCTGCTCTCTCTCTCCCCTCTCAAAATAAATAAATAAACTTAAAAAAAAGTATTTAATAAAGTAAAATAAAATCCTTGTCTATTTCCAACATCTGGGTCCCTTCAGAGTCACTCTGTGATTTTTTTTCTCTTTTAAAAAGGCTAGCTCATGTTTTTCTGTTTCTTTGTTTATTGAGTAATTTTGGATTGTAACCTGGATATTGTGAATATTACATGCTATACGGTCTCTGGATTCTGTTATATGCCTCCAAAGAGTGTAGATTTCTTTGTTTTGTTTCAGGAGGTACCTAACACGAATGAGGTCCCACTGTTAACGGTCTCTCCTGTGGCGGGTAGTATCCCAGATCTCAGTTCAGTTCTCTTAGCTTTAGCTGTGCTGTAGAATTTGCCACAAACATGCATGGTCTAGGGGTCAAGATAGAGTTCAGGCCAAGTTTAATACAGAGGCTTCCCCCTCTGATGTTTTCCTTTCTGAGAATTCCCCCCACTTCCTGCCGCACTTTCTAGTGGCTATGGTTGCCCTGAAGCCTGGAGATAGAAACATAAGCAATATTGGTAATATGATGCGCTCAGTGATTTAATAATAATAATAGCAGCTGATCTTTTCAAAGCGCTTATGTGTTTCAGGTTCTAACTGTATCTGACTGTCTAATGTCATTTAATCTCCACTACAGCAGTCATCTGAGGCAGGCATCCATTTTAGGGTAAGGAAACAGAATCAAAGAGGGGAGCTTTCTATCCCGAGTTACATACCTTCTAAGAGGCAGCGTGGATTTCATAACCAGGTATTTTAACTCAAGGACTCACACTCTTATTGATTAGTAATAGGCCTGTAACATCTTTTCAGTGAGAGATCTGGGGTTTAATTTTTAATCTTTCTTTTTTTTTTTTTTGATGCTTTTCTTTGCCATGGGTGTTCTACAGTATGCATCTACATACGGATTTGTGGGTTTTTGCTCGTTTGTTTTTGAGAGAGCGAGTGAGAGATTGTGAGCAGGGGAGGGGAAGAGGGAGAAGGAGAGAGAGAATCTCAAGCAGGCTCCATGCTCAGTGCTGATGTGGGGCTTGATCTCATGACCATGAGATCATGACCTGAGCCCAAATTAAGAGTTAGATGCTCAACCAACTGAGCCACCCAGGTGCCCCAGTATGGATCTGTTATTAATCATTCAGTTCAGGATTTGTACTTCTTCAAATTGAATCTTCATTTTTTTTCCATTCTGGAAAATTGTTTGCTATTATCATCTCTTTGAATATTGCCTCTTCCTATTTTCATTAATCCCTCTTTCTGGAATTCTTATTGGACTTATCTTAGATGTTAGCTTTCCATTCTTCATGTGCCTTGATTGCCATCCCAGATTTTCCAATTCCCTTTTTCTCTGTGCAGTGTTCTGGGTGATTTGTCAGATCAATCTTCCAGCTCACTAACTCTCTCTTGAGCTGTGTCTAAACTGCTATTTAAGCCAGCTGTTGAATTTTTAATTAAATTGTCTCTATTTTTCATTTCTACATGGTTCTTTTTCAAATGTGCCTTTTCTTCCCACCCTTGTGCATCTTTTTTTTTTTCATTATGATGTGTATATTTTAAATCCTATAGTCTATTGTACATTTTTCTAATATTTCGAATCTTGGGGGTGCAGATTCCCATTTGTTGTATCTGCTAAGTCTTTGTCTTGAAGACTTGTAGCCATATACAGTTTGAAATTTTTTTCTCGCCTATTTATCTTCAGCAGGGATTGTTTTGTGAAATTGCGTGCTTATTGGATTGTGAACGGCTCTTTAGAGCAGCATCTTGTTCGCTTTTGCCGGGATGCCTAGAACTGGAGTTCTCTGGACAGCGATCCTCTCGTAGCTCAGGGCAGGGCTCCTTCCCTCTGCAGGGGTGTGAGTTGACTCTGCGCTCATAGGCCACGTAAGCCTGTGGTTTGATTTCTCACGAGTGACTACGCCTCTCTCCACTCCCACCCTAACCGTAGTCCCTTTCCTCAACTGTCTTATATGGGGGCTTGGTTCGCATTCACTACCCATATCTTTTATCCCCATGTGGGCTTCAGAAGTCTTAGTGCCTGGGGCCCCTGGGGGTCTCAGTCGGTTGAGCCTCCGACTTTGGCTCAGGTCATGATCTCACGGTTCGTGGGTTTGAGCCCCACGTTGGGTTCTGCGCTGACAGCTCAGAGCCTGGACCCTGCTTCAGATTCTGTCTCCCTCTCTCTGCCCCTCCCCCATTCATGCTCCGTCTCTGTCTCAAAAATAAATAAACATTAAAAAAATAATAATAATAATAATAAAAAAGTCTTAGTGCCTAAGACCTGTGTCTAGGTCTTAAATGTTGATCCTGGGGTGTCAACTTAGGCTAACTGCTCTCACTTTTCTATCTTCCTTTCTAGCGTTGAGGATGTCCTTTCTGCCTTCTTTCCTGCCTTCCTGCATTTTAAAATATCTACATTTCTGTATTTTCTACTTTTTATTTTTATTTTTTTGTGGTAGGAAGGGGTTCCTTTCTCTTCAGCCCACCGTAAGTTGTCGGAAATCCCAGTAACGGGGGTTTGAATGGAGTTGTCAGAGCCTCTGCTCTTATGGTAATCTGTGCTGGGTTAAGTTGGTAATAATGGGGATGGAGAAAGGGGACGGGGGTCAGAATAGAAATCAAAATGTCTGGGGGCGCTTGGGTGGCTCCGTCGGTTAAGTGTCTGACTTCAGCTGCCGTCATGGTCTCCCAGTTTGTGGGTTTGAGCCCTGTGTCGGGCTGTCTGCTGCGTGAGTAGCCCACTTTGGATCCTCTGTCTTCCTCTCTGTGCGCCTCCCCTGTGTTTTCTCTCTCTTTCTCTCAAAAATAAGTAAACATTTAAAAAAAAAAAAAGGAAATCAAAATATCAGTTTATTACTTGCTAGAGGGAGGTGAATATTTGCCCAGAAGGCTAAGGTATTGTGGTGGATAGATCAGTACCTCCCCACTGGACAGTCTAGAATAGGAACTGGACAGTGCTTTTTTTCTTTCTTTTTTTTCCCACACCATTCAGGGGCAGATAGCACCCTACTGACAAATATGAACACCCTGGCAATTTCGAGATGCGTTTCTGCATGCCTTTATTTTTTTATTATTTAAAAAAAAAATTTTTTTTTAACATTTATTCATTTTTGAGACAGAGAGAGACAGAGCATGAACGGGGGAAGGTCAGAGAGAGAGGGAGACACAGGATCCGAAACAGGCTCCAGGCTCTGAGCTGTCAGCACAAAGCCCGACGCGGGGCTCGAACTCACAGACCGCGAGATCATGACCTGAGGCGAAGTCGGACGTCCAACCGCCTGAGCCACCCAGGCGCCTCCCTGCATGCCTTTAATATGAATTGAAGTTTTACCTGAAGACCACACAGCTCCCTGTGGTCTCATAAGTACTGTGCATTCTCTGGATTTGAATCGGAGTTCTCAAGGAGATTAAGATCTCAAGCTCAGTTCATAAATATAGAATCAGAGCAAAGGAAGTTAGATACTCTTAAGAATTCTTTTAATCACTGTGCTGCCAGCAACCTGCCAGGTAGTTTCATGCTCGCCTTCGTAAGGTGGGCTTGGGAAGAGTAGAAGAATGGCCAGTCTCTGCTCCCCTTCCCTCCCTTCCTCCCTCTCTCCTTCCCTTTCTTCCTTCCTCCCTTTTCTCTTTTGCTTTTTTCCACCTTTACTGAAGTATAATTTATATATAATAATATTCACTGAAGGTTAATTTGTTAAAATGAATCTTACCAAGTATGTACTGTTGTGTGACCACAACCACAACCAGGAAATAAAACATTTCCTGCACCTGCCGGAAGTCATGTCATGGCCACTCGCCGTCACACCTTTCCCCACCCCTGACCCCAGACGACCACTGATCTGCTATATAATACTATGGTTTTGTCCTTCCTAGAATTTCATATTAGCGGGATCCTGCAAAATGAAGTTGTATGTGTCTGGCTTCTTTCGGTTGATATGATGCTCTTGAGATGCGTCTATATTGTTGCATGTAAGCGGCTCATTCCTTTTTGTTATTGAGAAGTATTCCTTTGTATGGGTATACTACAATTTGTTTATCCACTTTGTGGATAGATATTTTGGTTATTTCCAGTCTTGGGCTGTTTTGAATAAAGCTGCTGTGAACGCACAAATACAAGTCTTAGTATAAATATACATGTGTTTTCATTTCTCCTCTGCAGGCACTGGGGAGTGGGATTGTGGTTAAGTGTATATTTCTTTTTTGAAGCAACTGCCAAACCATTTTAGTAGCTGTACCATTTTGCATTTTCACCAGCAATGAATGAGATCCACTTGCTGCTTGCAACACGTTTAATACAGTTTAAAAAATTTTCTTAGCCTTCCTAGTGGGTGGGTAGTATTTCACTGTGCTTTTAATTGACATTTCCATGATTACTAATGATGACTAGTGATGTTGAACACCTTTTCCCATGCTTAGCTATCATTTGGGTATCTTCTGTGGTGACATGTCTGTTCAGTTTTTGGTTCCCCCCGCCCCCATTTTAAAGATTGAGCTCCAAGTGTTCTTTATGTCTTCCGGATACAGATTCTTTATCAGATGTGTGTTTTACACGTATTTTCTTCCCAGTCTGTGGCTCAGTATTCCATTTTCTTTCCTTTTTTTTTTTTTTAATGTTTTTATTTATTTTTGAGACAGAGAGAGACAGAACATGAGCAGGGGAGGGGCAGAGAGAGAGGGAGACACAGAATCCGAAGCAGGCTCTAGGGCCTGAGCCATCAGCACAGAGCCCGATGCGGGGGCTCGAACTCACGAACTGTGAGATCATGACCTGAGCCGAAGTCAGATGCCCAACAGACTGAGCCACCCAGGCGCCCCTCTTTTTTTTTTTTTTTTTTAAGGTACTATTTTTAAGTAATCTTTACACCCAGAGTGGCTCTTGAGCCCACAACCCTGAGCTCAAAAGCCACATGTTCCACCAATTGAGCCAGCCAGGGGTTCCAACTGGTGTTCCATTTTGTTACCAATGTCGTTTGAAGAGCAAAAGTTCTCCATTTGATCAAGTTGAATTCATCAGTATCTTTTTTCATGGCACATGCTTTTTGCACCACTCTAGGAAATGTTTGCCTGACTAAAGAGCACAAAGATTTTTCTGTGTCTTCTTCTAGAAGTTTTATCATTTTATGTTTTTTACGTCCATGATCTATTTTGAGTTAATTATTTTTTGTGGTGTAAGAACAAAGGACATTTTCCCTCACGTGTTTATTCAGTTATTCTAGCTCTGTTTGCTGAATTAAATTACCTCGACACCTTTGTGAAAAATGCATTGGACTTAGATTTGCAGATCTGTTTGTAGGTTCTCTCTTATGTTCTGTTAACCTGTATGTTACCCTGGAGCCAATATCACAGTATCATGATACTAAATCTTGAGGTTTGGAATTGTGAGTTAAAAAATGTTTTAAATTATTTTTGAGAGAGAGAGAGAGAGAGAGAGACAGCGTGAGAGGGGAAGGGGCAGAGAGAGAGAGAGGGAGACACAGAATCCGAGGCAGGCTCCAGGCTCTGAGCTCTCAGCATGACCTCAGCCGAAGTTGGACGCTCAACTGACTGAGCCACTCAGGCGCCCGGTGTTTTCTTTTCTTTTTCAAAATTGCTTTGACTATTCTCAGTCCTTTGCATTTCCGTATAAATTTAGAATCAGCTTATTGATTTCTGCAAATTGATTGGGATAACATTGAATTTATAGGTCAATTTGGCAAGATTGACATCTTAACAATATTGAATCCATAAAATGGATTCAGTCCAATACAGATCCATGAAAATGGTATAACTATTTTTAAAAAAAACGAGTTTTGAGAGCTATTTTAGGGTCACAGCAAAATTGAAGGAAGATACAGAGATTTTCCTTACACCCCTGCCCCCATACATGCGCAGCCTCCTGCAGTCTTGCAAAACTCACCTATTAGTTCTGGTGGTTTCTTTGTAATCTCATTAGACTCTTCTGCTTGGACACTCATGCTTGTGAACAAAGACAGTTTTACTTTTCCTTTCACTTTCCAATCTGTATGTTCTATTTGATTTTCTTGCCTTATTGCTATTTCACTTCTACATATGCTATGAACTCAGTAATATGTTGTTATTATTTTTGTTTTAAGGCGTTTTTAAGAGACTTTATAGAATGAGAAGACAGTGGTTGTTTGTATTGACCCACACATACACATCCTCGAGCCTCTTCTATTTGAGTAGCTTCGGATTTCCATCTTGGTATCATTTTCTTCTGTTTGAAGAACTGCCTTTCACATTTCTCATAGCACATGTGTGCTGGTGATGACTTTGTTCCACTTTTGTTTGTTTGAAAAAGTCTGTTTCCCCTTAAAATTTGAAAAAGATTTCTTCAAGAGTTCTGACTAGTGTTTTTTCTTTCAGCCTTCTAAAGACACCTTTCATCTTCTGTTTCCTTAATGATATTTGACATGAAGTCTATAATCTCTTTCCTTTTTAACATGTTTTTAGTTTTGAGAGAGAACAGGGGAGGGGCAGAGAGAAAGGGAAACAGAAGTGGGTTCCATGCTGACAGCAGTGAGCCCCATGCGTAAACCCATGAACTGTGAGATCATGACCTGAGCCAAAATTGGATGCTCAATCGACTGAGCCACCCAGGTGCCCTTATAATCTCTTTTTTAATGTAATCTGTATTTTTTTTTTCTGACTGCTTTTTTAGATTTTTTTCTTGATCACTAAGTTGTAGCAATTGATTATGTTGTGTCTCAGTGTGTGATATTTCATTATGTGTAATTTTGGGGGGTTCAGTTTTTTGAATCTTTAAGCTTACAGTTTTTATCAAATTTAAAAATTTTCAGCCATTCTTCTAAAATTTTTAATGTTTTCTCCATCTCTTTTTTTTTTTTTCCTCTCTTTTTCTGGGACTTCAGTTATACATATGTTATGGTGCTTGATAATGTCACCTAGTAACTGATGCTTTGTGTGTTTTTTTTTTTTTTCTATTTTTTTCTTTTTGTGCTGCAGTTTGGATAGTTTCTTTTGTTTTAATTTTTTTTTTCTGATGTTTATTTTTGAGAGAGAGAGACAGAGTGTGAGTAGGGGAGGGGCAGAGAGAGAGGGAAACATGGAGTCTGGAGCAGGCTCCAGGCTCTGAGCTGTCAACGCAGAGCCTGACCTGGGGCTTGAACTCACGAACTGTGAGATCATGACCTGAGCTGAAGCTGGACGCTTAACCAACTGAGCCACCCAGGCGCCCCAGTTTGGATAGTTTCTATTGCTGTATCTTCAAGTTCTCTGAATTTTTTTTTTGGTTTTTTTTTTAGTTCTCTAATCTGTTCATTTCTTTCAGTTTATGTTTTAATTCATTTATTGTGTTTTTCATCTCTTGAATTTACACTGGGGTCTTTTTTTAATTTCTGTTTTTCTCATCAACATTTCTTTCATGGAATACATGGCACATTCTTTTTTTTTTTATGTTTATTTATTTTGGGAGAGAAAAAGAGAGAGAGAATGTGTGAGTGGGGGAGGGGCAAAGAGAGACAATCCCAAGCAGGCTCTGCACCGATAGCACAGAGCCTGATGCGGGGGCTCATTCCAGGAACCGTGAGATCATGGCCTGAGCTGAAATCAAGAGTCGGATGCTCAATCAGCTGAACCACCCTGGAGCCCCCATGGCACATTCTTTTAATTGCTGTTTAAAGATAATTTTCTATTCTATCATCTCTGACATTTTGGGGGGATTTTTTTCTTCATTATTCCTGATCATGGTCATATTATTTGACTTCTTTTCATGTGTGGTAATATTTGACCGGATGCCAGACGTTAGGAATTTGGGGTTGTTAGCTGTTAGATTTCACAGTACAAATTGTATGAATCCAGTAATGCTGGATTTTGTTATGGTGTGCAGTGAACTTTCCTGGATTGTGCTTGATTCTGTTGAGGCTTGATGTAAGTTCTATTGGGGTGGGTCTAGAGCAGGCGTTAGTCTAGAGCAATTTAGCCCTACTGCTAAGACAATGCTGTGTTACAGGTCTTTCTCCTCTGGCTGGTGGGAACAGACTGCTATTCCCCACACGTCAGTGCCGGGAAGGACCCGCTGGCTCCTTTCTTATGTTTCCTCTCGAGTCTCGGTAGTTCTCTATCACGTGTGCGTGGCTCAGTACACAGTGGAAGCTTCCAGAGGCTACTGGGCTGGCCGCTGCCACTCCCTCCTTTGCAAACTCCATCCTCTTTGGCCTCCTCACATTTCCTTCTCCACAGCTGGGACTCTGGGCGATGGGAGGCTGCTGTCTCAGGGGTTCCTTATTTGCGTCCCTTGTCTGAGGGCCCCGGTCCTGCGCTACCGGTTGTCTAGTGCCTGAAGACTGGTTTCATGGACTGTTTTCTAGCTTTCTAGATGTGTAAAACGTGAGGCTTTTCTACCGTCTTGGCCGGAAACGGAAGTCTTTGACTTTCCTTCAGTTACCTCGGAGACCATAACCCTTCCCTCCGGCCCTGGTGTTCTTTGATTCCTTTAGCCTCACCTGAGTAGACTTTCTGCTCATCTCCTGAAAGAGCACTGGTCTGGAACACAGAACATTTAGGCTCTAGGAATCCTAGCTCTGCCGCTGGCTTTGGGGGTGCGCCTCTTTAGTGGTCTATAAAATGAGGGAGTTTATCGAGGCATGCTGTAAGGTTCCGTCTTCTTTACGAGTCTGTATGAGAACACCCATTTGTTTCAGCATTTGTTTTTCTTTATTTAAGTTTCTTTTGGTGGTATCATTCCTCATTTCGCTACTTTTCATTGAGCACCTAGTACTTGTCAGGTACTATACTGGGCACTGGGGTCACAGCGCCTCCACGGAGCTCGGAGACGAACCTAAGACAGTCACAAAGCCCGATGCTGCCACTTTCATGGGGAGTGTTAGGACAGGCGAGTCCCCAGCTCCGTGAGAGGCTATATGCAGAGGCGGGCCCTTCTCTCGCGTCCCCGAGGGGGACCTCAGCTGGGGTGGGGCTAGGGGGTAAAAAGTGACAGCGTCCCAGGCAGTGGAAACAACATGTAGAAAATCACTGAGGTGAAGGACTTTGGTGCATTTGAAGAACTAAGGGAAGGTCACCGTGCCTGAAGCCCAGACAGGGACGTGGGAGGAATTTCTTCGAAAATTAAAATGTAGGTTTCCTCTCTGGCAGTACAGGATAGTGCTGTGTCTGGAGTCTGACTGTGTTTTGTGTGTGTGTGTGTGTGTGTGTGTGTGTGTGTGTGTGTGTGTTTAATTTTAGAGAGAGCACATGAGTGTGATTGGGGGAGGGGCAGAGAGAAAGAGGGAGAATGAGAAAGAATCCCAAGCAGTGCGGAGCCTGACGGGCCTCAATCCCATGACCCTGGGATCATGACCTGAGCTGAAATCAAGAATGGGACACTGGAGGGGCACCTGGGTGGCTCAGTCGGTTGAGCTCCCGACTTCGGCTCAGGTCACGCTCTCACAGTTTGTGGGTTTGAGCCCCGCGTCGGGCTCTGTGCTGACAGCTCGGAGCCTGGAGCCTGTGTCTCCCTCTCTCTCTGCCCCTCTCCTCCCCCGCTCATGCTCTGTCTCTCTGTCTCAAAAAGAAATAAATGTTAAAAAAATTTTTAAAACCGGGACGCTGGACTCACTGAGCCCCCCAGGCGCCCCGTAGAGTCCGACTGTTTGGTTCTCATTCTGACTCTGCTCCTCTCTGGCTGTGTGGCCTTTCCAGCTGTCTCGGATCCTCTCAACCTCAGCTCCCTTAACAGAAACATGGGGATAGTGTGGTTGTCAGGATTTGATGAACCACCGCTATCTGTGGAGCTCTTAGCACAGTTCCTGGCCTATAGGAAGATCAGTGAAGATTAGTTATCACCCCGTAGTTTATGGTTTATGGCTTTTATTTCCATGTATATAGTTAGTATAATGTTATATAGTTAATATAATAGAATCATTAATATTCCCTGATAACAGTTATTCTTTGTGGAACTAATTGCTAAGTTCTTTAAGTTCGCGGATAGAGTTTTTTTGAAGAGTGCCTCTTAACCCACCAAGTACATAGGTGGGCCTCAGGGGATCTTTTGAAACCCTTGATTCTTTAGGAAAAGTTCTGAGTATGTATGTCTGTGGGCGTCATCCAGTTCCAAAGCTCTCTGTGACCCCAAACATTTAGACACCTCAGCTTTATTTATTTTTTTTAATGTTTATTTTTGAGAGACAGAGGCAGAGCGCGAGCGGGGAAGGGGCAGAGAGAGGGAGAGAAAGAATCCGAAGCAGGCTCTGGGCTCTGAGCCCGACGCGGGGCTTGAACTCATGAACTGCAAGATCGTGACCTGAGCTGAAGTCAGACGCTCAACCGACTGAGCCACCCAGGCGCCCCAAGACACGTCAGCTTTTTAAATTCATGTTTTTTAAAGTCCCCTGCAGGCTAGGTTCACGCTGCTTTGTAAATGTCTGTGGGCTGGAGGCTGTGTGTTCCTCATGGGCCCTGAAACGCACTGAAAATAGCTCCTACAAAGTGACTGTGGTCGGGGGTGAGGTGGGGGCTTGGCTGTGACTCAGTGGGGACCCATTCCTCCCTGGCAGGGATCCTGCAAGAAATGATGTATATGAGTGCGTCACACGTAGTTTTTCTACAGACGTATACTTCTTTATTAAAATTCTCTGGGTAACTGTTACACAATGTAAATTTTTAATAAGCTCTAATTACTAGCCTGAAAGAATGTGTGGAGGGAAAATGTGGTTAGTGTTTCAAAGTAAACACCTAGGCGCAAACGTGTCATTTCTCATTTTAAACCCTCATCAGTTACTGCCTAAATCAGCCTGTTTTCCTCTCTGCCAGGTAGGAAGCCTCTGCTTTTTTGCGTGAGTAGCGTTTCCTGTTCAGCTATTTCCGTGCAGGGGACAGTAGGGAAGCGTTTATGCCCCTGATGCGTGGTGGGGAAAGGGTGGTGGCCACCATCGAGGTTGGCCAGACCGTGAGGGGCCAGATCTGCGGGGCTTGACGTGCCCAGTCTCCCTTGTTTTAGCATCCTGAGAGCGCATTTTTACATCCTCCCTAACATAAGAGCACGGAGGTGGAGACAGGTTAAATCACTTAACGTGGGCACGCGGCTAGTGAGTTGCGGTCGGGGGATTCATTTCATTTCAGGGACGTTCGGTTCCAGTGCCCATGAGCTCGGCCGCGCCTCCCCACTGCACTGGAGGGAGGGTTGCCTGCCGTCCGCTGGGGAGGCGGGGAAGGGCTGGCTTAATGGGGAAGAGCCGGTGTGGCGGCGGGCTCGTGTTTGGCCAGGGTGAGTTGGAGGAAGCCGTTAGACATCCACGTGGAGGGCTCCGCTTGGGTGTCGCCACGTGGTTTGATGGGAATCAGTGTCACGGAGTGTGTGAAGCCGTGCGACAAGTATGTTAAGGGCAAGACAAGACACGGGGCGGACTTTCTTTCCGATTCTTGGTTACGAGGTCAAACTCACCTGTTTTCCTTTCTTTCTTTTTTTTTTTTAATATTTTTTTAATGTTTATTTATTTTTAAGAGAGAGAGAGACACACACACAGAGCGCGAGCAGGGGAGGGCCAGAGAGAGGGAGACACAGAATCCGAAGCAGGCTCCAGGCTCCCAGGTATCAGCACAGAGCCCGACGCGAAGTTCGAACTCACAAACCGCGAGATCATGACCCGAGCCGAAGTCGGCCCCTTAACCGACTGAGCCACCCAGGCGCGCCTACCCCCCCCCCCCCCCAATATGTTTTTCTTTTGACCGTTTGACACTTGTTTGCATAGCACTCCATGGACATTTCTGCCAGGGCTCGGCCAGCTGCTTCGTTCCCTCGCTTCTGAGTTCCCCGGTAGAGGAGAGGTTCCCATCGTGTTGATGAGAGGTGACTCACAAGTCAGGTCGACAGCACTGAAAGAAAGGCACTTAGCTTTTCTTTATGACTCTGGTCCGGTCACCCTTCTCTTGCGTTATAACCTACCCACTTCATTTTAGAGGAGTCGGTCAAGTTCTCAAGACTCCCACGGGAAAGGGTGTGAAGGTAGAAGGTTTGCTGCAAGGACCTGCTTTTGCTCAGGTGTGACCTGATGAGTGTGGCTTTGTCCCCTCTTCCCCTTTAGATGGATTTGAAGACTACGGCCCGGATCGTGACAGCATGAGGCTAACGGCCTTTCTGGACGTTCCAGGCCAGGGTAACCTGCCTCCCCTCGCTCGCCTGGAAAAGTATGCTTTCAGTGAGAACGTCTTCAACCGGTGAGCTCGCCAGTCCTTCCCACGCTCGCAGCCCTCTGTTGGGTCTGGTTTGGGCTGACAACAGTGGCCGTTTCTCTGTGACAGCTCTGAGGACTCTCGTGGATGAGGTGGAACGCGGGCTGTTCCCAGGGTGCCGGGATCCTGTCTGAATGGCGCCATTTGATTAGATTTTTCTGTTACTCTTGTGACCGTTTTGCTGATCACCTGGTACAAGCCAGGAATAAAATGGTGACGCAATTTAATGGTGTTTAGATAGGACTGCTGACCAGTTTTCTTTCCACCTGTGCAATTCGCAGAAAAGTAAAATGCGTCCCCATAATTGAGGAGCATCCGTTGGGAGCATGGCTCTCTTGTTTTGATTTTTGACCGGAACTTTCCTGCAGATTGTCCCAATGTGATGTCACTCCTTGGGGTGCTGGCGGGACTCTTCTCCAGCCTCAGACCACGCCTCTTTGACAGATGACCTTGACTGTTATTTCCTAAAGAAGTAAGAAACTAAGGCACCTCTTTTCACCTTACAATCTGCCCAAACCTGAGTCTGAGGGCATTCTTCCCTCCTGTCTTGGGGGCGAGTGGGCGGGAGGAGGCATCTCTCTTCTTGTCTCCCTTCCTCCATCACATACATCTGCTGTCTTCAGCATCCTCCTCCTCGCCTGTGACACACACCCTTTCCTTCCACTCACAAGCCGTTGTGTGTTTCTCATTCCGAACAGTCCTCTGGACTCGTCTACCTGTGGCCTTGCCTCATACCTGTCTTTAAGTACACCGTTCTGGGAAGGCTGGATGATACCGTTGAGTCTCTTTACCTTCCGTTGCCTCTTTAAAAAAATTACAGTCTGTGCCTCTCTGTCTATTAAATCGTGGAAGGTTCACAGCAATTGCTGCTGAGTGAGTCCGATTATTATCCCAATTTTACAGATAGAGAAATGATAGTACTCTGAATGATGTCTTTTGATGAGCGCTGCTTAATTTAAATGTAGTTCACGATTTTGAAACTTTTTCTTTTATGCTCGGGGCTTTCTTGTCACGTATAAGAAACGTTCTCCTCCCCCAAGGCCATCAAGATATTTCCTTATATTGTCTTCTTGATGTTTTATTGTTTTACCTTTCACGTTTGGAACTGCAGTCCACCTGGAATTGCTTTCTTTGTATATGATGTGAGGTAGGCGTCAAGTTTCATTTCCTTCCATATGGTATCCAATTGACCCAGTGCCGTTTATTGAAAATACTGCCTTTTATCTATGCTTTGCTTTGCCACCTTTGTCTTAAATCAAGTGTTCATGTCTGGACTTTCTAGTCTGCTCCCTTTGGTCTATTTGTCTGTCATTGCGCTGGGACCCCACTGTCTTCATTTCTGCAATTTTTATCATCACAATCTTGGTATAAAGTAAAGAAAGTCCTCCCACTTTGTTCTTAAAATGGTCTTGGCTGTTCTGGACTTTTTGCATTTCCAAATGCATTTTGGCACCAGTTCATCAATTTCTAGAAAAAAACCCGCTGGGATTTTCATTGGAATTGCGTTGCATCTATAAAGCAATTTGTAAAGAACTGACACCTTTGCACTATATTTAGTTTTCTGATCCTTCCATTTTTTTGAAGATTTTCTTAAATTTCTGTGTGTACATACACATAAATAACTAAAACTATGATACATGGTTTTCCGTTGTTGTAGAGAGCTGTATCGTTTCCATTTAGTTTTAGGTATTTGATCTTTTATGTGAATGTAAATTGTATCATTTCTTTTTTTTTATTTAAAAAAAAAAAATTTTTTTTTTCAACATTTATTTATCTTTGGGACAGAGAGAGACAGAGCATGAACAGGGGAGGGGCAGAGAGAGAGGGAGACACAGAATCGGAAACAGGCTCCAGGCCATCAGCCCAGAGCCCGACGCGGGGCTCGAACTCACAGACCGCGAGATCGTGACCTGGCTGAAGTCGACGCTTAACCGACTGCGCCACCCAGGCGCCCCTAAATTGTATCATTTCTTAAAATTTTTATATTCTAATGGTTGTTGATAATATGAAAATGGAATTCATTTTTATACTTTGATTTTGTCTCCATTGATTATGCTACGTTTACTTGTTAATTTTAATAACTTCCCTGGGGGTTCTTTGGGTTTTCTACATACTACAATGATGTTGTCTGTGAAAAATGATAGTTTTATTTCTTCCTTTCCTATCTTGTTTTATATTTTTAGTAGCTACATTTTATCAGCTTAAGAAAATGTGTATTTCTGGGGCGCCTAGGTGGCTCGGTCAGTTAAGCATCTGACTTCGGCTCAGGTCATGATCTCACAGTTCGTGAGTTCGAGCCCCACGTCGGGCTCTGTGCTGACAGCTCAGAGCCTGGAGCCTGCTTCGGATGCTGTGTCTCCCTGTCTCTCTGCCCCTTTCCCGCTCGCACCCTGTCTCTCTCTCTCGCTCTCTCAAAAATAAATAAACGTTAAAAGAAAAAAAGAAAACGTGTATTTCTTATTTGCTAAGAGATTATGTTTCAACTTTTTTCTTAAATGAAAACCAATTTTTTAAGTTTTATAAGAATCTCTGCACTTAACGTGGGGCTCGAACTCACAACCCTGAGATGAAGAGTCTCATGCTCTACTGACCGAGCCCATCAGGTGCTCCTGTTTTTAAACTTCTAAAAATAATTTCAGGGGCACCTTGGTGGCTCAGTCGGTTAAGCGTCCGACTTCAGCCCAGGTCATGATCTCACGGTTTGTGGGTTCAAGACCCATCATGGGCTCTGTGCTGACAGCTCAGAGCCTGGAACCTGCTTCGGATTCTGTGTCTCCTTCTCTCTCTGCCCTTCCCCTCATCACGCTCACTCTCTCTCTCAAAAATAAATATTAAAAAGATGTTAAAAAATATAAAAATAAAAATAATTTCAGACTTACAGAAAAGTTTTAAGAGTAATATAAAGAATTCCTGTCTTTTACTCAGATTCATCAAGTTTGTTTTAACATTCAGTCTGTATTTTCACGGTTTTTCAAAGCCATTTGAGAGTAAATGTGCCCATCATGTTGCTTTCTCTTTAATGACTTCCGTGTGCTTTTTTTCTAACAAGGACATTCACTGTTCACGTATATAATCACAGAATAGTGATCCAACTCAGGAAATTCAACTTTGATACAATACTGTTACCTAATATCTAGATTTTAATCAAATTTTCTAGTGGTCCTAAGAGTGTCCTTTAAATCAGGGTTTTTGTCTGTTTGGTTGGTTTTCAGGTCTAGAATCCAACCCAGCATCGTGTATTGTATTTGATTGTCATGTTTCTTCAGGCTCATTCAATCTCTAACAGTTTCTCAGCCTTTCTTCGCCTCTCGTGATACTCTTGACAGTTTTGAAGAGTACAGGTGATTTATTATATAGAATAAACTTACTAAGAGTTTTTTAAAAAATCCTCAATGAGGTCTGCATTTTATATAATGCTTCTTTTATATCTGTTGAGATGCCTTTTCTCCTTTAATCTTTTTCCAACTTTCTTGAAAACTTCTTTTGTTATGAAATATAGCACTTGCAGATAATTGGATAAAACGTGTATGAAAAACCCAAGGAGTGTTTATGAAGTAAATGCCCATGTGGCCATGACTGAGGTCATCCCAGATGCGTGTCCTCCCTACCCTCCTGACCACCACTCCCTCTCTGCCATGCGGTGGCCACCTTCCGATGTTTATGTTCATTACATCCTTCATTTTGTTTCCGGTCTTAGCACCTAAGTATCTGCTTCCAAATAGAACAAGTTAATTTTGTTGTTTTTGAACTTGAGATGTGGGAAATCATATAGGATATGCCACTTTGTGGTTTTGCATGTCGTTTTGAGTTTGTTGATTTTATAACAGGGTGCTGTTTGAATATACCGTAGTGACATCTTATCCATCCACTGTTAGAGTACTTCAAGTTTTCTTACTTTTTATTTTAGAGAGAGAGACAGAGACAGAGCACAAATGGAGGGGAGGGGGGAGGGAGGGAGACAATCCAAAGCAGGCTCTAGGTTCTGAGCTGTCAGCACAGAGCCCGACGCGGGGCTCGAACCCACGAACCGCGGGATCATGACCTGAGCCGAAGTCGGACGCTCAACCGACTCAGCCACCCAGGTGCTCCAGGTTTTCTCACTCTTATGAACAATTTTGCCGTAAACAATCTAATATATGTAGACGGGTGCAAATTAGCACACATCTCTGTGAGACGTACAGCCCGGCAAGAACTCCTAAGTGATGAGACATGCTTGTCTTCTGCTTTAGGAGATAGTGCCAGTTTTCCAAAGTGGTTGCATCAGTGTGTATTCCCACCTTTGCCCCACATTCTATCTGCCAGTAAGTATTGTCAGATTTTAAGATATTAGCCAGTCTGGTAGTGTGCTTGTTGATATGACAGTATTGCTTTGTGATTTTAATTTACATCTTATTTATTTATGAGTCCGAACACCTTTTAATATGTGTGTTGGACATCTGTATTTCTTTTTTGTGAAGTGCCTGCTGAAATCTTTCTTTGGTGAGGAAGATAGATTATCTCTCTTTTTATTACTATTATTATTATTATTATTTTTAATTTTAATTTATTTTTTAAATTTACATCCAAGTTAGTTAGCATGTAGTACAACAATGATTTCAGTAGATTCTTTAGTGCCCCTTCCCCATTTAGCCCATCCCCCCCTCCCACAACCCCTCCAGCAACCCTCAGTTTGTTCTCCATAAGTCCTCATATGAGTGAAGTGCTAGGATATTTGTCTTTCTCTGACTGACTAATTTTGCTTAGCATAATACCCTCCAGTTCCATCTGCGTAGTTGCGAATGGCAAGATTTCATTCTTTCTGATTGCCGAGTAATACTCCATTGTATATATACCACATCTTCTCTCTCCATTCATCCATCAGTGGACATTTGGGCTCTTTCCATACTTTGGGTATTGTTGGTAGTGCTGCTGTAAACATGGGGTGCATGTGTCCCTTCGAAACAGCACCCCTGTATCCCTTGGATAAATACCTAGTAGTGCAATTGCTGGGTCGTAGGGTAGTTCTATTTTTAATTTTTTGAGGAACCTCCATACTGTTTTCCAGAGTGGCCGCGCCTGTTTGCATTCCCAATCTCTCTTTTTATTATTGACTTGTAGGACCTCTTTATATATTCTGGATTTCAAACCTTGGTCAGTTATGTACAGCAAACATCTTTCCTCATCTTGTGGCTTGTGTTTCGGCTGTCTTTATGGTGTTTTTTTGGTGACCAGAAGCTATTCATTTTGATGTAAATTTATCAACATTTCCTTTTAGCCTTAGTGCATTTTGAAGCTTCCTTAAAATGTCTTCCTTTACCCCAAGATCATAACAGAATGTTTTATATTGCTTTAAAGATTTTTTTTTTCTTTCACATTTGGGTCTGCAATCCGTCTGAAAGTAATTTTTGTTCCTTGTATGAACAAGGGGTCCAGTTTCATTTTCCTAATTATGACAATACCACTTTGCAAAAATAGGTTTGTCCCCATTGCGCTGGGGTGCCACCTCCGTTATAATCCAGTCTGTGATTGGGCTGTCTCTTCTTCCAGCAGTCTCCCCCTCAGCCAGTACCACACTGTCTTGATTACTGTAGATTAGTAGTGGGTCTTGATACTTGATTGAGCAAGACTTGCCACTTTGTTTTTCTTCTCTGACATGATTTGGTCCTTCGCATTTTCATATAAATTTCAAAATCAGCTCATCAGATTCTAATAAAACAAAACACTTCTTGGGATTTTGCTTGAGTTTGCATTGAATGGATATATCAGTTTGGGGAGTATTGTCCTCTTTACAATATTTAGACTTCCAATCCATAAACATGGTATATCTTTCTCGTTATGTAGGTTTTCTTGAATGTCCCGGTAAAAATCTGGTCATTTTCTCTGTGGAAGTTTTTTTTTTTTTTTTTTTTTTTTTTTTTTTTGCTGGTGTATTTTCAAAGAAATTCAAGACATTTCATTTTATCCAGTTAAAGACTTAAATCTAACTGCAGTATCATTATCACACTCAACCCAATTAACAAGAATGCCTTCAGCCTACCAATCTATGTTAAATTTTCCCTGTCTCAGAAATGCCTTTTTATGGTTGATTTGTTTGAATCATGATCCAAATAAGGTCCACACATTTCATTAGGTAGATGTGTCTCTTAAGTCTTTTTTGGTTTGCAGTTTTTTTTTTTCCTTTTGATCTTGAATCCCTTTTAATCTCTAATTGATTCTCCCTCTCATCTTTTCCCTACATCATCTATTTGTTGAAGGGGTCATTAGTCTTGTAGAATTTCCACATTCTGGGTTTGGTGGTCATTATTCTCATGGTGTAATTTAACATATTCCTTTGTTCTTTGTGTTTTCTGTGAACCAAAAATTACACTTGGAGACTTGATTAGATTTTGCTTCTTTTTTTTTTTTTTTTTAAACAATACTTCTTGTGTTGTTTTGTATATTTCTCATTACAAAACATCCTGAAACAATGTCCGGGTGTTCCACTTTTGGAGATGGTCACGTCGAGCAGTGGGTGCAGGTGTTGGATTGTTTCATTATAAAATTCCTCACCAGCCTTTCTTCTCATGACTTTAGTGGTCACAAATAATCATTGCTTAGATCTATTATCTCATTCTGTGTTAGAAAATGGTAATTTTCTTTTTATTGTCTGTGAAATCTGTAGTATGGCCCCATTTTCTATTCTGTTATTTGTTATTATTGCCTTTTCTTTCTTTTCCCCCTGGATAATTCTTACCAGGGGATTATCAAGTATATTAGTTATGTTGAAGAATCAAGTTTTGGCTTTGATATTCCCTATTGTGTGTTTATTTTCTAGTTCAATAATTTCTCCTCGAATTCATATTATTTTCTTTTTTGAGGGGAGTTTTGTTGCTGTTCTTTTTCTTGTGAGGTATGTTTAGCTATTTTTTTGGCCTTTTTTTTTGAGTTTATTTACTTATTTTGAGGTAGGGGAAGGAGCAAAGAAGGAGGGAGGGAGAGAGGATCCTAAGCAGGTTCCTCACTGTCATCACGGAGCCCAACGTGGGACTTGACCTCATGAACCTGAGATCATGACCTGAGCGGCAATCAGGAGTTGGACGCTTAACCCACTGAGCCACCCAGACACCCCCTGGCCTTTTTTAAAATCACATTGTCAGGTTGCTATTAGGTGCTGGAAGTACTTAAGTGTTAGATTAGCTGCATCCTCAAATTCTGATAGTAATATTTTTATTGCTTTTTGCTATCAAGTATTTTTGATGTCTACAATGATTTCTCCTTTGACCAATGAGTTATTTAGAAGTACATTGTTTAATTTCCGAATATTTGAAGATTTTCCAGGTATCTTTCTGTTAATTGCATTCTTAGTTTAAGTCTTCTGTGGTCAGAGAACTCACTTTGTATTATTTCTCTTCCTTTAACGTTTCTGAAACCGCTTTAGGTGGTGGAAGTTCCACGTACACTTGAAGGGAATGTGCATCCCAGTATTTTCGGGTACAGTATCTTAGAAACGTCAGTTAGGGCAAGTTGGCTGAAAACACTGTCCAGGTCTCCTGTGTTCTTACTTATTTTCCGTCTGCTTGTTCTGTCAGTTACTGAGAGAGGGGTGTTGGAATCTGCAGCTGTGATTATGGATTTGTCTGTTTTTCAATTCTAACAGCTTCTTTGGTGTATTTTGAACCTCTGTGCTTGGGTGCATACACATTTCGTAGTGTTCTGTTTTCTTGAATAGATTGATCTATCTATCTCTGTGTAATGCCTCTCTTTGTCCCTAGTAAATATTCCTTTCTCGGAACCTTACTCCCTGAATTTAACATACGCACTTTCGTTTGATTACTGATTGGATGATATATTTCTGTTCGTATGTTTATTTTTAACCTATTCATGTCTTATATTTGGAGTGTAGTTATTATAGAAGGCATATAGTTGGGTCTTGCTTTTTTACCCAATTTAATAATCTCTGCCTTTTAATATGAATGTTTAGGTCATACACATTTGAAGTGACGATTGATAGGGTTTGGTTGGTTTATTTTATTTTTTATTTTTTTAATTTTTTTTATTAAATTTTTTTTTTCAACGTTTATTTATTTTTGGGACAGAGAGAGACAGAGCATGAACGGGGGAGGGCCAGAGAGAGAGGGAGACACAGAATCGGAAACAGGCTCCAGGCTCTGAGCCATCAGCCCAGAGCCTGACGTGGGGCTCGAACTCCCGGACCGCGAGATCGTGACCTGGCTGAAGTCGGACGCTTAACCGACTGCGCCACCCAGGTGCCCCTGGTTTGGTTGGTTTAAATCTACCATCTTTCTTTTCGTTTTCTTTTTAAAAAAATTTTTTTAACGTTTGTTTATTTTTTGAGAGACAGAGACAGAGCATAAGCTGGGGAGGGGGCGGGGGGGGGGGGAGTCGCAGATTCTGAAGCAGGCTCCAGACTCCGCGAGCTGTCGGCACAGAGCCCGACGCGGGGCTCGAACCCATGAACCACGAGATCATGCCCTGAGCCAAAGTTGGACGCTTAACTGACTGAGCCACCCAGGCGCCCCCTTTTCGTTTTCTATCGACTCCACTCGTCTTGCTGTTTTTCTCCTTTGCTGCTGCTTTCCGAGAGGGGGTGTGTGAACATAAACAACTTGTATTTCATATTTGAAATAGAAGAATCATTTCTTTGGACTTTTTTGCTTCCATTTTTACGATTCCAGTTTATCTTCACTATCGGCTTATTAGTTATGCTTCCTTTAATAAATTTGTATTGGTTGTTCTGGGGAGTATAATGTACTTCGCTGACTTATTACAACATGTATTCCAATGAAATGATGCCACTGTGCATACGGTGCAAGGTCCTGCGTGAGCACGTCCTGAGAGCACAGACTATGCTCGCGGGGGCTGCCGTTGCCTCTTCCCACCTTTGGTGCTCTTTTTCTGTAGTGCACGCCATCATGCATCCCACCCACCGTACCTTGCTACTTTATTTCCTGGAGATATCCAACCATCTTCTAAAGCAATGAAAATGAGGAACATACTTTTTTGATATTTGCCATCATTTAGGCCGCTTTCGTGCTTTTCATTTCTTTTTGTGAAATGCCCATTCTCACTCGGCATCCTTTGGCCGCAAGAACCTCCTTTTCGACTCTTGTTAGTCAAAGACTGCTGCCCGTGAATTCTCACAAGCTTGTATCTGAAACAGTCTTTATTTCGTTTCCATTTAGTTAATAAATTTTAATTTTGAGCGTAGTTTTGGATTTCAAGAAAAATCAAGCAGAGCATGCAGAGTTCCTGTATCCTTCACTGTCCGAGCACGTCCAGCCTTTCCAGCAGCCCTTCCGCGTGTTTTGTTTTTTTTTTTAATTTTTGTTTAATGTTTGCTTATTTTTGAGAGAGAGAGACAGAAAGAGACAGAGCATGAGCAGGGGAAGGGCAGAGAGAGAGGGAGACACAGAATCCGAAGCAGGCTCCATCCAGGCTCTGAGCCGTCAGCACAGAGCCCGACGTGGGGCTCAAACCCACGAACCGTGAGATCATGACCTGAGCCGAAGTCTGGCGTTTAACCGACGGAGCCCCCCCCCCCCCCCCCCCACCCAGGCACCCAGCCCTTCCCCATGATAATCATGCTTATTTTAAAGTCCTTGTGTGATCGGTCTGTGTCTGGGTCCCATGTCCTCCCCCTCCGTGTCCTCCTGCCTTCCTCCTGCACATCTTCACCCTGAGCTCCCTGGCTCACTCCCCTGTGTTCTCCTCCCCTCTCTTGAGGGTCTTGTCACTGTCCATCCTCGTTCATTTGCTTGCCTACATCCCGGTGGGAGCTGTGCCTCTCAGGGCAGGCCCTGGAACACGGGCATCTCTTGGCCCTGCATCTGGGGCTGGGTAATTGGGCTAACTCACAGACTCACGACAGTGACCGCACCAGTGGGTGAGAGAAGGAAGGGACGAAGACACAAGAGGTTACTTCCATGCTAAGAGTTCCAGGGAACATTGCTGAGTAAAATTGAGTCATCCACTTTATATTTCAAAAAATTCACAAAAATAACACATTCTTGAAACATTTAGCAATTTCGGAAGTTCTCTGAAACAGGGAGTCTCCCTCCCCCGCCACTACAGTCTAAGGTAATATATGCTTCCAGACTTTTCCCTAAATGAGTGTATGCATATACAAGTAACGTGTATTGCACATACATACATAAACATAGTTTGTATTAAGAAATGGGCTCATACTGTATATAAAATTCTTCACGTCATCTTTTCATTTACGGTATCACAGGCGTCTTTCTGAGTCAGTGCATATCTATCGGTAACTTTGAAACTGCTTATACAGCATACCCATGGATAGATCTAGCATAACTTATTTAAGCTTCCCTCTTTTGGTAGACATTTTAATTGCAGTTCTTTGCTTGTGTTGCGATACTGGTGGCTGATGCGCTTGAGGGCTTACCACGGGCCAGGGACCATGCCCTGAGCTTCCGGTGGCTGAGCTCATCGAACTTTCTAATGCTTTCTGAATCACGCACAGTTGTTCTCTCTCCTTTCTCCTCATTAGCATAGCTGGCACTGAGAAGGACTGAGCCTGATGCTTCTGGACTGTGCTCATCCACTATGACCTCTCCAGGTCATTCCAGCCCAAAGCAGCCAAGTTTTCCAAAGTGTTGGTGCCAGAGCACTGGCGTGTGGGAGTCTAGCTTTCCCGTTCTGTATTCACTGCGGCGGATACACTGTCGCTCCCTGCTTCAGGGGCCCTCTCTTGCCCCTCTCCTCACTTCCCTTAAGAGGGCAGGTCCCTTGCGACCACTCGAAGCTGGATTCAGGTCTGTCTATCCATTCTATGGCCTTGGAAGCAGATTGGGGATCTTAGTTGCTTGATTTCCCAGGGGAGGCCAACCTGAATGTGGTCCAGTGAAATGTAATCAGGGACTTTATAGTGTCTGTTTTCGACTTTCCCAAACCTCCTGGCTGCCAGATCTCGACCTTTCATCCCAGGGGTGGTATAAGTCTCTCCGAGGACAGGCTTGAGTTGATGGATTTTTTTCCTGTCGTGTGCTGGGCCAAACGACTACCTCTTTGAATTCCACATTTCCAGTCTTTTCCTGCAAATCAAGGTGGGTTTGCAACTTCAGCTAATTCTGATGTACGGCCAGAAATGATGCGTGCTGTTCCTGGGTTGTGAGGGGCTCAGAGGAACAGGCAGAGGCAGGCAGGGGCTCCTTTCCATTGGCTCCAAGAAGCCTTTCCAGAGCGCCTGTCCCTCATCTTGGGCAGAGGCCTCCAGGCCACAGCTGATCGCACTGACTTTCCCCTGTATTAATGTCTTTGTTTAAAACTGCTTTACTGGGGCGCCTGGGTGGCTCAGTTGGTTAAGCGTCCGACTTCGACTCATATCGTGATCTCATGGTTTGTGGATTCAAGCCCCACGTCAGGCTCTGTGCTGACAGCTCAGAGCCTGCAGCCTGCTTCAGTTTCTATCTCTCTCTCTCTCTCTGCCCCTACCCCACTCGTGCTCATGCTTGTCTCTCCTTGTGTCTCAACAATAAATACACATTGAGAAACAAAACAAAACAAAACGCCGCTTTACTGAGGCATATATGTCATGCGATAAAATTCACCCACCTAAAGCACCCAGGTGGATACGTGCCAACAGTCACACAACCCTCAACCAGAGGCACATTTGAACATTGCCATCACCGCCTTGTGTCCTTGTTCTTGCTTTTGCCCTGTCCCTCGCTTCCTCCCCACTGCGGACCAGGCAACCAGTGATTTGTGTCTGGAGGTGAAGATTTTGCCTTTTCTAGAATTCCTTATAAACGGAATCGTGTGTCGTGTTGTCTTTTCTCTCTGGCTTCTTTTCCTTAGTAAAATACGTTGGGAAGTTATCCCCGTTATTACCACTAGGCTGTTCCTTTTTAGTGCTGCATCCTAGTCCATTGTATGGACAGTTGGTGCCTTGTGTGTATATTCCCTCGGCGAGGAACATGGAAATTCGTCCACTTTGTGGCTATTGTGAATCGCGCCAGTATGAACATGTGTGTACAAGTCTGTATGTGGACATAAGTTTTCATTTCATCTGGCCAAATACCTAAGAATGAATTGCTGGATTGAATGATAAATGCATATTTAGCTTTTTAAGAACCTACCGTTTTCTAAATTACTGTACTATTTTGCATTCCTACCAACAGTATCTGTGGGTTCCTGTTGCCTCATATCTGTGCCAGCAAAGGTGTTGGCTTTTAATAAAAAGCCAGCAAAGGTGTTGGCTTTTAATAAAAGTATTAATTTTAGTTCTGTTTTTTAATTTTTATTTATTTTTTTTAAATTTTTTTTCAACGTTTTTATTTATTTTTGGGACAGAGAGAGAGAGACAGAGCATGAACGGGGGAGGGGCAGAGAGAGAGGAAGACACAGAATCGGAAACAGGCTCCAGGCTCTGAGCCATCAGCCCAGAGCCTGACGCGGGGCTCGAACTCCCGGACCGCGAGATCGTGACCTGGCTGAAGTCGGACGCTTAACCGACTGCGCCACCCAGGCGCCCCTTAAATTTTATTTTAAGTAGGCTCCACGCCCATTGTGGGGCTTGAACTCACGACCCTGAGATCAAGACCTGAGCTGAGATCAAGAGTCGGGTGCTTAACTGACTGTGGCCCCCAGGTGCCCCTCAGCAGTTTTAGATTTACCAGAAGAGTTGCAAAGCCAGTACAGAGGGTTCCTTATACCTTTAATCTTCTAATGAGGTGGTTCTCAACCAGGGCTGATTTTTGCCCCCATAGACCTGTCGCAATGTCCGGAGACATAGTTTAGTTGTCACATCATGGGGTGGGGGGCAGCCAGGGGGATTCTACTGACACCTAGTGGGTAGAGGCCATTTGAGATTGAGGTGGCCGTTGGATGCCTCTTGGGACCTTTTCCTTCTGCATGTATTGGTCACTGAATTCCCGCCTACTGTCATGGAGCCTCTCTTCCGAGTCTATCTAGGCCTGAAGAATCAATCCAAAAAGGAGAAAGTCGTTTTTCTCCAGTTCCAAGTGGACAGCTTCAACCTCCAGTGACCACCAGACCAGAGGACACAGGTCTGGTTCCTATAGGACAGTGACCCACATGGGAATGACTATCTTTGGACGTTCCTTGACCGTCTCTCCTCCCTCTGGACAGAGGTCACTGACTTTGCTTTGTTCCTTGGTTTTACTACCTGCCCTTCACACAATGCCTGTAATTAGCATACCGCCACTCAGTGTTGCCCAAGTAACTGTATAGATCATTTCTCATCTCCACAGTCAGATTATTGCCAGAGGGCTGAATGACATCCTCCGGGACTTCAGTAACAGTGAGGAGGACTTCTTAACGGTCATGGAGATTGTGGTCAGATTGTCAGAAGACGCAGGTGTGTATAAGGATTGTGTACGTTTATTTTTTACTTGTGTATTTCCAAGAAATTGCGTATAACCACCGGTAGTGAATTAAAAAGAAAACCTGGGTATTGATCGAAAATTTTAAGCAATGTCTAAGCATGAATGGATATTGTCATCAACAATGGGTGTCTTATTTGGCATCAAATTATCCTTATTTTTAGAAAATTAGAATGACTAATGGCCATGAATGCCATTTGCCCTGGCAGTTAAGGCCTTTTGTATTTCATGCATTTTGCCCGACTGTTGGTTGCTAAGAAAGACCACATCAAAAGAAGTCTTTTGGATTAGAACAATCCCAGTCATTAGTTTCCGTCACCTGTAATCTTTGTAGGCTGATCTTGATTTCTCTCTCTCTCTCTCTCTCTCTCTCTCTCTCTCTCTCTCTCTACTTCTCCATGATTGCTCTCCGGGGAGGAAAGCACGCTGCTGGGTGGTAGACACTGAGACGTCCCTCCTCGCCCCTCCTCCCCCGTGCAGGCAGGAGTGAGTGGTGGGGTTACCAGTACCGAGAGCTGCCCTGCGCCCCCTGACCCCCCATTTGTAACGATCAGTGAACAGCTTCAGAAAGTTTCTGAAATCTTACACTGCTTTAGATTTTGATCATTTTCACTGAAAATAGAAAAATAAACATTCCATATAGCTCCTGTATTAGTTTAAAATATTCAGATGAATATGACACAATGCTTTTAAAAAGGCCCAAGTGGATGTTTTGAATCCTTAAATGGGTTCTCTTTGTAAATGAGTCACCATTTACAGTGCTGAAGCAATTATATATTTGTGTTAAATTTAATGTGGTATATTGGAGCTAGAGCCGCTCTTTTGTTTAATGCTCTGCCTTAGAAATAATTGGGATGCGTGGATTGTGGGGGAGTGCATTTATGAAAGAATTATTTATAATGTATACATTCCGGCTGGAATTTAAATAAGCACAACCCATAGGTCTGGCATATGTGCCATTAGTTGTAATGGCTTTTGGACGCTGGCCCAGCGTTGCAGACTGCCTGCTCCCTCCTCGATTTATATATGGCTTGTTATAATAGAGTTGTCATTCTCCCTTCCTTTTATGTTTTTATATTGCTGGATAGCTTATTAGCTTTTTAAGCCTGTCTGTAGCATAAATACTCTAAACGGGAAATGATTTTTAAACTGCGTTTGTCTAATTTCCTTGATGAAGTATTTTAGTAAGAAAAGCTAGCAACTATCGCCATACACTCTGTAAGATGCTTGGCTTATTCTTATACGATTCTTTTCTGATTTTTCATTGCTGCAGAGCCCACGGTGCGGACCGACCTGATGGAACAGATTCCTCCCATTGCTGTCTTTTTACAAGAAAACAGATCGAATTTTCCAGGGGTGCTCGCGGACTATCTCACACCGATCGTAGTGAGGTACCTCACGGATCCGAACAACCAGGTGTGAAAAATTGTAACCTTAAGATCTGTGCAGCGAATTCTCCTTAGTCATATTTGTAGCTGATATCCATAATTCAGAAAACAGCTTTGTGGAGTTAAGTGACTCAAGAACAAAAGATCTATTTGTGCTCGGTTCCTCCAATTGTTCAGGCCGATAGCGCTCATTCTTATTATCATGAGATACTTCTTTTTTTTTTTTAACTTTTTATTATGGAAATTTTCCAACACACAGCAGTAGAGAGAATATTAAAATGAATGTCCGTGTACTCTCTACCCAGCTTCGACTGTCATTAACATTTGACCAGTGTTTTCTCATTTATCTTAAGATAATCCAACCCAGATAAAAGCATTTCCCAGATACCGTATCATTTTTACTGTAGATGCTTTGGTATTACTCTCTGAGAAATACAGATACTTTTTAAAACACATAATAGCAATCCCGTTATCACATGGCTAGAATTTATGAATAGATCTTTGATATTTCACTAATCTCTAGTCATTGTTCAGATTTTTCACTTTTCTCAGAAATCTGGTTTTATGCGGGCAGTCTCTTTAAATCAAATCCACATGAGGTCCATATATTACATTTGATTGATGTACCTTTTACAATTTCTTTTAATTTGTCATAATTCACCCTCCCTTTTATTCCTCTGCTCCAAGGAAACTAAGTCATTAGACTATAGGATTCCCCACATTTGGGATCTGGCTGATTACATCCCCGTAGTGTGGTTTGAAATGTTCCTCTGTTCCCAGTACTTCCTACGAACTGCTAGTTAAGTCTACAGCCTTGGTCAGACTCAGAGTTTTGGGTTGTTGGATAAGAATCCTTTTTAGGCCCTGCTGCTGTATCAGATCAGGAAGCACAAAAGCAGTGTGGCCACTGCATTTGGGTTTTGTCAGCCTTATCTGTTCTTTACAAAATTCCCCACCATGAGTTTGTATTGATATTTCCGCGTTAAATTGAGGATTATAGGGCTTTTACTTATTTGATTTTATATTTGTAACTCTTGTGCTTTTTTGTTGTTTTGTTTTTGTCTTTTTACACGGTACACATCTTGCTTTTTAATGGCATTAGTGTGTGTGTGTGTGTGTGTGTGTGTGTGTGTGTGTGTGTGTATCCAAAATAAAAATGCCAGTATGATTACTAACAGTTTGGTGGGATAACTGAATATAGTTTAAGGTTTCTTTGCCGTTCTTTTTGTTTTCTGACCGTCTCCCACTAGAGATGCACAGTCGCACAGTCGTATTAACATTAGTATTAAGGAGACTGTGTTTCAAAGTTACTTGTATTAACCCTTTTTGTGCCTGAGCTCTCAACTTGATCTGCCATTGGGCTCATTTATCTTCATTTATCTTTTAGTTTTAGGAATTGCTTTAGCTTTTACATTTGGATTTAATTTAGACTTATAATAATTATTTCAGATGTTTGTACATGATTCCAAGTCAAAACTGTAAAACAAAGCACATTCAGAAAAATCTGACTTCTATCCCTACCTCCCCCATCTGTTCCCTAACTCCTTCTGTAGATAGCCATTTTTTCTACGTTTTGACTTATTCTTTTTTTCTTTAAAAAAAAAAGTGTATTTATTTATTTTGAGAGAGAGCAAAAGAGACAGAGATGGATCATGAGCTGGGGAGGGGCAGAGAAAGAGAATCCCAAGCAGGCTCCGTGCTATCAGCACAGAGCCCAAGGCAGAGCTTGAACTCACGAACCATGAGATCGTGACCTCAGCCAAAATCAAGAGTTGGATGCTCAACAGACTGAGCCACCCAGGCGCCCCCTAGGTTTTAATTGATTCTTACCTTTAAAAAATACACACAGGGGGGCCCCTGGGTGGCTCAGTCAGTTAAGCGTCCAACTTCACCTGAGGTCATGATCTCGCAGTCCGTGAGTTCGAGCCCCGCGTCGGGGTCTCTGCCGACAGCTCAGCTCAGAGCCTGGAGCCTGCTTCGGATTCTGTGTCTCCCTCTCTCTGCTTCTCCCCTGCTTGCAGTCTGCCTCCCTCTCTCTCTGTCTCTCAAAAATAAATAAACATTAAAATTTTTTTTTTTTTTTTTTTTTTTAGCGCACACAAGTGGGTAACTCTGAGCAGATACGCGTATGTCCTTGTGTTCCTTGTTCCTTTCTCAGATGCAAAGTGGCGGGCCATGCCTGATGCTCTGTCCCTTGCTTTCCCCACCATCCAGGGTGTTCTGCAGATCACTCCTTTGCAGTCTAGGCAGAGCTCCCTCATCCCTTTTTCCAGCAGCGAGCTCCTCCACTGCGAGGATGGAGCGTAGTTTATTGATAGACGTTTGGGTTCTTTCTACTTTTCTGTCACTTCAGAATTGTTGCCACAGGTAGCCTCGCAGCCTTTCTATTTGTCAGTTACTCTGGGATTTGCACAAAGGCTAAATGTATTTTTTTTTAAGTTTATTTATTTTGAGAGAGAGAATGGGAGCAGGGGAGGGAGAAGCGAGAGGGAGAGACAGAATCCCGAGCAGGCTCCGTGCTGTCAGTGCAGAGCCCGACGCGGGCCATGACCTGAGCTGAAATCAGGAGTTGGATGCTTCATGAACTGAGCCACCCGGGCACCCTAGAGGCTAAATGTATTTATAATTTTTAATGATATGCCAAGTTTTCATTATTACTGTTTTCAGATAGTTCTGCCATTTTGGCTTGCTATTTCTCCCTTGCTCTGAGCATTTTTAATCAGCTTTTTTTTTTTTTTTAATTTTTTTCAACGTTTATTTATTTTTGGGACAGAGAGAGACAGAGCATGAACGGGGGAGGGGCAGAGAGAGAGGGAGACACAGAATCGGAAACAGGCTCCAGGCTCTGAGCCATCAGCCCAGAGCCTGACGCGGGGCTCAAACTCACGGACCGCGAGATCGTGACCTGGCTGAAGTCGGACGCTTAACCGACTGCGCCACCCAGGCGCCCCTCTGAGCATTTTTAAAAAGCAAATGCTTGAGCTGTTAACTGTGACAGGATTAAAGGTAGTATTCCAATAAGGAGGACGGTCCTTCTGTTTCCACTCCTCTGATGTCAGTGTTTTGATTACTTTTACATGTTCTTGTCTAGGTGCTTCCGTCTTCCCCCACATAGGTCTGAGCTTAACGTGATGCAGTTTTCCCCATCCATTCATTTATTCCGGCGGTTTCTGAGTGCCCGATATGAGCCAAGCGTGGTGCTTTGTGCTGGGGATAAAGACCTGAGTAGGACCGATTTCCTGCCCCAGAAAGCGAATCTGCACGTAGTGGACATTGTACATCTTCATAATCTTCCTGTTTTTACTTTGGTTGAATGCTTAGCTTTCTTCCAGCTTTTTTGATACGGTAGATGCAGTGAGCATCTGTTCTTTTACCTTTGGATATGTTCTTGAAAATGAGATTGCACTGGGTCAGAGAACTTGACATTTCCTTGACCTTTGTCGTAGATCACTGCCATCTGTTTGGTTCCAGAAGGGGGAGAGGCTAGAACGGTGGTTTGGACCCCAGGCTCTCGGCTGTGTGTGCCCTGCGACAGCCAGACCCACTGCCCTCGCACGGTGGCCACTCCTTTTGCCTTGGCGTCTCCGGAGCTCAAGTCCCCAAGAGGGCCTTCCACCCCCTCACCGCGGCCTGCCCTCCCTGCTCGGCCACCGCGCTGAGCCTTCACGGGTCCCTGAGGTCCTCCTCGGCTGTCCCCTCCCTCATGTCCCCCTTTCTGGTCTCTCCACTGGTACCCTCCCCCCCGCCCCCCCAGTTGTGTCCTTCTGACAGTGCCTCTGCCGCTGTGGTCCTGCCTGCCCATCACAGCCCTCCTGCATCACAGAGGCTGAGTCTGCCGGGGGGGGGGGGGGGGGTGCACTGATTGGTGCCATCGCACATTTATGGATTCGATCGCAGCCGACTGCAGCACTGTCCGCCTACCCTTTCACTTGTCCCTGCTCAGCTGCTCCCACGTCGCCCAAGGCAGCTCTTTCAGGCCTCTGCCGCTGTCATCAAGCCTCTTCACCTTGCCCTGCCTGGCACCAAACGGGTGACCTGGCCTTGGCCTCCACAGAGGAAATAGAGACCTTCAGTCTTCATCCCCTCCCTCAATGAGTGGAAGCCGCGTGTCTGCTTCTTCCAGTCCCCCGGAGCCGCAGCCTGGGGCCATCGAAATCCTCCCTTCTCTTGCCTCCCTCGCCCAGCTGGACCTTGCCGTGTGTCCTTTCTGTTCATGATAAATATATAACTCTTGAGTGCGCCCCCTCTTCTCCGTTCTTATCACCTTCAAACATAGAAAGGCAGCAGAGTCCGATCTCCCCGAAGGGTTTTCCTTCAGACTCTGCAACGCCTTCGGGCACAGCCGACTCCATGGGCCGCCAGCCCCCCACCCGCCATGGCACCTCCAATTGGTGCCTCCCCCTCACTCTGCCCAGGCTGGTAGCCTTGCTCCTTCCAGAGGCCCCTCTTCTCCTCCTCCTGTCTAGCTCTGCCTCACTGTGACTGAGGCCAGCCCTTTCAGAAATCCCCCCTCCCACCCTGTGGGAGTGCCTCACGGTCCCCCAGGGGGTAGTAGATCTGAATTAGGCCGGGATCCAGATTCTTTTGCATATGAGAAGGGTGGGTGTGTCCTGTCCCCGTCCAGGACCGTCTGCAGCTCAACCCAGGCCTTCCTCACCATCCGTCATCGTCATGTCATCCTCATCGGTACTCTTTCTGGCCTTGGCACTTGCAGTGACTCGTGGGAGGTGTGAAATCACAGAATCATGCCGGGTGTCGGTATCCTTACTGTGGTCGCCCGGTACTGTGAACAGCTTCCGTTTCTTGATCTCTCACCATGTGATGCACCATGCTCCAGGATTAGCGAGGATTATCTTGTTTACCCTTCCTAACCACCCTGCAAAGTAAGGGCTCATTAGTTCCTCTTTGTTTTAGAGGTGAGGGAGCTGAGGTGCAGAGAAACGTGGTTGTGTGTGCCTGGGGCGCGGCTGAGCTGGAGAAGGACCCCGGGATGCCGGGCTTGGTTTCCTGAGGCTCATCTGGTAGATGTTTGGGGATTGCCCAGGCTCTTCTGGATCCTGTAACTAGTATTTTCTCTGCCATTTTAGACTCTGAGCGCTGACTGTCGGAACCGCGTCTTAATTTGATACATCTCTGAGACCGAGCCCAGGGCCTGGGACCCGGTAGAGTTGGAGTGGAGGGCTGTAGAGCTGAATCAGCCGACTCCATTCGCCAGTGTAGCCACATTTCTTCAGCTGTCCTGAGCTACTCGCCTTCTGTCTCTGGGGGAATGGGTGTCCCAACCCCTCTTCACATTTGATGGCTTCATTTCCCTCTTTGTTCCCACTCCTTGTCTCCTAGCTGCCTTACTTTTCTGGTCTCCCGCACTGGCTTTTCTCTTTTGAGTATCCTCATGCCTACCTCTCCCTCAGCCTCCTGTTCCCTGGCCTTGACCCTGAGCGGACCACTGCCGAGCTTCGTGAAAGAGGAGCGTCCGTCCGGAGCCTCTTCCCTGCAAGGGCTCCCAGCCAGGCGGCAACCCAACCCACTGCAGCCGATGCCCCGAGAGCCCGTGGAGACGTGTCCTGCTGGGGACTCAGCTGTCTTACTGTGAAACCCAGTGTTTCTGTTTCTTCAAAAATAGTTTTGATCTTTAAAATCCCGTGGAATATTTTAATGACACGAGAGGACTGTGTAATAAATACCCGTATACCTACACACTCACTCAACAAATGTTAGCCTTTTGTAGCTTTGCCTTAGACCTATTTAATTGCTTTCTTTATAGGTTACAGATACGGTTAAAACTGTGCTGTGCCCCTTCTCGTGCCATTCCTCTCCCTCTCTCCCCTTTTGTAGGAAACTACCACCCTGAGCCTGGGCTGTCCCTCCCATCCAGAGTTTTAGGCTCCCACCGGTCATGTAAGCGGCCTCGAGTAAGAGAGCGCCTTGTTTCAGGTGCTTTAGAACCTTAAATCAATGGCATCAGACCGTACTTTGCCTTCTGCCCTCGCTTTTATTCCTCCGTTTTAAGATCTAGCCACACTGATCCAGAGAGCTCTTGGTCATTCATCTTAACTATTTGAAACTATTGCATTCATACTTTTTCCACAATTTATTTATCTTTTGAGTGACTTCTTTTTTGCCTTTACTTGATCTTTTTGCGCCCTTGGTCACCATCAACTACTTTCGGGTTTTTGAAGAACCTTTCTTGGATGTCCCCTGGCCACTTAACGTTGCTCTCCCCCACGATGGGGCACAGGGCCGACCGGGCCACGTTCTCCGTTCCTCCCGGAGCTCGTCGTCAAGCAGATGTGCACCAGGGTCACCTTACTGCCTCTATCTCTGTCTTGGTGACTAGCCATATGATTTCAGTGCCAGTGAAGCGGCATTCATTTGGGGGCCACTGGCCCCCTCACACCGTTCTGAGCCCTTGGTCGTGCCCCCCATGGCTGCCCTGGGAGGTGGGTGAGGCCATCGTGCCCTTCTGTGGATGAGAAGCCGAGGCTTGCCCGTGGGGGCCCAGCTACTGATTGTGGGATGCAGATGAGGCGCAGCCTTGAAACCACTGCGGTGTCTCCTATGGGCGACCCAAGTGTCCCCCCAACCCCTTGCCTGCCTGCCGGTCTGGTCCTCCCCAGGCCCTGGCCCTGGCCCTGGCCCGCCCTCCACGGTATCGTTTTCTCACCGTGCCGGATTCCCTGGGTGATCCCCTCTGCCTCTGCGGACACGTGGCTGCCTCTCACCCAGGCCTCCAGAGCTGGCGCGTCCCCACAGCCCCCTGATGGTTCTCCCGGGGCATCTGTTGCGTCACGTCGGGCCCTCAGACTCCAGCACCCACTCCTGTTCTTTTTACCTTCGGTCTCGCCCCTCTTTCCGTGTCTTCCATGTGGTGATCGGCGGTAGCCCGAGGCATAGTTGATTTCCAGGATCGTCCGCAGTGACCAGCTGAGCTCTCTTCGGCAGCGTCTCTCAAACCTCCCCTCTCCTCTCTGTGCCCCACCCCCTGAAACCACGCCTCGGTCAAAGCCAGAGCAGCTGTGCCCCGGGACCCCTCGCCCGCCCTTGCAGCTTTCAGGGCCGCTTGAGGCTTCTCACGGGTCACCCTCCCCGAAGCCGTGTCTGGTCTTGTCACTCCTCTGCTTTCCCACGCGTGGGGCTCCCAGTGTCCGGGAGTCATCGCCAGAGGCCCCAGCCCTGCCCGACCCCAGCCGGCCCTTCAGCCTCCCTCCCCTGGGCCGCCCGTGTCCCTGTCTCGAGTCTTGGCTCATGTGCCGTGCTGTCCTGTCCCCATCCCTCTTGCTCTAGCAGTGCCCAGGTGCGGCCGAAACAGCACCACAAGCCAGGGGGCTTAAAACGGCGCACGTTTATTCTGTCACAGATGCGGAGGCTGCAAGTCCCAGACCCAGGTGTCGTCAGGGTCACGCTCGCTCTCCAGGCTCCAGGGGAGAACCTGTTCGTTGCCTCTTCCGGCTTCCGGAGGTGCCGACCCCCTTGGCTGCGGACCGCATCCCCAGCCTCTGCCTGTGTCTGCGTGTGCTGCCCCCTCCTCAGTCCGTCCTCCCCCCTCGCCTCTCTCTTGTGAGGAGACTTGTGATTTCACTTAGGGTCATCCTGGCAATCTTGGATGGCCTTCCGGTCCTTACCGTGACCCCCAATCCCATCTGCGGAGACCCTGTTTTCCGAAGAAGGTCGCGTTCAAAGGCCCCAGAGATTGGATGCACACATAGCTTCGCCCACCGCCCCCGGCGCCTATCCTTGGCTTCTAACCGCCTTTGACGTTCCCCTCCGCGTCCGCCCAGGCCCTGCCCTTCCTGCCTGCTGCGCCTCAGCTGCCACCTGGGACTGGGGCCGGCCCTCCTGGTCTGCGCTGCTCTCCCGGTCTCTGCTCCAGGCATGCGCAGGAGCTCAATAAGCGTTTGACATCTCAGAGTTATTGGGGGCTTTTGCTGCCTCTGGTCGGACACCAGCTCCTGTCACCTCAGCCTGGCAATATTGCCGGGGCATCGTCTTTTCTCTCCCCGCCCCTCCCACGGGGACTGTGGCAGTAGCTGCCTTGCCGACCTCTCTGCCCTCGGTCTTTCATCGCCTCCAATTTACTTGGGACGCCGCTGCCGGAATGATCTTTCTAGAAGACTGTTTTCGTCTTGTCGCTTGCTGGGAGGCTTCCACGTCAGAGTGCCTGCGTGGCGTCTTTTGTGGCTGTCGTCTGCCAAGCTGCCACTCTGTCTTCGCACCCTCGGCCCCGCCCCTCTTTTCCTGCCTGGGCCGCGTCTGCCATCACCTGGGCTGTAAATTGGAATTTCCTGCGCTTTCATTTCCCCAGGCGTGTTCTCTGGGCAGCTTCCCGGGATCCCCCCGAGTTGCAGTGTTCGCTCGCACCCCCCCCCCCCCCCCCCGAAGAACAAAGAGCTCGTCGGCCTGGCTCCTCTCTGGTCTGGACTGAGGCGTCCTCTGGGTCCTGTCTTGCAGGGTCTTCTCTGGGCCCCTGCCCCCCGGCCCCCTATGTGTGCGTAGGCGAGTGTCTGCGTAGAAAGCTGGGGTACGGGTCGTGAGGGAAAAGGGGGGGCATGTCACAGACCGATGGGGGACATGCCTTGAGAGGGGTTCTGGGGAAAGGGATGTTTGGCCTGAGAGGAGAGGAACGGAGGGAACCAGCCCGGCAGGGGGAGCGGTGTATTCTAGGGCCTCCGGGAAGTAGTACAGGTGGAGGGCGGGAGGCCTTGTGTGGCCCATGCACGCGGCAGGGGACAGGGCCAGCTTGGCACCCTGCATCGGGAGTTTGGGTCCCGAGAGCACCTCCGCTCCTTCCGTGTTTCACCTTTGGCCTTTTGTCCTCTTCTAGGTCAGAAAGTCAAGTCAGGAAGTGCTCTTGATTCTTCTGGAACAAGATCTAATTTCCCAGCACGATATTGAAAACAAAGTGTGTCCGATCCTGCTGGCACTCTCTGCCCCAGACAGCGACGACGAATATAAAGCAGAAGCCGTGAACGTGAGTCTGTCTAGGGAACGACAGCCCCACACCCTGGTGGACGGTCCCGAGCTCGGAGTGAGCCTGACTGGCAGTATGACAGGTGTCCAGTGTTGGCCAGCACTTGCCCGAACATGGCGCCGGGCGATTTGGCCTCGGCCGGAGAAGGTCCACAGTTCGGACGCGTGCGTGTTTTGAAAACAATCATCCTTGGATCGACAGTTGTTTCAAGACAGCAGAGCTGTCGAAATCAAAGTTTAGGCAGAGTTGAGGCAAGATACAGACTTCTGCCGGGCGAGATGCAGAGATTTATAGGCCAGTCAGTCCTTGAACCCACTGGGATCGTGGGCCTTGTTTCCCAAAGCAAGGGGCCCAGTGTAGTATGGGAGATGGTTTTGGGTAGTCCTTGGGCAATTAGGAAAAATCCAGTCGGCCTGTGTGTCTGTTTATAGGTGAGGACAGGCCGGACGTAGGTGTGTCAGTGGGTATGAGAGTCCACTCTGAAGAGTGCAGCAGTTTGAGAAATGCCCTATTCAAGTATCGGTGCTCACACCAGTGAAAGGTGTATAGTGAGAGGACTAGGACAAGTACTCCATTTTCTTCTTTGAATTCTAGGGGCGCCTGCGTGGCTCAGTGGGTTAAGCGTCAGACTCTTGATTCCAGCTTGGGTCATATCTCACGGCTCGTGAGTTCGAGCCCCGCGTCGGGGTCTGTGCTGACAGTGTGGAGCCTGCTTGGGACTCTCCGTTGCCCACTCTCTCTGTTCCTTCCCCACTCATGCTCTCTTCCTCTTTCTCTCTCAAAAATAAATAAATAAACTTAAAAAAATAGTTAATTTTGTGGCATCCCTGGGTTTGTATGATTCTGTACCCATTGTGAAGTGACTGTATAGTCGTGGACTTTCTCCTTGCTTCTGGAACCTTCACTCACGAAGTAGCTGCTAATGAGCCAGTACCAGCTTTCACGTATCGCCTTAGACAAAGACTCCCGGGCTTAGACGAAGACTCTCGAAGACTCTCGTGCCTTCTCCACTGTGGCCTGAGGGAAGGGTACCCGCGGCCATCTTGTTTTGTGCGGGTGCTCCCCTGTCCACTGACCCAAGCAGACGGTGCTGCACGGCACGCCCCCTCCCCCGCCCCGTGTTTCTCTTACAAGAGTAAATACCCCAGAATTATCCTAGCAGTTTAGAAAAACCACACGTAAGGATTTAAAAAATCCTGGGCCTTATTTCTGAATACAATAAGATACAGGAGATGGCTGTTTTCTTGGTTGAAGAAGAATGAGGTGAGAGAAAGGGATTCTTCCTCGAAGTGAGGAAACAAGCAGCACGGAGCTAGAAAATTCTATTGTAGCATGAGAGCGTTTGGTAATTCTTCTTCATTTATGTAGAAGTTTTCCTCAACTGTGAGTTACAGGGCTGGCTTTTTAAACTAATTTACGTTTTTGCATATTCCATATGTTTGTAAGATGAATCAGGCTGAAGAATAATTGATTATTAAAATTCAAATTCTCCAGGGTTCTTTTATAAATTTCAAGTTTCCGTATAAGAAATTAAATTTATTTTGCAAAATGAACTCGGATAATAGCATTTAGTTGGACTATTTGGCAGTTGAGCAGTGAACTTTGCCAGCTAGATCTTTTTTGTTGGGAAGTTGGTTAGGCAAGTACCCAAGGTTACGACCGACAACCAAGTATCTTATCCCTCCAGCCTGATAATACCGTGAAAAATAATGCCGGAGGCATTTTTGCATGATTTTTATTTGGTTTTGTTTTCAACCACTACCTTCTTGCCAGCAATATTCTTTTTCCCCTCCTCCTCTTCCTCCTCCTCCTTTTCTCTTCTGGCGAAAATATTTGGAAAATACAACAAGCCTTCAAAAAGCTATCTCCACAAATCACTTACAGAACAAATTAGTTTACATAAATTGTGTTTTTCATTCTAAGTGAGTGACTGATATCATTACTTGAATGTGAAAGCTTCCAGACGTGGCTGCAAAGAACGTTTAGTCTTGAACCCTTTGCAGGCCAGGATGCACCCACGTTTCAGGGTATTTCTGGAGGAGCTCCCCTTCCCTTCCCATGGAGCCCTGTTGGAAGCAGGATTCGGGCTGTCTTGTCCAACCCATGCATGCTTTGGTCAGATTCAGAAGCTGTTCTGTGTCCCTTTCCTGGAGCCCGAAGGCCAAGAGGGGGTCGTTCCTGGAGAGGACCCACCCCTCGGACACCCTGTGTCGAGGAGCACAGAGGGCACCATTCTCTTCGGCTCAGAAGTGACAGGATGGGCAGAGAGCAGATTTCCTTCCCCAAGGAGAAGCCCACACGTGTGGTTTACAGAGCTCCCCAAGGAGGGCAGGGCTCTCAGCTGGTCCGTGAGTGACCCCCGAACACTGTGAGCACCCACATGTGCTTGTGAGGTGACAGGTGAGGAGAGCAGTCAGTTGTGCTCCGACACCCTCGTGCTTTGGACTCTTTTTCCAGCCACGCGGCGTGAACGTGGCCGCGGCCGACCACACGGAAACACACACACACGCGCGCACGCGCTCCGAGAACAGTGCGGTTCTCTGCGTCTCGCCCAGAGGAACCCGGGTGCCTCTGGAGGCAAAATGTGCATCTGCACTTTTTTCCCTTCGCTCCCATTAGAGGCAACAGTCAGCTCATGCTGGTGCCGGCGACCCTGGTGCGCACTTGATTAGGGAAATCAGAGGTAGCCAACGAGACGTGGCCTGGGCATTTGTAAATTGAGTTATGCGATGGAAATTACAGGCTGGTTTCTTCCACCCTGCTTTCTCACGGGCACACGCATTCCGGTTCGTGAAATCTCTCCCTATCTGGCAGACGGCGCCCGTGACCCCCTCCTTCGTGCAGTCAGAAGGCTTGCTTCGTCATCTGTCTTCTGTCATTTAGCAATTGCGCTGGGTGTTGATTCCTCCTTCAGAAGTGTGAGCTTCTGAACACAGGTGGCTTTCTCCCATCGGCGCCCAGCACAGTGCCAGGCCCAGAGTCAGTACTAAATAAATGTTAGTTGTTGAATGAATGAATCGGTAGAGACCGGCAGCGCCACATTCTGTAATTAGATCTAGACAGCATAAACAGGCCACCGGAGACCAATTAGAATTCCTCTTGCTCGCAGGAAGGCCATTAGCATTCTGAGATTATAACTAATTGTCAGAAGCCTATTTTTCTCTCTCAACACGTTTTCACATTCAGGCTTCCTCGTTTTTTGTCGTCACTCCTATTCTTAAGCTCATTTTTATTTGCGCATTTCCTGAAAAAGAAGGCTGTGGTGGTGTCTTCTAAAGAACAGTTGGCCCCGAGTAACTTTGTGAAGACGGTCATTCCATGCGACTCGTTCCCGGGGCCACCAGAATATCGCTTCCTGTCACTCGGCGCGCTGGCCGGCTTTTAATGATTCTGGAAGTGTTTTCTACGGGTCGTAATAAGGTCACGTGGGTGTGGCGGAGGGAGAGGGGTGGCCGGAGACACTGGGCACTCTTCAGTGGCCCGTTACCCTGGATACGGGAGCCCTGCGTGCTCATTTATTGTGGCCACCACTCTGTACAAGTCTGCCTCGAGCCGGGTCAGAGAGCTGTGTCCTCCGAGCTCGGCGCGCAAGGCTTTTCACGTTGTGGGGATAATTTCCCCTCCCCGCAGCCCCCCTGCCCCCCCCCCCCGCCACCTTCCCGCCACTCAGTGTTCTTCCCCCTCATGTCTGCTGTGTGCAGATTCCACGTAGACTAGCGGGTGAGCTGCTGACCCAGGCAGTGTGTGCAGTGAGGAAAGCAGGTTCAGAGACAGGAAGCCCTTCCTCCCTCCCTCCTTTTCTCTTTTCCTTCCGACCCCCCACTGTTTTCTTTTTTGGGGGGCATTGGGAGAGTTCTTTAAAAATTTGGGGGGGGGTGGATAATTTCTCATTTTGTTTTGATTTTCAACTTGTAGAAAATTCTCAGGAATGAACTCTTGAACTCTTGCACACCCTGTATCCCGCTTCTCCAGGAGAATTTATTTGAGTCTCCCTCCTTATGCGTGCGTTTACGTGCACATGCGCGCGCACACACACACACACACACACACACACACACAGATACACATGTATGTATGTGTATGTATTTATCGGAGCCATCTGGGAGTGAGAGACATTATGCCCCTTCAGTCCTAAATATTTCAGTGTGTATTTCCTAAAGACAAGGAAATACTCTCTTAAACAACCATAGCACATTGATCAAAATCAGGAAATCTAGCACTGGTACAATGCTGCTATCTCCTCCACAGTTCAAGTTCAGATGTTGTCATTCGTCCAGGATCCAGTCCTGGATCACTAGGTGCATGGAATTGTCCCATCTCTTCGGTCTCCTTTTATCTGGAGCAGGTCCCGAGCCTCTGAGTTTTGTAACGTTTCCATGTGAAGACACAGGCCAGTTCTTTGGTAGGAGTTTGTCCCAGTCTGGGTTTGTCTGATGTTTCCTCATGATTGGATTCAGGCTCTGTTTGGCAAGAAACATGAAGTAACATGTTCTCATGTGTCTTGGCGGGAGGCCCAAGACTCCAGTTTGTTCTGAAGTTGGCCTTTGTTGACTCTGGTGACTGGGGAGATAGAGGCGGTGTCTGCCCAGCTTTTAGGGACTTCTTTCCCCTCTGGACGTAAGAAGGGGAGTTACTTTGAGGCTTTGTAAGTGTGCTTGTCATCAAATTTCCACCCACTAGTATAGCGTGCATTGACTGTTCGAGTCCATCTGCCATGAAGAGTGCTCCCTTCTCTGTTATTTGCTTACGGTTTGCTGAGGATTTTCACATCTATATTCAAGAGGACTATTGTAGGCAATTTTCTTTTCCTGTTATATTTTTTGTCAGGTTTTAGACTCTGGGTTATTTGGGCCTCAAGAAACGAGTTGGGAAGCGTTCCTTGCTCTTCTGTTTTCTGAAAGGTCTTATTCGAAATTGGTGTTTTTTTCCCTTTAAATATTTGCTAGAATTTAAATATTTGTTAGAATTTACCAGTAAAACCTCTGGTCCAAGGGTTTTCGTTGTGAGATGGCTTTTGATAGCAGATCCAATTCAGATAGGGGGTTATAATCAGATTTGTTATTTCATTTGTGTCATTGGGTAAGTTGTGTATTTCAGGGAATTCATTAATTTCATCTAAGTTGTTAAATTTATGGGGCTAAAGTTGTTTATACTATTTCTTTATCCCTTCTTTAATGCCTGTAAGATCTGTAGTATTTTCCCCTTTCATTATGGCAGTGATAGTTTGTCTTGTCTTTTCTTTCTTTCTTTCTTTCTTTCTTTCTTTCTTTCTTTCTTTCTTTCTTTCTTTCTCCTTCCTTCCTTCCTTCCTTCCTTCCTTCCTTCCTTCCTTCCTTCCTTCCTTCCTTCTTTCAAGTTTATTTATTTATTTTGAAAGAGAGAGACAGAGAGGGAGTGAGTGGGGGAGGGACAGAGAGAGGATGAGAGAGAATCCCAAGCAGGCTCTGCACTGGCAGTGTGGAGCCTGACTTGGGGCTCGAACTCACAAAGTGTGAGATCATGACCTGAATCAGACACTTAACCCACTGAGGCATCCAGGCACACCTCCCCCCCCCCCTTTATTTCTTTCATGATCAGTCTTGCTAGGGCTTTATCAATTTTATTGATGTTTTCAAAGAACCTACTTTTGTCTTTGTTGATTTCTTTATTGCTTGTTTTCTTTTTCATTGGTTTCTACTATTATTTCCTTCCTTCTACTTACTTCAGTTTGCTTATATTTTTCTAGCTTATTAAGGAGGAAAAACTCCTTTTAAGCCCATCTTTTCCCTTTTAAGCATGCAAAGCTTTTACATTTATATCTTTGTGCTATTTTGACCCTTTTATTAAGGAACGATGTTGCTTCTGATAGCAATCTGCATCTTGTGGTCTACTCCGATGTTCGTAGAACTCCTCCGGGACTCTTACACTTATGGTTTGTCACAGTGTACTTGTGTGTGTCCTTTGACTCTCCTCATTAGGTGTCTTTACATTTAAAGTATTCCCGCTTTCGTGAGCATGGAGGTGGCCTTGCTTGTATACCTAGTCTGACCGTTTCTGCTCTTTAATGGGAGCATTCAGTCTGTTTATGTTTAATGTAATCAGTGATTATATTGGGATTGAATTCTGCCATTTTGTTATTTTTTTCCATTTGTCTCGTCTCTTTTTGTTCCTCTGTTCATTCTTTCCTGCCTTCTTTTGGGCCAATTGAGTATTTTTGTAGTGCTATATTTTAATTCCTCTGTGAGTATTTTCAAAACCTATACCACCTTGCAATGAAGTCATTCCACACCCTCCTTCTCCTATTTTGTGTGCTGTTGTTTCACACACATTGGGACATATACCTTCCTTATGAACCTGATAATACAGTATTGCAATTTTTGATGTAAACAATCATATTTTGAAGAAATTAAGAAAAGAAAAAAATAGCCTCACATTTTTACCAGTTTGGGTAGTCTTCCTTTCTTTCCTGGATCTAAAGTTCCATCTGGTATCATACCTTCAGCCTAAAGAACTTCAGTATTTTTTTTAGCTTGACTGAGGATGAAATCTCTCCATTTTTTATTTAAAAATATCTTTATTTTGCCTTCATTTTTTCTTTTTTCTGAGAGAGAGAGAGAGAGAGAGAGAGAGAGAGAGAGAGAGAGAGAGACGGAGAGAGGACACACATGAGTGGGGGAGAGGGGTGGAGGGAGAGAGAGAGAATCTTAAGCAGGCTGTATGCTCAGCACGGAGTCCCATGTGGGGCTCGACCCCACAACCCTGGGATCATGACCTGAGCTAAAATCAAGAGTCGGATGCTCCACCAACTGAGCCACCGAGGCGCCCCGCCTTCATTTTTGACTGATGGTTTCACTAGATACAGACTTGTGGCTTTATAGGTTTATTTTTGTTTTTTTTTCTGGCATCGCTTTAAAGATCTCACCCTGTAGTCTTCTGGAGAAGCGAGCTGTCATTCATACGGTCCTGTATTTATAGTATCCTTTCTTCCTCTGGCTGCTCTTAAAATTTTTCTCTTTATCTTTGCGGAGTGAATGCTTATCCTGATTTGTGTGTATTGAACTGTTTGGATTTGTGTGTTGGTGCACTGCACCTGACTCGGGAAATTTTGGCTGGTGTTCCTTCGAGTGCTTTTCTTCTGTGTGCCGTTCTTGCTTTCTCCTTTCGTTCTGGGACTTAGATCACACAGAGTCGGGGTGCTTCACACCGCCCCACATGTCTTTGAGGTTCTGTTTGGTTTTTTAGTCATTTTCTCTCTGATGTTCCGATCTGATCATTTTTATTGATCTGTCTTTAAGTTCAGTGACTCTTTTTGTCATCTCTAATCTGCTGTTTGGCCTACCCATTAGGTTTTTAATTTCAGTTGCTGTATTTTTCGGCTCTAGTATTTCTGCTCTGACCTTTTTTATAGTTTCTGTAATCTCTGTGATACAGAGATTCTTTATGTGTCCTTTTATATTTAAAAAAAAAATTTTTTTTTCAACGTTTATTTATTTTTGCGACAGAGAGAGACAGAGCATGAACGGGGGAGAGGCAGAGAGAGAGGGAGACACAGAATCGGAAACAGGCTCCAGGCTCTGAGCCATCAGCCCAGAGCCTGACGCGGGGCTCGAACTCACGGACCGCGAGATCGTGACCTAGCTGAAGTCGGACGCTTAACCGACTGCGCCACCCAGGCGCCCCTATGTGTCCTTTTTTTAAAAAAACTTTTTAATGTTTGTTTATTCTTCAGAGAGAGAGAGAGAGAGAGAGAGAGGGAACATGAGTGGGGAGGGGCAGCGAGAGAGGGGACACAGAATCTGAAGCAGGCTCCAGGTTCTGAGCTGTTGGCACAGAGCCCGACACGGGGCTTGAACCCATGAACTGCAAGATCATGACCTGAGCTGAAGTCTGATACTTAACCGACGGAGCCACCAAGGCACCCCAATGTGTCCTTCATAATGCTTACGTTTTCCTCTTAATCCTTGAATATATTTATAAGAGCTTTTTAAAAGTCCTTGTCTGATAGTTGTGACATGGGATCTCACCTTGGTGTCGATTTCTGTTGACCACTTTTTTTTCTTTATTATGGATCACCTTTTCCTGTCAACACATAGGTAGTTTTTTCTTTTTTAAATTTTTAATGTTTATTTATTTTTAAGAGAGAGAGAGAGAATGAGAATGAGTGGGGGAAGGGCAGAGAGAGAGGCATACAGAATCTGAAACAGGCTTCATTCAGTCTCTGAGCTGTCAGCACAGAGCCCAACTCAGGGCTCGAACTCACCAACCATGAGATCATGACATGGGATGCTGAACCGACTGAGCCATCCAGGTGCCCCCATAGGTAGTTATTTTTAATTGAACACCAGACATTATAAATGATACACTGTTGAGAGTCTGGATTCTGTTTTATTTCTCTAAGGTGATTTTTTTTTTCTTTTTTGGTCATAAGATGGCTATTTTGTTTTATAAGGTGCTCTAAAAGTGATTTTTCATGTAGCGGGCATTTGTTTTGTCTGATCTCCACCTCCCTGCTCTCTCCTTTGTGGTGTGTAGCTGCTGAAATCTCTGGTCACTACTCCTTTGCTGGGTCTCCCGGGATCTCCCCCATGCACGTAGAATTTAGCAGTCCATCACAGATTTCAGCAAATTGAATCAAGCACGCACTTTGGGGCTGCCCTGCAAATCTTTCCTATTGCAGCTCGTCTTTTAACGATAACGTCCCCTCTAGTTTCCGCCTTTGGTTGCTCTCCAGTGCTCTTAAATGGTTGTTTTTAATTTTTTTTCTTCAAGATTCTGTAGTTGCTATGTGCAGGACGGTAAGTCAGATCAAGCTGACTGTGTTATTACCAGAAGGCTTGGTTCTTTTCTATAGTTTCCATTTCTTTGATGAGATTTCCTCTCTGTTCATTCATTAGGACTCTATTTCCTTTTAGCCTTTGAGCTGCTTCAAAGACTTTTTAATGTCTGGTAATGCTAACATCTGGCTCTTCTGTGGGTTTGTTTCTGCTGACTATTTTTCTTGACTGTGGGCCACATTTTCCTATTTCCTCTCATGTGTATGAATTTTTTTCTAGATCTGTGTTTTTGTTTTTATTTTTTTGCAACATTAAGTTTTTAATTTTAATTCCAATATAGTTAACCTATAGTGTTATGTTAGCTTCAGGTGTACATTCTAGTGATTGAGCAATTCTATACATCACCCCGTGTTCCGTGTTCCTCGTGGTAAGTGTACTGTGAGCTTTTTATTGTCTGTTGTTAGCAACCGATGAAACGTTGTAGACACTCTGGGTTCTGTTATTTTCTTCTGAAGAGTGTTGCCTTTGTTCTAGCAAACAGTTCAGATTCTCTTCCCTCTGAGATAGTCAGCAGCTGAGACTATTCAGTTCCTTCTGCCTTTGGGCAATTGCTTTTCCCTGTGAACCTCCCCATCTCCTCTGGGTATGCACGGTTTTGAGTTCAGCCAAGAATTAGAGGAGTATTTAATCACAGACCTGGGGGAGCGGGGCTTGCCCTTTTTGACCTTTCCCCTTCCTTCCTTCCTTCCTTCCTTCCTTCCTTCCTTCCTTCCTTCCTTCCTAGGATTTCTGCCCTCATTTTTCAGCGGCTCTGGCAACCTCCCTCTCTGTTCTCTGACTTTTCAAGCCAGGAATGCTGTACTTTTTGCTTGAGGTCCAGTTACACTGTGTAGCAATGCAGAACGGGGTGGGTCAGGCCTGGGCAGAAGAGCAAGGTGCATTTTTATGGAGCATGGCTCCTTCTCTCAAGGATCTGCTCTCCTGTAGTTTCTACCAGCCCTTGATCATTTCCCAGTGGCAGCCAGTCATTTTCGTTTTACTTTAATTGCGGTACAGGTAACATACAGTGTAATGTGAGTTTCGGGTGTACAATATAGTGATTCAGCACTTCCATACATCACTCCGTGCTCATCGTGGCAAATGTCCTCTTCATCCTCATCACCGATTTCACCTATCCCCCCACCCACCTCGCCTCTGGTGACCACCGGTGCCCTCTGCAGTTAAGAGTCTGTTTCTTGGTTTGCCTCCCTCCCTCTCCCTGTCTCTCTCTCTTTTTTTTTTTTTTTGCCTTTGTTCATTTGTTTTATTTCTTAAATTGCACATATGAGTGAAATCATATGGTAATTTTCTTTCTCCGATTGGTTTATTTCATTTACCATTACTCTCTAGCTCCATCCATGCTGTTGCCAATGGCGAGATTTCATTCTTTTTTATGGCTGAGTAATAGTCCATTGTGTGTGTGCTGCCTTCCATAATTTGGCAGTTGTGAATAACGCTGCCATAAACATGGTGTTTATAGTGTTTGAATGAGTGTTTTTGTATTTTGGGGGTAAATACCCAGTAGTGTCATTACTGGATCGCCAACAACTGTTTTTCTACTCTGACCAGCTGTTATGTACTTCCTACCTCACCACTGCTGGGGTTGGGTCACATTAATTAATCTCTGCGAGTGTTAGTTTCTCTATCTGCAGAAATGACGATAAATGATGCCCAGGTCACAGGGTTTGGGGAAAGGAAAGTGAGTTAACACACACAAGTTGTTCATTTATGTTTCGGACACATGCTGGGTACCTGGCAAATGGCAATGCTTGAGCTTCAGACAGACTCTTATCTGAGGAAATCTTGAGGGATATTTGGCCTTCTACCGATCATATTACTAGGCAGAACTCAAAAGAAAGCGTTCTCCACGTTTACTTCCTGGGTATCTCGGCCGTGTTTTGAATATCAGCTTCTGGAATTTACTGGGAGCTGTGTGCAGTATGTGAGCTGTGGTGTGTCAACTGACTCTGCTTTTTGTCTTGCTTCTAGATCATCTGCAAACTGGCTTCGGTGCTGAACAAGGGCACAGTCGAACGCCTGCTGCTCCCTCGATTCTGTGAATTGTGTGGGGACGGGAAGCTCTTTCAAGTTCGGAAGGTTGGGACACGGAGTTTCGAAACTCAAAAAATTCCAACAGTTGGAGAATTCAAAATTGATTCCTTGGCAGTTTCTCGGCTGCTTTAGTAGACGCAGGCTGGAAGAAAAATGTGGCCACTGGGAACCACGTGAGGAGAGCCTGTGCACAGCGTTGCCCGTGTTGGCTGCAGCTAGGGGTGCGCGCAGGGACCTGGAGACGGGTCCTGCATGAGGCAGCCCCCTACTCTTAGTCGCAGGAACACGAGCAACGGGACCTCACTGACTTGCAGTTAGGTGCTGTGCCCTAACATGCACAGTCCTTCATGAGCTGCGCCCCTTTGTTCCGGACCCTCTTAACCTTTGCCGTACCTTCCAACTCCAACCCCTGCCCTCCCCCTTCCCTTTCGGTGGCTTGTTCACTTGGTTACCAGATTCTTCCTGTCCGAGGCCATTGCCACGCCTCCCCAGACAGCCTCCTCCTCCGCCTTGCTGCGTCACTGGCCATCTTCCCTCTGGTCTCTCCTTGTGACGCATCGGCAAGAAGAGAGGTCTCATCTATCACGCGGAGAATATTCGGGGTCTCTTTTGCTTTATTGCTCACCAAATGCATTATGTATTGAGATCAGTCGGGAGCCAGAAAGTCCTAGGATTTGGTACTCTGTTTTAAGTCTTCTGTTTCCAACGCACCAGGGGCACTGGGCTGTGCCGTGTGGGCGGCAGAATCAGTAAGTGCTTGTTAGGTGCCTGACTAGAGGAGTCATTGCCCTCGAGGCTTCTGCTCGTTAGTTGTCACGATTTGGTAAGACAAAAAGAAAGCTGACGATAACGGGTATGCCTTTTGCCTTTTTAAGGTGTGTGCTACAAATTTTGGTGATATTTGTCGTGCCGTTGGACAAGAAGCCACTGAGAAATTTCTGGTATGTGAAGTTTTGCCAGTTGTGATCGCTGATGCACTTCTTAGGGCACTTTTAAAATCAAGTGTGAAGTTTTGTACTTATGAATCCGTTACTTCGGAATGACAGCTCAATTTTGCATTCATCCGTTCCAAATTTCTTGACTTCTGAAGCTATAACCTTTTCCCATAAGTGTTAGGCAGCTGGCCCATGGAACGGAGCGGAAGCAACCCCAGCCCACTTTACTGTGGCCTTTTGCTGTCACCTCCTCGCTGATCACTCCCCCTGCCCCCCCCCGAGTCTCTTCTTACTGTCTAAGCCACTCTGTCCCTTCTCCTCTGCTCTTTCTAGAATACCTAGACTCTATCCCCTCACTCCTGGGCTCCCAGACCAGTGGGAGTTTTCTAGGTTACAGGTTAAAATTCAGACCCTTCTTGGCCTTTTGGGGCCCTTCATAAGTACCTTTCCTGCCTCACCTCTTGCCACTTCCCCTAGTCTGGGCGGGTCTCATCTTTGGCCATGTGTCCGACTCACGGGGGGCGGGGGGTGGGTAAAGCCCAGGGGTCTGCATTTCCCGTCAATCCCCTGAGATCCTGAGGTACGGCAGGACAGAGAACCACTTCCCTAGCCAGCAGGTGGCCTTCCCGCTCCCGTGGCGCTTTCTGCCTTTCCCCCTGCCACACCTCTGCTCCTTACCATCCCTCTCTTTCCAGTGTCTTCCCCACCTGGGGGGACCCAACTCGCACTTCAAACCCGGCTCGAATGTGCACACGCCTCTGCAAAGTCCTCTCCTTCTCGAGGCTCACCTACCCACTGTGCCAGAGAGAATGAATCCCTCCCTTTTCAGCACCCCTGTAACATTTTGCTCGGAGTACGTGCGTGTCTCTTATCACACCTCATTATGGTTCCGCTGATGTGGGGTCTTCACCCTCTCCTGTTCTTCCCTGTTTCCCTGGTGCCTACGCAGAACTACGCTAAATAGGGGCTGGCCGCTTTGATTTGACAGGATGCCCAGCCTGCGTTTTTATTTGACTTTTACTGGACGGGATTTTTACCGGACAGGATGTGTGACCTGTATGGTTAGAATGCAAGCTCAAAAAGTATACTCTCCAAATTGATTTTTAAATTCAAGTTCAGAAGCTCATTTTATTTTATTTCAAGCGGGCACCACATCAACATACTTCTGACCCCCCAAATAATTCTTAGTGGGCCGTCGCTCTGAATCGACAGTCTTCTGTGTAATGAGTCTGAATGAAGGACAGCAGTGCCCGACATGCTAACCTTTCTGTCGGTGGATATTTCCACAGTCGGGGATTCACATTTGTGGAGGATTTTGGCTGGTTATTTTACGTTGGGATATCAAAAACAAAGCCTCGTTTTTGAAGGATAAATTTTAGAAGAGGATGTGGTCATGACCCTCCTACAGATAGCAAGTGAAGAAAGAGGTCAAAGATTTTACTGAAGTCCTTTATTCGTGAGGGAACCGGTAAGGTCCAACACCTGGCTTAATGGGGAACTCGAAGGGCCACGCGTTCATGGTCAGACCAAGGGATACTGACGTGAACTTGCATGTGGATTCAGAACTGCTCAGCGCCCAGGGTGATCGTCGAGCACATTCCACTGGACGCGTTTGCATTTCTGTGGATAGGAATTATTTTGCATTACTGTCAGTTTTTAACAATTTACCTTCTATCACTTCCATCTCTAAAGGAAATGTTTCCTCACTCTCCTTCCATAGTTTCTTTCCATTTCAAATGATTCCTTTTAGACTAGGATGTATTTCCGTCTTCTTTGTCACTAATTTATGGATACGCCGTAATTAAAAAAGGCACGAGAAAAGCTTTCTGCCCTTCTCAGGGTGATCAAGTTTGAGTAGCACGGTTTTGTTTGCTTTGGTAGATCCCAAAGTTTTTGGAGCTCTGCTCAGATAATGTGTGGGGGATGCGAAAAGCCTGTGCGGAGTGCTTCATGGCTGTGTCCTACAGCGCGTCCCCGGAGGTCCGCAGAGCCCAGCTGTCACCCCTCTTCATCAGACTCATCAGCGACCCCTGCCGATGGGTAAGTGCGGGCCGCTGGGCAGCACTGGCCGCCAGCCACCGCGGGCCGACTGGCCTCGTCTTGGCCCCTGGACTTGTGTCTCTTCGGTTACTGATTGGCGTATTTAGACCTTGCGAGGGTGAGGGCGCTTAAAGTCTCAGAAGCTCTGGTGCGTGGTCAGCAGGCGGCCCACACCCTGATGCCTGTCGTGAACGAGTATCAGAGGAACGAGAAACGAGAAGGAAAACACTCTAACCGAAGAGTTAACCTTTTCTGTTCCTCTCACAAACATGCTCGTTGTGGTCCATACAGTCTGGTCAGGCACTTTGTGAAGTGTGCAGTCACTCGATGTGGGATTACAATTCTGGGAGAATAGAAACCACAGGATGGTAGTGAGTTTTCCCTTATTTTCTGTTGAAAAATGGTCTATTTGGAATTTGGAGAAAGCCTTAGAAAATCTGCCTCGCTAGAGCCGATTCGGCGGACAGGGACGAGTCTGGTGGTCAGCCACTGCCCGGCCTGGGGCCTGACTCGTGTGGCTGACGCCACGTTCGCCGCTCTGTTCTCTCCGTTCGCAGGTGCGCCAGGCGGCCTTCCAGTCCCTGGGCCCCTTCATTTCCACCTTTGCGAACCCCCCCAGGGCTGGCCTTTATATTGGAGAAGACGGCCCCCTCAGCATCCGACCACCGGCTCGGGGCCTGGACTCTGATTTCACCCCGGGGTCGCCCGGCACAGGCAGTTGTGGAAGCACGTCCTCGGCCTGGTGAGCTCCTAGCGGGATGATTACCGGGGCCCGCGCTTCACCTCAAGCGTCCACCTAAAATTTTAGCAATTATCTTGTCTGGAGCTTTAGTAACAGTGACCTCCTGGGCAAGATGGAATATTAGAGCTTTAATTATGTAAAGAAGCAAAAAGTAATTGCAATAATGATTTTGAAGCATGACTACTGGGTTATAAATAATGAAGCTACTGTGTCTCCTAAATTTAGATAAAATATTCATTGAGAGTAGTGATTAAATAACCTGTAAAGAAAATTTTCTCTTACTTTTTGATTAATGAAGTTCTTTGGGTGACTTACGCAAGCGAAGATGTGAAATCCCTCAAATGTACGCTTATGCCGTGGGATGATGTTACGTGCACGTAAACGTGGGATATCGCGTGCGCGTAAAGGGGCCATTCCTGACCCACCGTTGGTGGACGCTGTGTTGCTTCTCTAGTCAGTTCTAGCGATCGGTCTTGGAGTTTTTTCATCTTTTGTCTGAGGATCACGGGTACAACGCTAACCAGACCGCTTGAGGTCGTTTGCAAGCGTCTCTCCCTTGTCAACATCACACTGGAGCACGGGAGTAGTGATTTACATGTCAGATAGCACACCTCCTTTTTGAGACTGGTGCGTCCTTCCCCCCCATCATTGTCCCTCCACATTCACTGAGCTCCTGCCGTATGTTAGGCCCGAGTGCACACGTCCCTCAAGACTCTCCCAAGTGGTGAGCAAATAGCACTCACCAGTGTCGCTCAGTACCTTTTGTTTTCCAGTGCCTGCCCCCTGGTGGGGTACTAACGAGCCATAAGCACACACAGTCTGGCTTTGGGCGTGTGGCCGGCAGAAGCCAGGGTGACTCCCCACTTGCATATAATGGAGGGATTGGCTGAACTTTAGCGTGGCATTTTCACTGCGTGCGATATGCCCAGTGGGGCAAAGGGGGCTGGGTAGACCTCTCATGCTCTTGTGAGGCTATGATCTGCTCGCCCCCGGGAGGCTCGGGAGGGTCGGGAGGGTCGGGTGGCCAGGGAAAGAGGAGGACCAGGCCTGGGAGGATGTGGATTTCACGTTTACCCATCTTACTTCCAGTCTGTTACATGGTGCTGAAAGTGCCCCCCTCAATCTTAACCTAGTTCCGCAAGGCCGGTGTGCACGGAGCCAGACCTGCCCACGGAAGGCACGTCCGCGGGAACCAGCAATTTCCTGTGCCGTAGCTCCTCTCGTGGCATGATGGGAAACTCAGTGGAAGACTCTGCCTTGGCTGGAGCTGAGCTGACCAGGCTCTCCCCAGAGGCCAGTGCCACCCTCAAGCTCCCTGAGAGGAACGACCTCCCCGTCAACAGCCACCCTGGACCCGGCTCTTGGACCTGCCCAGAGAGTCCTGAGGACGTATTCAATAATTTCCTCTATTGGCGAACTCCTCTCCCTGACATAAGCAAGGACCTGGAAGAGCTGCTTCTGAGTGAGGCTGGGCCACGCGAAGAAGGCTGCAGCAGACCCGAGCCTGTGCAAAACAGCTGCGTGGCCAGGAGCGAGATTCAGAAAGTCCTTGATAGTTTACAGGAGCATGTGATGGATGATCCAGATGTTCAAGGTAAATGTCATCCATCGTGATTAAAGAGAAAACGGGGCTTTTCTGGGCCGTGCGCCACAGCGCCTGTGCGTGCTTACCTCGACGCGCACAGTGCCCGCGTGGGCAGGAGAGACTCTCTCTTGGTCTCCCCACGCCGGAGCTCTGGGGATCTCTGTGCAGGTACCTGTCGGGTTTTGCCTCCTGCTTTTGCAACTGTGCGAGGCCGAAGTCGGCTTTAATAGAAAGGCAGATAGTTTGCGGGGCCCGTCTGTAGCAGTGGAAATTTTATTAGCTCCTTGGATGCTGTTACATCATTTCCCACGTTATAATGCTTTTTCTAGTTACAAACCGCTGAGAATGGTGCTCTTTTTGGAGCCTATTAACTCAGCCCTTAGCCAAACTTTAAGGTTTTTGTCTTTGTACAGCAAGGAAAAGTACAACTTCTTCTCTGGGGTATTTTTCGTTTTATGACTAGTGCTCCCACTGAGCATCTGATCTGGGAGCCGGGCCTTGCAATCCATATCCATTATCACGCCTCTCCTTGCTCTAAACAGTGCTATATTTGTATTCTTCCTTGGGTTGGGGAAATTGGAAAAAACAACACTGGCTGCTGTTGCCGGGCAAAGATTTGTGAAGCTTTCGGGAAAGGAAATGTGAAAATCCAGTTAGCCCTCTGATTATTCTTTTTCTTTAAATTTATAAAGGAAATTAAGTCAATGTTTGCTGAAGGATTGAGCACATGTAACATATCACTTCTAATAGCTACAGACAAAGGTCTGTTTTTGGAAAACACATTTCGAAAGCTGCGTTGATCTCAGCGCCGGGACCCGGGCCGGGTGTTGGGGCAGCAGTGACCAACACGGGAGGAACCTTACAGTCAGGTGGAGGGGTAAACGAGCCACGGGTACAGGGTGCGGCAGGGGCTGGGACAGGAGGAGGCATGGCGCGCCATGGAAGCACGGGGCAGGACCCCTGAGGACAGGGGAAATGTCTGAGGGAAGGCCTTGCAGAGCGGGCAGCGTTTGATGTGGCCCCCGAAAGACGACGGCTAGGAGCCCGCCGTCCAGAAGAGTTGAGAGGGATGAGTTTCAGAGGGTTCCTTCAGCTCCTGGAAATCGTCATTGTAAAAGCTTACGTGTATGCGCGTGCCTGATTTCTTTTTTGAGGAAGGACCCGTGGCTTTTCATCAGCTCATAGGGGTCTGTGACCCCCAAAGTTTCAGAAATAAACGACACGCTGGCTCTTTGTGAACTGGCTGCTGCTGGAAATGTGACTCGGGCCATTGGGAAGGGCCTGGTGTGCTGCGTTAAGGAGGTGGGACCTTGCCCTGGGCCCAGCAGGGAAGCCAGCTCCAAGCTCTAAACATTTCAATGAATCTTGAGGTCTGTTGAATGTAACTAGTAGAAAACAGGATGTAGGAACTAGTGTGTGTGTGTGTGTGTGTGTGTGTGTGTGTGTGTGTGTGTGTGGTGGAGAAGGCAGCCATCTTGCTTTATAAATGGGGGAGCAGGACCCCTCACCGAGTAGGTGGACCTTACAGACACTGGCATTCAGGCACCGTGGAAGATGATGGAGGCAAAGCCTGATTGTCCTAATTGAGGCGTTTCGAGTTCAGATTTGATGCTCTGTGCATGGCTGGTGTTTGGTTGGAACAGTTAAAGTTAACGGCCGTAAATATCACCACCTCCCCGAGAGCTCGTTCTGGGACCCCGGAGCACGGCTACTGCCTGGACAGATGTGCGGAAGGCGCGTGCTCACGTGGCACACCCGCAGCCGGGCTGCCTTGTTGTGAACACCCCTCTGAAGTGAGTCCCTGCAAATCAAATAAAGTTATTAAAATTCTTGAAACTTCTCTTCCTGCAGCTCAGGTTCAGGTATTATCAGCTGCACTGAGAGCCGCACAGCTTGACTCTGTGAATGAGCCCGCGCACAAGCCGACAGAAGGTCTAAATGAAGTGTCCGTTTCAGATCCCAGCCCTGCCTCTGACAATCAGATGGCTCTGTCGGCTTCATCGTCGCAGAAGGAGCTCTCCGTGGCCAGGATATTACAAAGCACAGTAAGCGTTTGCCCTCTCCCTCTGCCCCCGAGGATGTGACAGAAATCACAAAGCTGCATTTTCTTTTATTAATATATCTCGGCAGAGATGATAAATGCCAAATTTAATTTTGTTCTTAAGGTCATGTTTTGGATAACTAGACAACCAATCAATCAGGTGATTGATAAGCCTGACTCTTTTCCGCAAAAACAGGAGTGGGGGGACCAACGAGTATCTTCCCTCTTCTCCGAAGAGGACGAATCTTGGTTCTTTGGGGGAGGATTAACCATATACATGCCCCGATTCACTGCTGTTTTACAGCCTTTGGTAATAGCACAGGGTGGGTTCAGGCGGCTCCTAGAACTGGAGGTTGGCCCAGGCCTCACAGGTGGCCCACCATGTCCGGTCCTCGCCCCGTAGATGCTCTCTTGGCACGTGGTCGCTCCAGTGGTGGCCCCGGCGTGCTGTTTCTTGGAGGAGAGACTTTGAAAGGCCAACGGCTCAGCAGTTTTTACCCTGCAGCCTGGAACCGGCCCCCGAGAGACCGGGAGCCTGCATTCAGGGAGAGGAGGGAGCCCGCAGTCTGCTCTCACTTCGAGTCCCTTCAGCTTTCCCGCTCGCCAGTGGCGGGAGGCTCCGACGCCTTCCTAACCCCTAGTAACGTGCTCTGGGGCCACTTTGAGCTGGGGTCCTTCAGGGGGTGAGACTAGAGCTTTAAAATCTGGGAGGAGTCCGGGACCATGAAATCATGGGCGTGTTGGCCTCTCCTCCGTCCCTGTGCCGTGGTGGATCGTCTCATCAGGCCCTCGGGGGGCCGGAGCCCCAGCGGCTGTGCCACCCACACCGTCCGTAATGAGATCTTAGGGACTGAGAGAACTCCTCACCTGCCTTCCCCTCTGGGCCTGTTCCAATAAAACAAAACAAAAGACCCGCTTGAAAAGCCTGAATATAAGATGTTTAGGGGTTTGTCCAGGTTGTCTTTGATCAGTAAGAAATGAGGTGATGTCCTGTTTTGCTGGTTTGTTTTCAAAAACAGGCAAGAAAACTCTCATCGGTAGCGTGCTGCCTAGAGGGTGGAGATCACAGGTTAGGGAGAAAGCATGGCCATGTCTGCTGTGGTGGAGACGTGATCGGAGTCTGGCTTCTTTGTCACATACGGAAGTGAGAGCAAAGAAAATGGACAGATTCCTCCGAGTTGGCTCTGTTGCATGAGGGACTGGAAAGGGCTCGCGTGAAGCAGGCCTCTGGCTTCTGGGGTGGGTGCCAGGGCTTTTGAATTTGCAGCTGGACTCTTAGGTTCCACTGGGATCAGTCAGGATGCTTCCAATTGCAAAAGAAGGGAAAGGGAACAGAAAACTCCCAGAGCTTAAGTGATCAGGACAGTGTTCTCTCCCAGAGACGACAGAAGAGCAGCCGAGGCCGGGCGGCTGGCTGGTGCAGTGCCTCGGTGTTGACCCCGCCCCTTGCGTCTATTCTGCCTTCTTGGCTCCTTGCTTCTACTCTGCCTTCTTCGCGCACCGTCCGTGTGGCGAGATGCCCAGTGCGGGGGGTTGCGGGGGGGGGGGGGTGCCCTGGAGCTTCTCGCCTGTGTCTTGACTGCCAGGTGGTTTTCTGGGGAGATGACCTCCCAGTGCCTCTTGAGGTTGCTGTCACTGGTGATGGTACGTTGCACCCGGGGCGAGTGCTGTGCATAACAACTGGACCAAAGACTTCGGAGTCAGATTAACTCCTGAGAGAAGACGAATGACTTATTGCATATTAACATATACGTATTTATTCACTTGGAGAAATTGAGGTCTTAGGTTATCATACCAAAACATTTCTGTTTTGGGCTGGCCTCTGTTGAAACAAGCAGTACGTTTCAGTGGAAACCTGGGGGGTTGAAGATTGTGGTAGCATATGCCTCGGAGCAAACGAAGCATCTATCGGTGTATTAATCGACTTTCCTGGATCATATATTGAGCTGATTTGTCAGGATCCATTAAGCTGGTAGACAGCATGACATTTCAAGTGCACGTAGGAACCCATGTGACGGTTGGAGGAGAAGGTCAGGTTCATCTCTGCTAATGTAATCAATGATCAGAGACCAATATGTCACCGCTGAGTGTTCTTGCTCATTTTAATTGTTAACCTAATGTAAAGGTCCATCAGCAAACATCAGAAGTGTTTGTACACGTGAAAATCGAGAACAGTTTTCCAGGTAAATACTCCTTTATCAGCTGTATCTTTTCGCTCAGATGGAATAGGTCTTCCCCTTACCCCGCTCCATCCGTCCCGGCAGGTGCACCTTGCTCCCGTGTCTCCGGTTCCCGAGAAATGCCGGACGAGTTTGCTCCGCGCTGCCTTCTGGGATGGCTTTTGTCTTAAACTTGTGACATTACTTGCCGGGCATTGATTAGCCACCCTGGGACCCTGGGGCTTAAAGGATGGTCAGGGCAGGTTGTTGGTTCTCACCAACATCAGCCTGTCCTCTCTAAGGGCCTCAAGCAGTCTTGAGATGAAAATGTACGACATCTGTTTGCCTTGGCACTTAAGGTGACTGACCTCTACCATGTCGTCTGTAACTGTGCAAATATATTTTTTCACATCTGGAGAGATACCAGTGACTGGAAGGGAAGCACCAGTATTGGTCCGCGGAGGTCATTTCCGGCACCGAAAGAGGACTCCTTGAGGGGGGAACAATAGGACAGCTTCCTGTTTGGGGTAAGTTGGTAACGTGTCCCATCAACTCTGCAGGACCCTGGCGAACCCTGCGGTGGAGTCAGGGACCCTCTGGAGACCGAGCAGAGGCATCTCCCCGCCCCACTCGAGGAGAATAAATCTAAATTACAGGTTTGTTCCTTGAAAAGAAAAGCAGTTGAAAACTTCACATTTTCTGGAAGTTAAATTTAAGAACGGCCAGGGGAACCAGAGAGTTCCCATCAATATTAATGACTTCTCTTCGTTCATCATCTGTGTTGCTAATATTTCCTGTGTAACTTACTTAAAAAAAAAACAAAACACAAGTTCTGAAGGAGTGTTTAGAGTCTTTTGAACAACCTAGAACAGTATTTTAATAAAGCAAATCAAGTATGAGAAAAAAACGTGACACCTGTCCTTTAATAGTATCTATACAAGTCATTTCAGTTTTGGGGGGTTTTTTTGGTCTGAAAAATTTTTGACAGATTCTTTGGTTGAACTATGTTTGACTTGGTTCTATCTTGTGGATTGGCTTCTTGTGTTATGTAGGGTCTCTTAAATGTTTGAAATGATTGTATTCCATTATCCTTACAGAAGCAAAGGTAAGTGGGTGATGTCTGAGGAAGGCGGTGACCCATCCCATCAGTTGGGAGAAGCTAGTGAAAATCCGCGTGTATGGGCTCGAGGTGCCAGGCAGTCACAAGACAAGGTGGTTTCCGTTCTCAAGAGCGTGTGCATCGGACTAACCAGATGTTGGTGTCTAGAATGTTCTCTGGAATATCCCATGCTAGACAAATTTGGAAGAGATGGGTCTAGACATTGCTTTAGCCTCATTCGGTCCAAGTCGAAAATTCACCTCCTGCAGAGCAGTTCACCAATCCAGAGCCCTGAGCTTGGACGAAGGCCTCTGGTTCCTCTGACGTCTCTGCTTTGCTGTTTTCACCTCCAAATTCCAGACTCCTTGTTTTTCTGAGCGTTTTCCTTCTCTCCTGCGAGCATGATGGTCTCCTCTCTCTGCTCTTTCCCAGGATGTAATACCTCAGCCCCTGCTAGATCAGTACGTGTCGATGACTGACCCAGCTCGAGCCCAGACTGTCGATACCGACATCGCCAAGCACTGCGCCTACAGCCTCCCGGGGGTGGCGCTTACCTTGGGCAGGCGAAACTGGCATTGCCTCAAAGATACGTACGAAACGCTGGCTTCTGACGTGCAGGTAAAGCAGGAACCCGTTCGGCGGCACACGCGGAACTGGAGGGGCGGGGCGGGGGGCGGGGGTCGTCTGCTCGAGAGTGAAGGGAAGGGCCACAGGGCGTGCCGGCCTGTTTCTCATGTGGGTGCCATCTGGCACGCCTACCAGGCCTTCACGAGATGAACACTTTGGTGGCCGACCCCTGGAGGTGTCCGTTCTGCCCTAAAAATGCCATTTGTGCTCTTGGTGACGGTGACTCACGCTTGCTTCCCGTGATCTGTGTTCCGTGCGCCCGCAGTGGAAGGTGCGTCGGACCCTGGCCTTCTCTATTCACGAGCTGGCTGCGATTCTTGGGGACCAGTTAACAGCAGCTGACCTGGTGCCCATCTTCAACGGATTTTTAAAGGACCTGGATGAAGTACGAATAGGAATTCTCAAACACCTGTATGACTTTCTAAAGGTAGGAAGAAGGATTGAAAATAAAGACCAGACCTTCCCACTTCAAAGCAATGTCTTAAAAAAAACAAAAACAAAAACCCTGGCTGTGTGAAGGAGCAGTGAGAAACAAAAAAGCAACTAGTCTGGGTTTCTTCACTTGAAGTCTACCATCCAGAGTCTTATAGAGGGTGTTCTCAGTGATGGGTAACTGTTGTTATTTCTTGCCTTTCAATCTTCCTGTCCCTCGGAGGTCTCATCCCACGGAGGATGCTAGACGCGTAGCCTAGCGCGCCCCGTGAGGACGAAGGAACCCAGGCCCCCGGGGTGGTGCGCACCGTGCCCGGGGTCACCCAGGGGAAGAAGCCGGCTGCGCTCCAATCTCAGTTCTGCGGGAGGGCTCTCTCTGCGAGACCTTGCTGCTTCCCTTCCGGCCTCTTCAATTTTTGTCTTAAAGGAATGATGAGTGTAAAAATAAGGCTTTAAAAACGACCTAGAGAAACTAATTACTCGCATCCACATGACCACGAGCTGCCCTTGACGGACTGGGGCGCATGACGCACCGGCTCTGCTTTCCTCTCCTGCTGACGGCAGAGAGCCGACTCCCTGGGAAACAGCAGTGGCGTTGTTTTCCGAACACACACGCACGTGTTGTTTTCAGGCAGGAAACTGTGAGGGGGGACGAGCCCGGGGGCATTCAGGAACACACAAGCACACACACCCACCGGGGCGGAGGTCGGAGGCATTCGGGGGTACACGTGAGGTCCCTTAGCAGCAGCCTTAATTCACAACCACACCGGGTGATAGACGGGGCTCGAGGCATCGGGGGAATGCACAGATCTTGCCGGGGACGATTGTACGAGTTCAAGTGTAATAAAACAATACATTTGGGGTCGTTTGGAGGGGTTCTGCACTTTCATTTATGTATACATTTTTAAAAAATAGTTGCTTCATGAAGACAAGAGGAGAGAATATCTTTATCAGCTTCAAGAATTTGTAGTGACCGATAACAGCAGGAATTGGAGGTTTCGATATGAACTAGCAGAGTAAGTAAAACCTGTTTGGGGATATGAGAAGGCAAATTAGATGGAATAATTCTTAATTTTCCTACCTTATAATTGATTTCTAAGCTCGCAGTAATAGTGTTCTTTTGGATAAAGAGATTATGTTTTTATTAAGGGATAAAGTGAATTCCGCAGCACTAAGTTACAAATACCACGGTCTCCGGGGAGATATTCATTTTCTGATGAAGACAGGGCTCGAGTCACTTTGGAATTAGAGTGTTCTGCTGTTCTCTAAGGCAATTTATTCGAACCAAATAAAAGATGAATCACCCCCTCTTCAGTATTTTCCTATTAATCGGAAGAGTTTTTGCCAAAGCCTTCCCGAACATTCTGAGTGTAGCCCTCTCTGCAGGGCACAGCGTGGTTATGCACTTCAGCTCCTAAAGAAAATTACGCTACAGAGAGAGACACGAAAGGGGCTCACTGAGACGAGACGATTGTTAAATAAAAACGTCCCCCAAGGTGCCTCCTCTGTGCACATCATCTCGTGTGTGAAGGACTTCCTTAATCCCAGCCTGTGCCGGCACAGGGAATGTTAAAGGGGTCCCTGATTCCAAAAGAGTTAAAGCTGTTAATACGGCTCTTTCCCGAGGCAGGTCATGTGCTTCCCGCAGTATTGGGTGGACTTGGTGGCGATGGTGGGCGTGTGGGTGTTAGTTTTCACCTTGTCGGGATTTATCTCGGTAGCTTTACTTTTCATTTTTCTTGCCCTCAACTAGAAATCTCTCAAATAATTGTCTTCCCTGTAGAAATCCATCAGGCTTTTGCAGCTATTCAGGCTATGATTTGGCCGATGCCAGGGGCAAACTAAAAGATTTTCTCTTCGCTGTGATCTTTAATCATTATGCTTAATTTGAGAGATTGAGGTTTTAGTCATTATGCCATGTTCCTAGTTTATATTCTCAGAGAACCGAGAAAAACAGGCCCACGTTTTCCATGAAAGCATTGCGCCCTCTAGCGGCAGCGCGCGGGAACTCGGCCGGGTCCGTCTCCGGGCGGGCTGACCCGCTTCCCGCTTCCCCGGCGGCCGGGGGGCGGTGACTGGGCACCGGGGATGGGGGCCCGGGATGGGGCCGGGGACCGGGCACCGATGGCGTGGGGGTGGGGGGACCGGGGCCGGGCTGACCTGCCTCCCGGGAACGGGGTTGGGACCGAGGGACCGGGGCCGGACTGACCCGCTTCCCGGGGCCGGGGACCCGGCATGGGGACCCGGCGGGGGACCGAATGGGGGACGGAGCCGGGGCCTGGCCACGAGGACCGGCTTCCGCGGGCCGGGGGCCGGGCCGGCGGGGCTCGCACCGCCGACAGCGTTATCTCGGAGCCCTGGCTATCTCCCATCTCTGCCGTGGTTATTGAAGCCAGAGCCACTGATATGAATTCTGTGCTCCCCGCGCCCACGGTACTGGTATCATTTTTCTGAAAACAGGGCTTTTTGATATGAAAGTATTCCCCGGCACTCCTGGTTTCTGGTTCTAACTTCCTTCCAATCTCTTTTTCATTTCCTTTCGTTGCCAGCGTGGAAACAATGCCATTTATTTTCATACCCCTTCTCTCCATCCCCATTTAGAAGAGAGAGAGAGCTTTGGTGGTAGGTTTTCCCGTCCAGCCATCTTATGAATTTTTCCCTTGGAGTAGAGAGCGGAGGCTCCCAGTTCTCTCCAAGCGGACCTTGCTGATTGGGGGGGGGAAAAAAAGGGCTCGAGCTGCCTGCCGGCCGCTTGGGGAACAAAGCCGAGGCTCCTCGGAGGTTCCCCCTGATCTGTTGATCTCTGGGAACTTCAGCGTCCTGGCTATTTTTATGTTATCTGATTTTTCAGAGTTTTATGTGCTTTCCAACTGATAACCCAGAATTGAAATATTATCCCTGTTCATAAATTTCTCTGCCTCTGTTTTACAAAGTTTAATTTATTTCCTTTTTGTTGGATTTCTTTGGGTGAGAGGAAGACAGACGATTTTCTTTTTCCACTTTATTTTGCGTGGTATTTCCCTCGGCTTTCTGCTTTTGGCATTTTACTGACGGAAAGCCTCGCTAGGTCCATATGTGCCCTTAATTTCCCAGCCCGGCTCTTTTTATCTATAAAATGAAATGAGAGTAAGGAGACATTAGTAAGGTATTTTTTTTTTTTTTTTTTGCCCTAAAAACCAATTTCCTTTTTTTTTTCTTTCTTCAGACAGCTGATACTCATTTTGGAACTCTATAATCCCCACGATGTTTATGATTATTTAATGCATATTGCCTTGAAGTTGTGTGCAGATAAAGTTTCTGAAGTTCGATGGATCTCCTTCAAGCTTGTAAGGAATCGTGGCTTTTTTGTTTGTCTGTTTGTTTGTGATTTTTGGAAATAGGAACATTTCTGTTTCTTCCATTGCAACCCCTTTACTTTCTGGGGCTAATTCTTCAGTATACCTATGAAGCCAGCTTTTAAATTTGAAATTAGGAACTGCATTATGGTTTTATCAGCACGTAAGATAGCCTTTTTCTTAAGCTGTATGCTTCAGTGATAGAAATTGTGGATAAATCATTTTCTATATGAGACCCTGTAAATGATGGCTTAGTGTTTCCTTAAAGACAGGCTGGGCTTAACCCTACGGCATGGTTTTGTAGAAAAGTAGTTAGTAGGCAAAAGCTCTGTCATGGAAAAAAAAGGCTTATCCTGTTTCTTACCTGGGCTTATAACCAGCTGAATACTGGGTGGGGGGATCGAATCTCATTTGGAAATATTGTCTTACTAAGGTACCCTGATGGTATTAAAATTTTGCAAACGTGGCATGTTCCGAAAGGTAATGATTTAGTTATTATGCAAGAGGACGTTTCCTAAAATTTGGAAATCTTAAGATTAAGAATGTATTTTTCGAATGCTAGTCCTTTTTTGAATTTCATTTTCTGAAGGGTTCTACATGTGTGAGTGTACGTGTATTGCACAAGTCTTTTTTCCTCTGTGTTCTAATGATTACCGTGACAAAAATTACCCTCTCCCGTGCTTATAAATTCATTTTAAGAGCCATACAGATGTCTAGTCTCCACGTAGAGTAGGATTCATAATTCAAATAGATGGCAGCATTTTAAATGTGCTCTTCTGATATTTGTTACAGGTTGTGGCCATTCTGCAGAAGTTCTATTCACACAGTGAAAGTGCGTTGGGGTTAGCTTTCGTCCATGAGCTCATCGTAAGGTTCCGGCACTGTGCTAAGTGGGTTGGAAGGCAAGCTTTCGCTTTCATTTGTCAGGTTAGCACGGCCTGGGGCGGCCGGGCGGGGCAGGGTTCTCCGCTGGGATTTTCTTACGTTGCCACGGACTGATATCAGATGCGTCAGACATAGGACACCAGCCAGGCATCTGGAGATCAGTGCACCGAACGAACCCCCTTGATCTCACGGGAGATTGCAGCCGACCCGGTCAGGCAGAATGATTTGCCCAGGCTTCCCCAGCCCGTCTGTGCATTCGTCCTGAAGGTGTTGACTGAACGCCTGCCGTGTGCCAGGCACGTTCTAGACGGCGCGGAGCCAACTCGCTCCTGCTCTCCCGGCACTTCCCCTCCAGTGAGGTGAGGGCCGGGCCCGCAGCCCTGCTCCCCCCTGCCCTGTCCAGGGCAGTGGCCATCGTGGCCACCTCCCCTCAGCCAGCTGCCTTGGAGGGAAGCTGCGGTGCAGAATAGAGCAGTAGGGTTGGGGCTGAGACCATTTCATCTCTGCAGGGAAGTTCACGTCAGCCGGTCCAGCTCCTGGGCACCCTCCCTACTTAGTGTCCTGGAAATGGTGGGGTCGAGGTCTGCCTGGGGCTGATGGCTGCCACTTCTGGAATGCTTCTCCGTGCCAGGTACCGGCTCAGACACGACATCTGATCCTCAGTGGCAAGAGGTGCCGTGTGTCAGGCACCTCACACCTGGGTACTTTCAGACCAGTTTTTTTTTCTTGAAGGGGAAGCACTTGAAGCCCAGAGAGGTTAAGTGACTCAGTCAAAATCACACAGGAAGCATAAAGCCGTGATTTTTTTCTTTTGCCGCTAACGTGTTATTTGAGAAGTTTTAATGTTTCCCCATGCACATGTTCAAGCGTGTACAAAGGTGGAGGGGACGGCATGACTCTGCATGAACCCCTCGCCCAGCTCTGTCAATATTACAGTCGAGCTGTAATGGGACTCTAGCTCACCCAAGCCCCAAAGCCCCTTTTCTCTCCCTCACACCCCCTTCCCCCACTGAGGGACTCCCCAGGGCCCCCTGTTGGGCTGGAGGGGCATCACATGGTACTTTGGGGGTCAGCTTTGCAAAGTGCAGTGACTGACGGATTTCACTGCCAAACTCAACAGACCGCAGGCCTGACGCCACAGATTTCTACAAAGAAGTCAGTGCCCCAGGTCATTTTGTGGAGAAAGGGCGAATGAGATACCTTTGCTTTTATTTTTTAGTTCTCCATCTGAGATTTAGAAAATCCATGATGAGATAAAAGGAAGAAACACCCAGCTAATTTTGTTCAAGAAAAATCAATGTGTATGTGCTTTCACGAATTAATTCTTAAAGATTTAGAAAACCCACAGAAAGACAGACAAAAGGAAAGGGTCATTTGATGGCAATTTCAGTGCCGCTCCAGGGACGGATCCTAACCTGGGGTTTAGTGAGGGCCCACGTGGCAGATGGGGATGAACTGATGCATTTGACTCCCCTTGCACACTGCCAGGCACTTAAGAAATGTCAGTTGTTACCCTGTAGTGGGAAGATGTATAGGACTTAGAAGCCACACGCTCAGCTTGGAATCAGGAGACCTTTGGGCGTCGCCACTTTGGACCAGAATTTCCTCACCCGTAAAACTAGGCTTGTGCTGATACCCGTGGCTGGCTATGAGACGGGACTCTGTCTCATAGCAGAGGGGCGGTGGGCAGGTGCTGGTGATCATCCCGGAGGCGGTGTTTGTTGGGTATTCGCAGAGGGCCCGGCCTGGATTGGAGATGGGGACTGGGCTGTCGATAAGACAGGTGTGGTCCCTGCCCTCAGAACCTGAGGTCTGGTGAGTAACAAAGGTGAGGGTTCTTAACCTTAACAGGTGGGCGCTTTGCTAGATTCTTTGCGGAAGCGATCTGCCCTGCCCATCACTTCCCCATTGCACAGATGAGGAAACCGAGACCCAGACAGGTGAAGCCATGTACTCAAAGCTGTGAAGCTAGTAAGTGACCGAGTTAGGCTTGGAATTAGAGAAGTGTACGTTTTTAGAAAAAACGTGCTGATCACTCTTGAGTATCAATTTTTGGCTGTGGTTTTCTTCCATCACAGGCGGTGGTGAGCGAGGAGTGTATCCCCGCAGACCAGTTTGTCGAACACTTACTCCCCAGTCTTTTAAGCCTCGTGTCAGATCCTGTGCCCAACGTGAGAGTTTTACTAGCCAGAGCTCTGCGGCAGACGCTGTTGGAAAAGGGTATGTGGACCGCTTTCCTGAACTTACACGTTTTAAAAACTTCATCGGGAAGCAGCTAGATTTCCTCTAGGAGATTGTGGCAGATTGCATGATAGCAAAGTTCAGACTTATTATATAACTTGATGTATTCACTTTTATGCAGAATCGTTCGTTGTTTAGAAAATGACTAAGGAAATGAATGTGGTCCAGTTTTCACATTTAGTGAACGTAATGCTAGAATGCAAAACATCGCCGTGTTCTAGAAATGCGGGAAACTTTTGTAAACGTCGACTTAGGACATAGACGTTATGAAAGGCAGCAAATGTTAGCCTTAATTACGCTGAGGTTTTGATGGTATTAATTTTGTAGTCAGAAAAATGTCGAGCTCAGCCGGAACAGGACTTAACTTTAGATTGTGTCCCTCGGATGACACGTTCACATCTAAGCCACGGGTGGGGCGGAGCATCCTGTCCCCGAACGTACCTTCCTTGCCCCTTCCCTCCCACACCTCCCCCTGCCAGCAAACCTGCAACCTCCCCCCCCCCCCCCGCCCCCCACCGTACTCCACACGCTGTCAGTTATTTTGTAGCGGTGGGGAGAAGACATGACATTGAACATTTCTGAACTACAATTTTAAAAATGTGCATACCTACCCATTCTTTCATCTTTGAAATTTAAGAAATACCCTTTGATGGAGGCAATCATTTTATCTTTGTGAGGCCCTGTGTGTGTGATTATTCTGGGAAGAACGATTTATTGTCCTGAGGTGTGGTTTCAGAAAAACCCAAAACGAGAGTCTGTGTTGGAGCACAGTTCATGGCACACGCGAGCCCAACTACTGTTTTCTGTCTTTAGCGTATTTGAGAAATGCCGGTAACCCTCATCTTGAAGTCATTGAAGAGACCGTCCTGGCCCTGCAGTCCGACCCGGACCCAGACGTGTCCTTTTTTGCCACTCTCCAACCCAAGCGGCGGAGTACTGCAGACAGCCGTGTGCTAGAAGAGCGGAACTAACCCCTCTGTGGTCGCGCACGCTCTGGGCACTTCGCACGCGGCACGGACTGCTCACCCCAGCTTGTCGGGGGGTCTGATTGTGTCACACCTTCCGAGGGAGGAAAGATTCCTGAAACTTTGAGGGCGGGCACTCAGATGGCCCCTTCCCCTCCCGCAGTCACAGGGACTGCACCTGGGCCGGGCGCCACGCTTCTGCGCCCCTCCCTGCCTGATCAGGAGGTCCGGGCCAAGGTGGCGGAACCAGGTGGCTGGCTGGGGGTGGGGCCTCCAGAACATCAGACTGCCCTCTCTCCGGCAGACCAGATTATTTAAGCCCCCCCCCCGCCCCCCCCCCATCAAGTAGTTTATTAGAAGCTTTTAAGTCTTTAATAGACTTGCACATTTGGCTTCCCTTATGCTTTCCTATAAAATATAGTTTATGGTATCACATTTTATTTTTAACTGAAATAATGTACATATGTAAATAGCTCTTGACAGGAAGAGCTAATATATTAACTTAACATTAGCCTCCTATCAGTGAGCAGAACAAATACATCATTTAAATTTATGCTGCACTTGGAGTTACTGCAAATATAGCCCAATTTGTTTACTTTTGAAAAATGTGATAGTTAAGGAAATCTACTAAAGAATGATTTATGGAAGTCTTTCTAATATTGTACTTTTGTATAAACTGTACTTGGAACTTTTCCTCAGGCACTTACCCCTCCCCTTCTCGTAGGAACTGTACCCATAAAGACACGTACTGGCCTTTGACAGAGCATAAAGTAGAAAGATTTCTCGTTCTTATATGGATTCATTATCATACATTTGAGAGAAGGAAATTGATCATTGAGATGCATGGATATCGACTTTGTATCTAATGCTCTAGGATCTTAACAGAAAGTAACAGAAAAATAGGACCCCGCAGATCTGATCAGTTCATATACTTGCCAGTCGTTTGGGGGGTTAGATTATGACACCCTTCAACTTGACCTGAGTACACAGAACTTACATTTCACGCTTTTAAAATTTAGAGTGAGAGAAAGATGCTCTGGAAACTTAAACGAGTTTTCCATTAATCATTTAAGATTCTACAGACGTTTGCTTAAATTCTGTAGACTGTGTTTGCTCGTGTTCCTTTTATTTCTATCTTTGTCTTCTCGAAAGTAGGCATCAAAGGAAGGAAGGAGAGGCCCACTTGGGGTTCAAGAGCTGGCTGCAAAGGTCATGTTGCTGTGGCCATTCTCCCCTTGGATCTTTTTCTTGTCCGTCTTTTCTTTCTCCCTTTTTTTAAAAAATAAAATCTTTGCAGCTATATATTGAATTTCCGGGAATACAGGATGTTCTCCCCTCCCCCAAATTCCACTGAGTTGATTCTTTAAAAAGAAAGGAAGGAATCCATACCGTGCCAAAGAAAATAAGGTACATGTGTGAGAATTTCAAATTGTAACCCAGGGTAGCATTTTGGCAACTTCAGCAAAGAGTGAGCCAATAAATTGGAGGCTACGTATTGGGGGGCGGGGGGGGGGGGAATCAGTCCATCTTGTGTTCTTCAAGGAAATAGATGGAGCTAATTGTTTTGCTTCAGTAACAAACCATTTTTGATCCTTTTCGTGTTAGAAATTGAGATTGGCCTATTGTTAAAATCTGTTGATCTAGCAGCACGTAGAATTATTCAACTGGAATCTTGGGTTCTGTGCAGAGGTTAATTTTCCACTAAAGAAAAAAAAAAATTCCCCTCGGTTTGTGTCCTGATGGGTAATGTAGCATCTTGGGTGCTGAATCCGATGTGCTTGTAGCGACTCTCCCGTAAATAACCCAACCTTTAAACATCTCCGGCTATACACTGAAGATCGTCGATAACTTGATAGGAATGCCTTTCCGGTGCAAAGATTTTTTTTTTTTTTTCATGACTAATCTCTCTGCCAAAAATACGTGTGAGGCTCCTATGTTCTTCTTTTGTAACAACGGAGGTTTTTTTCTAAGATGGTTCTGTGTCTCCTTCCTTTCTCTCCGGCTGCTTACGCCGTCACTTCAGCTCTTGATGTATATTACTTGTTCATAGGTGCGGGGTGTTAAGTGTGTGTGATCCGAGCATCTCACGTCAGCTTCCTGTTTACTGGAACACTCTGCCTCCTCTTGGGCGAATTAATGGAAAAGCACAAGATGGGTTTCTCGCAGACGGCGCTCCTCTGAAAGGCGTCTTCGCGATGGAACCGTCTCCGCTTCTCGTCCAGCAGGCGTCGCCCCCTTGTTAAGTGTCTTCATGAGCACCTGTCTCCCGGAATTGGGGGGCGTTCGGGGGCGTCTGCGGGGCTGACGGCGCGTCTCCGCTCGCTCGGGGAGCAGGAAGGGCGCCTGTTAACGCCGTGCTGGGCTTTTCATTCGTGCCCGGAATGGGATTTTGAAGCATGACTGGAGACTGCCCTTGACAGCTCTCGGTAGTCGTGCCCGCGATGAGGATCTGGGGCGCTATTCACCCCACGTGGTGGGCCCCGACTTCGGCAAGGACTGTTCTTTAACCGGATGTGGACACCAGGGGCCCGCGTCCTGGCGGTGGACCCAGGAACTGACCCGAAGGGCAGGGCCTGGGGGCGTGGCCCCCGCGGGGCGTCTCCGTGGTCGGTCTGCGCTGCGGGGCTGGGCCAGTCCGGGGCGCCGGTGACGCGGGCCGGGGGACAGGGAACCATGCGGCGGCGGCGGCGGCGGCGGCGGGCAGCCGGCGGCGGTGGGGCGCGGGCGGGGGCGCCGCTGGGGGGCGCCCCGGACCCCAACCCCGCCGTGGGCCGGCCGGCCGGGCGGGGGGCGGGCTCGGCGGGCCCGGGGCCCCTCCCCGCGCCGTCCCCGGCCCTCGGGAGCCCCGCGCTGGCACTCGACCAGGCCCCGGACGTCTTCATCCTGCGGGTGCTGCTGGAGGAGACCGGGGAGATGTTCCAGGTGGCGCACTGCCACAGCGACATGACCGTGCGCGAGCTCAAGGAGGAGCTGGAACTCGTCGTCGGCGTCCCCCTCGACCTGCAGCGGCTCCAGTACCTGGACCAAGGTGGCCCCCGCCCGCCCCCTTCCCTCGCCAAGTGCATGGCCTCCGCCCTTCCCAGCGTGCGGTCCCACGTGCTGCCCCCAGGTGTCCGGACAGGACCCCCCCCCTCCCCCCCGCCAGGAGACCCCAGATGGAAAAGCCAGCCCAGGCCCCCGCGAGGACTTCCCAGTCCCTGACAAACCAGGTTCACATTAGACCTCAAATCTCAAGGCAGACCCAGTCCACACAGCAAGACCCCAATTCACAAATCCTGCCCGCGTCAGGACTCCAATCCTGAAGCAAGCTGTCTGGTCAGGACCCCCGAATCTCAACACAGGCGCTGCCACAGCCGGACCCCTCAGACCCTCGGGCTGCTGTGTCTCCATCAGGGGCCCAAATCCCAAAGCCAACAGCGTCCACACCAAACCAGAAGCCTAAAACACAGCCTGTCCTGAGTGGGACCCCACAATCCAGGGCAAACCTTCCCATATCGGGACCCCAAACTCACCGCAAACTTCCAAGTCCCCATGTTGGTCTCGTAAATCCTCTCAGCCCTCCAGCCAGCCGTTGAGCACAGAACAAACGTGCCCACTCCCGGACCCCCAAACCAAGAACAAACTTGGCCAAGACTGAACCCCAGATCCCCAGGCTAACCCTGTGACCCTCAAAACCCTGAATCCTCTAGCAACCGTGTCCGCTGAAGGATACTAATGCCTGAGACGAACTGCCCACCTCAGGACCCCACACCTCTATGCAAACCATGCCCAAGTTTGAACCCCAAATAAAATTCCCCAAGCTACCCCTGCTTACAACAGAACCCTAAGTCCCAAAGCAGATTCTTCTCAGATCATGACCCCAAAGCTCAGAGTGGACAAGCCCAATCCTGAGCCCCCAGTCTCTAACCGCTTGTGCCTTTGAACCCCGATCCATCAGCCATCTCTGTGTGAGGATGCCAGAACCCAAAATGAGCTCTTCCCACATCTGGGAGCTAGTTCCCAAGCTCACCGTGACGACACCAGAACACCAGTCCTAAGCAAAATGTCCTCCTAAGGGCTCCAAAGCATGGGGCAAACTCTCCCCACAAGAGGACCCCAAAACTCAAACATACCCATATCTGAAACCCAAGTCTCAAGGAAACCATGTTTAAGCCAACTATATCCATGTAAGGAAGCCAAAGTTCCAAGCAAGCCTTGCCTACGTGAGGACCCCAAGACTCGAAGCAAGCTCTGTTTGTATTTGAAACCCCAAATCCCTCAGGCAACCTTACCAATACCAGAACCCCAAGTTCTAGGCCAAACCTTGACCATCTCGGGACCCCAAATCGCAGAGCAGAGCCTGTCGCCTTCAAGACCCCCAAAGGCCAGGGCTGACCTGTCCGATTCCTTACCCTGCGTTGCTACAGTACGCAGGACTCTGTTAGAACCCCAAATCCCCAAACAAGTCTTGCCCACACAAGGACTCCACATCCCAGAATAGACCCTTCCCACACCAGGACCCCCAAACAGAAAGCAAACATTGCCTTCATCAGAATCCCCAAATCCAGAGCAAACACTGCCCTCGTCAGGACCCCAAATCTCAAAACAAACTCTAGCCACGTTTGAACCCCAAATCCTGGCACTAACTCAGTTCGTACCAGAGCCCCGAATCTCAAGGTGTGTCCTTCCTTGTCCACATCAGGAGCTCAAAACAAGCCCCATCGGAATCAGAACCCAGCACCCAAAGCTCACTGTGGCTAGATCAGGACCCCAAGGCCCCCTATCCAGACAGATCCCATGTGGGGTAAGGACTCGGAGCCCAGTCTCTCCCTCCATCGATCCCCTTCCCTCAGCCTGAGGATCTGGCTGTCCCCGTCCCGGTATCTACAATGTTTAGGATACGAGAACAGGACAGGATCAGGGCCCCTGGGCTCCATCATCTCCCCACCCGGTTGAAATCAGTGCAAAAAGACTTCAAGGAAACGGAGATATAAAAAACTCTCTGGCCTGCTGCACAGAGAACGTGAGGAGCCCGTAATGCAGACATACTGCAGCACCCCTGCAGGGGCCAGGAGCGATGGAGACAGAGATCTGAGCGCAGCCTGTCTCCACGGTCTCCACTCCCCCAGACGCTGCCCTTCCGGGGCTCAGTTTCCTGATGTGTAACATGGAGCCTCTTAGCTCTCCAGTCCTTAGGGCCGTATCCCGCTCTGGGCAGAGAGGACTCGGGAAACTCAAAATGCACACTGAAGGCCAAAAATACCTTCCTTCCGCTCTCTTTGAAATAGGTGAAGCATCTTTCGCGACGTATTTATTTTGCTATCGGAGTGTTTGGGAGATGCTCTGGGGGCCTGGCGGAGGCTTTATTTGGAGAGAAGTAGATCTCGAACCCAGAGTGTATTTAACACGTTAACGAGGAGGTGAGCGGCTGAGGGACAGTAAATGCCTGGCACCCGTTCTGTTAATTCATTTTCACTGATGAGCTATGCTGAGCAATAAATCCGAGAAAGCCAAGAGGCAGTGAAAGAGACCGAGTGACTTAGCACTGATGTCACAATCCTACCAGTCAGCAAGCACTTAGCAACCACTGCAAGCTTGACCTCTCTCGCGGCTGCAGTCCTTACTGTTGATAGCAAACAAGACGGGAAGAAGGTGTCACTACGCTGATAAAAGAAATTTGGGTTTCTGCCTATAAATGATCCGCCGATGCCTCTCTCCCCACCGCAAGGTTGCCAGGGAGGATTACATGAGATCACGTGTGTGTGAAAACCTTGAGGGACACAAATCTAAAAGGGGTGAGCAAATTCATGGATGAGGGTCGACCTTACACGTCTGTTGTCAACTCTAATAATTTATTTAGCTGGTGATAATTAGTCTTTGTCTAAGCCGAAGGCAGTTGCTGCCTGTAAACAGAGAATGGCCGCGCTGTTCGGCATGTGTGAATTGCACTCTTTCTTGGGGAAACACAGCTTGATTCAATTTTTTCAAAGTTGTTAGGAAGTCAAGTTGTCTTGCTGAAGACTGATGACTGATTATCCTCTGTGCGAGAACCACAGACAGGACCCTAATTAACAAATTTGCTAATCGCTACCCCTGTTTACATCCACCGTCTGAAGTTTCTCGTCACCCACGGGGGGGGGGGGGGAGCAGCGGAGCCTTGAGGGACGAGCTCGTGGCACTGGAGGGAAGGCAGGTCTGTTCGGAGCCCTGGCTCTACTCTTCCCTAGCCATGGGAGCCTCCGTGTGCTCACCGACACTCAGAGATGACAAACTTAGCTTGTCACGAGGGTTAAAGAACGTAGGCGCTCGGTACAAGGCGCTTAGTAATCACTCAGTCGCGAATCCCCAAAACTCATGAATTCCACTCGGAATAAATGGCAAATCCAGCCTGGCAGAGTTGAGGCTTTGCGCTTGTGGGGCTGCTCGCGGAGAAAAGAAATTATGTGACCCCTAAGCAAGATTATAGGTGGCCACGTAAGGAAGTGTGTATTTAAAAAGGTAGGTTGAAGATAACGTTGCTGAAAATGTTCTAGAGTCCTCTCTAGCCCTGACATTCTTTCCCAAAGAGTCTGCATTTATGAAGTGTGAGTCGATCCACTCACCCCATTCTTTTCTGTGCGTGGAGGGCTGCTCTGGGCGATAACACAAAGGAGTTGTAACGTCTCAAGGCCAAATCACGGTGAACGTCAACATTACAATTCTTCCCTTACCATAAATGCTCAGCTGGGGCGAGTTGTCCCCCAAGGGTCATTTTGGCAACACCGGGAGACGTTTTTGATGGTCACAACTAGGTGAGCAGGTTATTGGCCTCTGGTGGGTAGAGGCCGGGGATGCTGCTAACACCTGGCGATGCCCGGGGTGACCCCCACAACAGAGAATGATCCAGTCTGACATGTCAGTAGCATCAAGATTGAGAAACCCCGCTGTAGAGACGCAACCGAGTTCTGTCATTGTTACATCTTTAGCCAACTGTTAACAACACCAACCAGAGTTAGTATTTGACTTTAATGTATGACTGACGCACGTACATTGTACTGTTTACAGTACAGGTAGTTCTATTTCTAGAGTTTGCCTCATAAAATGACTTTACCGGCTCATGTATTTTTTTTTTCCCCCAACAGAACAAGTTATAATTACAGGATTTTATAAATTGTTGCCATTTTGGGGGGTGGTTTCGCTTCTGTTTGAGCTGAGCCAAATTAATTTTCTAAAAAGCATTAACGACCACAAACAGACTCATGTGGAGTCATCAAATGAGATCGGTGCTCAAGGTTTTAAAATTATCTTTGTGATGCCCAAGGTCAGATAATCTCTTAAGTTAACCAATGTAATTGTTTATCTTTAACACCCAATTTTTTTTTTAAAGAAAAAATTATTCCCTGTAGGAGTTTTGATGGATGATACCACACTGAAGTTCCATGATGTTGTTCCTGGTGGAATTATTTCATTATGTATCTGGCATTATGATGGATGGACAGAACTGATTTTGGCGGCTGTGGAAGGGGATCCTAGTAAGGTGTTTTCACGCTTCTCTAAATGGACATTATACTTCATGAAGCAGCCGTAAACTGTGGATGTGTGGGGGGGAGGGTGGCGTGGGAATCGTGGGCTCCTAATGATCAAATCCTACGCTGCGTGTTCCCAGTCACTCTCGGGTTTGCTATTTCACGGTGTTCACCTGTAACCCACTCGTGCCCCACGCCACCCCACGAAGGAGACAGGGCAGTGCATTTTCTATCCGTATGTATATTTGGTAAAGTCGAAAAGCTGACTGAACAGTGAGCGAAGAGCTCCCCATAACTGGGAACGCGTAGTCCAAAGAAAGTCCTAATGCGGGTCTGCCCCTCCCCTAAGGCAACACTACTCGATACACAGCAGGTGCCTGGTCTTTGCCAGGCCTTGTGCGCAGCTCTCGGCCGGGCTCTGGGTGGGCAGTGGGGAGGAGGGAGGAGGGAACCCGACGGTCTGCCCAACAGTGAAGACGGGAGGCTGGGGGGACAGGGGCGGGCAAGTGTATGTTCCTTCTAGAAGGCACATTTGGATGCAAGGCCGTGAGTGTGCGGGGAAGGGGTCGAGGAAGGTGGGCTGCAGGAGGGTTGCTGGGAATTAGATCTGGGAAGGGTGGGTGGTCTCCGGGGAGGCGGGACCAGGGCTGACTGGAACCCCCTCCCCCCACCTGTGTGCAGCAGCCTTAGAAGGAGGAGCTACCCTCCCGGGTCCTTCCCCGGTCTCCTGCTCCTGGCCTTCCCCTGCCTCCCCTCTGCCACCGAGGCCTGGGCCCTGCCTGGGTTTTCTGGCTCTTGCCCTGAACCCCGGGATTCCCTCCTGTCTCCCACACTTTCGGGTTCTGCTTTCCCCCCCACGGCCGCTCCCACGCTAGATGCCCCAGATCTAGGACAGAGTTCCTCTCTGTGGGGGCCCGCAGCCTTCCTCTCGTGCTCAGAGCCTTAGTTCAGCATGAGATGATTATATTATGGGGCTATTTTTCATCCGCGAGTGGAGTTCAGAGCGTTCCAAAAGTTAGCAGAGACAATGGGCCCGAAAATAGATCGGAAGGCCAGAATTCATCAAGTCTCCAGAGAAGTGCACTCCCCTCTGGGGAGGCCACTTCGTGTTGGCTGGTGTCTTCCTTAATGGCCACAGCCACCTTCCTCTGGACACCCAGAAAAGTTATTTTCTCTTCAAAACACCGACAGGAAGAATTTCCTGCCTCCCGAGCCTGCCTGATGGTAAATGCGTATTTCCTGGACATGCATGGCGTGGTCAACAATGTCCTCTCCCGGGGGGTGTCCCGGCTTCTTAGTTAGGGTTTGCCCCCCTCTGTGTCCACCACAAGCCTCAACTTGCCCCTGGAGCACACCTCCCCCCGGGGAGGGTCCCGGCCCCCACCAGGCAGGTTGTGCCCTTTTGAAGTAACTCTGACTCACTGTGTGGAACCCCGTTTTGTTGCCCAGCTGTCTTGTCTTGCTGTTGATGAGGACTCTGTCTACCAAACTGCAAATTCAAAGCATCTTGGAGGCGAGCGGAGGAAGGAATGGATATGTCAGAGGGCGTTCGTGGCCTTGTACATTACCTCCCACAGAGGTCACCCAGATGCTGTGCAGTACCTTCTAGAGCACGGTAATTCTGAGAGACAGCTGAGTGTGTCCGCGAGATGGGGTCTTGTGCGGGTAGGGGGACCGAGTGGCCTCACTTTCTGGCCCCTTTGGCAATGGCATCCTGGATTCAAGTTGTGTCCACCACCACTCACGGTCCCGGTGGACCACTCGCCGTCTGTCTGAGGCGTCTTAGGACCTGCTACTAAAGGGTGTGTCCCCCCCTCTTGGCCAGGACTCCAGAAGAGTCTTTCTGTTGCGAGAGATGCAGCTTTCAGGACACGAATTCACAGGAGCAGCCGTGAGGGCTTCCCGGCCTGTTACGTCCAAAGCAGACACACTGCCGGAGATGTCCCCAAACTGTCTGTGCTATTTCTGCCCCACCTGAACTTGGGTTTCAGCAACGGTCCGAGGCACCCAGCCCCAAGCCGGCATCGGTCTCTGGCCGGTCTCCTTTCTCCGAGGCTTTGGATTTATTTTGCTCAGAAGACACTTACCCCAAACCCCATTTTCATTTCTGCCCCCACCCCCACCCAGAGGGCAAGTTGCTCCTTCTCTCTCTGTCCATAGAAATAGAAACCTTCGGGGCACCTGGGGGGGCTTGGTCGGTCAAGCGTCTGACTGCGGCTCAGGTCATGATCTCGTGGCTCGTGGGTTCGAGCCCCGCGTCGGGCTCTGTGCTGGTGGTGCAGAGCCTGCTTGGGATTCTCTGTCTCCCCCTGGCTCTCGGCCCCTCTCCTGCTCATTCTCTCTCTCCCTCAAAATAAATAAAGAAACTTAAAAAAAGAAAGAAAGAAAGAAAGACATAGAAGCCTTAGTCTGCATTGTCTCTGGATTAAAGGCTTCTGTGTATAGTCCTGCCACGGTAAACTTTCTCTTCCCTGGACGTAGGATATTTTTGGGCAAAGAGGTCCATGGACCGATCGAGGTGTCGACCATCCAAGAACAATAGACAATAGTTGCAGACGGCCCAGGCCGCCGGCTTCCTGGGGAAAAGGAAGAACGTGCCGTGCCGTTTGGTCAGTGGTTTGAGGCTCAGAAGGGAGCCTCATCCCAGGGTCTCCCATATCAGCCTGCCCTCAAGTCAGAACCCTTTCTTTCCTGCCCGCGGCCTTGACCCCAGCCTCTCTGCGCCCCCTGCTTCCAGCAAGCAGGGCGGGAGTATCCCCGCGGCCTGGGCAGAATGGCGCTTGCGTCTGTCTGGCGGGTGGTGGTTTTCCTGAGCGGCCTCCTCCTTGGCTGTTCGCAGCCCAGCAGTCCGTTAAGCTCATAAAAAGTCATTTTCACTCTGATGGAACTGTGATGTATTCGCAAGCACCAGTTAAAACATTACAGCCAGCTCTGCAAAGTTTTCTGGGCTTTGCAGACAGCCGCTGCAAAAAAGCCGTGCTGTGGCTGAGGCTGGGCGTTAGGAGAACCTATTTAAAACTTTACCTCGCCGACCAGCCATAGCTCATAAAAACTGGCTACAGAAATGTCAGCTGCATGTAATTGAATCGCCTTGTTTTCTGTGTCATGATATTTGTTACCCAGAATTTGATTCAATTCAACAAGTCCATATTGGACACCTGTCATTAGCCCATCCATCTGCGGGAGGCAGTGAGGAATTCAATCGAAGTGAAATCTGTCCCTGAGTCAGGGTGCCCATCGTCTGTCATTTCCCGAGTGCCTGTCTTCTCCAGGCATCGCGCTACGTGCCGGGGATGAAAACAGCGGTGATCAAAACAAGTGTGTTTTCTGCCTCCGTGCAGTTTGTGAAGGGAAGTCAGCAAATTATTACAAATAATTAATTCCATGGTCAATCGTGCATGGCATGTTCTGAAGATACAGTGTGTCTACTGAGCGTATGGGGGTGGGGGGGGGTACACGGGAAGAGGGGCTCAGGAAGGGTTTCCTGAGGAAATAAATGAAGGATAGCAAGAGAGCCCGGGGCGGGGAGGGGGGCGCGGAAAAAGGTGACAGGGTTTTTAGCCAAGGAGACAGCATATGCAAAAGGCCTGGGGCAGGATGAGGGAGCAGGGTGTATTTAAGCGATGAAGATAGAAGCCTGGTATAATTGGAGCATGGAGGGAGTGGGCACAGAGCATGGGTGGGTGGGGGTAATGCTGGAGTGATAGGGGGAGGTAGAGGTGAGACAGAGCACTGACAACCTAGAAAATCACCACGAGGGTAGCGGACGTCAGAAACGGGGTTGGAGCAAGTGTGTGCTCTGGGCAGACTGGAGGCAAGGCGGTGCCGGGTTCTGGGGCCAGTGAAGCGACGCCTCCCCTCTCACACTCGCTGCTGGGATCGGGGGCGGTTCGGATTCTCCCGAGCTTTCTTTCCGTGGCCTCGCCTCTCCCGCGCTTCTCCTCTCGAATGTGACTCCGAAGGGGAGGCTCGCGGCCGGGAGGGCGACCCTCCCTCAGCCAGCTGTCTTACTTTACAGGAGCCGACTGTCTCCAAAGAACCCCCATGGGCAGGACCGCCCTGCACGCGGCCGGGGCCATGGGCCGTTTGGACTGTATAAACCTGCTGCTCAACTACGGGGCCTCGGTCACCGACAAGGATGCCAGGGGGGAGACCCCCATGTCCATCGCCCGGCGCATGAACCGCAGACACAGCGAGAGGCGCATGTTCCTTTTCTACTGGATGACAAAGTCAGGGACGACGGACCCGAAGAAACTGCTCACGCACCAGGTTTCTCACAAGGTGAAGGGTGGCTTTGGCTCCAAGAAGGGCCCAATTTAGCTCCCACGGGCCACGTGTGCGCGTCGAAGCTGACTTGGGTCACTGTTCGGAGTTCAAGTCCACTGTGGCCCTCGATGAGCAGGAAGCCAAGAAAACATGGCAGTTCCTCTGAATCAGGTACTAAATCATCTGTCCTGTTCGCGCACAGCTTTGGGGGGGGGGGGTCGGTGAGTTTGCGCTCGTTCTGGAATCCATGACGGACTGAGCGGCCTCTGATGTAGCCTTTAATTTTGTGCTATTTGTGCATTGCCTCCGACAACGCTGCTTGGGGTGATGGGCACCAATTACCTTCTCTCCCGTCTGGAGACCATCTAATGCGTCAGCATAAGAGAAGTGATAGTGATAATGAGAATAGCACTGTTCCATCGTATAAAACCAGTGCCAGCGAATGTCGCGAGGTTGCGGGCCGTGCGGGCTGTGAATTTCGGCTTGTAAAACCCAGGAGCTACGTGCCGCCCAAGCTAGCGAGGTTCCGGAAGTTTTCCTGACCCGCCTCTGAGGGGTCTGCTGCTTGAGGGGTGGAGAAGTGAGGGGGGGCCAAGAGCAGAGAGAGCTTGGTTCTCCGGACACGTCCTCCGCGGGGTGCCTTACTAGTCTTGCTGAAGGCGATGTGTCGCCACCGGATTTGGAGGAGACAGCGTAAAGGATGCTGATGAGCTCGTGGAGGAGAGACTCTGAGCTGGCACCTTCTTTCCCTTTGTCCCGCCCCCGGTGGTTCGTTCTCCTTTCCCTACTAGAACCGCGAAAGCACCACCAGCCTTCCTACGCTTAGTTCCAGGCTCCGTACCTCGCAAGGGCTGTGCACCTGCAGGGGACCCAGCCTGCCACGTGTCTGAGCCCGGAGTAGGAGCAAGAGGGGAAGGTGGGGACCAGGGCGAGTGGACGTTCACACCCCTGTCTGAAGGGGGCGCCACGACTCAGCTCCAGAGGAGACGTGAGCCAAAGGCTGCTAGATCTTTCCAGAGCGTTTTGATACGATAAGTCCCGATTTAAAAAACAAACAAAAAAAATTAACGTTTATTTATTTTTGAGAGACAGAGCGTGAGCCGGGGAGGGGCCGAGGGAGAGGGAGACACAGAATCCGAAGCGGGCGCCAGGCTCCGAGCTGTCAGCACAGGGCCCCACGTGGGGGCTCGAACTCACCCACTGCCAAGATCGTGACCTGAGCTGGAGTGGGATGCTTAACTGACCGAGCCCCCCAGGCGCCCCAGATAAGTCCCGATCTTGAAGGGCTGGCCTGAATTTTTTAAAAATGGTGGCGTGGTACAGGAGGACTAGCAGATTGGAGGCACACCTATGGAACTGCCTCCCGTCGCCAAACTTCGCGTCACTGAGGAAAACGGCAGAAGCCACCAATGGCTCCTGGGAGACGCAGGGCTCAGAAGCCACAGGCCGGACGGCCGTGGGTCTTGCTGGGCGATGGGTACCCTCCACTCTCCCACCGCGCGGTTATGCGTGTTTCTCTCAAGCTCTATAGTCGGACACCTCTGGGGCCTGTGTGACGCTGGCCTCCCGACCGTGGAAGTTCTGTTTGTAAAGTGATGGAAAACGGCCCCGTGTCCCGGCTGCCCTTCTTCCCGCCGCGCACCCCGCTAACCGGATTCGGCTTTTAAATTAATTGGCTGCGTTTCCCGCTGTCATAACAAGGAAGATATGTGTTGACGATGTGGCTTTCCACTCAGGAGACGTGGCTGTACCCGGCTCAGCCACCTGTTTGACGAATAATCGTCAGACAAAAAAAAAAAAAAAAAAAAAAAAAAATACAGCTCAGCATCAGCTATGTCAAAACTGAGATCTTGTTTCTGGCAGACGTTCTCCAAAGCCAGTAGACAGATATTAAATAACCCCATCCAATGGGTCAATTCATTTAGCTAATGAGGTGTTGGCGGGGCGACTTGGGGACCCTTTTAACGTAACAAGTGGCGTGACTCAAAGCGATGTGTTTGCCAGCGGCTTTGTTTTGCTGTCTTTGTTGTTAGCAGAGCCAACTGCCTGACACTTGTCCCCGAAACTTTGGAGGCAGGCCCTGTATCTTCATATGCCCCCAATTCAGTTAAACACGTGGCCAGAAAAGGGGCAAGTTCCAAACTCCGTGGTTAACGTCCTGCTTCTTCTGTGGCAGGGGTCCTCTGTGCGCTCCCACGTGTCCCAGGGGGCCTTCATTTTAGGCAATCGTTAAAAAAAGTCTTTTAATGTTTATTTTTGGGAGAGAGAGAGAGAGAGCGAGCGAGCAGGAGAGGGGCAGAGAGAGAGGGGGACACAGAATCCGAAGCAGGCTCCAGGCTCCGAGCTGGCAACACGGAGCCCGACGTGGGGATTGAACTCACAAACTGTGAGACCATGACCCGAGCCAAAGTCGGATGGTCGACCGACTGAGCCACCCAGGCGCCCCTTAGACGTTCTTAGCGTACGGCCTCTTATATCCAAACAAGCCTGTATCACCCATTGAATAAAATATGTTCATGGCCATAGAAGAGATTGGTCACAATTGTGTTATGTTTTGTAGGTATTTCATTGAGCCTTTGATTTTTTTTTTTTTGGTCATACTTAGGAACTAACAGAAAAAAATTGTTTTGTGGGGTAGATTTCAAGCGTTTTTGTGGGACCCTGAAATCCACTTTGGCCCAGGGGACCGGGGGATGGTCCTCAGCGGTGAAGGAACTGTGGTCTGTGATCGCCCAGGCGGACCTCCCTTGAGTGTCGAAGGATGGGGACCTCTTGGAAAGGAGCTCTGGTTAGTCTTGTGGGTATAATATCCAGTTACACCCCCCTTGTCATTCTCCTTCGCGTCAGCCTGGAAACCAGTCCAGGCTGGGGAGCCCTCTGGAGAAATGCACGACTCACTAGAAGCAGAAAATGCCAGCGGGGCCAGCCCTACGTTTCCAGTCTCCTCGCCTGCCAGGATGCTTAGCGGGAGCAAATACCCCTCCTCCTACCTTCTCCCCTGCCCTGAACGAGTGATAATGAATTGCCCTTTCTTGGACACACGTTTACTTGTAAATTGCCTCAAATCTTTTCTGGAAGTCAATGCAGTACAACCCAGAAAGAGATCCCACACACCATGGGGGCTCAGAGGATAACTTGAGCATCCTGCCCAGGCCTGGCCGGGATGACCCAGCCTCCTAGCCATCCAGCCTCTGGTTCACCCTGCTGTGCTCCCATTGTCTCAGAAGCAGCTGAACAGAGGTGCTGAACTTTACTCTGCATCTGCTCTAATGGCCTGGTCTCCAGCATCCTCCAGAACCCGGATGTGGGCGCCTTGATCGGCCACTGCCTGGGTCTCTCCCTTGCCATTGAATCTTCCATGCATCTCAGCCCTGGATGCCTCCTCGCCTGAGGAGTATTCAGCAACCAGAGCTCCCCGGAAAGGCGGAAGGACATTCCCCCTGGTGGCAACGTGGGGGACTTTCTCGATGGCCTGACACTGCATTGAGCGACACTGAGACACAGGCTGAAAACGTGATTCCCTGTGCAAATTACTCCGAGTCCTGATTCCAACAAGGAGAAAGTGTGTTTGGTGTTAGTGAGCTTTTGACTCCTTTCTGAGCCTTGCTAATCCCCCCTTTTTATGTTTGTTTATTTCAGAGAGAGAGAGAGAGAAAGAGAGAGAGAGCATGAGTAGGGGTGGGGAAACAGAGAGAGAGGGGGACACAGAATCCGAAGCAGGTTCCAGGTTCCGAGCTGTCAGCACAGAGCCCGACGTGGGGCTTGAACTCACTAACTGCGAGATCATGACCTGAGCTGAAGTCAGATGCTCAACTGAGTGAGCCACCCAGGTGCCCCAAATGACTTTTTAAAAAAAATTTTTCAATGCTTATTTATTTTTGAGAGAGAGAGAGAGAGACAGAGACAGAGACAGAGCATGAGCAGGGAGGGACAGGGAAAGAGAGGGAGACACAGAATCTGAAGAAGGTTCCAGGCTCTGAGCTGTCAGCACAGAGCCCCACACGGGGCTCAAACTCACAAACCACGAGATCATGACCTGAGCCGAAGTCAGATGCTCAACCGACTGAGCCACCCAGGCGCCCCACTCATCTCCCCTTTAAAAATGCACAAAGGGCAGGCTTCTGCAGGCCAGAAGATTTTGCTAGGATTGAAAGCCATGGGCTTGTCTTCAGGATATTTGTGAGTCGGGATTCTATTCCTCTCTCCGCTCCTAACTACTGTGTGACCTCGGTGCAAACTGTCACCTCCCAAAGGCCTCCGCTTTCTTTGTCCGTCACAGGCCCCTTCTGTCTCCATCCTAACCTAGCCGTGTTTTTCAGATGAGGGGACCGATGTGAGCCGTGCGCTCAGGGCCCGGAGCCTTGTCCGTGTGGCCGGCTGGGCTCACAGCCTGGCGGGTCCGGTCTAGAACTTTCCCCCGCCACTGGCTGCGTGTCCCGGGGCCAAGCAATTGCCCCTCTCCGAGCCTCAGCGTCTTCGTCGGTAACATTTGGGTAATAAAATCTGCCCCTGTCATCACTGGAGGGATTAAATGCCTGGCACAGAGCAGACACTTGAAAAATAGTGGCAATTAGTATTATTATTACCACCAGCACTTAATTTGCTTAAAATGTTTACTCACCGGGAATCAATACGCTCCCGGTTTCCAGATAGCCTCATAAATTTTCCGCAAACCTGATACAGTAAGAGTCTCCATCCAGAACTAATAATTCCCAAAGTGGGAGATTATAATTGCCCTGAAACTTGCTGATTTTGGTATTAAGTACAGGGCTTCCTCAGCAACTTCTAGAAAGTCGTTCTGAATTGAAAACTGCGGGGCCAGTTCCGCAGGAGAGAGAGAGAGAGAGAGGCAAAAAAAAAAAAAAAAAAAAAAAAGGCTCTGAGATGAGAGGAAAATTCCAGCCGCTCAGCTCGGCCTCCGCAGGGCCGCCCTGACGACGCGAGCATCCAGCAGAGGGCACAGAAACCCATTAACATTTAGAAAAACGCTGGTGTTTGTGTTCCCTGGAAATGTCAGAGATGCTACAGATCCTGCACCGCACTGGAAACTCGAGAGCAGGGCTCAGTGACGGGGGCGCGCAGACGGGCTTTTCTGCCCCAAGCCCCGCGCTTGTCTGCGAACGTGCGTGTCCGCGCACCCGCGCGCTCTGAGCGGGGGGTGCGGGGAGTGACAGCCCCCCTCACATCCTCGAAGGATCGGTGGACCCCTGCCCGACAGGTTCCAAAACCTGGGCCACGTAACGAGGCCCACCATGCCAGTTGTCAGATCACATCCGTGTCTCAGTCTGGAGTCACCTGCTACCCTGCGGTTGGGCCCGGCCACGTGCAATTGGGAAGACGAGAAATACCGACCACGTCTGGCGCCGTGACGGGCGCGGGCTTGTGCGTGCACGCGCAGGTGGCCGGGGCGGGGGGGGGGGGGGGGGGACCTGGGAAGTGGCTTCTCTTCCCCTGCACGGGGGAGCCGTTCGGTTCCGGTGACCCTGCAGCATGACGATCCCACAACAGGTGCTCTCACTGCCCACGACTCAGCCCCGCTACCCTACTTTCGCGCCTCCACTCTGCAGAGACGGAGCCCCAGAACGTAATGAGACGGGTGTGCGAATGTTCGCGAGGGCCTTCACGGTGGCGAGTGCCGGAGACGCTCCAAATGCCCACCAGTGAGGGTGACAGTGACACGCTGTGCAGCAGTTAAGAAATGATTTGTGTGGACGGGCCAAGGCACGGCCGGGAGGAGTGTGATGTGTCAGTAAGTGAAAAACAGCAGGTTGCCCGGGAGACGTGCATGAGATCATTGAGTTACAATTTTAAAAAGGAGGCACCTCCAGTAAATGTGCGTATACGTTTACTTGAGCAAAAATAATGATGTCAAAGATCTAGCTCCTACGGTTGCCTACTTCAGGGCAGCGAGGTTGCTTTTTACATCTCGAAATTGCTACAGCCAGTGTTTCTCTCTCTCTTTTTTCTTTATTATGGTGAAATACACATGATGTACAATTTGTCTTTAATGATGTTTTGCACGTTTGCCGTGGGGTGCAGCCATCACCATTATCTAGTTCTAGAACGTTCCATCACCCTAAAAAGGAACACAGGACCCATTCACACGAACAGTCTTTCCCCCATCTCCCCATTCCCTCTAGCCCTGAACAATCACCAATTTAATTCCAGTCTCTCTGGATTTGCCCATTCTGGATATTTCATATAAATCGAGTCGATATGGGGCGCCTGGGTGGCTCAGTCAGTAAAGCGTCCGACTTCGGCTCAGGTCATGAACTCAAGGTTTGTGAGTTCAAGCCCCAAGGAGGGCTCTGTGCTGACAGCTCAGAGCCAGGAGCCTGCTTCGGATTCCGTTACCTCTCGCTCTGTCCCTGTCCTGCTCGGGCTCCCTCTGTCTCTCTCAAAAACAAACATTAAAAAAATTTTTTAAAAATCTAGTCAATACGTATCCGGCTTTTTAGCCTGATGTTTTTGGAGTTCATCCACATCATAGCATGTGTCAGTACTTTGTTCCTATCTCTGGCTGAATAATACCTGATTGCTGTCCCTTCATTAGTTGATGGGCATCTGGGTGGTTTCCAGCTTTGACTCTTGTGGATGCTGCTGCTGCTGTAAACATGAGTGTATAAGGGTTTTTGAGGATCTGTTTTTAATTCTTTTGCGTATACACCTAAAAGGGGAACCGCTGGGTCACGAGGTAATTCTGTGTTTAACGGCACATGTTACATTTGTAATTAAAAACATACCAAAAAAAAAAAAAAAAAAAAAAAAAAAAAAGAAAAGAAGGGAAGAGAAATCGCCACAGGAGCTCTCGGAAGTTTGAGAGAGTAATCATTTATTGAGCACCTATCCCAGGCCAGACAGTTTGCATGCATTATCTCATTGAGCCTTTTCAGCCATCCCCTGAGAGTCAGAGGTCTTCAACCTTCAGTCACACGGCAGGCTTATAAAGGCACAGATTGATGGGTTCCACCTCCCAGAAGCCCTGGATTCAGTGGGTCGGGGGCAGAGCCCGAGATTTCTAACACACACCCAGAGATGCTGGCTTTGAGTGGCCCTGAGCCTAGTCTAGTCCGTGTTCCTTTTGCATTGAGGAAACTGAGGCGCAGAGAAGTCAGCAACCTGCCCAGGGTCACACAGCACGTAAATGGCAGCGTGAAGGTACCTGACCTAGGTCATGGTGGTAACAAGCACCTGACGGTGTTAACCTCTCTGATCCCAGGACACGCTTCTTCTCCAGCGTCGAGCCAGCCTGCCTGGTGGCTGTGACCTTGGTTACCCCCCCCCCCCAAGACCCCCTTTCCCTGTTTGTAAAACGCAGAAAATACTGGCCCTCATTTTCAAAGCATTACAGGAGTGTTCGCCCAGAGCCCTGCTGGGCCCCACCAGGCAGCGCAGAGCTCCGGATGGAGGAGCAGGTAATCAAACCTCGGGGCGACCTCGGGGACAGGCCCCTGGGGGTTCCCCAGCGCCTCCCAGCGTCGGCCGGGCGCTCCCGCCAGGTGGCGCTGCTGCGCGCTGTCGGCTCAGGGGGGCGGGCGCGGCGGCCAGCAGGTGTCGCAGCGAGACCGCGGATCAACTCTGGGCGCCGGCAACGTCCTTTGATCCAGACTGAGCGCCTCAGGGGCCCCCCAGAAACTGTAGACCAGGTTGCATTCCTTCATTTTCTCCTCTCTCGAGACCATTATGCCCCAAGGGCTTTCCATTCTTGATTCTTTCATGCTGCTTTGATCTGTGTATAGTATAGAATATGTTTTAAAAACCTAACTTTATGTAACTAGTACTTTCGCGGAAAGTTAACATAAGAATTCAGAAAGAAATACGGTGCTCCCGCTCAAAGATTCTTCCTCCAGGGCCTCACGAATTATGGGCGAGGGGTCAGGGATAAGAGCCAGCCAGCTTTAGAGATAAATTCCATTTTTCTTTTAAACCCCCCAAAGGAGGAAAAGTCCAGGACCCTCCCTGCAGTTCTAATGAACGTTTTAAATAATGTCTCTATCATCAAGGAGGGGCTGCAACAAGAAAAGCAAGAAGGGGTGGTGCTAATTTAGGTAGGTTGCAACCCAGGATCCTCAATGTTATCTCTCCCCACCCCCCACCCCCCAATCAAAATATATGCCCCAGCCTGCAGAGAAGGGCTGAGCCTGAAATGAACCCACACTGGCGTTATTTTTTACCAAATTACATCTTCAAAGAACTTTATGATTTACTTCCCCCCGTAGCAAACTGCCGTATATTTCCTACCTGTTTCACCTCACACGTGGTTTAGGAATTGTACTGACATAATGAAATAAATGTATCAGATTTGCTATTGCCGGACCTACAAAGGATCTTACTTGCTTCTTTTTTTAAAAAATAGGTTTTTTTTTTTACATTTATTTATTTTTGAGAGATAGAGCACAAGCAGGGGAGGGGCAGAGAGAGAGGGAGACACAGAATCCGAAGAGGGCTCCAGGCTCCAAGCTGTCAGCACAGAGCCCGATGCGGGGCTAGAACTCACGAACCGTGAGATCATGACCCGAGCTGAAGTCGGACGCTTAACTGACTGAGCCACCCAGGCGCCCCATAATCTTACTTGCTTCTTGTAAGGACCCTGGGAGTTGTTAGTATCTCCACCCCGGGGAGACAGAGGCTTGGATAGACAAAGCTACTTCCTTTGAAAAGAAATGAATTGGTACCCAGCAGCTTGAGCGTTAGACTTCGGACAGCGATAGGGGAGGTGTCTGATGTGCATTCAACACATTTGGTGGTGGAACTTCAGGTGCTAGAAAGTTCCTCTAGGCTCTAGGTCCCTCTGGTTGGGGGTCATGGGCAATGGTTTCGTTGCTGCCCCACTATTGCCCTGCACACCCGCCCGATCGACTTCCCCTGCCTGCCTTGAGCAGTCACCAGACCCTTTGTCCATTTTCTGCTTTTAGTCAACAGCCATCTTTTGCAAATCTTTAAAAGCCCAGCCTGGTGCAAATAGAGACTGCAATCTCCGGAAGCCCCCTCTGCCGGCTCAGGGCTGACCCAGGCTTGCCAGGGGCTCTGCTGGTGGCCGTGGGCTGTGTGCCTTCGTTCTCTGTCCCCCACTCCTGCCCACTTGCCCAGCTGTTTCTGATGTCTGCGGGGTGGGCCCGGGGTTGCAGGGCGAAGGCAGAAGGCGGCATGTGACTCTCCCCTGGCTGCCAAAAGTCCTCTGTTGGGGTTTCCAGGCACTGAATAGGTGTTTGGAGACCCCTCCTGCTGACCTCATAAAACCCGCCCTCCTCCCTCTGACTGTCCACCACCTGGCCTCTGTGGGTCCCACGGGCAGGCAAGACTCTTGGGTAGGGGGAGGCTTTCCAGATGGGACCTGCCCCCTTGCCTGCCTCCTATGTGTTCACTTGGCCCCTGGGAAAACCATCCTTGTCGTTTTCCTCCCAGATTCTTGAAGTACGGTACGGTCTGCTCCCATGAACCAGGTCTCTAACCGGCCTGGTAAATATTCCCCGGGGTGGGTGAGATGTCAGTCTCCCTTGGGACAGCCCAGACCCTGTCAAGGTGTCTCTAGATGCTTTTCACTTGGCTTTCGGTGGTGGGGAGAGTGGGGGAGATGCCTAGAGCCCCCTACAGGAGGACAACTCCCTCCAAAGAGATCCTCACTCCCCATGCTGAGCTTCTAACCTTCTGGAAAACAGAGGCTAGCTATTTTCTTTGGAACGGGGTGTGGGTCTCTGAAGTGGCTTTGGCCGTCGCTTAGCAAGTACGGATGTCACCTGAATGATAAGTGCCTCTCTTTGGAAGATGGGGACACCTGACTTCCTGTCTGCAGCCGTGTTCCTCGGCTGAAATTCCAAGAAAGCGGGAGACATCCTATTCGACGTTCTGAGAAACCGTGGCAAAGCCAGTCCGTCCCTGCCTCAGGAACCTGCCGTTTTGGGGGCCGTGGTCCAACAAACACAGCAGAGGAGACAGGGCCAGTTGACTGGTGCCTCAGAGGCTGTCCCAGTGTGACCACTCCGGGCTGGGCTTGGCTGGAGCCGCTCTGCCCCACAGGCCTCTCACCCTCCTTGGCCGAGCAGGTTGGCTGGGCGTGGTCTTGCCATGTCACCAAACTGGTGGAGCCCCTTGGAGGTACCAGCTCAGAGCCACCAAATGATGACCCCTGATAACAGATCATGGAACAGGCAAGTCAAGTTTCAAGTCGAGGGGCGAGAAATTAACCCCACCCCTGATGAGGCCGTGGCAGGGGCTGGATGCTGAGAGGGGTGAAGACTTGGGGCCGATGTCTTACTCCCTCACAGACGCCCTCGTCTCGATTTTGTTCCGAGAGCAAGGGGGAGTGACTGAAGGCTCAGGAGGGGGGCTGATGTGAGCTACCTGCCGGTTTTAAGAGACTAGTTTGTGGGAGGCAAGAGTGGAAGCCAAGAGGTTGCTGATGTCCAGGTGAGAGAAGGCGGTGGCTGGACTGGGTTGTGATGGCAGGTTCCGGAGATAGGAGCTTGGGAATGGGGGGGACGCGAGGGTCAGAGACAGAGCACCGAGCCGTCCAGTGTGTGGTGAGGCTGTTTTCCAAGGAGGGGAAAGCCGAGGAAAGGGAAGGGCTGTCGCGACCGTCACGGGCGCTTCTGTGTCTGCCGGGGCGTTCGTTTCCGGGGGCTGCTGTGGACTCGGCGGTTCTCCCGGTTCTGGAGGCCAGAAGTCTCAAGTCAAGGCACCAGCACGGCCGACCTCCTCTCGTGGCTCCAGACATCCGCCGGCTCGTCGCTGCCCCGACTCCAGTCTCTGCGCGGCCTCATTCTGTGTGTCTGTCTGTGCCCGCTTCTCTTATAAGGATTTGTCATGGGGTTTAGGGCCCCTCGACTCCACGATCTCGCTTCAAGACCCTTCCTCGCATCTGCAAAGACCCTTTTTCCGAAGAAGGTCACACTCACAGGTTCCAGGTGGACTTATCCTCCACCCCACCCATCCCAGCGGCTCTGTGGGGGGGGGGGGGGGGGTATCGACCACTGGTCCACGGGGACGTCGGGCACAGATGGCTGGGGGGGGTGGGGGGGTCGCAGGGGGCTGTCAGCCAGCAGGTGGAGTCAAGAGGAAACTACAGAGAGAGGAGGCTTTGGATGGGACAGAGCAGCAGTTCGGACGGAGCTGAGGGGCTCCCAGAGAGTTCAGGGAAGGGGGGGGAGGCTGCAAAGAAGGAGGAGAGCAGGTGCGGGGGGAGGGGGGCACGGAGGGGGGAGACTCTGAGGGTGGAGGGCGTGGTCTTTGGAGCCGAAGGCTGCCGAGAAGCCCAGCCAGCTGGCGGTGGAGAGAGAACGTGGCACCATGAGTGTCCCTGACAAGGCCACCTTCAGTGGCACGCGGGGGGCTGGACTCCTTGCCAGCGCGGTTGCAAGGCCGGCAGCCAACCCGGAGGAGAGGGGCCTGCGGGTGAGGACAGCTCCTTCCGAAAGTTTGGCCCCACGGTGCCCCAGGAGGTGCTGTTTTAAAGCCGGGAGCCAGGGGGCCCGGTTCACGTGTCGAAGGGAAGGGTCTGGCGGACCGTGGGGCAGGGAGGGGAGCGGGCCCCAGGGGAAGTTCTCGGGGGAGCCGGGCCCTCCGAGAGGCCCAGGGATGGAGGGGCTACTGCTTCCTGCGGGCCCAGGGGTCCGCGGAGGCCCCTCCCCCTCCCCGCCCAGGCCCGGATCCCCGGATACGGCGGAGCCTGTCCCGCAGCCACGCTTTTAACGCCTGGTTAGTACAGAAAAGTCTAAGCGTGAAGCAAACAGGGGCGCCTGGGTGGCTCACTTGGGTTGAGCTTCCGACTCTTGATTTCGGCTCGGGTCACGAGCCCAGGGTGGTGAGTTTGAGCCCCGGGTCAGGCTCCATGCTGACCGCGTGGAGCCTGCTTGAGACTCTCTCTCTCTCTCTCTCTCTCTCTCTCTCTCTCTCTCCCTCCCCCTCTTCCCTATGCTCTCTCTCTCTCTTTCTCAAATGCAACAAATAAGCAAGCGCGAAGACAACAGAACCCGCAGATCCATCCGCTTCCTCCGTAGAGCCGTCTGGCCAGGGTCACGGGCACGCTCCCGAACCGCGTGGTCCGCGTCTTCTGAGGACGCGGGCAGTGCCACTGTGATGCCCTAACAGACCAACAAAGCTTCCCCGTGGCCTCTGTGGTCCCTTGCTGCGGCTGCCGTGGCCGCCGTGAACGACCACAGTGACGCAGGGGCTTAAAACAGCACCGACTCGTTACTTGTCCACTCCGGAGGTCAGAAGCCTGAAACGGGTCCACCGGGCTGAACCTCCAGGTGTCGGCAGAGCTGGCTCCCCCGGAGGCTCTAGCGGGGAGTCCGCCCCCTCGCCTTTTCACCTTCCGGAGGCGCCTGCACGCTTTGGCTCGTGGCCGCCTTGCCCGTGGCATCTCCCTGCCCGCCTCTCGTGGCCACATCTGCTCTCTCGCGGGCACACCCTCCTCCTCGTCCCCGTGAGAAGCGTCACACTTCGACGGGGTCGGGGTAACTCCCCCTCTCAGGGTTCACGGCCGCAGAGGCACGTTGCACGTAAGAACCCGTCCCAGGTCCCAGGGCATCTCTAGGGGCCGTCTGCCCGCTGAGCAAAGTGCCTAGTGGCCAGTCTGTGTGCGGATGGCCCCAGTTGCCCCCAAATGTCTGTTACAGCCGTTCCATACTGGGCTCTCTTCATCTGGTCATTGCGTGTGCTTGCTCTGTCTGGAGTCCTTTTATTTTATTTTATTTTATTTTATTTCATTTTATTTTATTTTATTTTATTTTATTTTATTTTATTTTATTTTTTTAGGTAGGCTTCATGCCTGGCGTGGAGCCCAACGCAGGGCTTGAACTCAAGACCCAGAGATCAAAACCTGAGCTGAAGTCAAGAGTTGGACGCTTAAAAAATAAAAAAAAAAAAAAAGTCGGCTGCTTAACTGATGAAGCTACTCGGGCACCCCCCTGAGTCCCTTTTTTTTTTTTTTTAAACTTAAAAAAAATTTTTTTTTAATGCTTATTTTTGAGAGAGAGAGAGAGAGACAGAGAGAGAGACAGAGCACAATCAGGGGAGGGGCAGAGAAAGGGGGAGACACAGAATCCGAGGCAGGCTCCAGGCTCCGAGCTGTCAGCACAGAGCCCGATGCGGGGCTGGAACCCACAGACTGTGAGATCGTGAGCTGAGCCGAAGTCCCACGCTCAACCAACTGTGCCCCCAGGCGCCCCTATCAGCTAACTTTAATTCCCAGGTAGAGAATGTACCAGACACCCCCAGTGAGGCAGCGTTTGAGCTTTGGCCGGGCTTCCAGTGCATTCCAGGACGCGGGTCTTCCCTCCACACCTTCTAGAACTCCGTTACTCCAAGTATACTCCCTGGACACGCAGCATGCCTTCACGCAGGAGTGTGTTGGGCACACAGATCTCGGTTCCTGCTGAGTCAGTGTGCGTTTCAACAAACCCCAGGACATTTGCATGTGCATGACCACTCGAGCACCTCTCTCAGAAATTTCCCATCCCCTTTTGCACAAACATAGCACTGCCTCAGGGAAACCTCAGCACCAGGCTTGGTGAGTGTCTGATCCAAGCCCTCCAACCGGAAGACACGGGAAAGCAACTTAAAAAAAAAAAAATTCCATGGGGCGCCTGGGTGGCGCAGTCGGTTAAGCGTCCGACTTCAGCCAGGTCACGATCTCGCCGTCCGTGAGTTCGAGCCCCGCGTCGGGCTCTGGGCTGATGGCTCAGAGCCTGGAGCCTGTTTCCGATTCTGTGTCTCCCTCTCTCTCTGCCCCTCCCCCGTTCATGCTCTGTCTCTCTCTGTCCCAAAAATAAATAAATGTCGAAAAAAAAAATTAAAAAAAAAAATTCTGTTCTGTGCCATTTGTGGCACACGTAGGCATCAGGGCTGGGCAGCTGGCCTCCACGGACATGTGTGGTCCAGCCTGACCTTCAGACTCTGCTCCATGCAGATGATCACTAAACCCTCCCTTGGATGTTTGCGGGGTCCTGCCTGCTCCCGCTGTCTCTGGGCCACTTCCCTTCTATTCTCTGGGACAGTGGGATCATTGAGCTGCTCCCCTAGTATCTGGAGCAACCTGGGGGCCCGGGAGGCCACACGACCCTAGCCAGTTACTCCCATGACATCCTGGGGCTAACCCCCGGTGGGGAGCCAGCACCCTTCTGCTGCCCCTCCTTCTTGCCACAGCAGCTTGTGTCCTCTGTGCCTTAGAAACCCTGGGCAAGCCGCATCCTTGTGAGGGCCTTGTCCTTTTCCCAGGGGCTTCTTCCTGAAAAGAGGACCCCCTCCCCCTAGCAATCCCCTCCTGGAGAAACTTCGCCCATGTCAGGGATGGATGAGGTGGAGTCAGTTTTCTACGAAGACTATTTTTCTCCCCAGAACTGCTCCCGGTTCCACAATCCCCGATAGCTCCCCGCTTCTCTGAGGATGAGACTTTTGACATCCCAAAGCCGAGAACCGATTCTGGTTTTCCTCCTCTTTGCAGATCACAGCCCCCCCTCCCCCCGACCCCTTCTCAGAGGCAATGGCACCAAATGCTGGCTCCCCACCCTAGGAGAGGGTTCATGATGGGGGGAGGAAGCAGAAGGGAAAATATTCCTCGGATGTAGATTGAAGTTTTGACTCGGGGCGGGGGGGAGCTCATCTTTTTGGACTGCTGTAAACTGAGCTTAGGTCATCGATCAGCGGTTCCAGGACACTCGGTCCTCACATGGCCTGATGACACAGGACGCGTGTACCTATTTTGGGGGCCGGGGTGTCACAAGAGGCTTTGGCAAGGCCAAGGACCCCAGTATCTGAGCTCCTTTTTGTTTTTTTTAAATTTTTTTTCAATGTTTTTTATTTATTTTTGGGACAGAGAGAGACAGAGCATGAACGGGGGAGGGGCAGAGAGAGAGGGAGACACAGAATCGGAAACAGGCTCCAGGCTCCGAGCCATCAGCCCAGAGCCCGACGCGGGGCTTGAACTCACGGACCGCGAGCTCGTGACCTGGCTGAAGTCGGACGCTTAACCGACTGCGCCACCCAGGCGCCCCTCTGAGCTCCTTTCTAAGGTTACCCCAGTCCTTACCGCTTTCCCCTAGTCCTGCCACCCAGTTTACACAACTTGTGGGCGCCTGAAGGCATTCAGCACCAGATAACTGGTTCGAGCTTTTGATAAGGTTTCTCCTTGCCTAAAGGCATTTCCAAGTCTGCTTAAAGAGAGGGCGGGGGGGGGGGGGGGAAAAACACGGAGACAGCAAATAATATTTGAATAACTGTTGCTGCCGTGACCTGCTGGTGATTTATGTTGAGAAAGGCTATAGATTGGGCAAGGCGTCCTGCCGTCCGCCTCCTCCAGGAAGTTTAGAATTAGAACCAGAGGATATGATTCTATTGAGCCTTTGCCAGAGAAAGTTCAAGAGGGAAGGCCTTGACCTCTTATATTTGGCTTCAGACCCCATGACCCTGCTTCTGGAAGGAAAAACTCCTTTTGGAATCTTTTTCTTTTTCTTTCCTTTTTTTTTTTTTTTTTTTAAAGCAAAAGTTTTGCTAAATCCTTGGGAACAAGAAACCCCGACATCCTGTTTTCATATGTCCGGAGACCAAAAGATAAGGATCTGGTTTAGACCCTGATCCTGGAGTAGTAAGACACAATTCATACAGGGCACCTATGTCCTTCGCCCCCCCTTCCCAGGGCCCGTTTCTGCTCGGGTTTACGCAGAGCCTTCGTAGTTGGTGAAAGTTTTCTTTCCCAGGGGGTCCTGAGGTCAGGGCCAGCCGGGGCGCTCCGGGAGCAAGGATGGGGGCCCCTTTGGGAAGGGAGAGCGTGCCTAGGGCGTCCAGAGGGTCCGGCACATCTCGGCTCAGCTTGGTCATTTGGATGCTGACTCTGGCTTGCCCTGCAGCGAGGCCGGCCCGGGAACTTGGGAGGTGGGGGGCACTGCCGTGCAGAAGCAGGATCTCAAATCACCCCCGGAGTGTCGGCGTTCACCAATCAGACGCCTCTTCCGGCTGAACCGCAGCCAGTATTGATTGCATGGAGGCCTGATAATAGATCGGGTCGATAATCAGTTGGGGATTAAAGCAGGCACGAGGGGCGCTGGTTACAGCAAACGTCTAAGGTTCAGGCATCGACTGGGAGCGGAGCGTCATTTTACGACGGTGCCAGTTTGCTGATGATGTGAAATAGTGAGGTGGCAGCCGCTTGGAGGAGCGGGCCAGATGCCCTTTAAATTACCCGACCACGCGCACGGGCTGATGAGCCGCGTATGCAAGTTCATTGCCGGGCCGCCTTTCGGTAGGGAGGTTGAGGCCTGGAAGCCACCAGCTGCACTGTCCCCAGATCGTGCGGAATACTGTTCGGACGGTGCCCAGCCCAGGGCCCCGGCCTCTCTGTGGCCCCCGTGCCCGCCCCGTCTCCAAGGCCTGTGGCACAGCTGTCCCAGGCCCCACCACCCAGTCTCATCCCGCTGGGCAGTGTCTCGTGTCTCCCTGCTGCCCTCCCTTCTCCTCCCAGCCTTCAGAATAGTCTCTGAAAGCAAAATTGTGCTGATATCTCTCCTCTGTTGCAGACCTTCCATGACCCCTCCCCCGCCCTCGCTCTTCAAAGGAAGTCAAGACTCCCGACCGAAGGCCTCAAGACTCTTCCTGCCCCACCAAGTGCGTGTGGGTCTTGCTCTGGGCCACATTCCTCTCCTCCGCGACTTCTTTTATTCGCTCCCTTCATCAGGCCCTTTGCACATGCTGTTCCCTCTGCCTGGACGCTCTTTCTGGCTGTCGTCGTCAGGTTGACCCCACCTACTCTCCCCCTCTGCGGCCGCGTGGCTGCTCTCCCAGCAGGCCCCTCGCCGTTGGCCTGGCACGGTCCTTAGAGCACCCCTTACTTGTCACAACGAACTATTTACGCCGCCATCATTGTTCGGTTTCCGTCTCAGTGCGGGGAGCTGCCTGAAGGAAAGGCCAGCATCTCAGCTGTTTGGACACCGCATGGGTGTCTTTGTGGGGGGGATGGTGGCATCTAGAAGGCAAACCTCAGAAACAGGACGGGCAGTGGAAGGAACGCGTCACAAAAGGCCACATATTGTAGGATTTCATCGGTATAAAATGTCCGGTGCAGGCAAACCCGGAGACAGAAAACACATCAGTGGTTGCTTGGGAAGGAGGCGTGGCGGAGGGGGGGCGTGGCGGAGGGGGCGTGGCGGAGGGGGGGCGTGGCGGAGGGGGCGTGGCGGAGGGGGCGTGGCGGAGGGGGGTGCTGGTGACAGCTCCTGGGAATGGAGCTTCCTTTTTGGGGTGACAAAAACACTCCACAATGAAATTATGGCAATGGGTGCGTGAGTCCGTAAAAATACCCCAAACCGTTGAATTGTATAAACACATTGAAATCGTAGACTTGAAATAGGTGCTCTTTGCGGTACGTGAATAATAGCTCCGTGAAACCGTGTTTCTTTAAGGCAGCCGGCAGAGAGTTAACGCCTGAAAGTTTGTGGACTTAAAGACAGAGAAATTCTCTGTCGGGTGTTGGGAGAAGCAGACGGGCTGCACGACCCTCAGGCGGGAAGGAGCAAGGCCAAGGCCTTTCCCCCCCTTCCCAGGGGCTGCTGTCTTCGTCCCCCATGGGGGAGGCGAGCTCTCCTCCGGCTGGCGGCTGGGTGGCACCCAGTGCTGATCTCCACGGGGTCTGTGCTGTCTGTGTTTTTGGATCCTTCCCAGCCCAACGCCTCTCTAGTCCTGTTCCTTCTGCAAACAGGACGAACGAATCCTGCTCGTGGGCCTGACCTTTCCGTCTCTCACTGGCCGGTGGGGGGGGGGGGGTCCGGGGGGGGGGACTTTCATTGCCTAGTATCATCGAGATGTGCCCTTGCCACCTGGGTCCCCAGGAAAGCCCAGACATTTCTGGGGGATTCCGCGTTGTCACACATGGCCTCCCGAACGGGTCTATCTGCTGGCCGTCACTGCCCTCTGCTGGTGTCCCTGGGCGCTGCCAGGGCGTCCACTGTCTCTGGGCTGCGGGGGAGGGGAGGACGAGACCCTGAGCGCTCCTGTCATGCTGTCGGGGTCCCCAGCAGTGCTGACTGGGCCCAGCGTCTTACAGAGTTTCTAGGGAGGCTGCTACTTCCGACGTGATGGTGCAGCTCACCTGTTCTCCTTCCCTCTCTGATTCAGACTCTGGGCCGGCGGAATTTTCTTTCTCAGTGTTAAAATCACGAGGGCTGTTCCGGCTGCCATGCGTACTTGCTCTGCGCCAGGCGCCGTGCTAAGACCCTGGGGTCCACATCCCCCCAAGGCTGCTGCTGTCACCTCCACCCTCTACAGGAAGACCCCCCTGAGGCTCAGGCAGCTCGGGGAGGAGCTGGGATTCCAATCCAGTCTGTCCCACAGAGGTGGCTGAATCCTGGGCTAGTCCAAGCTGGGGCCCCGATCCCCCGACCCACCGCAGGGAGCCATGGTGACCCCAAGTGTCTGTGGTTATCCTGTCCGTTCTTTGCCTCGGATCTGCGTCTCCCTTCTGCTTCCCTCTCACACTCAGCTCCACACCCTCTGCTCCCCCCCAACCCCCGCCGTGTGTCTGTGTGTCTGTGTATTTGTGTATCTGTGTGTGTGTGTGTGCCCACGTGCATGTCTGTGATTGCACACGTGTCTGTAGGTGTGTGTGTGTGTGTGTGTGTGTCTGTGTTTGTCACCCCTGGTGAGACACCAGTGTGGCCAGAACAGGGGGGGGGGGCGAGGGTGTGGCCAGGGTGGGGGACCCAGATGATGGGGCCAACTCTGCACAGCGACCCACAGGCCTTGGAGGAGGGGCTCCCCTAGACAGGCAGTCCCCCCAGATGCAAGGTAGCCACTCTGGAGGGGGGCAGGCAGTTCCGTGCCCTTGGCCGAGAACAGGGGTGCTGGGCGGGGCCTGCCACCCTCCGAGGACGGTGTCTGTGCCCCAACACGCAGGCACTTTTTCAAGCCTACGTGACTACCGGCCGCTGGCTCCTTTGAAGCAGAGCTTCTCTGGGGAGTTTCCTGCATGTGACCCTGAATGGCATGTGGGGACCTCGGAGCCACGGTGGGATGCTGTCCGCGTGCCTGCCGGCCAGCGGGCCCCCCGTGTCCTCCTGGGAGATGCTCAGTGGTCCGTTCCGGGGGCAGCGAGGAGGGCACACGTCCCCCCAGACTTTGTTTCAGGCGGCTCATTTGTCCCTAAGGGCTGTCTGTGACAGCGAGGAGTATTTATCTCTATACGGGAGGAGGCGGAGGTGTCTCTCTCGAGAGCGGGACGACAGTGTTTTACTTAAAGAAGAAAATCCCACAGGACCAAAACGGGGAGTTTGGGAGCTGTTGTCAATCATCTGGGTCAGTTCTGGGGAAGATGCCCCGAGTCCCCCGTTTGGAGGTGGCTTCCCTTGGCACATGCCCCAGAGGGCCCCGCCTGGCGACCAACTCCCTGGGCCGCCTGTGTCCAACAGTGGCCGCCTCTGCTCCCCTGTCCTCCCCACGGAACAGGATTGCGTCTCTCTCGTCTGAGTGCGTGAATGAATGACAGAAGTTCTCTGCCTCAATCCGACATCTTGGGTGTAACTGACAGAAAATCCACTCAAACAGGCTTTGGTCCCCATTGGACACTGTTGGCTCACGAAACAGAGAAGTTCAGGGGTACCACCGGCTCTAGAGGCTCCAGGGAATCCAGTGGCATCACCAGATTATTCTCTCTGTTCCTCTCACAGCTCCGTTAATCTCTGCTTTCACGTTTGTGTCCCTCTTTTCCTGAGGTTGGGTCTCTCCCTGTATTGGGACAATGGTGGCAGGAAGCTCCAGCTTACCTGCCCTTCACAGCTCAAGAAAGAGAAATTCTCTTAGCATAAAGTCCCAGGGAAGTCTCTGATTGGCCCACTCAAGTCACATGCCCAGCAGGATGACTCCATTATGGTTGGCCAGCCTGGTTCACGGTCCGTCCCCTACACGTGTTGGGAATGGGGTACCAGTCACACCTGGGACCTCTCCTGAAGGAGAGGGTGTGGGGTAGGAAGAATAAATTTTTCTATTCATTAAATTCTTTTACGGTTAAAAAAAAAGGGGGGGGGGCAACATCTCTTTTCCTAAGTTGGCCTAGTTTGGGAACCAAACTTGATGTGTGGCTTTTCATCAAAGTTTGAGACCTTTTCACAACTCTTGTGATATATGGAACTTAAAACACAAAAAAAACCAAAAAAACAAAATTAAAGTAAAAAAGTAGAACTTGACAGTAATTTGCTGTCCGCGCATTTTAGCTTTTAGCTGTCCATACACTAAATGAGTATATATCATTAACTCAAAATGTGGCCCCCAAATGGGCTCTCTCTACCATTATGGTCGAGAATTAGGTTCCTGGGACACATTACCCCAAATATCAGTGGGGACAGTAAATGGACAAGATCCATATCCCTATGGGCTGGGGAATGAGAAATGTATGGCTGGTCATTAAAACCCTTAGTTCAGGGATATTTTTTTTTCCATTAACACAACTGAAATTGTGTTGAAAGCCAAGTTGTTATCTCTGGGAGTTTCAGGGACGAGCCGGGGAAGATGTGTGGGTTTTTGCACCTGAACCAAGAGGTTTAGGGGAGTCTGGAGGGGCCTTGGCCTTGCTGCCTGTGGACGCTTGTGATTCCAGCAGAAGGGCCCAGGGCCGCCTCCACGTCCCCGCCGTTTGCGGATTCCTGCGGTCCTGGAAACTTCCTCCAGGTGTGTCTAGAGTAGTCTGAACAGGATGGTCTTCAGGCCAAATGTGGTTGCTTTGTGTCCTGGCACCCCTCCTTCCAACCTATTTGGGAAACAGACACCCGTGAATTCACTGACAATCACCATATATGCCTGACTACATGGGGACCTGAACCAGAAGGCGACTCTCCCCATTTTCCTGCTAAGATCTGAGCACAGAGAGCATATTGGCTGAGACGTGGATGAGATGGTCAAATGCCTACTCACGACGTTTCTTCGTCTAGTACTGCGTGCGTGTTTAAAATCACACAGCATGCGAGGTGTTACTCTGGCAACAAGGAGAATCCCTTTTTTCACGTTCCATCCATCAGTTTTATGCCAACTCTTCACGTGGGTCTCCTCCAGTGTCCTTGTCATCGCCCGGCCTTTTGAGGGGCCCCCGTTTTCCAGAGCTCAGCATTTTCCTTCCCAGGCGAGAAACACAGCACTTCCCACATCCCCTCTACGAGGCTGTCACTCAACGTGGGATTATAAGGCACGTGTGCCTGACGTTGGGCCACGTGCCCCTGACATTGGGCCACGTGCCCCATTTATCCCCGATGGGTGGTGGTGATCTTCTCAGCACGATCGCTGACTTTATGGCAGCTTCAAGCGAATCTTAATTGGCTCGTCACGTTAGTTTTCTGTTCCCGTGTAACAAACTAGCACAAAATGAGTGGCTCAGAACAACACCCACGTATCATCCCACAGCCCTTAGGTCAGAAGCCTGGCACAGCTTGGCCGGCTTCTCCTTTTGGATCTTATGAGCCTGAGATAAAGTGCTGGTCAGCCCGCGATCTCATCTGGAGACCTGACTAGGGTAGGAGCCCCCCAGCTCCGTCAGGCTGTTGGCAGAATGCAGTTCCTTGTGGTTGTAGAATTTTCTTAAGTTTCTGTGAGGTCAGGAGAGGAGAGAGAGACACACACAGAGAGAGATTCTCACCTTTAAACCTTCTTTTATTTTTAAAAATTAATTTTTTTTAATGTTTATTTATTTGAGAGAAAGAGAGAGAGAGAGAGAGAGAGAGAGAGAGAGAGTATGAGCAGGGGGGCAGACAGAGGGGGAGACACAGAAGCTGAAGCAGGCCCCAGGCTCCGAGCTGTCAGCACAGAGCCTGACATGGGGCTCGAACCCGTGAACTGTGAGATCATGACCGGAGCTGAGATCAAGAGTTGGACGCTCAACCGACTGATCCACCCAGACGCCCCCAAACCTTCTGTTAAAGAGCTCCCTGGACAGTGTCAGGCCCACCCACAGAGGATAACCTGCCTTTTGAGTAATTCAAAGCAACTGATTAGGGATGTTAATTATGCCTGCAAAGTCCCTTCACCTTTGCCATATAACGTAATCACGGGGGTGGTTTTCCCTCACCTTTGCCTGATTCTGTCAGGTAGAAGCGAGTCACAGGTCCTGCCCACTTTCCAAAGAAGGGACAACACAAGGGTGTGGACAGTGGGGGCTGGATCACGGTCATCTTAGAATTCTGCCTTTCCTGCACTCATTTATGAGGGGAACCAATAATGACCCTTGCGAGGACAGTTTCCTGATAATGACCAACTCAACGGCGTCAATTTTTTTCTCCTCTCCTGTTGATGGCCTCCAGGTGAGTTTCCCTTTCCCTAAGTGAAATAGCATTGATCGAAACCCCACTTTCTCCTTTTTAAGGCCAGGTCTTTCTCAAACACAGCTATACTGTTACAAACAAAATATTAGTGAGGGCACCTGATCCTATGAGAAATGTAGCCAAGACTTCGGACGGCGCCTGGTCCCTCGTTTCTGAAGGACTCGATCGCGGCAGGTTGGCAAAGAGGGAGGCTCAGGGGACGCACGGCAACGGGGGTGGGGGGCGTCCGCGACGTGGGAGGCGGACGTCTCTCCCCGGCTGGGCGTCCGCTCGGCCCCGGTCCGGGCGGAGGGCCGAGTGCCGGGCAGAGACACGGTGGCGCGGGCAGCGTCCCCTCCACGCTCCGTGTTCCCGAGGGCAGTGGGGGACGGGGCCCCGGAGCCGGCTGAGGGCAAGCCCACCACGTTGGAGATTTCCCCTAGAAGGATCCCTGAAGTGTGGGGCACGGAGGTGTGTGTTGGGGACGCGGCAAGATGCCAGCAGCTGGAAGCAGGCACGGATGAGGAGCCGACCACTCGGGAGAGACCTGTCAGGTTGTCAGGTGCTCGGTTTGCTCCCTTCCCGATCCTGCCGTTTTAGGGGTTACCTTGGAAGTGGGGTTTTGCTGTTCCCACCCCCGTGCTCGCACCCACCCTACCCCTCTTCCAGTTAGAGGTCAACAGTCAGCGTGTCCAATATAAACGTGGCTCGGCCACATGGGAAACGATGACAGGTTTTACTTTTCTGTCCGGCTTTGTTTTTCCCGGGGTTACGAGCCGCCGTTTTCCTTGTTGGTTTTCTTTTCCTGTGTGTGTGTGTGTGTGTGTGTGTGTGTGTGTGTGCGCGCACGCGTGTTTCTTTTAAACGTACTGACTCACCCCCAGCTTTTCGCCCGTCGCCCGAAGTTCCTTTCTATCCAGATGTATCTATCCATTGTGCGATAGATTGTTTCTTCCTGAAGACCTTCTAGGGCTTTCTGAACGGGCTGCCTTCGGTGTTTGCTGCTCCCCTCACCTGCCTCCTGGGATCAGCCCTGGGCTCAGACAGAAGGACCTCCCTCAGGGGAGGGCGGGGGAGACGAGGAACGTGTCCTGCGGCCATGCCGGCTGCCCATCCTCTCCCTCCCCCATCAGGTACTCTGGACACCGCCTCCCTTTGGCTGGCACTTTTTTTGCCCAGGGGGGCGACCCAGACCCTCATCCTGGAGGGGTCTGAGCTCCTGGTATCACGTCCTTAGGGGGCCAGGGCTGCTGTCCCTGGCGTCAGAGCTCCGACGGCGGCCCCCGGAGCACCAGACATATTCTTCCCGCCTTACGGACCAGCACCCCCCACCTCCTTTAAGAAGGCACAGTGGTGGTGGGTGATGTGGTCAGGACACGCGCTCACGCAGGCTCCGTGTGCCCTCTTCCTGTGTGCTGCTGTACCCCTCTGGCCTTGTGGTCTGGCCGCGTGCTCCCTTCACGTCCCGTGGCCAGATGCCCAGGTCCCACCAGCAGCTGACAGCAGGCCAGGAGCTTCCTGGTGCTTTTTCTGCCACAACCGGGATCTGGCAGCCCGAGGCCTTCATGGTGACTTTCCCGTTGGTGCTTCCCAGAGATGTCCCACGGCATCTTTCTTGGTTTCCAGTGACCACAGAATCTTCTGGGTCCCGTGGCCCAAGCAGGCGAGCTGCCTGAGCTGCAGCCCGGACCCCCACGGAGTCCTCTCCGGCTCTGGGCCCCTTCCGTGCTGCCCGGTGAGTGGGTCACAGCAGCAGGTGCGGCATGTGGGGTCCCCAGGACCAGAGACACCTTTCCCTTAGAGGGAGAAGGTGGGGTGTGATGACAATGTCCACACCCACGTCGTGAGGCCTCTGAACCTTCACCTGTATGGAGGCCACTGACCCTGGCTCTGCTTCTCTGACGCCTCCTCCCCCCGCTGTAGGCTCCACCCTCCAAAGAGCGGGGGGCCAGGGCCCCCTCTTTTCTCAGCAGCCGGTGTCACCGTGTTGGGATTTGGTCCCGGTTAAGGCGGTGGTGTTGGGGGCAGATGTGAGGAGCGCGGGCATTGTCTTATGGGGCACCCGCCTCCTTTGGGGCCTCTGCCTGTCCTTTAAGCAAGAGTGAGGTAGAATCTTCCAATAAGGGGGGGGACATCTGCAGGTCGAGGGGGGCCCAGGGGAATGTGGGGGTCACGGCTCTCAAGTGCATTGACTGACCTTGTGATGGAAAGAGAAAATAGTTGAGACGGGGCACTGGGGTGGCTCCGTGGGTTGAGCGTCTGACTTCAGCTCAGGTCATGATCTCATGGTCCTTGAGTTCGAACCCCACGTCAGACTCTGTGCTGATTGCTTAGCGCCTGGAGCCTGTTTTGGATTCTGTGTCTCCCTCTCTCTGCCCCTCCCCCGCTCATTCTCTCTCTCTCTCTCTCTCTCTCTCTCTCTCAAATATAAACATTAAAAAAATTTTTAAAAAATGAAAAAAAGAAAATAGTTGAGGGACCACAGAGACAGAGAAACAGAACAGAGGCCCGGCCAGCCCCGGGTCCCAATTCTCCGGCCATGGCGCCCCCTCCCTGCAGAGAGGTGAGCCATCCGGCCCAGCCCTGCCCAGAGCCCTGTCACAAGAAGCTTGGGTCATCATGTCACTAGATCTTAAAGTGACTTGTTATCTAGCACTAAAAATCTGGAAATCTCTCCCTTCAGGGAGTACAGGGACTTGGTGGGGGAAGGAGAGATTTGTGCTCCAAACCAAGTAACTCAGAAAAGTCCAGACTGTGGTCAGGGCAATGACAGAAACAGGGTGGTGTGACAGAGCGGCGGGTGTGGGGGCCGCGGTGGAAGCTGCTGAGCTACGGCTGGGCCGGGGGCTTCCTGGAGGAGGGGACTTTCATGCTGCCAGTGGAGGCTAACATTCACAGTGACCTTACCACAAACCGTCCCTGACCCACCGAATCCTCAGGACAATCTGTGAAGAAGGGGTTAATGTTACCCTTCTTTAAGGCTGGGGGGACTCAGACAGCCAAGGGACCCGCCCCAGCTCACACAGCACCTGAGGGGCGGGGCTGGGATTCCTACCCGGGGGGCCTGGGACAATCTGGTGTTGGGGACAGGATGGGCTTAGAGAGGGCAGCAGATGAGAGGGCCAGGACCACGGGAGAGGTGCCATCGGCCCGCATGTGGGGCGGGTCGGACACCTGGAGAGAAAGGTTTGTTTTACCAAGAGGTGCACAGGGCCTCCCAGGGCACACGGGGAGAGAAGGAGGCGTCGATGCCTCCAGGAGGCTTGTCCAGACTCACAGGTGAGCTAGACCAGGTGCGGAGGTGAGCTAGACCGGCCGGACCCCCAAAGCCCAGGCCCTCGGCCCTGAGATCTCTGTCCAGTGATGGAGGGACAGATCCACCCCTGCTCACCCAGCCAGTTGACGGCTTTCCGATCAGCTCAGTCAGTAAACGTGCCTTGAACATTCCCTGACTGGGTGCCAGGGGCACTATGGTGAGGACACTTGGGGAGGGGGGTGCCCACAAGGGACCCTGCAGATAACTGTATAATCGCCAACTGCAGGGAGACTGTATGGAGAGCGAGAAACAGGGCGCCTGGCAGGAGAGTCAGGGAAGTCCTCGCTGAAGAGCTGTGCTCAGCTGGTGTTTGGGGAGACGGGAAGGCGCCCTGATGATTCCGAGAACATGGGGGAGGCTGGGCCTCCCTGGGTGGTCTCAACGTGGTCCACACCCTCCCTGAGGCTCGGTTTCCCCACTGAAAGGATGGGCGAATGGGTCGTGAAGATGTTGCAATATGCTGCTGGCCTTTTAGAATTAGAGTTTTAAAACGATTCTCCCAAAGTCAGAGGGCCTAAGTGACTCACAGGACTTCAATGATTTCACTTAAGTTGTTTGTACCAGATCTCAGCTCATGAGCCCCCAGCCTGTTTTGTGGGTCCTTGTCTCAACCAGCTGGAGGTATACAGTAGGGGAAGGAGTTGCCGTAGACCATTGTGGAAGCTAGCCGGGCGGGTCCAGAATCTGTGGGCCAGGCCATCCGGAAGGACTTGAACTTTCTGGCACCAGCCAAAGCTGCAGCCCACAGGTGGAATTTCTTCTTCACCGGACAGCCTGAGCCCAGCTCTCAAGGCCTTTCAACTGATTGGATCAGGCCCACCCGGAGCATCGAGGACACCTGATTATGGACTGCAATCACGTCTGCAAATCATCAGTATCTGCTGGCCTACCTGGAGACTGCAGTCTGGCTAAGTTGACCATCAAACGGTCTGTTTTTTTACGGGGCTTCCTTTGAAAATAAACTCCCAGATCCTGGGAGGTTGGAGGAGGTGGGAAAGAAATAGAAATACATGTATCCATCTATATGTATGTATATGTATATAAAAATACATGGAATATATGTGTATGTGTGGGGAGGCATGTACGTATGATACATGTGTATAAAATCTTTCTTGAGACAGATGGGCCTGTTGACTCTTCTTCCTTTGGAAAGCAGTCTGCAGAAATGAGTGAGATATAATTTATATGCTTCCCTACATGACCAGGGGTTGCCCGTATAACTAGCAATAATGACACATAAAAATAAAACGTGGGCTGATACGTGGCCAATTACACATAGTAAGGCTATAGTTCCATCTGTAGGGATCATAAACCACGGAGTGTGCGTGGGCTCCTGTCACCAGAGACCGCGTGAAATGACAGCTGACAGTATGAAAGCGGGACACGTCTCGTATCTGAATGATGTACCCCCTGGGGTGCAGGGGGCTGGGGGGCCAGGCGTCCGAGGAGGAGAGAGGCCTGCACACCAGTTCTCCCAGCCCTTCCCCTGGGGGTGTCTCCCCCTCCGGGGTGGTGGGGCAGGGAGCTAAATGTTCAACGTTGAATGTAGAATGTTCTCAATCCCTTGATGTGGACCAGGAGAGCGAGGCTTGAAGACGTGCGGTCATGTGCCTGAGGTCATGTGCACAGAGCTGGCAAGGCCTAGCACAAAGACGTGGCCTGTGCTCTCAGCCAGTGGTGTCGATTATGCTCCTAGTAAAGGTCACGTTAGCTGCCATTTACTGCGTGCTGTCCCGGTGTTTTGCTCGTAGGACCTTAGGAGACACAGCCAGCATTCCCACTGTTGAGAGGAGGAAGCTGCCGGGCAGAGAGCCAAAGTCACTTGTCCCAAGGGTCCTAGAGAGGGACGATGGAGCAAGGAGTGGCACTCAGGTCCGCAGGGACCCCACTCTCCTGTGCCACATAGATGAAGATCGAGAAGGGACTGGATGTTTCGCTCCGGGCTTTGGGTTCCCCACGAGCGTTCTCAGCAATTGGATTGTTTTTTTTTTTCCTCTCCTGCTAAAGGGCTGCATGTACACATCCTTCCGAGCCATCACTAGGCTCTGAATTGTGTACTAGGGAAACAAATGCTGTCACTAGGCTTTTCAAAAGAAGTTGGCTTAAGGCTAATTGCTTCCCACGCATCATTAGCTCACTTAATCCGTTCAACAACCTGTGTGGTAGAAACAACCGTGTCAGAAGAAGGAAGAAACAGAGGGTCAGAGAGGCTGAGAAATCTACCCCAGGCGGCAGAGATGGTTAAGAAGCCACCCCCGGGCGACAGCAGGTCTGGCTGCCTGCAGAGCCCAAGGGGAGGCACAGCTGGAGGGGACAAGTGGTGAGGCCAGCAAGGCACTCGCCTGGGGCAGAAACGTAAGGGGATGGCCGAAACAGTGATCAAGATAAATGATATTTTAATGCAATTTTTAAAAGATCAGAATTAGCAAAAAAATCCATGAAGAACAAAACAGCAAAGCTTTAAATAAAGATGGATAACTAACAGTGCTGCTCGAAGCCACATGGGAGCCCCGGGCAAAGGGAAAAATCAGTAATACCGATCCTGTCTTCATCTAAAATTTTCATGTTTTGTTCGTCATGGCTATGCCTGCAGTGATTTTGAATTTTATTTTATTTACCTAAAAACTTTTTTTAAAGTTTATTTATTTTAAGGGAGAGAGAGAGAGAGAGATCCAACAGGGTGGGGGACAGAGGAGGGGGGAGAGAGAGAATCCCAAGCAGGCTCCACACTGTCAAGTGGGGCTGGAACTCAGGAACCACGACATCAGGACCCGAGCAGAAACCAAGAGTCCAAGGCTTAACCGACTGAACCACCCAGAGGCCCCTGACTTTGAATTTGAAAATGTGGTTTATCTTGAACCCTGTTTTTTGTTTGTTGGCTTTTTGGTGCCTCTTTCAATCTTATTCTCCATTTCACCCCACTCCGTGTCTTGGGGGGCGCGCACTGGGGGAGTGGATATGGGCATTTCCTGGCAGCGGGCGCCACCGCCACCGTCTCTCTCCGGGCCTGTCCTTGCAGGTTTGGGACGGTCGTTTGCCCCATCCCCTCCGGAGGCGCTCCCCAGCCTGTGTCAGCTCCGCTCCCTCTTCTCTAAGGCCCGAGACAAGGGAGGCGTTTCACCCCCGCGGCTGCGGCTGCAGGGGAGACCCCAGGCCCCGCGCCTCCCTCCACCCCTCCACGGGGGACCCCACCCCGGCGCCCAAGTCCCCGCGCGCCGCCCCCTCTGTTCCTGCAACTCCGCGTCTGTCCAGCAGGGGGCGGCGTGGGCACGCGCATTCCCAGCCTGCAGCCCCGGGGCCGTTTTCCTGTTTTCCTCCCGCGTGTGCCCGTCTTCCCACGTCTTGCAGAGGGCCTGATCAAGTGACAGCTGACGAGCCTGCTCTTTAACCCCTTGCTGACAGGTCCTACTCCCGGGGGAGGGAGGACGAGAGGGAGGAGCCTCGGAGTTCTGTTTTGGTGAAACGCACTTTTTTTCTTGCCTCGGAACGGAAAAAAGTTCACGCGTTCACACGTGCAAAATATGCACGAATATTTGCTACGCGCCAGGCTCTTTGCAGCGGTTCCCCCCCCTCCCCCCCCCCCCGACCCCGCTCAGCGGCGCTTAGAGGTGCTCACTACTCTGAGCCCCGCTTGGTAGATGTGCGCCCCGTGGCTGAGGGGAGCGGGACTCCCAGGGCAGGGGAGGGGGGTATCTGGGCTGGATGTGTCTTCCCCGTTGCCCTGTCTTCTGAACAGTGGCCCACGGGGACCCGCTTCTGTGCGGTCTCCACCGAACTCTGAGGGGCTCGCAGAGCCGAGAGCTGTTACCCCCAACACCTGCCGGGTTCGCTGCGCAAAATTCTGCCTTTTGCAATGATGGGGTTCCGCGGGGAGCCTGGAACTGGCGGCACCCCCCTGCCCGCACGGATCAGCCCTTACGGCCCCCCGCAGATGTCCCGGGCAGCTCTTCCCCGAGCCCCACCTTCGGGTCCGGGCCCAAGTGCCAGCGAGTTACCGTCCCCTTGGGGCAGCCCCCCCCCTCCCCGGGAGTGCCCAGCGGGAGTGGCAGTCAATGCCCCGCAGGTGAGACGACCAGAGGAAGTATGGTGCCTCACCCCACTTCCCACGTGGGCTTGAGCCTCAGGGGCCCAGGTGGTGGTCGGCCTTGAGAACACCTCCCCTTGCCCCCCCCCCCATTGCCCCCACCAGCAATAGCATTTATTGAGCGCTTATTGTATGCCAGGCACTTTGGAAAGGGTCTTGTGGTATTTACCCTATGGAATCCTTAGGGTGGCCCCATTTTACAGATGAGGAAGGGGGGGCCCAGGTCACAGGCCTGCTAGGATTCAGACCCAGGGCTGCTGGCCTTAGCTCATCAAATGAGTGACCGAGTGAAGAAATGACACGGCCCGAGGGAGTGAATAATGGTGGGGGCCTGGGTTCCTCCCTGTACAGTCGCTGAGGGTGGCTCTAGGCACTGTGATGTCATGGATGAGGGGCCTGTGCCAGGAGGCTGGGGGCACATCACAGCTCTGAGTGGCACCTGGGGAGGGGGGACCCCCCCCCCGCCCCCGGGGCCAGCGCTGGTGGGAGGGGTCTTCTGTTCATCTCTGTGCATTTTATATTTTACTCATTTTCTACAAAGGCAAGTGTGCCTTGCCTTTCATAATGTGAAAAGAAAACCACAAAAAATTAAGACTCTTAGATAAAAGCACATTTAGACATAAATTAACTGAGAAAATGTAGCTAAAGTGAGCTCTTAGCAGGATGCTTAGTCAAAAGTGGTCTCCCGCATGAGGGGAAGCAGGTGGCTGGGTTGCCGATGAGTGTCTGTCCACTGTCCCCTCCAGAAGGACGGGGTGTGCCGCTGCGTCCACCCCCAAGCTGTGATAATCACTGACCTTTATGTCGTGGTGACCAAATGCTATCTCCACAGTAACCTCGTGAGGTGGGTACCACTTTTTATCACTGTTCCCGTTTCCCAGGGAAACTGGGGTCCAGAGAGGTTAAGCAAACTGCTAAAGGTCACACAGCACAGAAGAGGTGGACCGGGACTCTAGACCCCTAAAGGGTGCCGTCCCTCCTGACTCCCTGCCCCCTGCCCCCCTCGGATGGGACTCCAGCATGGTCTGTGTAAAACGCAGACGTTTCTAGAGCTGGTGAAGATTCCCTTTAGACAAGTCAGAACCTTTGGGGTCCACAGGGAGCGTGGCGTCTCGCAAAGGGCGTGTTCAGGGCCAACAGACCTGGATGTGCGAGGCCCTGCGGCCCCACTCACTGCGTCTGCGAGCTCAGAGGGGGAAACTGAGGCACAGAGCTGCCCAGCCCCTCCGGACTGTGGGGCTGTGGACCGTGCCCGCTACTGGTCCCACAGGTGAGTGGACCGCCTACCTTTGAGATGCTCCAGGTGCAGCGAAGGATGTGTGGAGGCTGGCAGGGGTCGGGGGGCACACGGGGGGCCGAGGCTTGCAACCTGTGGGTGTGAGCTGCTCTGTTGGCGGGAGCGGCGCCTGGCGGGGAGGGGTCTGCACTTGCTGTAGGTTCACGAAGGATCTCCCTTCCCAGGGCGTGGGGCTGTCACCTGGCCACGGGGCTTTGTCTCCTCCAGGTGCAGGGAAGGACCTCAGGCGGCAGGAGAAGGTTCTGGGCCCGGGAGCCTCCTGCTCCTCCCACAGTGAGACAGGTGCGTGAGCATTCCTGCTGGGCCCTCCCCAGGCGGGAAGCAGGGGATGCCAGGAGCCGGGAGGGTGACAGTCTGGCAGGTGCCCTTGGGCCTGTGCCGGCTCCACAGGACGGAGAGAGGGAGGGGGAGGGGTGAGAAAGATGACGGATGGCCGGCGCCTGCCGCGTTTTCCGTGGGTGTCTGGCTGGTGACCTTTGGGAGGAATGGATTCAGAAGTGAGTGCTATTTGTCTAGGCCCCGGTTCAGAGACGTCCTCTGCGTTAAATGTCAGGCCCCCACTGTCACCCAGGAAGCGGGAAGTGCATCCCGGCAGGGTTCAGGCCGGCTGAGACCCGACAGGCCCGTGAGCGCCTCACAAAGCAAGCGTGGGGCCTCCTGGTTTCTTAGGATATTAATGTGCGATGTGTTCTTGCTGTTTGCCTTTCTTTCTATCCATCCCAGAAGATAGCAGGACTCTGTGCTCCTGTCTTCCTTCAGGATCCTGCCACGAGTGGCAGAGAACAGAATTTGCTGAATGACAACCCCACTGTGGTGTTTTATTTTTGAAAGGGGGGTGCCTCGGGCTGGGCCACGGCTGGGGTAATGAGAGCCGGGGAGGGCTTTTCAGGGCCGGGGGACCCGAGGCCCAGCCCTTGTGGCCCCCGGGGAAGGTGGTAAAAATCTCTGTTGGCTTGAGCTGGACTCTGGTGCTGAGCCCTCGGGTCTGCGGACCCCTGGCCCCCGTTCTTGGCCGCTGCCCTCAAGGGACCGCTAAGGGCTGTGGGAATCAACGGCCAGAACCCGGAGTCAAACCATCAGGGTTTGAAGTCGGCTCACCCCCTTTGCTGGGGCCTGTGGGCAGCCCCTTCCCCACCTTCGTGCGCCAAGATACTCATCTTCAGACTGGGACAGGGACCGTCCTGGCCCGTCTCTCTCCCTCACTTTCTCTTCCCTGATCACCAGCTCCCAAGGGCTCATCAAGGGCTCCGCTTTTGGGGGACCCTGCTTAAGATGGGTTCTTGGGGCACCTGCGTGGCTCGGTCGGTCAGGCGTCCGACTTTGACTCAGGTCGTGATCTCACAGCTCGTGAGGGTGAGCCCCGCGTTGGGCGTGCTGTTGTCAGCACGGAGCCCGCTTCGGATCCTCTGTCCTTCTCTCTCTCTGTCCGTCCCCTGCTTGTGCTCTCTCTCTAAAAAATAAATAAACATTTTAAAAAAAAAAAAGATGGGTTCTTGAAGTGCCCAGTCAGGAACAAGGCCCATGACGCTTGGCCTGTAAGGGCATCCTTGGTCCCAGTGTTGGGACAGTTCTGAGCTCTGCCAGCCTCACTGCCAACTTGAAGGAAGGATCTCGAGCCGGCAGGTGCACTGTGTCATTGACCCACACGACAGCCGCAGGCCACGTGCCCCGTGGGGGTCCACGTTACCCAGGTTGGTGGTGCAGGTGGGGCTTGAAGCCAGGCCAGCCCCCGCCGGTGACCAAGGGGGACAGTGCAAGTGGCAGAAGCCGGACAGCTCTGCCTGGGACAGGTGCTAAACCGAGCAATAGTGTCACCGGGATCCTCCTTAGCGAGGGGACCGCTGGTGTCGGAGGAACTCGCCCACCACCTGGTGCCGTGTGTACAAACACCCTTTGCCTCCCCCACGCTCTCCCGGGGGGAGGGCATGAGCACCTGGTCACCCAGAAGGCAGCTCATCCCTGGGGTCATGCAGCCCAGCGGGACGGAGCCAGGATTTGAACTCATGCAATCTGGTTTCAGGCTGGTTGCTCAGTGCACATCACTGGCCACCTCTAGGGAGCTGTCCCTTTCCTGGGAAAGCACAGGGGACGTTCAGAGGAAGAAAAGAAAAGAAAGAAAGAAAACAAATCAATGCCTCTCCACCCTTTCCCTCACTTTCTTCCCTCCCTCCTCTGTCTCTCATAGAATCCCCGGCCTGCCGTTTGCCGCAGATGGTGACAAACTGGAAACTCCTGAGCTGATGCTATCGGACCCAAAGGGCCAGGGATGCTGGGCCAGGACTGGGGGCTGGGGGCTCCGAAGGCCGTTCTGGGCATGATCCTGGGCCTTCACAGCCTTCCTAGGTGTCTGTGAGCCCCTGGAGGGGAGGTGGGGGCCAGAAGCTTCTCCAAGGACTCAGTAACAGACCAGAGCATTCAGATTATTTCTAAAAGGATCAGAGAAGCGTCTGCCCTCTGCAAGCCCGTGTCTCTTTCCCCCGCTTTCAAGCCTGAGAACAGTTTGGTCTGGGTTGGTAGCATCCCGGCACTCCGGGTTCTTTCCTGAGCTCTGGATGTCCACAGGAGCATGCGTAGACCCTCTGCTCCCCGAGCTGGGTACGCCCCGTCCAGAGGGGATCCTGAGCGGGGAAAGGCTCTGTGTGCAGAGGACAGAGCTGTGATGAGCCATTGCAATCCACCTCCCCTGTGTTCGACTTCCTTCAGGGGCGTCTTAGCATCCTAGGGGATGGAGGTTTGGATCCACAGACTCACCCATCTGGCGGCTTGCAACCTGAAGCCAAGGCCTGGGTCTGCATTTCAAAGATTTGGCAGGAAGTTAGATGTATCTGATGGATTTACGCAATTACGACTTATTTTGGAACTTCTCTAACACGGAAGTGCTCGTGACACAGGGAGTGCATACGTCGTCCTGTCTGGCTTAGTGCAGTTTCACAACTGAACACGCCCGTGTCACCGTCCTCTAGATTAAGCCACATTGTGATGACCACCCCTCCCCCCGGCCCCTGCTCCTGTGCCGCCCCCCCGCCCCGGAGCCCCCTGCTCCCACAAAGACCCCACCACCCTGACTTCTCTCTGACTCCTTCAGTCTTGCCAACTCTTGCATTCAATGTAAATGGAATCACAAGGCACGTTCTCTTTTGTGTCTGGCTTCCTTGGACCAGCATGCTGGGGATTTATTTTTATCTCTGATCCCACCAGAGCAGTTTTCCAAAGGCGGGGAAAGATTCCGCGAAGCAGGTCCACTGGGTGGTTGTGGCTTATAGGAGTGATGCCCAGATGGCCATCACAGATGCTCGAGATCCAGGGTGGCAGGCCGGTGGCTCAGGAGCCTGTCTTGTCCTCCATCAGGTTTAATCTGACCTACGCAGTGCTTATTGGATACTTTGATATATATACCAAAGTGGAGGAAATATAAAAGAATATTTTCACACACATTGTCCAGAATTGACAACTTAAAACACTTCTGGTCATTTGTTGTTGTTGTTATTGAGGTGAGATTCACATCACATAAAAAGAACCATTTAAAAATGCACAGTTCAGGGGCGTCTGGGTGGCTCAGTCAGTTGAGCATCCGACTTCGGCTCGGGTCACGATCTCAGAGTTCGTAGGTTCGAGCCCCGCGTCAGGCTCTGTGCTGACTGCTTGCTCAGAGCCTGGAGGCTGCTTCGGATTCTGTGTCTCCTTCTCTCTCTGCCCCTCCCCTGCTCACGCTTTGTCTCACTCTGTTTCTCAGAAACAAATAAATGTAATAAAAAAATTAAAAATGCACAGTTCAGGGGCGCCTAGGTGGCTCAGTTGGTTAAGCATCTGATTCTCAATTTCAGCTCAGGTCATGAGCTCACAGTTCGTGAGTTTGAGCCCCGCATCAGGCTCTGCACTGACAGCTGCAGAGCCTGTTGGGATTCTCTGTCTCCCTCTCTCTCTGCCCCTCCCCTGCTCATGTGTGCTCTCTCTCTCTCTCAAAAATAAATAAAACGTTAAAAAAAATAAAATAAAATGCAGGGGCGCCTGGGTGGCTCAGTCGGTTGAGCGTCCGACTTCGGCCAGGGTCATGATCTCACGGCTCATGAGTTCGAGCCCGGGGCCGGGCTCTGTGCTGACGGCTCAGAGCCTGGAGCCTGCTTCGGATTCTGTGTCTCCCTCTCTCTCTGCCCTTAACCCCCTCGCATTCTGTCTCTGTGTCTCTCAAAAATAAAAGTAAACATTAAAAAAAATAAATAAATAAAATAAAATGCACAATTCAGTCTTGCTTATTACATTCATGATGTGGTGCGGCCATCACCTCTGCTTCTAAACCATTTTCATCCTCCAAAGGGAAATGCGGTCCCCATCGGCAGTCTCTGCTGTCCCCCACCCGCTCCAGCCTCCGCTAACCACCAACCCGCTTTCTGGCTCCCTGGGTTTATCTCTCTGGGAGAGTTCACATACGTGGGACCGGACACAACGCCCTCTAGCACCATCTACGTTGTTGCAAATGGCAAGACCTCATGCTTTTTCACAGCTGAGTAATATTCCATCGTGTACGTATACCACAGCTTTATCCATTCATCTACTGATGGACGTGTAGGTTGCTCCCCTATCTTGGCTGTTGTAAACAATGCTGCTGTAAACATAGGGGTGCATATATCTTCCCAGATTAGTGTTTTCGTTTTCTTCGGATAAATACCTAGGAGTAGAAATACCGGATCGTATGATATTTCTATGATTTTTCCCCCAGAGACCTACAGACTGTTTTCCGTCCAACAGGTGGCCTTTTGCGTCTGATTTCTCTCACTTCGCGTTACGTCTCTGAGGCTCATCCGTGTTGCAGCGAGTAGCGCATGTCAGTGCTTCCTGTACTGCATTTCTTTTTTATGACTTCTGCTCATTTTTGGTTCATTTTTTTAGAACCATGAAACATTACTGAGAAGGTGGAAGAGTCCCCTTTTGCCACAGAACTTCTGTTCCCTGTTCCTCGGTTCCAGGCATGCAATTAGTCCCGGGCAGTTTTCTCTTTAAGCTGGGAATTGACGGGGGCGCCTGGGTGGCTCGGTGCGTGAAGCATCCGACTTCAGCTCAGGTCCTGGTCTCCCGGTTCCTGAGTTCGAGCCCCGCGTGGGGCTCTGAGGTGTCAGCACGGAGCCGGCTTCAGGTCCTCTGTCTCCCTCTGTGTCTGCTCCTCCCCCACGCCCCCCCCCCAGTCAAAAATAAATAAACATTAAAAATTTAAACTGGGAATTGACGGGCAACCTGAGGTCTGTAGCTTTGGCCTCTTCGAGCGGATCAGAAGCCCCTGCGCTGAGCACGGTGACCATCAGGGACTTCAGCTGCATGGCGCCCCCACCAGGAGAGCACGAGCTCTGCAGGTGGCTCTAGGTCCATTGGACCCACTTTCTGGCCGCTCCCTGCCCCCGCCAGCCTCCGACTACGTAGCCCCTGAAGGACACCTGTCTGTGCCCCATGGCAGGTCTCTGCTGAGCCTGTCTTTGCAGATCAATGAAGAAAATGAAGACATCACGTCTCTTCCATCAAGGTCTGATTTAAGAACTGGCCTCTATTCCAAGAGACCGTGTGCTTTACTTCGTTGGTGTTAAATTGTTCTTTGATGAGATACTTGCGTTGTAAATGGTGCTTGCCCGGGGGTAGCAGACCTTTTCTGTAAAGGCCCAGAAAGCAGGTATTTTCAGCTTTGCGGTATCTCTGTTGCAAACCACCCCCCACGGCCACGTGGCAGGAAAGCGGTCACATCAGCAGGCAAACAGATGAGTGTGGCTGTGTCCCCATAAGACTCAACTGACAAAAAGAGGTGGCAGGCCAGAGTTGGCCAGCCCTCCTCTAAGAAACGGTGCTGATGGTTATGTTCTTTAACTATTTTTTACTGGGGCGCCTGGGTGGCTCCGTCGGTTGGGCGTCCGACTTCGGCTCAGGTCACGATCTCACAGTTGGTGAGTTCGAGCCCCGCGTCGGGCTCTGTGCTGACAGCTCGGAGCCTGCTTCGGATTCTGTGTCTCCCTCTCTCTCTGCCTCTGCCCTGCTCGCACTCTATCTCTCTCTGTCTGAAAAATAAACATTAAAAAAAATTTAAAAAATATCTTTACTTACTGAAACAAAAACTTACTACTGATACGAGTAGCTAGTCCCTGCAGTGGACGCTGTTGATGCTGATGAAGATTTCTTCCCCCCTTACATTGAGGGGTGGTTGGGAGGCTTACGTTGGGTAATGAGCCGTAAACAGAAGTGACACGTGTCACCTCCAGGCCAGCGTGCAGTGACATCTGTCGTGGACCGTGCCGTCTATCACCACCATCACCCCCCCAAACGGTGTGATCACGCGCCCCATGACCATTCTGTTGCAGGGACAGGGGTGGCAGAAGGATCGTTGTCTGGGGCCAGGGGAGGCCAAGATGTGTGGCTGCGGCAGAGGCCGCAGAACTGCTGGAATTGAGAATTTCTCTTTTGACACGTCAACTTGGAGATGCCTCTGCGGCATCCAAAAGCAGGTGTCAGAAAAGCACTTGGAAACACGAATTTATTTTAGAGATTGTAAACTGGGCTGCTGGCGTATTTGGTTTAACTGGCATTGTACTCAACCGTGATTTAAACACAAGAGATTAAAAACAAAAGATGTTGGGGCGCCTAGTGGCTCAGTCGGTTAAGCGTCCGACTTCGGCTCAGGTCATGATCTCACGGTTCGTGAGTTCGAGCCCCGCGTCGGGCTCTGGGCTGACGGCTCAGAGCCTGGAGCCTGCTTCGGATTCTGTGCCTCCCTCTCTCTCTGCCCCTCCCCTGCTCCTCTCTCTCTCTCTCTCTCTGTCTCTCAAAAATAAATAAACGTTAAAAAAATTAAAAAAATCCAAAGAAAGAAAAAGATTTTAAAACCTGTAAGAATTTGGGAGATTTTACATTTATAAAATCCAAAGGGTCCCGCCTCCTTTGAATAATGGGCAGATCTGGCCACGCTGGGCCCCAATTTCCCGCGGCGGCGCCCTGCCAGAGCTGAGGAGCAGGGTCGCTATACAATCTGCCACCGCGGCTACCAGTCCCAGAGGACCCGGGGCCCTGACTCTGCACGTCAGTTGCCATTCATTGTTTCGCTCAGGATGCTGCGGTGGAGAGGGCCCTTAGCTATTTCTCTGCACCCACGTCTCCACTGAAACTAGCTCAACAAAAGACAGTGCGAGAGAGTCACGTTCCAGAGGAATTCGGACGGCATGTGCTTTTTCTTACACTTGGTGCGTTTTCTTGTGTGTGAGAGGGTCACCCTTGCTGGCTCAGCCAGCGGAGGAATTTCAGCGGCTGCCTCGTGCGCAACCTGCACACCCAAGATCAGGACGGCCCCGGGCACCCTTGCCTTTTGCCGGTGCAAGCCTGTGACTACGCTCCCATATTTCAGTGTCATCGTTTCACGGAGACGAGTGGGAAAACAGGAATTGCCGAGACCAGGGATGAGAGCAAAGGTCTCCCACATGAATGTCATTGCTACAGAGATGGGCGTGGTATTTTTTAGGGTTCTCCAGAACTATCTGTATGTACATATATAAAACAGGTACGCAAATATGTATTTGTTATACGTATAACTTATGTATAATATATATGATATATGTATAATATATACTATAGATCCCTTATTGGGGCGCCTGGGTGGCGCAGTCGGTTAAGCGTCCGACTTCAGCCAGGTCACCATCTCGCGGTCCGGGAGTTCGAGCCCCGCGTCGGGCTCTGGGCTGATGGCTCGGAGCCTGGAGCCTGTTTCCGATTCTGTGTCTCCCTCGCTCTCTGCCCCTCCCCCGTTCATGCTCTGTCTCTCTCTGTCCCAAAAATAAATAAACGTTGAAAAAAAATTAAAAAAAAAAGAACTGTCTGTATGTACATATATAAAACAGGTATGCATATACATATTTGTTATACGTATAACTTATGTATAATATATATGATATATGTATAATATATACTATAGATCCCTTATATATAATATGCATAATATAATAAAATATAATATACATTCATTAGATATAATATAGAAAATATATGTATAGTATATAATATATTCATTATATGATATACAATATAATGACAATGTAATATATATTTATGTTATATATATTATATATATTATATATATCCAGTAAGCATATATTTGTTTTCCATAAGGAATTGCCTTATGCAATTATGGAGGCTAAGAAGCCCCTTGATCTGCCATCGGCAAGTTGGAGACCCAGGGAGGTCCGAGCCTGGAGGCCCAGGGAGGGCCAGGAAACCCGGGATGAGACATTCCAGCTCAAGCAGGCGGACGGGAGGAAAATGTGGGGGAATTTCTCCTTCCTCCACCTTCTGCTCTATTCTGGCCCTCAGTGGATTGGGTGAGCCCAGTCCCCATCGGGGAGGGCCGTCTACGGTCACGCCAATCTTACCGGGAAACCCCCTCACTGACACACCCAGAATTACTGCTTGATCCGGGCACCCCCGCGGCCTGCTCAATTGACACAGGAGGTCCACCACGGCAGGTGACGTGAGGCAACATGGTGTGCCGTGGCCCACGTGGGTGCTCACAGGAGGTAAGTTGGATGGTTTTCTGTTTAGTCTCGAAAGCCACGATGACGTCACATTGGTGTGGCACTACATAGCGCAGCGTCTGGTGCCTTGGCCAGCCCCCCCCCCCCGACCCAGCCTACAGAGACACAACGGGCCCCACCCCAACTTTGGCCGGCCGTCGAGGCTGGTGGCCTTGCACACACCCGGAAGGCAGGAACCAATTTATTACTCACGTGGTGAGGATTCTTGGAAAGAGCAAGGGGGTGAACGCTGGGGTTACGGTGGTGGCTGGGGGCGGGGCGGGGCTGAAATTGCCAAAGCATCGGGCGCCCTGCCTTCTTCCCTGTGTGCCCAGATGCGGGCGGAGTGGGAGACTGGTGGGTGAGCAGTTTGATATAAAAACATGGGGTCAGACTATCACACTGACGCTTCGTAGAGACCCAGGAATGCTTCCCCCCACCCCCAGTGGCTGTCCCTATAAGGAGCACCACCAGCAGGCTCGGCCCTGGCAACGCACCCCTTCTGCGGGGCACCCAGGGTCCCAGCCTCTGGTTCCGGGGCTGGCTCTGCTCTATTGCTCTGGGCCCACCATACGGCACAGGTGGCTTTCTCTTTGCCCGGTGTCCCCCGGCTCAAAACTCCATGTGTGTCCTCGTGGGAATGTTATAGTCAGACATCGAGAGGCAAGATTTATTTCCTAATTAAATGAGAGCATCCTGCACCGCGGATCGATCAATCATACCCACACACCAGCACACAGACAACAGTGGCTCAACTCCTGTCTGAATGGCTCCGGGGGAACAGACGGCTCCCTCCGGGTGCCGGGATTCCAAGGCTGCAGCTTATCCAGGAGTTATCGTTTGCATCTCGTGGAATCAGAATCGTCACCCGCCCATGCGGAACGCGGCTTATTAGCCACACAACCATCTCTCCAAACTGAAGCCCAGTCAGCTTGCCTCCCGGCGATGCGATTACACATGGCGAGTGTAAAATCCACAATTATTCCGGCCTCCCTCTTGAAAGTTTGAGTGAATGGCCCAGAAGGATGTGAAGATTTATCTCTTACACGGGGATATGGGCGGAGTTGCATTTATTTGTGGATTTCGGAAGGAGCGCCCAGCTTTCTCTTGAGCCTTAGCAACAGCCAGGTCTTAAATGTAGTAGGTGGTGAATACATGTGTATGGAACTGAAGTGCCCGGGGACAGCCCTTTTCTACCTCTTGAAGAGAGAGCATCGTTCTAACCAGCAACAAGGACAGCAGTAACAGTAGCAACAGTCACCCTTGGCTGAATCCCTTGGCCAGGCTAGACGTCTGAACAGATACTTTATCACCAGCTTCTCATTTTATCCTTACGCTCTTTCTAAAGAATCTATTCCTTTGCTTCAAGGGATGCAACCAACATCTTTTGTAGTGTATGCTCGGCCAACCCCTTTCTAACCTCATCCCTGTTGATCCCTACACCACCCCCAGGGGATAGTTTTGTGTCCTCGTTTCTCAGCTGAGGAAGCAGGGGTGGGAGATCTGGCCACCTGTCCAGAGCCACACGGTCTGAAAGGGGAGGGCCTGGGTTTGAGCCCCACTCTCCACGCCGCGCACTGCCTGTATCCTCACCTTTCCACTGACTCAAGAGAAGAGATAGCCAGCCCGCGTAGACCGCTAAGGACACATTTCATTTCATTTCATTTCATTTTTTATTTTATTTTATTTTATTTTATTTTATTTTATTTTATTTTATTTTATTTCACTTTATCTTTTCCCTGCTAAGAACAGTTTTTTAAAAGAAATTTTCACCCTTATTTATTTTGAGAGAGAGACAGAGTGCGAGTGGGTTAGGGGCAGAGAGAGAGGGAGACACAGAATCGGAAGCAGGCTCCGGGCTCTCAGCTGTCAGCACAGAGCCCCACGCGGGGCTCGAACCCATGAATGGTGAGATCATGATCTGAGCTGAAGACTGACACTGAGCCGACTGAGCCACCCGGGCGTGCCAGTGCTGCTAACCTGTTAAGTCCAAAATCTCTTTATCAATCCCCCATGCCAAAATACTCCCAAATTAAGAAACGTTACTATTAGTTTGACAGCAATGCTCATATGGTGGCAAAAACCTGACCTTAACTGATTCCTGGTGCCTTGGAGTCTTGAGTCCACGTGAATAGTCTTAAGTTTTGCTACAGAAAGATTAATGGGTTTAATTGTGTGGGGTTGCCCCAGACCTTGTCAGAGGGGTAACGTGATGCACAGAAATCGACGAAGTCCTAAATTCTCGAACACACGTGGTCTCAGGCTTTGGCCACTGGACATCAGTGCCCGCTGGGGCCTTTCCACACAGGGGTACTTGAACATGTAGCAGCGAGAGCTGTGTTTTCTAGTAGTTTCATTTTCTTCCACCTTGCAATTCTCCTGTAACTCAGACGTAGGAGTTTCTAATTTATCTCGGACTGAGATGTGCTTGTGACAGAATCCATTCTGAGTCCCCAACCCAATTATGTCTTGCATCATTTCAGAGGCCGCTCACTTAGACCAAGGCCCATCTGGAGGTTCATTGCTGTGATGTATTTCGGCATCATGTACACAGGTTCACCAGCCTCGTCTCGACCTTGGAAATGTTGTGGTATTTTACAGTGTGTGGTGACATTTATGAGCCCATTTGGACACCCACAAAGAGGTTGATTTCCATAGATTAAATGTCAAGTTTGAAACCGTCCAGGGTAATTGAATCCTGGAGCGCTGTCCACTTAGATTCTCAACCGAGACTGTTGACTGGACATTTGTGCTGTTATGAGCCCACAAGAGCAGCCCCAATTACTTAGGTCTGACCGAGGCCAGGGGACACAGTGGGAGTGGGGGGCTCAGGGCAGTGGAATTTGATACCCGAAGAAATATTGCCTCATTTACACTTTTTAAAATGAAATACACATGTGGTTAGTTGGTAAGTAAATTATCGGAGGCAGAAAGACCCTACCAACTGAGGTTTTCAAGGTGTTGGTTAGTTGATAAAACCTAACCATCTGTGTATGAACAAGTACCGAAGGGTGGAAAGGAAATCGTCCTTCAATGTGTTAAGTAGTAGTTTTAAGGGGCATTAAGCACATGTCCATAAACTTGCAGTAAACCTCGTTTAAATTAAGGGGTAGCAAAAAGCATCAAATAGTTACCTAGACATTTAAATGTGTTTGTCTTCTCACTGTCCAAAGGGTGTATGCATCTTCAGACTTTAATCTGAGTCTCTCTCTTTTTGAAAACAAATATTAGAACTTCTGGTCACCGTGCTGTACACGGCATCCCCATAATTTATTTATTTTATAACTGGAAGTTTGTACTTTTTTAAATTTAAATTTAAATTTTTAAATTGACAGCCAAGTTAGTTAGCCTCTAGTGCAACAATGATTTCAGTAGATTCCTTAGTGCCCCTTCCGCATTTAGCCCATCCCCCCTCCCACAACCCCTCCAGCAACCCTCTGTTCTCCATATTTAAGAGTCTCTTCTGTTTTGTCCCCCGCCCTGTTTTTATATTCTTTTTGCTTCCCTTCCCTTGAGTTCATCTGTTCTGTGTCTTAAAGTCCTCATATGAGTGAAGTCATATGACATTTGTCTTTCTCTAATTTTGCTTAGCACGATACCCTCCAGTTCCATCCACGTAGTTGCCATTGGCAAGATTTCATTCTTTTTGATTGTCGAGTAATACTCCATTGTATTTATATACTACATCTTCTTTATTCGTTCATCCACTGATGGACATTTGGGCTCTTTCCATACTTTGGCTATTGTCGATAGTGCTGCTATAAATATGGGGGTGCATGTGTCCCTTCGAAACAGCACACCCGTATCCCATGGATAAATGCCTAGTAGTGCAGTTGCTGGGTTGTAAGGTAGTTCTATTTTTAATTTTTTGAGGAACCTCCAGAGTGGCTGCACCAGTTTGCATTCCCACCAGTGATGCAAGAGAGATGCTCTCTCTCCGCATCCTCACCAACACCTGTTGCTGTCTGAGTTGTTAATGTTAGCCATTCTGACGGGTAAGGTGGTATCTCATTGTGGTTTTGATTTGTATTTTCCTGATGAGGAGCGACGTGGAGCATCTTTTCATGTGTCGGTTGGCCATCTGGATGTCTTCTTTGGAGAAGTGTCTATTCGTGTTTTTTGCCCATTTCTTCACTGGGTTATTTGTTTTTTGGCTGTTGAGTTTGATAAGTTCTTTATAGATTTTGGATACTAACCCTTTATCTGATATGTCATTTGCAAATATCTTCTCTCATTCTGTCAGTTGCCTTTTAGTTTTGCTGATTGTCTCCTTCGCTGTACAGAAGCTTTTTATCTTGATGAGGTCCCAGTGGTTCATTTTTGCCTTTGTTTCTCTCGCCTCCAGAGACGAGTTGAGTACGAAGTTGCTGTGGCCAAGATCAAAGAGGTCTTTGCCTGCTTTCTCCTTGAGCATTTTGATGGCTTCCTGTCTTATGTTTAGGTCTTTCATCCATTGTGAGTTTATTTTTGTGTCTGGTGTAAGAAAGTGGTCCAGGTTCGTTCTTCTGCATGTCGCTGTCCAGTTTTCCCAGCACCACTTGCCGAAGAGACTGTCTTTATTCCATTGGATGTTGTTTCCTGCTTTGTCAGAGATGAGTTGGCCATACGTTTGTGGGTCCATTTCTGGGTTCTCTATTCTGCTCCATTGATCTGAGTGTCACTTTTGTGCCAGGAAGTTTGTACATTTTGACTCCCTGCACACATTCTCTTCTTGCCTCTGACAACCACCAATCTGTTCTCTGTTTGTATGAGTTTGGTTCCTCTGGATCCCACATATAGGTGAGATCATACGGTATTTGTCTTTCTCTCTCTGACTTATTTCACTTAGCATGATGCCCTCAGGGCCCATCCACGTTGTTGCAAATGGTGTACATAAGTACACCCCACATTTTCTTCATCCAGTCATCAGCGGATGGGACACTTGGGATGTTTCCGTATCTCTGACATTGTAGCGAATGCTACAATCAACATAGGGGTGCAGACATCTCTTTGGGACAGAGATTTTGTTTCCTTTGGATATGCACCCAGGAGTGGGATTGCTGGATCGTACGGGGGTTCAATTTTTAATTTTTTCAGGAACCCCCATACTCTTTCCCAAAGTGGCCGCACCAGTTTGCATTCCCACCGATAGGGCACAAGGTTGATCTGGGTCTTTGAAATGTTTCTTGCTTGGGAGCAACTACAGTTGGGAAGATCTAACAAGGGTGTGGGCCCACTTCCTCCACTGGTACCCAGTGACCACGAGGGGCAGCACAGCCTCACAAACCTTTACAGCCCTGACTTGGGGTCTTCCTAGAGGCTCAGTGGAGTGCTTCCTCAGTTCCACCGTGGTCGTTTCTGTCAACAGTATCTGCTGACCTGTCTCCCTAAAGTGAGGTTGCCAGGCAACACAGACCAGTCCGTTAAAACCAGAATAAAAGTGGGGCACCTGGGGGGCTCAATCGGTTGAGTGTCCGACTTCGGCTCAGGTCATGATCTCGCCGTTCATGGGTTCGAGCCCCGCGTCGGGCTCTGTGCTGACAGTTCAGAGCCTGAAGTCTGCTTCGGATTCTGTGTCTCCCCCTCTCTCTGCCGCTTCCCCGCTCGTGCTCTCTCTCTCTCTCAAAAATAAATAAACATTAAAAAAAAAAAAACGGAATAAAAGTCACACCATCAAGTTTCAGAGGAGTTGAACTGGGCTTGTTGAAGCCCTGTCCAGGCTTGGTCAGGATGCCGGTAGGAGTCAAGACAGGTCAAGGGACCCCATCTTTTTTTGCGGCCAAAGCATTACAAGTGTGCACACGGTGCAAGATGGCTTTCAGATTCATTTTATGATCAGGAATTAGAACAAAAAGTGGGGCGCCTGGGTAGCTCAGTCGGTTGAGCATCTGACTCTTGATCCCAGCCCAGGTCTTGATCTCAGGGTCGTGAATTCAAGCTCCATGTTGGGCTCCATGCTAGATGTGAAGCCTACTAAAAAAAAAAAAAGGTTAGAACAAAAAGCAACACCTGCCCTTGGCGGCTCGTCCCAGACCACAGGTGTTCGCTGCCTCACACCTGACGGTCAGACAGAATTACGATCCTGCTGGGTTCGGATGATTGGCCCCGCACAGCCGTCCTTCCTGGCTGCTCCGCCCAACCGTGGTGGTGGCCTCTGATCACAAGGAGTGACGTGGGTTTCTTCAAGGGCAGACGCCTCGCCTGCAGTGACGACCAAGATGCCAAAACGTTAGGTTTGGAAAGGGACGGCCTTGGCCAAGCATCGTGTTGTTTAGTCTACATCAGGCGAAACATCTGGATGATTGGAGACATCTTGGGAGTTGAATGGGCCACGTGACCGGTTCTCCTGGAGATGCAGCTGGGTCAAGACCAGTGAGAGACACGTGCTCTCAGGAGGGTGTTTTCTGGGCAGGGGAGGAGAGAGGAGACCCGGTGTGCTCAGTCCTGGCCTGACAGAAGGACCAACCCCAGGGGCTTAGAGAAACAGAAGTTTGGGGCGCCTGGGTGGCTCATTTGGTCAAGCATCCGAATCTTGGTTTCGGCTCTGGTCACGGTGTCACGGTTTGTGAGTTCAAGTCCCTTGTCGGGCTCCGTGCTGACAGTGAAGATCCTGCTTGAGATTCTCTCTCTCCTTCTCTGTCCCTCCCCTGCTCTCTCTTTCTCAAAATAAAAAAATAAACTTAAAAAAAAGGAGAGAGAGGGGCTCCTGGGTGGCTTTGTCTGTTCAACGTCCGACTTTGGCTCAGGTCACCTTCATGGCTTGTGAGTTCGAGCCCCACGTTGGGCTCTGTGCTGACAGCTCGGAGCCTGGAACCTGCTTTAGATTCTGTGTCTCCCTCTCTCTCTGCCCCTCCCCTACTTGTGCTCTGTGTCTCTGTCTCTCTCTCTCTCAAAAATCAGTGAACATTTAAAAAAATTATTTAAAAAATAAAAGAGAGAGAGAGAGAGAGAGAAACAGAAGCTGATTCTCTCATGGGTCTGGAGCCTGGAAGTCCCCAGGCAAGGTGACAGCCAGGCCATGTTCCTTCTGCCCACCTACAGGGTAGAATCCTTCCTTATCTCTTCCTGGCTTCTGTTAGCTTGTCGGCAATGCTCAGCCTTCGTTGGTTTGCAGACATATCACCCCGCTTTCTGCCCCCGTCACCACGCGGCCTCCTCCCCTGCACGTCTGTTCCTCACACGGCGGTCCGTCTCCTCCCTGCGGGTGTCTCTCTCCTTTTCTTATAAGGACACCCGTCATGCTGAATGAAAGGCCTGCCCTCTCCCAATATGACCTCCTCTCACTTTAGCTCATCACATCGGCAATATTTCAGGTCACGTTCACAGCCCCTGGAGACGCCAACATACCTTCTAGGAGGGGACACAGTTCAACCCACGTAATACCTGGCTTCTCTTTTCCTCAGAACCTAAGGAGCTGTGACATTTCTCCTTTCTTTGTGTGATCTGTGGGTGGCAGGGGGGACGTGAGCCAAGATGCCTGTGGGCTTTCCTGGCGGCTGCGGCCGGGGTGGCAGGTGATTAGTGGGGGTGCCCCTGCTCAGGGAGGCTGGAAGGCTTCCCGGAGGCTGCTTCTGTTCCGGCTCTTCCGGGTAAAGCCATGAGCACCTGAGTCGCCCAGTCTGGGCTGGAGGAGGGCCGTGGGGTGGGGGGAGTACCAACCGGTGGCTGCGGGTGAACTTGGCCACGCGGCTCTGTTCTCAGTACCCGAGCAGCTGGCTTTAAAGATGTCTGCAGTCAGTGCCCTGGAGTAGGCAGGCTGGTCAATCAGGTCACGTTCCGCAGACCTTCCAGAGAACGACGTCTCCGCACAACACGAGAAGCTCTTCTTCCGGAGGCTTCTAGGATTTAGAGGCTCCGAGCCCCCCCTTGCAGGGCATAGCCCAGATTCGGTAGGATCTCTGTCCCCCTGGTATCTGGCGCCCTCAAAGTCAGAGTCCGTTTAGGAGGCTGCTGGAGAGGCCAGTGTTGAGGCTTGGGGGAAGGTTCTAGATGAGGGATTCTTGGATTGGTAAAGCACGCCCAATGCCTGGACGGGAAGGTGAGCAGGGAAGGAGTGGGTGGATGGGCTTTGTAAGTGGATCGAGCCACATAGAAGTCCCCGCACCCCGGCCCCAGTCAAGCAAACACAGGGAGGACTGTGGCCAGTGACGCGTGTGAACTGAAGGGGGAAGGACCGTGTCTCCGTGGAGGACAGATGACTGAGCGTGGCCCCTCCCGTCCTGCCCCCTCCAGGTCTGCTCCTCAGAAACACCCACCAGCTTCCACAAGCCTCTTACAAACTCTCCTTGGGGCCCGGATGGAGGGGCCTGTGAGCATGCTGGCTTTTCCTTCTGGTACTCTCTGACCACCTGGATGCCCCCACTTTCTACACCTACCTCCATCCCTCATTTGTAGGCCCTGGAACAAAGCCTCGGGGCCCGTCAGGGACCAGAAGCAAAATGTTAACCAAAGGGTCAATATCACATGTCCACGGCGGAAGGAAAACGGCCTGGTTTGGCCAGCTCGGCTGCTGTAGGTGCTGTGACAGGGTGGCTGGGGCAGGTAAGTGGGTTTTATTTTATTATTTTATTTTATTAAAATTTTATTTTAATAAAGTAAGTGGTTTTATTTTATTATTTTATTTTATTAAAATTTTATTTAAATCCGTGTTCACAGTTCGTGGAATAATGGTTTCAGGAATAGAATTTAGTGATTCATCACTTACGTGTAACACCCAGTGCTCATCCCAACAAGTGCCCTCCTTAATGCCCATCCCCCATCTAGCCCATCCCCCACCTACCTCCCCTCCCAAAACCCTCACTTGGTTCTCTGTATTTGAGACTCTCTTACGGTTTGCCTTCCCTTCTGTTTTTATCTTATTTTCCTTTCCCTTCCCCTATGTTCATGTTTTGTTTCTTAAGTTCCACATGAGTGAAATCATATATTTGTCTTTTTCTGACCGACTTATTTCGCTTAGCATAATACCCTCCAGTTCCGTGCACGTTGTTGCAACTGGCAAGATTTCATTCTTTTTGATCACCGAGTAATATTCTGTTGTACGTATGTATATATACAAATACATATCCATACGCCACATTGAACGGACGGTGACAGGTAGGATCAAAAGTGACAATAAAGGGCCCAGACAAAATTTGATTCTTAAAATTCAATCACGTTGTTTTTTAAAAGCCATACTTAGAAATTCCCAAGGTATCAAAACAGAATTCAGAGACTCTATTTTGCCTTATTCATTATATTAGCCAAGAATGAGTGTGTCAGGAGAACGTTCTGGAGGGGAGGTGTTGATGAACTGAAAATGTCAAGGGGCTGTTTTGTGTTCTTTGCAACATCCCCTGAGCAAACGTGGAGGGGGGCTGTATCTGCAGAGGGGGCGCTGGGGAGCTCCTCCCTGCGCTGGCTTCGACATCAGCGGCCTGGCGCTCGGCCGGCAGGTGCCCAGCGGCTGGCCTCTGGACTCAGTGGATGCCTTGCACCGGCCAGCTTAGCTCTTTGGCATATGCCCCTTTGCAGCTCCTGATCTCCAAAGCGTGCACCAGACCCTTGTTCAGGCCTGGCACCCTGGCTCTCCAGCCGATGAAGCCCTGGGTCGTCTTCGGGACTGGCGGGGACGGAAGGATCTGGAATGGAGACGTAGGGGATTTAGCCACCTTGGGCCACAGTGACACGGGGCGTGTCCACCGAGGCACCAGGATCCGCATGTGAGGCCCGATGGGGAAAGGACAGGAAGGTCTCCCTAAGTGAGATGCGCCCAAGGTACGCACGCTCCGGTCAGCTGGACCCCGAGACTCGCTTCTCGCCACAAAACCATGAAGCCAGGGGTGATTCTTTATCTGGTCATGCCTCACACACTGACCCATGACCTCCAGGAAAGTAATTGTTTTTTTAATAAATGTTTTTATTTATTTTTTGAGAGAGCGAGAACAAGCGGGGGACAGGGAGACAGAGATCTGAGATGGGCTCTGTGCTGACAGGCTGACAGGTTCACAGCAGCGAGCCCGATGCGGGGCTCGGACTTAGGAACCGCGAGAGCATGACCTGAGCTGAAGTCGGATGCTCAACCGACTGGGCCACCCAGGCGCCCCTGGGAAAATAATTTTTATTTGATAAAAGAGCAAAAAGAAAAAAAAAAGTAAGGTTCAGAAATATCAGGGCACCTGGGTGGCTCAGTGGGTTAAGCGTCCGACTCTTGATCTCAGCTCAGGTCACGATCTCCCGGTTTGTGAGTTCGAGCCCCACACCGGGCTCTGCGCTGACAGCTCGGAGCCCCTGCTTGGGATTCTGTGTCTCCCCCTCCCTCTCTTTCTCTGCTCCTCCCCTGTTCTGTCTCTCTCTCAAAAGTAAGTGAACATTTTAAAAAAAGACATATTAAGTTCACATCCCCCTTTATAAAATATGTAACAATATTGTCGGATGGTATCCCGGCGGTTACAAATACTCCCGTTTTCCTCGGGAGGCTTTATGAAACGTGTGTGCGTGCACCCACACTCCCCCCGCCCCCAAACTGTAGAGGCCACAAGAATGAGAAGTGATAGAATATAATTAAAGACCGAAGGAAAATGAGGCTCTGTCTGAAATGAAAAACCACCGTTTGGTTCGTCAATTCCCTGGACAGACTTGAAATATTTGGAAAACGAGGGCAAATGTTTACATGAGTTTCTCCCCTTCCATTTGAAATAAGGCCCTGTTCTGCCTCGGGGCTTTTGTACACGCTGTTCCCTTTGCCTGGAAAGGTTTACCAGGGCTGGCTCTGTGTCATCCTTCAGTCCTCAGCTCAAAGGGCATCACCCTGTCCTCTTATCCTCTAAAACCTCACCTGTCTCTTTCCTCCATGGCATTCGGCACAGCATCTAACAACTGTGTTGATTTTCTTGTTTCATGTGGGCCCCCCCTCCCCACCCCCTTGTCTTTTCTTCCTGTTTACCCCTGTTTACCCAAGCAAGCCCCTGGCACCCGCCAAGAGCTAACCATCACTGGAACTCTCTAAAACCCACCGGGTAACGTTCCAAATCCTTCGCAGGCATTCTCCCACGGAACCCCGACACTATTCCCTGAAATAGGTGCTTTCGTTAACCCCCATCGTACAGGGGGAAAAGGAGACACAGGGCAATCGGACACTCACAAGACCACGCAGAGGGTGAGCAGCCGAGCGGGATTTGGATCCCGGTGGTCTGGGCCTGGTCCTTCCCCCGCCCCGGTTTCGGGCCCAGCCCCTAGAAGTGTTTGCTGAATGACAGGACCAACCCCATCCTTTTCTCGGCCGCCCTCTGCTTCTGCAGTGCTGGACGCAGAGGTCCTCGCGAGTGTCGTGCGGGGACAAGTATCCTGATGTGTTGGGGCACGGGGGCTCCCGACAGGGCCTGGAAACTGGCCTCCCCCCTGCTGGGCGCCACCGCCTCCTTACCTACCGCGGAGCGGGGCGAACACAGTTCCCTGCAGGGCTCATTTCTTACTTAGGAAAATAAGTATTCAAAACGACTTGGCGAACCTTGATGTATTTCTCCACTGGGGTCACGGGCCGGATGCGGAATCGCTCGGGAAGCTCGATTTTGGGCTTTGGGGTGCGGGGTTCTTCGTCACCCTTGAGCAACTGAAACACAATCCCCAGAGACAGGAAGCCTCAGAGTGAGGTTGGTGGGAGCCGTCTCGTCCCCGTCCCCCCGGGAAGGCCGCCGTTTGCAGGTGACCGAAGCAGGGCTCAGAAACGTTGGGGAGCTTGGAGGAATCACACCGTGAGAAAGGGGCAGGCTGGGGACCGTCAGCTCAGCCTCGGGACTCGGCGCTTGACTGCTCTGCCTTGTATCAACTTTTGCACCTGCTAATTTATACTCCCGCGTCGTAATTTGGGAAAACCTCACAGGTTATGGACTCAAAAACTTGCCAACAAGCTTCCAGGACCAATCTTGAAAATATTAGAGGAGAGTCCCCATCCCCCCTTTTAATTTTTAAAGCGATTTCGAACTCCGAAATCCCAATTTAATTACATGTGAGGAATATTAATACAGACTCTTTTTATGCATTTTGTATTAATAAGGACTCATTTTATGCATAAAATCTCAAGTTGTAGAATTCTGTAAGTATTAAAAAAAACTCATTAAGAGTGGCATAATTTGAAAGCTAGCGGGTGGGGTGAATTACGAATGGGGTTACGCGGCCCTGAATCACGAAGGTTTGGAATTACGCGATTCTTGTGTCGTTCCGCAGTCCCTCCCAAGAAACGTGGTCTCCAGGTTGTTGTGTCCTGGGGGTAGTTTGAAAGACTGTGGTCATGGGGCGCCTGGGGGGCTCCGTCGGTTGAGTGTCCGACTCATGGTTTTGGCTCAGGTCATGATCTTGCAGTCTGTAAGATCAAGCCTGGCGTCAGACTCTGGGCTGACAGTGCAGAGCCTGCTTGGGATTCTCTCCCTCCCTCTCTCTCTTCCCCTCCCCCACTCTCTCTCTCTCTCTCTCAAAATAAATAAATAAACATAAAGAAAGAAAGGTTGTAGTCTGGTGGCCACCGTCCCACTGAAGCCCATGCAAGCATTTTACATCTGTAAGGTGATTTACAGATCCGAGTCACTACTCAAGAGTCAGATTTCATTTCTTAAAATTTTTTTTTTAAATTTTTTTTTTCAACGTTTTTATTTATTTTTGGGACAGAGAGAGACAGAGCATGAACGGGGGAGGGGCAGAGAGAGAGAGGGAGACACAGAATCGGAAACAGGCTCCAGGCTCCAAGCCATCAGCCCAGAGCCCGACGTGGGGCTCGAACCCACGGACCGCGAGATCGTGACCTGGCTGAAGTCGGACGCTTAACCGACTGCGCCACCCAGGCGCCCCCTTAAAATTTTTTTTTTAAAGAAATATTTTTTTATTTTTGAGGGAGCGAGCGAGCCAGAGAGAAAGTGAGTGGGGAGGGGCAGAGAGAGAGAGGGAGACACAGAATCCGAAGCAGGCTCCAGGCTCTGAGCTGTCAGCACGGAGCCCGACGCGGGGCTCGAACCCGTGAACTGGGAGATCGTGACCTGAGCTGAAGTCGGACGGTCAACCGACCGAGCCGCCCAGGCGCCCCTGGCCAGATTTCATTTAAACGTGTGGGTTTCTGGACTCTCTTGAGCCACGGGGGATCTGCACTTCTCCTGTCTACCAAGTAGCACTCAGCTGAGCTGATGAGCTCTGCATGGGCCCAGGGGTTTCTGCAGTCACGTCTACCACTCCCTGGTAATTACGCCTGGCCCTTCTGCCTGTTTCTGTTACCTGGCTGGTTTAGGAAATACCTAGAATATTTCCCCGGTAATCCCTATATATTCACCTGGCTTCTACTTCTCGTCCCATCTGAACTACACACTCACCCAATGAGGCCGCTTGAGGACTAGCAACCCATTTTACAGATGGGTAGTCTGAGGCCAAGTGGCCCTGCAACCAGGCAGACCAGTTTCTCCCCTTGGTGCTTCCCTGTATGACTTTGCAAGTCTTGGAGCTCAATTCCTTAATTCATAAAATGGGCATAAAACAGCACTCCCTTCTGTGCAAGAGTTGTTGTGTGGCTTAAACGAGCTGGTTCGGATGAAGCACCCAGAACATGGCTGGCTCGTAGTAAGTGCTCAATAAATTCGCGAAAGGAAGGAACCTATAGGTTTCAGAGTTACCGGTTTTCGTATACAACACTCTGTTTAACTTTATTCTTACAAATTGTGCACTTCCTAACCATTCATTCTTTGAAATAATCAATTCTATAACCTCTGGGCTCATAAAATCTCTATTTACCTCCTCGAGAGGGGTTGCTACAAATCCCCAGTTCTGGGCCCAGTTTTGCCTCGCTTCGGTTTCAGCTTTCAAGCGGTATTTCCTGAAAACAAAACAAAACAAAACAAAACAAGGTCCTAAGTGCTGGGCGGCATTGGAAAAAGGTTAAAGTAGCAAACTCTAAAAGGTCCACTGGGGAAAATTTTACTTTCTTCCATGCGTGTTATTCACTGAGCTGGGTGCCAGAGGGAGCAGGTCTCTGGGGACCACGAGGGGTGACAGGCGTCTAAAGAACCAGAGGTATGGGTTGGATGGCACGCTGGGGACAAGACTTGGGGCTGGCTCTGCCCGAGGGGCCATCTAGGTATTAGAGTCCTTATTGTGGTGAAGTGAGTGAGGTGGGGTGAGTGAGGCGTCTGGAGTGCAGAATTTAAGGGGTGCTCACTTCCAGGTTCGGGCAAGTGCAGAGCCAGCATGGCCTGACCTTGAGAATGAGCCCTCCTTAAATACTGCCCCCCAGGTCCCCCACTGGCCCCGCCCTAATCCTGGCCCTGCTTGTGCTCCACAGTAAATATGATTTATATACAGCGACCTACTAGTTGAGGGCTGGTGTGTCACATTTTGCGCACATCTAATTAAACATTGACTCCTTTTGACTTTCAAGCTTCTTTTCCTCTTTTGGAATCAGTATCTGCACCCCCACCCCACCCCCACCCCCACCCCCCACCCCTCCAGCGCCCAGTGTCTCGACCGTTCTGGAGGTCCCGAACAAGCTTTCTGCCCTGGGCACTGAGCATCTAAAGCAGAGTCTAGTCTAAAACTTTTTTTTTTTTTCAACGTTTATTTTTTAGGACAGAGAGAGAGAGAGCATGAACGGGGGAGGGGCAGAGAGAGAGGGAGACACAGAATCGGAAACAGGCTCCAGGCTCCGAGCCATCAGCCCAGAGCCCGACTCGGGGCTCGAACTCACAGACCGCGAGATCGTGACCTGGCTGAAGTCGGACGCTTAACCGACTGCGCCACCCAGGCGCCCCAAGCAGAGTCTAGTCTAATGGAGATATAATGTGAGCCTCAGGTACGAGCCACGTACATAATAACAATTTTCTAGACGCCACACTAACGGAAAAGTGAAAATAAACAGCTGAAGTTAATTTTAATAGTAGTTTCTTTGGGGGGTATGAAATCTTCGAAATCTGTTGTTTATATTACATTTACAGTTCGTCCCAATTTGGGCCAGCCACTGGCTCAGTAGCCGCTTTGGATGTTGGACAGGACCGTCTCAGGGTTGAACCGGCTCTCTTCACACAGGAGGGGGCATCTGATTTGGGTCCTGAGGGATGAGTATGAGTTTGTCTGGTGGAGAAGGGACGGAGGGGCATTTTAAACGGACGGAACATACCTGCCACAGCAGGTCTTACAGGTGTCTGAGACAAAGATAAAAACCAATGAATAGCTGTGTGTTTTATGGCAAAGGATTCTGGCTTCCCGTGGACAAGAGAGAGGTAAAGTTTCCTATAAAAATAAATTTGAGCGAAAAAGAGAGCCAGTTTAAAGAAAAATGTGAAGTGATTAACTCAGGTTTTCCAAGGAAATGATAAAAATCAGAGAGATGGCCAGCAGGGTAACTGAGGTTTACGAGGTAAGCAATTACGCTTTATTGTTAGGCACCTTCACTTACTTGCATCTAAATTAGTAACCTCCCCTATTGGTGGAAACTTCAGAGATGGTATATTTAGCGATTCAATAGAATGCCGAATAAAAACACCCATTACAAATGTCTGCTGAACATAAACCTTTTAGAAAATGGATCGGTTTTTTTTTTTAATTTTTTTTTCAACGTTTATTTATTTTTGGGACAGAGAGAGACAGAGCATGAACGGGGGAGGGGCAGAGAGAGAGGGAGACACAGAATCGGAAACAGGCTCCAGGCTCTGAGCCATCAGCCCAGAGCCCGACGCGGGGCTCGAACTCATGGACCACGAGATCGTGACCTGGCTGAAGTCGGACGCTTAACCGACTGCGCCACCCAGGCGCCCCTGGATCGGTTTTTTAAATTGAAATCTCTTACTATTTAAAAAGGCAGGAAAATCAAGAATGTAAAGAGCCTATGCATACCTCATTCAAATTAAGTATTAAGATATTTGTTTTATTTTATTTTATTTTTTTTTTGTAATTTGGTAAATCTTAAAAATAACATGTTGGTCGGCTCAACAAGCAAAGATTTGCAGATGATTGCAAAACCAGATGTAGTATCTTTTATCTTTCGTGGTGGGCCTAAGAGGAGAAAGGCTTTCTGGTGGCCCTCATGTCCCTGACGTCGCCCAGACCACCTCCAGCGCACGGTCCTGGCGCCCGGAGGTCGACCGCCTCCGGGAGCTGGAGGGGAAACTGAGGCCGCCAGGTGTGCACGCTAGAGGTGGGAACGGCCCCGCCCACCGGGTACGGGATCCCGGGCGTTACCAGATCTCGTCTTGGGCCACGAGGTTCATGCGCTCGGCCGCAGCGGTGCTGAGAGGTTTCTGAGTCATGTGGGCTCTTGGTCTCTGGGCTCCAGGCGGCGCGCACCAGCCCTGGGCTCGGCGGCGTCTCGCGTCGCCAGGGAGACCGGTTGCCCAGCAACGCGGGACGCGGAGGCGGAGGCTGTGCTGCACCTGGCGCAGGGTGCGGGCGCGAGGCTTCAGCCGAGTCCCAGTCCGTGAGCCCACTGCCCTCCTCCGCCCGCCTCCGAGCCCTCCGCCCACCTCCCTGCCCACCTGCCTGGCCCTGGCGGCGGCGTCAGCCCTTCTCCTGTGCGGGAAGCCCTAGGGAAGCCTCACCGCCTCACCACCCTCCCCCTTGAAAATTTAGGCCTGCGAGGCAAGTACGCACACCCACGAGTGTACCCATCCTAAATGTACCAAGCTTGATGAATTCTGTCACAGAGGAACGCACCCCCCCGAAGCCACGGTCTGGATTATCAACTAGGACCTTCCAGCCCGCCCGCCTTGTCCACTTCTCTGAGGGGTGATTAGTTTCAGTGGCATTTGAACTTTGCAGAAGTGACTCGTCCAGGGCCCACGGTTGTGTTTGAGAGGTTCATCCACCTTGCTGTGCGTGCCTGGGCGTGTTCTTTGTTCGTTTCCACTCCCGAAGTCTATCCTGCTGCCGCCGGGGTGGGGATTGGGGTTTTGGCCACCCCAGTGCTGCCCTGAGTATTCCTGCACATGGCTTGGGGAGAGCCTCGCATATGTATGCATTTCTGCTGGTATTCACCATTTATAACAATCCCCTGCATGAAATGCACAGATAATATGGCCTGCACACCCCACACCCACACCCTCCTTCATGCCCATCAACACGAACCCTTGGCGACTGGGGTTCTCAGTTGGTTCATTGACTGACTTGGTGATCTCCCAAGGTTTCCACCAGCGCACATTGTCAGAGGCCTGGAATTGGACACTGGGTCTAAGAGACAACAGTTAATGGACAGACTTGGAGGGCAGGGCGCCATGTTTTTTTGCCCAAGCAGCCAAGAGGTACACAGGTGCCCAGAGACTCATGGGACTGAGCAAAGGGGGTCAGCATGCTTCTGAACTACAGGCCATCTCCGGGATAATTACCAAGGTCACCTGAGGGGGTGTGGGTGTTTTACCTTCCAGTTGGGTACCTGTGATTCTCCCTGGAATGTCTGCCTCCCTCCCTTTCCCTGACCTCCTTGCTCCCTTATCAACAGATTTGCGCTTTTATGGGGCTGTTGGGGGATGTATTTACATATAACAATGTTCTCCGCACCCAAGGCGTGTATATTTTTCTTGGCTGTTGGGAGGTGCTGGGTAGAGGCCCCAAATTGGGGTGGTCCCATTTGCCCACTCAGCCAAAACAGTGAGGGGGCCGGGCAGGGGCTGGAATTAGAGAGGATAGGTTAATTCATGAATGTGGTACACATTATGCCCTTGGCAGAGCAAGCTGGTGGGCTTGGTCAGATTGCCGCAGGCTGGACAAGTGTCCGGGTGGGCTCAGGGTTTTCTTTCGGGCCTTTTTTTGTGAGTTCTTTCGGACTCACAAAAAAAGATTTCTTACAACAGGGGGTAAGTAATCTGGAAAGCGGTGTGAATAGTGGACAGCGGGGAGAGGAGGATCCATCATGTAGGAGGGCAAAGTCAGCTTTCCCTTCGGGAAGCTTCCAAGATGATTCTGTTAAAATGATTAATTAAGAGTAAGTTCACTTACTGAATGTCTCTGTATGCCGGGCTCATTCATTCTACAAATGTCTGCCGAGCACCTCTGATGTGCACACTGATCCAGGAAGGGACCAGACGGACTAAGTCGTTGCCCCTGCCCCAGGGGGAGGGGTGGACACATCTGGAGGAAAGACAATGAGGCAATAAACAAATGCACACACCGGCTCATGCCGGGGAGACACGTCTGGCCCAGAGGAGGCTAAATCAGGAAGGAGGTTCAAGGTGACGGGGAGTCAGGGGAGAGGTATGGGAAGAACTGTTGTGAGTGGGTAGGGAAGCTCAGGTCCTGAGCTGAGCCGGCCCCGAGTGTCTGGAGAACACTAAGGAGGTCAGTGCAGCTGGAGGTGTTCCTGGAAGGTGTGGCGGGTACAGATATGGACAAGCAAGGACAGTGCCTTCCAGGAGGTCAGTCGAGTGGAGGCACAGATATGAATGCCCCCAGATGATAATGCATCGTTTCATCATTCTGGATGGGGTAACAGTAGGATGATGTGATTTAGAGCGTGCCCCTGATGAGGCAGGGAAGTACAGAGGCGGCGAAGAGTGAGTTGGGTTTTGAAGGATGAGTAGGAGTTTGCCAGTTCTGCCCATTCTCCTCAGAAATAGCTGCATGGGCCACCCGGGGGATGGGTCTAGGATGAGAAGTGGTTGAGGTTCAAAGTCCAAGCTTTGGGACTGGATGTGGCCTCACGCCCTGCCTCTGCTGTGTTCCATCTCAGTGGCCTCAGGAAAGTTGGTTGACCTCTCTGAGCCCATGTCCTCATCTGCCAAATGAACTTGTAGGGGTCTGAGGAGGTGGCGTGGGGGGAGCAAGTGTGAATGGCTCTGCATGCTGCCAGAGTGGTTGGTGCTCATGAATAATGGAGAACGTCGCCCAACGACCAGCCTGCGGGTTGCCTCGGGATAGGAGGCGTCTTTGGCCAAAGGCACGAAGGTTTGGAAGGGAGACAGTGTGGGGAGATGGAAATGAGGCCTTGACTGGAGCTGGGCTTTGCTTCTTGAGGATGTCAGTTTTGAAGAAGAGGCTGTGGGCGGCTGGTGGACTGGCCCGGAGGGAGGGATTCCTTCTTTCCTGAGAGGGGAGAGAGCTACACTCACCTGGGGCAGCCCCATCGGCCTTTCTGAGGCACCATAGTAACCATCATGGCACCAGCATTCCCTGGGCCCCAGCTGGATCCTTCTTTACGTTCTCCAATTTCACGAAGGAGGGATTCCTTTGGTGACATTTTGTAGAATGGAAAACCGGCTCGAACAATTGGTGGGAGAGAAAGGATTTGAAGCAAACTTCAAAGGCCCTCGTCTGACCGTGAACTGTGGGTTTGGGGGTGACTCTTCCTCCCTAGGACCAGGGCCTGCAGGAAGATGGGGCGTCCACATATCCTATCCTCCTCCTCTCTCTTGACTAATTAGGAGGCCCTTCTCTCTCTGGATGATTTTTAAGCAGCTGAGCTTGGCCGTGGGTGTCCAACCCAAGCAGCAAAGGACAGTGGGAAAGAAGCCCAGCTCTGGTTTTTCTGAGGTGTTGCCTGAACTCTCGGTGGGTCTTGCGAGGTTCTGTGCCTCTCCCTGAAACTGCTGTCAGGCAGCCGAAGTTGGTGGAGGACCAGGTGAGGCAGAGGCCCTGTGCTGCCACCTGCAGGCGCTCCCTGAAGACACCTTCCTGACTGACGGGCACGGATTTGCTTCAGCCAACTATGAACAGAGCCCCCACTCACCGTCCTGTCAGCATGAACGACCCATCTTCAGTCAGCTTGACCACCGAGGGCTCTAGGGTTGCCAGATTCAGTAAATACAGGATGTCCAGTTAAATTTGAGTTTCACGGAGCATACTTATGCCACACTATGTTTATACCAAGAAATTGTGTGTTGTTCACCCAAAACACAAATAATCCAGTGAAGAAATGGGCAGAAGACATGAATAGACACTTTTCCAAAGAAGATACCCAGATGGCCAACCGGCACATGAAAAGATGCTCAACATCACTCATCATCAGGGAAATGCAAATCGAAACCATGATGAGATATCACCTCACACCTGTCAGAATGGCTAAAACGAACAACTCAGGCAACAGCAGATGTTGGCCAGGATGCAGAGAAAGACGAACCCTTTTGCGTTGCTGGTAGAAATGCCAACGAGTGCAGCCATTGTGGAAAACAGTATGGCGGTTCAAACAGAAGTGCCCTACAACCTAGCAATTGCGCTAGTAGGTGTTTATCCAAAGGATACAGGAGTGCTGATTCGAAGGGGTACATGCACCCCAATGTTTATAGCAGCACTAGCAACAATAGCCAAAGTCTGGAAAGAGCCCAAATGTCCATCGACTGATGAATGGATAAAGTTATGGTATATGTATATAACAGAGTATTACTCGGCGATCAAAAAGATTGAAATCTCGCCATTGGCAACAAGGTGGATAGAGCTAAAGTGTATTATGCTAAGTGAAATTAGCCAGAGAAAGACGAATATCATATGACTTCACTCATATGTGGATTAAAGAAACAAAACAGATGAACATAGGGGAAGGGAAGGAAAAATTAGATAAAAACAGAAAGAGAGAGGCCAACCATAAGAGATTCTCAAATACAGAGAACAAATTGAGGGTTGCTGGAGGGCAGTCGTGGGGGGGGGGATGGGTTACATGGGGGATGGTCATAAAAAAGGGTGCTTGTTGGGATGAGCACTGGATGTCATATACAAGTGAGAAATCACTGAATTCTATTCCTGAAACCAATATTACACTATATGTTAACCAACTTGGATTTAAATTAAAAAGAAAAAAGAAATCTCGTGCGGTTTCGCCGGGTCCTGTGTCATCTCTGAACATCCTAGTCTTGGTGAACTTCTGCATTCGTGTGTGTGCCTTCTCCTCCTCTCCTCGTTCTAGGACTGGAAACCTCCTCCCCACGATATTTGAAACAAGACATTCGCGGACCTCTGACGGACACTGTTCACCATGTCTTCACTTTAATTCCGTTCTTTTGGAAAGAGTGTTATTCAGGAAGAGCTGGGAGGGGAAGGGATGGCCACACTTGCTGATTCCCATCATACGTGGGAAAGGGAGGAAATATTTACAGCTTGGGAAGGTTTGCCGTATTCCTGCATATTAATATTTTTGGCCATCTCTCAGCATTCTGGGACAGTTTTTAGTTTTTATTTTTTCCCCCATCTTGCTGTTGCTCTATAAAACCTTTCAACAACTGGAGCCAACTGTTTCTTTTTAGTTTTTAAGCTTAAACAGTTTTCTTTTTTATTTTGTGATTTTTTTTTAAACCAAAGAATGTTTTGTGCAGCCAACGTCCCCTCCAGCCAGCCAGCCAGCGTGCCTTTTTCCGCAGCGCGGGTGATTATTACCTCGACTGCATAACAAAGACATGAAGGCTTGAGATAAAGGTGCCAATTTGCAGGGCAGGTTTTTGATGGCTTCACCGAGCTTAAGGAACTCCAAGGGTCTCTAGGCCTTACGCCCCCATTATGTTAGCTCGGGTCACAGCAAAGGGACTCCTGTCTTACCTTACAAATTGTCCACACTCCACACACCTAAAGTAACAATTAACATCACTCTCTGGGGCTTATTGAAGAAGAACAAAGCCGAATCCCTCCCACCGCGCCCCAGAAGCCTCCCTCTCAGCTTTGTTCTCCGCTGGGCGCAATTATCAATGACTCCACATCGCGGCCCCTCCGGGTCAGGGTGCATTTTGTTCCTCTCTTTCGCTCTCACCTGCCCCTTCCTTTCCAGCCTCTCTTGTGCCAGCTCTTAGGATGTGAGAAAAGCCCAGCCCCTGTGTGAAAAGTAAGCCTGAATGCTGGGGGAGAAGAGCCAGCGAGACTAACACTCAGCGATCTTTGCAGGGGAAGGTGGTAAGTGCCCAGGAGCGGTCCTCGGGTGGCTGTCAGAATGGAAGGCAGAGGGTGTCCATGGGCCGTCACAAGGCGCGTCTGCAATGAAGTCTCTGTGCTCGAGGAGGGGTCCGCTTAGAATGCATGTGCTCTGAGAATGCAGGTGTCGCCCAAGAAGGGCTTGGAGTAGTCTGAAGTCGCAGGTACCGTCCTTGAATGGAACTCGAGTGGCGTATTACCTGTGATTCCAGGGAGACCTCATCGAGCTGGCCTGGCCAGGCGCAGGGCTTTGCTGTCCGGGGTGGACCAGCTACCCTGGTTCTGCCAGCAGAGGGTCCGACAGAAGGTTTGGAAGGAAAACTGGACCCCTGCGCAGGAAGGGGAGACGGGAGGTGGTTTCCATGTTCTGTTCTGTAAGATTACGGATTTACGTGCCTGGCAGACCTCTCCCCTTCCCCTTTCGCTGAGGCTTAAGGCAGGCTACGGTTTTCAGTGGTCATTCGTTCACTCATTCACTCAACTGACACATGTACTGAATCTCCTCTATGTGCTGGGCTTTGTGCCGGGCACTGGGGACCCATCAGGGGCAAGGCAGGACTGGTTCCAACCTCAGGAAGCTCCCAGTTTAGTAAACCAATAAACCAGGAGACTTTCAGATGGGGACAAGAGTTTAAAAAAAAAAACAAAACAGAACATGTAAGGGGTGTTGTGGGGTGAGGGAGTTGTGGCAGTAGGATGCCAGGGGAGGTGGCATTTGAGCAGGGACACGAGCAGTGCAAGCAAGCCATCTCTGGAGACAGAGGAGGACACCCATGGGGGCTGGGCCGTCCACCAGGCCTCACCACCAGGTGGGCCTGGGGAATTTGGACTTTTTATTCCAAGTTCAGTGGGAGGTGCTTAGCGCACCTGGGTAGGGCTGTCCAGTCCAACACACGGGCTTTGCGGCCTCGGGCACAGCGTAGGACCCCCTGTGTCCCCACAGCCCCCCCACCCCCAGACGATGTTCTCTCATGTTCTCATTGCTGCTTTTCGGAGTTCAAGGGCATCAAGGGGTTCAGGGCTGGGACCTCATGAAAGAGAGTAGGAAGATCGCGCTCCTGAAATCTTTTGCAGACTATCCCCTTCCGTGCTTGAAGTGGTTCTGGGATAGCAGCTAACTACACTTCCCTCCAGCCTGGCTGGGGCCTGGTTGATCACCAGGTGGCATTTCACCGGGCTGCAGTGATTGGCCAGATAGGAGGACATGTGACCAAAGCAGGGCCAATCAGAGTCTTTCCCTGGGTTTTTATGAACAGACACCAAGCTGGGATGACCGTTTTTTGTCCCTGGGCTGGGATATGGAAAGCTTAGAGCTGTCTGTGGCCAAACCCCTCTCTTCCTGCCCCTGTGTGTGCTGTGCTGCTTCCCTGCGGGTAGGGGAGAAGCCTGAATGCTCCAGGAAACAAGGAGGCCAGTGTGCAGAGAGGGGGAGGGGAGGGTCGAAGTGAGGGCGCAAGAGAAAAATCTAGTGATGGTTTGGATGTCTGCAGGTTCCTGAGGCCAGCTCTGCCCCTGGGTTTCCCAGTTACTCGAACCAGTTAAAGCCCACTCCAGTTTTGGTCGTGATGGGGGTCTACCCGTCGCAACAAAACGGATTTCAGACCATTTCGCTCTGGAAAGTCGTCTAACCCTCCCGCCTCGGGGAAAGTCGTGTGGCTGAGTAGTGTTCTAAGATCCGTCTAGTCAAACGTCCTTGGTCTTAATTTGCTTAATCCCCCCCTCCCCCCCCAGTGGCCCCACTGTTTCCGGGCTGGGTCAGGTGTGGCAAGGGTTTGCCGTTTGCCTAGTGCACAGGCCCTGCCTGTGTTTGGTCCTAGGGATGCCCTGCGGGTCAGGCACATTCCCCAGCCCTCCCCCTCCCCCCCACCTCGTGGCTGGGAAAGGAAGCCCCTTCTAGAGAGAGGAGGAAGCCACTCAGGGGGCTGCGCAGGGAGGGAGCGGTGGCTCAGGGGCCGGAATGTTAATCTTGGAGCTCTGGGGACACCCTCACGTCTCCCCACCGGTCCAGTTAGGACCCGGAGCTGCTTTGCCGCCGCTCCTTTTTAGAGGTTCGCCTTCTCCGCTGCGCAGGGAGTAGGGCGTCCTGACGTGTGTACCGCCTGGCTGTCACCCCACGGTGATGACGACCACGTATAAGCTGGAACTTACTTAGCACTTACTGGGCTGAGTACCTGCGAAGCCCTCTGCCTTGCGACCTCACGGTAGCCCCATGACGCGGGAGTGATGAATGTTCTTCTTTTGCAGAGGCAGACACAGTATCAGAGTTCAGGCGCTGGTCCACGGTCGCACAGCTTTATCGCCGGAAAGCCGAGATCCAGGTGTGCTTAGGCATCAGTGTGGCAAACTGCAAGGCGAGGGCTCACCCGGGGTGTCCTGGGGCCTCCTGGATGGACAGTGGTCCGCAGTACCTTTCCCGCGACAATCTGGGCCGTCCCACGTGACCGTAAACGACTGCAAAGGAAGGAGAGAACAGCGTTTCTCCTCTCCGTCCCCACCGCACCCCTCCCCCAGGCTCCGTGGGCGTCTGTTGGGCATTTCTTAAGGACCTGCTGCGGGCCGGGCTCCTGGCGTGGGCGGTCGGGGGGTCTAAGCGTCCTCCCACGCTCTAGGCCCAGCCACCGGTCAGTGCCTGGCACGCAGCGGGCCCTCTGGGGACACTTGTCTGGTGGAACGAAGGCTGTTCTGGCCCTTCCGGAGCGGGAGGCCTCACCCAGGACATGAACGGTATCTCGCGTGGCTGAGAAACGTGGTCCCCTCTGCCTGTCATGGACGTGGGGACAGGACCCACGGGGACTCCGCATGTTTGATCTGAGAGGCGAAGGGCTTCTGTGGAGTCACCTCTCCCGGGGGCCTCACCTCGGAGTCGGGGGAGACGCGTCTATGAGGCCTATTGTTTGCTTTCAGACAACTTCGTCTCGAGTGGATTTTATTATTTTTTTTATTTTTATTTTTTTACAATATTCTATTTTATTTTTTATTTTTTTTCAATATATTAAATTTATTGTCCGATCGCTTTCCATACAACACCCAGTGCTCATCCCAAAAGGTGCCCTCCTCAATGCCCCTCACCCACCCCCCATCAACCCTCAGTCGAGTGGATTTTAAAGGAAAGCTCGGGGCCTCTACGAGATGCAAAAGGCGAAGGTGGGCATGCATGTTGTTTCAGAGACCTGGCTGCGGTTACTGGGGAGCTAGTGAACGAGGAGAACAGTGGCTCCCAGCCCGCGACTGTCTGCCCCGGGTCGGACAGCTTTGAAAGGGAGCATTCAGGGGGAAGTGGGGACACTCCTGGGGGCGTGTCCGTGGCCCCCTGACCTCGTCCCCCTCCCATCTCACCCGATGAGCCCCCACCGGGCCCCATCATCGCTCCCGTGGGCAGCCAGGGGGGCTCGGCGGTCCCAAACTGGAGCGTGGACCCTCCCTGTGTTAGGCCCCCCCAGCGGCCCTCCCGTGTTCTCAGGAATGACGTCGTGCGGTGCGAGCTGGGCTGTGGAACTGGCCTCCCCGGGTTCGAATCCTTCCCTATTTACCAGCTGTGCTCACTTGAAAAGATTCCTTCCTCATCTGTAAAATGGAGATCACAATAATATCCGCCTCGACAGCTGTCATGAGGAAGAAATGAATTACCACCATATATGAAAGGCATTTGCACACGGCCTAGCACAAGTTATAGACAACGAAAGTGTTTGTTTGCTCTTAGGGTCAGGTGGAGACTGCTCGTGGTGGACATAGGCCCTGCCTAGGCTGATGCATTCACCTTGACCTCACCTCCAACCTCTCACAGGCTGTGCTCCTGCCTCACCCGCCTGGTTTCCATCTAGGAAACACTTCAGGCCAATTCCTTCCTCCGGGCCTTTGCACTGGCCTTCTCTATGCCTGGAATGCATGTCGCTTTTCTTCCTCCTCCCTTACAAAGTAACTCTGCTGTCACTTTCTCCAGGAAGGCTTCCCAGACCAGGCCAGATGCCCTCCCCACACTTTGGTAGCATTTGTAGGGAGGGTTTTAAAGTTAAAAAAAAAAAAATTTTATGCTTATTTATTTTTGAGAGAGAGAGTGAAAGTTTTTTTTTTTTTAAAGTTTATTTATTTTGAGAGAAAGAGTGCAGGCAAGTGGGGGAGGGGCAGAGAGACAGGGAGAGAGAGAATCCCAAGCAGGCTCTGTACTGTCAGCCTGGGGCCTGATGCAGGGCCGGATCCCCACAACCTGTGAGATCATGACCTGAGCCGAAATCAAGAGTCAGGCGCTTAACCCGCTGAGCCACCCGGCCCCCCTCCCCGCCTCACAGCACGTTTTCATAATGAATTTTCACCAGTGAGTTTTGCTCAACAGGGACCTCTCAGAGTCCAGAACAACGGTGGCTCTTGGTTGGCACTCAGGATTCGCTTGGTGAAGGTGTGGATGAGGCAGCCTGCTGTTCTTACCACACATTCACGCCCACGGGCTGCAGAGACCAACGGACAGATTGGTATGCTGGACGTCCATGCAGGTGTTTGCAGAACTCCGGACGAGGCAAGGGCAGGACGAGACTGTCTTTCCACCCCTGTCTTCCTCCCTCCTTTGGGGTTTCCCCCTCCCAGCGGTGGCTGCTGCAGACCTAGGGACCATGCACGCACCCCCGCTGGGCCCTCCCAGACCCGCTGAGCGTTGCTGGCTGGGCCGTGCACATCAAGGCAGAAATAAAAAGATGCAACTTTGAGTTCTTTGGCTCCTCTGGGTTTAAATCAAACTCTTAGTGTAATTTCAAACTACTTTCTTTTTTTATTTTTTTTCTTTTGCTGGGTCTATTTTATATAGAGCATGTTTCAAATCAAAGCGAAGGAACATTTTCCCCCCTTCTTCCCATGAAAGGCAGGGGGTCTAAGACATTTTAATAGCTTTCATATTCCTTGCTCCAAATATATTATTTTAGCACAATAGTTCCTTTGCGGGAGAATTGCTTAAATGATTCAAAATGGATTTAAAAATATATTTCAAGTTTTAATTTTATGCACAGCACATTAATGAGCAGAGTGCCTTAGAGACTGCCTGTCAGTTTAACATATTCACAATATTCTCAACACAGATGTTATTCCATCTAAACCCTTTTAGAGGGAAGAAACCAGTCATTTTTTTCTTGGGGGATGTCAGAAAATATATTATTTTTGAAATTGTATTTTGATCCCAGAATTCTGTGCAAAAATATGATCATTAGGGTCTGGGTTTGTAGAGTCAGTCCTGTGGACACCGAACTTTTAAAAAGTCCCGAAAAGAGGAGCTGTCAGAAGCCTTCACTCAGTTCACGTTCTCTCGCGGGGACTCTGATCTTCGACAAGTGGAAGTGGAAATAATGGAAACTTCACCACCCTGTGCATCAGATGGGTCAGGGTCAGGGTCAGGGTCAGTGGTACAGTTAGGGTCGGGGCCAGGTCATGGTTACAGGTTAGGGTTAGGGTCAGGGTGAGGGTTAGGGGTTAGGGTCAGGGTTAGGAGTCAGGGTCAGGGCCAGGGTTATGGTTTAGGTTAAGGTTATAGGTTAGGGTGAGGTTTAAGGTAAGGGTTAGGGTCAGGGTTAGGAGTTAGGGTTAGGGTTTAGGTTAGGGTCAGGGTAAGGGTCGGGGTTAGAGGTTTGGGTTAGGGTCAAGGTCAGGGCTAGGGGTTAGGGTTACGGTTAGGGTTTGGGTTGAGCCTCTTTTAAAGTCCAGATGGAATGACAGTGGGTTTGATGTGGAAATCTTTAGAAGGTGTGACTCTCCTTTTGTTGTTTTTCCCATTACGGTGCCTGACATTGGCATCTGTGGGTCTCTGTCTCCTTGGCTTATCAGAGGTGACCCAGGCTTCGCCGGTATTGAGTGTATACAGGCTGGCATTAATCACATCTGTTCCTAAATGTCCAAATCGTGACGCAGCTGCATAGGTACAGGTGAATGCTTTCTTCCAGGTCAGAGCCAGCTGTCGTGGCCTTGGTCCTGCCCAGAGTACCAGAGTAGTGCTGGTGTGGAGTGGCCCTCTGCCCAAGCACACCTGATTCCTGTGGATGTCGAGGAGAGTTGAGCTTTCTGGAGCCTTCTCTGTGAAACTGGGAGTGGTGGTAGGGTCAAGTATGTGGCCTAGAAATGTGTGTCCCACAACAAGAGCCCCTATTTTATCTGCGTAGTGCATGTTTTCCTTGCTGTCTCCGAAGGCTGTTGACCGTGGGCCTTCCTGAGCTCTCCAGGCCCCATCCAGGGCTTTCTGTAGTCAGAGCGGATTTTTATTTAAGCCAGTGCCATGTTCACAGCCTTCTAGCAAAGGCACCAGTTCCCAGCCAGGGCAGTGTTTGTGATGCGCTGGGTTCACACCCCCCACTCCCCTCAATGTGCTGGCTTATCTGAAGGGGCCTTTGCAGGAGGGGCCTGGGCACCAGATGTGGGGCTTCTAGAGTTTGGGGCTCTATTCTCCTGTCCCCTGCCTTCCCGGTGCAGCAAGTTCAGGGAGATAAACTCGCAGCTGCTTTCTTAAACAGAAAATGCTAGTATATCTTTTTTTAAAAAATTATTTTTATTTTGAGAGGGTCGGGAGGGACAGAAAGAGAGAGAGAGAGTCTTAAGCAAGCTTTGTGCTGAGTGCTGAAGTGCTGATGCGGGGCTCTATCCCACATCCCTGGGATCATGGCCTAAGCCGAAATCAAGAGTCGGATGCTCAACCGACTGAGCCACCCAGGCCCCCCTAAAATGCTGGTATATCTTAATTCTTGGTGTATAAGAAAGATTCATGAAAAGACCCCTTTCCCCTTTTTATTTAAAAAAAAAATTTTTTTTTCAACGTTTATTTATTTTTGGGACAGAGAGAGACAGAGCATAAACGGGGGAGGGGCAGAGAGAGAGGGAGACACAGAATCGGAAACAGGCTCCAGGCTCCGAGCCATCAGCCCAGAGCCCGACGCGGGGCTCGAACTCACGGACCGCAAGATCGTGACCTGGCTGAAGTCGGACACTTAACCGACTGCGTCACCCAGGCGCCCCCCCTTTCCCCTTTTCAATAATGAAAGAAATTTTATTTTGAAAACATTAAAGTGATGCATAAAAATATGACCTTGGAGTTCACACGGAATAAATGGACCCCAGGATAGGTGGGAAAATGTGAGAAATGAGGACAGTGGGGGGGATTTACCGTTCCAGATATTAGTATATGCTCCGAAGACCCAGTAAACACGTGTGTATTGGTGTTCGAGCAGGCACCTTGATGCGTGAAGCAGTAAGGCCGGTATCACTCAGGAGGTGTCTATACGGACAGCCCGTGTTGCATGTACAATGTAGGGGCTGAGAACTTCCTAATCGAGATTGCAAACCCAAAAGCCGTAAAGAAAAAAGTGATTGTTTTTGACTCTGTGAAATTAAAAAGTTTTCCATGCCAAAGGTATCACAAAGGCAGTACGCACACGACTAATCTGGAAAAAGTATTTCTAACTTTTCCTTTTTATACGTCAGTCAGAGGGTTAATTTCTATTGCAACAGAAAAATTCAAATAATCCAGATGGGTTTAAAGCAAAACGTGGATGTTTTCTCCCTGCCCTCAAGCCCCTTCTCTGGGGGAATCGCTTTTAACGGTTTAGTGAATTTCCTTTGGGGGCCTGGGGGCGGGGGCTCTTTCTTCTTCCTCATCCAGCAAAAGGAATTAATTTCAGTTTTCTTTTGAGCTGCAGCAGTGGGAAAGCGGGAGAACCCACTTGGGTTTTACTTTTGTGGGTTGTTCGCTTTCCCAAACCTGTCATTCCCCACCCCCCTACATCTCTGCTATTATTTACTTAATCTTTTCTTTTACACTTAACACACTTTTAAAAGCATACACTGATTTTAAAAAGGAAACTTTAAATCATTACCATAAATGGAAAACCAGCGCCATTCGCCGTAGGCAGAAGGTGGTCGTAAAAGTCGCGGGCGCAGAGGTGGTGAAATTCCAGTTCGATGTCGTAGCGGCTTGCTGTCTTTATTAAACACGGGGCTGGCAGCCTCAGGGGTTTGTGAAAAGCGGGCTAGCCTCCAGTGGAGACACTCTTTGGCTGAGGCAGGGGCATGGATTGTAGAGGAATGACTTTGTCGCCATGTTTCCATGCCTTGTGATGCCACCGGCACCTCCAGAGGCAGCGGGGACCTCCCTGTTGGGACGCGTCCCCCTCCAAGAGCCTCTGGTGTGATGGCCCTGGATGGACAGAGAGGACGGCGTTCCTCAAACCCAGCACGGCTTACGATTACGACTTCAGTTTTCCAAACCCCACAGTTGATCTGCATTCATTTCTTTTTTTAAAGTTTTATTTATTTATTTATTTTTGAGAGACAGATGGCAAATAAGGGAGGGGCAGAGAGAGAAGGAGACACAGAATCCCAAGCAGGCCCCAGGCTCCGAGCTGTCAGCACCGAGCCCGACGCGGGGCTCGAACCCATGAACTGGGGGATCGTGACCTGAGCTGAAGTCAGATGCTTAACCGACTGAGCCCCCCAGGCGCCCCCTTTAACCCGACATTTTTCAAAACTCCTGAAGCCCTCCTTTTTTAAAAAACTTACTTGAACTTGCCAACATAGTTTTTCGAGAAGCACTGGGATATTTAGAGAACTTTGGTTGTAACTAATGACAACTAAATACTCTTGCTTTTTTTTTTTTTTAAATAAAGGAAAAAGTGATAATTTGGTGAAGTTTTCAGGGCACTTGCCAGTCACTGCCGGGAGAGATACTGTTTCTCGCAAGTTGCGAAACAATGAGGACTCTGATCTTGTGATTACTTTTTTTCTTCTTTTTCTCCTCTCGGTACTTTTTTTGTTCCCCTGACACTGAAAGGTTTGTCTTTTTTGACAAGTTGAGGTCGAGCACAGCACATCCGCGACTCAAGCAGAAACACGAAAATAGGTCTAATCACACGGAGCTCAGGTACTGTCGTTCCAGTGTGAATTTTAGCAGCGATCCCGCTGACATAAGCCGCCTCCGAGAGTGTCCCCTGACCAGCTCAGGGCTGGACGTCGGGAAACACAGGGTCCGGCTGCGAACGAAAGGACACGTCGAGCCCGCCATCAACTGTGGGGTGGGAAACGGGTCTGATTGCCAACGGACTATTTCAAAATGCGTCGCTTTTGGCTTCGAAGGTGTGTGTCCCAGTTCCCCGTGTTCTAAAGAACTCCAGAGAGCAGGCAATATTGCACAGCGTTGTTTCTTGGCGGCTTCTGCCACCCGGTGATGACGTGTTACTATTTGTTAATGTCTGTGTTCCCAGCTGCTCCATAATAAACGGGCTCATCTCCTGCCCCTGGTAACTAGCTCGCTGCCTGATACACATGGAAATGTGGTTTGTGTCCCAAGGTATAAACAGATACAAGTGAGTGAGCGTGTTCTGAGTGATTAGCTCCGTAATCGCAGGCAGAGAGCGTCAGACTTTGTGCTGGTCTCCTGAGGAGTGTTCGGGATCTAAAAATCTCCCAACATTGTCGAAAGCGAGTGCCCTCATTGAGTTAATTCAACTGAGGCAAAGAAGGGGCGAAAAATAAGACGCTTGCAGTTTGCGGCTAAGGAACCGGAGAGGATGAAAAGAATTCAGCAGAGAAACAATACCGCAAATCCATCTGAGCGAGGCTCTTATTTTCCCACACTAGCGGCCCACCCCCTCCCAGAGGCCAAGTTCAAAGTCATCAGCAAAATGATTGCTCAGCATCCGCTAGACAGGCTGGTGGGGCCCTGGGGGTGAGGGGGGAAGAAAGAAAGGGAGGGAACCGGCAGACTCTAGGGTCCCCTCCTCACTCTCTATTTGACAAGCCCAACGAAGCCGCAGAGGGAGAACGTTTGGAACGCCTTCCAAAACGCTCAGACTTCCCTAAGCCTGAATTTTTAAAATTATTTTTTATTCTCATAAATTGTGCTACTTTGTAGTCTCTACCTGTGTCCCACATCCTTCCTGCTTCCGGTGGGCTTCCCACAGACCCCAGCTCCAACTCCGTTTCGCCTGTAACTTAGCAGCGGCACGATCCTGGGTGCGCTGTCCCATTATTCTGGGCCTCAGTGTGCTCGGCTGTAAAATGGGCCCGAGGAGAGCCTCAGCTCTGAGGCTGGGCCGTGCTTTTCCGCAGCCGGGACTGTCGCAGCCTGGAACGTCTGGTGACTGATGACCAAACTGACCTCCTTAAGGATGTTGTTGAGGAGTGGGGGGGGGGGTGGGGGTGGGGGTGGGGGGAGAGGGGTGGGAATCCAGCAGAGACACAAACCAGAACAGAAATGTGAAAATGCTTGTTTTGGGTAATTAATAGGACTAATAGGCCATCTGTGCACTCTGCCTCGGATTCCAAAGTGCCGCAACCGGGTCTCTTGGGCATGAGTGCGAGCACGTGTGTGCAGCCATTTCCATTTGAGATGCCGAGGCTCAGAGAGGTTAAGTTGCTTGCCTGAGGCCCCACAGCTAGTGAACCAAAGTGCACCCAGGGCCAGCTGTCCTGGCTCTTACTCCTGCAGACCCCAGGCCATGCATCAGGAGGGTGGTGGCCCCATTTCCTGAAGATGGGAACGCAGAGGGAGTTTGCTTTAAAGGAAAACAGAAGGAACCCGACCGTTTGTGTTTATAGACTTATACCTGGTGTACAAGTCTTAGGCAACTGGTTTACAAATCCAGGGAGCACTTATGGATGACCCACGGAGAGAGGGGAGCAAGATCTCAGTCCCTGCCTTCCGGAGCTCTGTGTGGACTCAGGGACGGGAAGGGTGAGGTCACGGAGGCCACAGGGGAGCCAGGTGAGGGACCCACACACACGAGCCATTCTGAGGATGCGGCCAGGTGGTACATGCTGGCGTAAACCCACAAGAGGCACCACCCCCAACCCCCAGCTGGCGGCAGCAGTGGGGGGAGGGGAGAGAGGGGCAGGGCTGGGGGAGGGCGAGGGGAGGGGTGGGGCGTCTCTGCGTGGGTTGCGGTCTCTCCGCTGCGCTTGATTGGCTGAGAAGTTCCATGGCAACCATCTCAGTGGGCGCACCAAGCCCTGCGAGCGTGGCAGACAAGCTTAAGGAACCGTTGGCTCCTTGAGATCTTTATTAACAGCTCAAAGTCAAAACTGAAGTTTGAGAGGGGCTGTAGGGAAGAGCTGCATTTTTTAAAATTTTTATTTTTAAATTTTTTATTTATTTTTGAGAGAGAGAGAGAGAGAGAGAGAGAGAGAGAGAACAGGGGAGGGGCAGAGAGGGGGAGACACAGAATCCGAAGCAGGCTCCAGGCTCCGAGCCATCAGCACAGAGCCCGATGCGGGGCTTGAACTTGTGAACCCCGAGATCATGACCTGAGCTGAAGTCGGGCACTCAACCAACCCAGCCACCCAGGCACCCCAGAGCTGGGTTTTAAAATACACTCCTAGCTCACCTTGAATTTCCCTGGACGCTTGGAATATGGAGGCAGTTGGGGGTAATTCTGACCTGATGTGTGGGGCTACAAGCCCGCCTGTCCCTCAAGGGCACGGACAACAGTGAAGGTGGAGGTCGGGGGAGTAGCACGTGATGGAGCGGAATGTTGGTTTGTTTGGGATCCAGGACTTTTTGCCAATTAAATGCTGAGCAGGTTCGGATCCTCAGCTTCCCGTACGTGCCCCACATCATTCTGCGGTGACAGAGTGGCATTGGGGGCGGGGTGTGTTTGCGCACTTGCTTTGGTGTCCCAGTTTTTAAAAACAAGAATGGATGTCACTTCAGCTGGTCTGGCCTGGCTTTTCTAGAGGTTACTGTTACCTTCCTGGGTGGCCTGGAATGGAGTCTGGTTTGGGCATTTCTAACCCCTGACCACACCTGGAGGGACATGTATTGGCCCAGGAGGTGGGTAGGTGTGTGTGGGGGGGGGCTCGCTGAGAGAGAGGATGCACACGTGAGAGGGTGAAGGTGCTGCAATGTGGTGTGCGGAGGCAGAAGGCGTGCGTGCACAGCCAAGAGGGGTGCCGAGGCGGCCATGAGGTGACCAGGATGAGCTAGATGTCCAGAGTGGGTCCACTTCCTGCAAACACCCTGAAGCTGGGGGACCCTGTGAAGGACCCAGGTCTGGCTGCACCTCGGGTAAATCCACTGATGCCAGTTTCCACTCCAGTGGCCCCGTGGTCACCCCCCCCCCCCCAAAGGATGCTTCTGGATGACCATTTCTGTGGGGGCAGGGCATGGGTGCCGCTCCTCTTCCTGGGCTTGAGGTAGCTGAGAGGGCTTTGGCCAAATGCTCTGCCTGAAATACCCCAGCTGTGTGTAACCCCTCTGTGCCTCACTCCCTCGCTTCCTATATGCCTTCTTCCCCCCGCCCCCCTGCACACGTGTAACAGAGTGTAGAGCGGCCTAAGCAAAGTCTTATTGGAGTGAACCCCTTTGAGGTGGCAGCTGTGTCTTATTTATCAGCCTGCACCCCTCTGTGTAGGGCCTGCTCCACTTCTCTATTTACCTACTCATTCATCCATCCCTGGGCACACCTACCCATCCACCCACCATCCACCCACCCATCCATCCTCATCTGCCCATCTGTCCATCTGTCCATGCACCCATTCATCCAGCAGACATGAATGGAACACCTGCCATATGCCAGACCCTGGGCTTGGCACTGGGAGTAAAACAAAAGAAATGGTTCCTACTGGAACCCCAGGGTTTGGTTTACAGTAGTTGCTCATGTAATGTTTGTTGAATACACACACGATAAAACAAATGATGTCATGCTCGGAAAGCATCTGCACACCCACGTGCTATGGCTTACGAAGAATTGGTCAAGGCGGGCTTTAGAATCCTGGGGATAGTTAGGTGGCCAGCTCCCCGGACAGGAGAGGCCTTCCCCTGTTGGCTGCAACAGGAAGTGGGAGGACACACCTTTGAGGCTGCGATCAAATTCTGTGAAACAACAGAGCCAGCGGTGAAGCATTTCCTTACCTGCCCACCCAGCTGTCAGTGCAAGGCTGAGACTCTAGGGCTTAGAATAACGAGCTCCATTCTGACTGCTGGTGACAGCACAGACGTAGAAATTTCAGGAAAGCACATGTGAGGGCTGAGGGCGGAAGTGGGCAGGTTGCCAGGCGTGGGTGAGACAAAGGAGAGGTCTGTGCGAGCAGGTGTCTTTTGGGGGAAATGAATAACATCCTTGGAAGTGACCAACTAACCACAGTGAGTGGGGAGGAAGAGGAGTGGGGAGGTCTTCTGCCTGGGTGCAGAGTAGCCCTCCTTTTCTACCTGTGGTGAGCCCAATTATATTGTCTTCAGGGCCAGGAAATAGCTGGAACGACTCCCTAATGAGTATATTTCTGCTGCATGCACCTATGGCTTGAGTGTGTGCATGCACATGTCCTTGATTCTGTGTCTGTGTGTATGTGTGTGTGCACATGCATGTGTGGGGCAGTGTGGCAGCACACGTAGAGTTACATGTCTGTGTGTAGGAACACTACATCTTTGGATATGTGTGCGGAGGTCTGAGCATGGGATACATAGCTGTGCCTCAGTGACTGTGTGCAGTGCATCTCGAGAAGTAATGTGGGGTAGTGGCTGAAAGCTTGAATGCCAGACAGACCTGGGTTCAAGCTCGACTCTAACACTTACCAGCTCTGGGATCTTGGCATATGACCAAACTCCTGTTTGCCTTTGTTTCCACCTCTTTAAAGAATGGCTAGCACCAACTCCACTGAGTTGCTGTCAGGTTATGTCAGGTGCTTAGAACAGTGCTCGGCACATAGAATGGCAGGTGTCTTTGCCCCCTGACTTATAACCTCTTGTTTCCCCTGTAATTTCAGCTGTGTCTGCTGTGGGTTCCATGAGAGCTTTGGCTCACCTCACCACTGGGGCAGCCAGCCTCCAGGTGTGCCCCTGTAATTCATGTAATTCAGCTGGAATTCATGCCCCTGCCCTGAAGATTCCTTGATGAGGGGCGCCTGGGTGGCACAGTCGGTTAAGCGTCCGACTTCAGCCAGGTCACGATCTCGCGGTCCGTGAGTTCGAGCCCCGCGTCGGGCTCTGGGCTGGCGGCTCGGAGCCTGGAGCCTGTTTCCGATTCTGTGTCTCCCTCTCTCTCTGCCCCTCCCCCATTCATGCTCTGTCTCTCTCTGTCCCAAAAAATAAATAAACGTTAAAAAAAAAAATTAAAAAAAAAAAAAAAGATTCCTTGATGATGCACCCAGTGCTGGGTACCTGCCCATCCATCACACTCATTCAGCCTGAAAGTGCAGAGAAGTTAACACCCCAGGGGAAACCGTCAAGCAATGGGGAAGGGGAGCTTCTGATTAAATAATTCTTTAGGTAAATCCCTGTGTAGACAATCCTGAGAAAGGATTTCAGCACTTTCAAGATGTCATTCCATCGTCTCCCAGCTGCCATTGTTTTAAGATGAAATGTCATCATAACTCTTATCCTCATGCCCCTACATATAAGGCATTTTCTCCCCCTTTAGTTGCTTTCCGAATTTTTTTCTTTGTCTTTGGTTTTCAGCAGTTTATGACGTGCCAAAGTGGATTTTTCTTTGAATTCATCTTGTTTGGGCTTTTCAGAGCTTCTTGGATATGTAAGTCTATGTTTTCCATCAAATTTGGGGAATTTTTAGCTGTTATTTATTCAAATACATTTTCTGCTCCATTCTCATTTCCTTCTTCTTTAGGGACACTCAATTTGCATACATTAGACATGTGACGTTGTGCCACAGATTCCCAAGCTGCCAATCATATTCTTCAATCCCATTTGTCTCTGTTCTTCAGGTTAGATAATTTCTATTCATCTGTCTTCAAGTTCACCAATTCTTTTGCCATGTTTAGTGTTAAGTACCCTAGAAAAATTTAAATTTCAGTTGTTGCAATTTTCAGTTTTAGAATTTTTATTTGGTTCTTTTTTTATGTTTCCAGTTTTTATTTAAATTCTAGTTAGTTAACCTATAGTGTAATATCATTTTCAGGAGTAGAATTTAGTGATTTACCTACAATACCCAGTGCTCATCACAGTGCGTGCCCTCCTTAATGCCCATCCCCCATTTAGCCCGTCCCCCCTCGCACCTCCCCTCCAGCAACCCTCAGCTTATTCTCTATAGTTAAGAGTCTCTTATGGTTTGTTAATTTCTCTCTCTCTCCCTCTCTCTTCCCCTTCACCTATATTCATCTGTTTTGTTTCTTAAATTCTGCATATGAGTGAAATCTATGGGATTTGTCTTCCTCTGACAGACTTATTTCACTTACCATAGTGCTTAGCATAATGCCCTCTAGCTCTTCCATGATGTTGCAAATAGCAAGATTTCATTCTTTCTTATGGCTGAGTAATATTCCATTATATATATGTATATATATGTGTGTATATACATATACATGTATATGAGTATCATGTACACATATATATATGAGTGAGTATATATATATATATATATATATGTGAGTATATATGTGAGTATATATATATGTGAGTGAGTATATATATATATATATATATGAGTGAGTATCATGTACACATATATATATATCACATCTTCTTTATCCATTCATCAGTTGATAGACATTTGGGCACTTTCCATAATTTAGCTATTATAGATAATGCTGCTATAAACATCACGGTGCTCATGCCCCTTCAAATCAGTATTTTTGTATCCTTTGGATAAATACCTATTAGTGAAGTTGCTGGGTTGTAGGGCAGTTCTAGTTTTAACTTTTTGAGGAACCTCCATACTGTTTTCCAGAGTGGCTGCACCAGTTTGCATTCCCACCAACAGTGCAAAAGAGATCCTCTTTCTCCACATCCTCACAAACATCTGTTGTTTGTTGCCTGAGTTGTTAATGTTAGCCATTCTAACAGGTGTAAGGTGATATCTCATCATGGTTTTGATTTGCAGTTCCTTGATGATGAGTGATGTCGAGCATCTTTTCATGTGTCTGTTAGCCATCTGTAGGTCCTCTTTAGAAAAATGTCTATTCAGGTAGGTCTTCTCCCCATATCTCAACTGGATTATTTGCTTTTTGGGTATTGAGTTTGGTAAGTTCTTTATAGATTTTGAATACTAACCCTTTATCAGATATGTCATTTGCAAATATCTTTCCTCATTCTGTTGGTTGCCTTTTAGTTTTGTTGATTGTTTCCTTTGCTGCGCAGAAGATTTTTATCTTAATGAAGTCCCAATAGTTCATTTTTGCTTTTGTTTCTCTTACCTTCAGAGACGTGTCTAGTAACAAGTTGTTACAACTGATGTCAAAAAGGTAGCTGCCAGTGTTCTCCTCTAGGATTTTGATAGTTTCCTGTCTCACATTTAGGTCTTTCATCCATTTTGAATTTATTTTTGTGGATGGTGTCAGAGAGTGACCCAGTTTCATTCTTCTGCATGTTGCTGTCCAGTTTTCCCAACACCATTTATTGAAGAGACTGTCTTTTTTTCCATTGGAAATTCTTTCCTACTTTGTTGAGGACTAGTTGACCGCATAGTTATGGATCCATTTCTGGGATTTCTATTCTGTTCCATTGATCTATGTATCTGTTTTTGTGCCAGTACCATACTGTCTTGATGACTACACTTTTGTAATATAGGTTGAAGTCTGGAATTGTGATGCCTCCGGCTTGGCTTTTCTTTTTCAAGATTGCTTTGGTTATTTGGGGGTCTTTTGTGGTTCCATACAAATTTTAGGATTGCTTGTTCTAGTTCTGTGAAAAATTCTGGTGGTATTTTGATAAGGATTTCATTGAATGTGTAGATTGCTTTGGGTAGTATAGACATTTTAACAATATTTGTTCTTCTAATTCATGAGCATGGAATGTTTTTTATCTCCTTGTGTTCTCTTCAGTTCCTTCCTTCCTTCCTTCTTTCCTTTCTTTCTTTCTTTAAAATAGTATGCTATTTTTTTAAAAAATATTTATTTTTGAGAGTGGGGGGCAGAGAGGGAGACACAGAATCCAAAGCAGACTCCAGGCTCTGAGGTATCAGCACAGAGCCTGATGTGGGGTTTGAACTCATAAACTGTGAGATCATGACTTGAGCCGAAATTGGATGCTTAACTGACTGAGCCACCCAGGTGCCTCTCTTCAATTTCTTTCATGTTATTTAGTTTTCAGAGTACAGATCTTTTACCTCTTTGGTTAGGTTTATTCCTAGGTATCTTATGAGTTTTGGTATAATTATAAATGGGATCGATTCCTTAATTTCCCTTTCTGCTGCTTTATTATTGGTGTATAGAAATGCAACAGATTTCTGTACATTGATTTTGTATCCTGTGACTTTACTGAATTCATGTATCAGTGCTAGCAATTTTTTTTGGTGTAGTCTTTTGGGTTTTCTACATAGAGTATCATGTCTTCTGTGAATAGTGAAAGTTTGACTTCTTTCTTGGTTTGGATGCCTTTTATTTCTTTTTGTTGTCTGATTGCAGAGACTAGGATTTCCAGTACTATGTTAAATAACAGGAGTGAGAGTGGACATCCCTGTTTTGTTCCTGACTGTGGAGGAAAAGCTCTCAGTTGTTCCCCATTAGGATTATATTAGCTGTGGGTCTTTTGTATATGGCCTTAATTCTTTTTTATAATTTTCATTTTGCTGTTGAAATTCCTTACTTGAGCAATCATTAAGACCATACTTTCCTTGAATTATTTTAACATATTTACAAAATCGCTTTGCTAAGCGCAGTGTTTTTGTTTTTGTTTTTGTTTTGAATTACATTTTCCTCTTTCTTTGTAGGTCTATGCTCTTTTTAAAAATTTTTTAAATATTTATTTATTTTTGAGAGACAGAGAGAGACAGCATTAGTAGGGGAGGCGCAGAGAGAGAGGGAGACCCAGAATTCCAAGCAGGCTCCAGGCTCTGAGCTGTCAGCACAGAGCCCGACGTTGGGCTCGAAATCACAAGCCATGAGATCATGAATTGAGCCGGTCAGATGCTCAACCAACTGAGCCACCCGGGTGCCCCTATGTTCTTTTTTTTTAAATTGAATCTCAGAAATATGGAAACTATGTTGTAGAGCCTTTGGATTCTGTTATCTTCCTCTGAAGACTGTTCCTCTTTGTTTTATCAGGCTATTCAATTGCTGGCTGTTTTTCTTGAAATTTTTTTGTAATTTTGATTTTATGCTTTCCTCTTGTGAGTCTGTGCAAAGCATAGGGCACTTCCCAAGCTCTCTTACCTAGTGAGACTTAACCCCTAAGCACTGCGGTCCTCTGTAGATCATATGAGAGCTTGATTAGACTTTGTTAGAGAAGTTCTCAAGTAGGCTCTACTCTCTGATGTGGTTCTTACTCCTAAAAATAATGTGGTGTCTCAGCTGGATGTCAGGCATGCTAGCGGGCTGTTAACAAGCTCTCTCCACTCTGGTGAGGGCCAGAACCACAACATCTCTAGTACTGTTCAACCTCCAATATGCTTATACTCTCAATCAATAACACCCACTACCTGGTAGCGCTCAGATGGTCTTGAGTCTCTCCTTAATTGAGGAGAGGGGTCCCCACATGGAACCCTGGAGCCCTTTGCACAGGCTTTTATATTTCTGATGCCCCAACCCATAGATTGCAGCTGCTTTAGTTGCCTTGAACTCTGCTTTGTGTCTCCTCGATTCAGTAGGCCTATCAAATCCTACACGGGTTCCTCTAGCACCATGGCTAAGAATTGTCACAAGTTATACACTGACATTGGTTGGGCTCACTTCATGGGTTTCTTTTATTAGGCGCTGTAATCTTGTACTACTTGTTGTCCATTGCCTGGAAAATGTTGCTTCACATATCTTGTCCAAGTATATATTGTTTATGGTGGGAAGGCCAGCACAATACTGGTTCATCTGTCATGGTCAGAAACAGAAGCCTAAGAGGCATTTTATATGTTCCTTGGAAGGCTTGGTGCAGGACTGAACCCAATTACCCTCTGGGAGACCTTGACAATGTGTCCCAATGGTGGCATTTCCTCCTTCTCTTGTTTCCTGTTCCTGCACTCCTGCTCGCTGGGATTGCCTCCCAAATGAATTATTTGTACACAGATCTTTCTCTTAGGCTCTGTTTTTTGGGGGAAAGAAACTAAGATATAGAGTAAGTGTGTAAATCTTGGCTATCATTACAAGAGCAGCATATTCGTATAGGTGTGCAGAATGGGTGTCTGCAATCTCTCTGTGTTTGTGTGCTTTGCGTCCGAATGTGTGCCCGATCAGCACGTGTGCATTGCATCCACTCTGTATGTCTTTGTGCAGGTCTGTGTCTCTCTCTGTGAACACACAATGCGCACTTGCACATCCAGCATGGGAAGGCTGCAGGAGACAAATATCCTGAGAGGCCATGTTGTTTTTTCGTGAAGTCTAACTTGTCTATTTTTCTTTTATTATTTTTGTCTTGAGTGTCATATCCAAGAAATCATTGCCAAATCCAATGTCATGATGCTTTTGTTGTTTTCTTCTAAGAGACGAAATTGTATTGGGTCTTACATTTAGGTCTTTGATCCATTTTGAGTTAATTTTTTTTTTAATTTTTTTTCACCGTTTATTTATTTTTTGGAGGACAGAGAGAGACAGAGCATGAACGGGGGAGGGACAGAGAGAGAGGGAGAGACAGAATCGGAAACAGGCTCTAGGCTCTGAGCCATCAGCCCAGAGCCTGACGCGGGGCTCAAACTCACGGACTGCGAGATCGTGACCTGGCTGAAGTCTGACGCTTAACCGACTGCGCCACCCAGGTGCCCCAGTTTTGAGTTAATTTTTGTATAGGGGGCTAGTTAAGGGTTCGAATTCATCCTCCTGCATGTGGATATCCAGTTTCCCAGCACCATTTGTTGGGTGCAGATGAATACCTGCTGTTATGATAAGAGCTGAAATTGACTGAAATTAACCAAAATTTACTGTCCAAGTCTTCCTTTGGAAGTTGCAAGCTTTCAAGACATCCCAGAGTTTCAAAATAGTTATATTAGCACATTCAGCCAGAACAATTGTTGTCTAGGTGGGGAGAAGATTCCTGGTGCTTCCTGTTCCACCAGCTTCCCAGGATGCCCTCTACTACCCCTTCACTTTTAATTCACTGGAGTCTTTTTTTTAATGTTTATTTATTTATTTTGAGAGAGAATGAGAGAGTGAGAGCAGGGGAGGGGCAGAGACGGTGGGGGGAGAGACAGAGAGAGAGAGAGACAGAGAGAGAGAGAGAGAGAGAATCTTAAGCAGGCTCCACACTCAGTGCAGAGAGCCTGATGCCAGGCTCCATCCCGTGACCCTGGGACCATGACCTGAGCTGAAATCAAGAGTCAGATGCTCAACTGACTGAGCCATGCAGGCACCCCTTACAGGATCCGCTTTTAACTAATACAAGTCCATCTTCAAATACTTCTGCAAAGCTTCCTGTGTAGCACAGATATTTCATAACACAGTAGTCTCAATTCCTCTCTCTTAGTCTGTATGGCACCACTGTCATTTATTTCACTTACCCATATGCTCTAATCACCCAATACAGTGTTACTATTTTCTCTGTATAGAATTATGGCTCCCTCTCCCCTGCAATCCACATGTTGAAGGCCTAACAGCCTATAGGATTGTATTTGAAGACAGGGCTCAGAAGGAGGTGTTTGAGTTACATGAGGTCGTAAGGGTGGGGCCCTGATCCCACAGGATTTGTGTTGTGGTAAGAAGAGACTTCGAAGAGCTTGCTCATACTCTGTCTCCCGGGGAAGGCACCAAGGAAAGGCCAGGCCACGTGAAAACAAAATGACCATCTGAGAGCAAGGAAGAGGACCCTTACCTGAGAACAAATCAGTTGAAGCCTTGATCTTGAACTTTCCAGCTTCCAGAACTGTGAAAAAGCAAATGTTTATTAGTGAAGCTCCCCCACCACCCATAGTCTGTGGTATTTTGTTATGGCAGCTGGAGCTGACTAAGAAACTATTACTACTTTCCACGGTTCTCTTTTAGATGAAACACAAATAAGAAAAATAAAGGGTTTTATTTTCATTTTTGCCTCCTCTGATGCCTTTTCTTTTTATTTTCTTTCTTTTTTTTAAAATATAGATCCAGGTTTCTGATATCTATCATTTTCTTTTTGCCTGAAGAAAATCCTTTAACCTTTCTCGGTGAGCATGTCCACTGGTAACACATTCCTTTAGTGTGTGTTTGTGTGAGATATTATTTCTCTTTCAGTTTTGAAGGATAATTTATCAGAATATAAAATTCTAAGTTGGGGCTCCTGGGTGGCTCCATCAGTTAAGCGTCCAACTTCAGCTCAGGTCATGATCTCACAGCTTGCGAGTTCGAGCCCCGCGTCGGGCTCTGTGCTGACAGCTCAGAGCCTGGAGCCTGCTTCTGATTCTGTGTCTCCCTCTCTCTCTGCCCCTCTGTCTCTCTCTCCTTCAAAGATAAATAAGCATTAAAAAAAAGAATATAAAATTCTAAGTTGATTTTTTTTAATTCAACATTTTAAATATTCTACTCTACTCTGTGCTTGCACAGTTTCTGATGTAATTCTTATCTTTGTTCCTTCAGAGGTGAGGTTTTTCTGCCCTTTCCTGGCTTCATTCAAAATTGTCTTTTTATCTTTGGTTTTCTGTAGTTTGAATATGATATACTCAGGTCTGTAGCTTTTTGGTATTCTCTGAGCTTCTTGGACCTGGACTTTGGGATCTGTCCTTAACTTCTTCACATATCGTTCTTTCTTCTTTTTCTGGCATTCTAATTATATATATATATATCTTTTGAAAATTTCCCACACTTTTCAGGTGTATTCTGTTCCATGTTTATCCTTCTTTCTCTTTGTGTTTCAGTTTTGGGAGTTTCTATTGGCGTAGCTTCAAAATCGCTAACTCCTTCCTCAGCTATGTCCAGCCTGCTGAACCCATCAAGAGGTTTTCTTCATTTCAATTAGTGCATATATGTGTGTTTAATGTTTATTTATTTTGAGAGAGAGAATGTGTGTGTGCATGCGTGCATGAGCAGGGAAGAGGCAGAGAGAGGGGCAGAGATAGAATCCCAAGCAGGCTGCACACTGTCAGCACAGAACCCGACAAGAGGTTCAGACCCGTGAACCATGATATCATGACCTGAGCCCAAAACGAGAGGCGAATGCTTAACCGACTGAGCCGCTCAGGTGCCCCTGGGTTAGAGTGGTTTTGATCTTGAGCCCTTCCTTTTGATTATTTCCTAGAATTTTTGTTTCTCTAGCTATATTATCCATTTGTATTGCATATTGCCTGTTTTTTCTGTTAGGGTTCTTAATATACTAATCATAGTTTTTAGAATGCCCTGTCTGATGATTTCAACATCTGTATCACATCTGAGTCTCGTTCTGATGCTTGATTTACCTCTTCAAGCGGTTGTTCTTTTCTCTTCTGGTGTGTCTTGTAATTTTGTGTTGTAAGCCAGACATGTTGTACCGAGTAATGGATATTGAGGCAAATAGGCCTGTAGTGTGAGGATTTATTTTAATGTGGCTACGAGTTCGCTGTGTTGCATGTTTGCTATGGATGTGGGTGCCAGAGGTGTCACATTCCTCTGGTGTCCTTGTCTTCTCCTTCCCTCTTGACTCTGAGCTTCCCTAACTGCTCCTCCCCCAGAGAGAGCCTGTGTCTTAGAGCTTTCGGTTGTGATCACTGCTGTTCTACTTACTGGAGCCCTGTTGGTGTGGTGCTAAGGGGTGGGGGGTGGGGTGTTCTATAATTCTCAAGTAAATCTGGCTTTTCATGGGCCATTGTGTTTGACCTGCGACCTTCCCAAGTGTTTCTCACTCATATGCCCATCCTTGGGTGAGACAGGAAGACTGGAAGGGGTCGAAGGGTGAGGGATGCCCTTCCCCCACTGGGATAAGGCTCTGGCAAAGCCCTTTCCCTGTAGAGTAGGCTTTCCTCGTGGAGAAAGCTCTGGAGTGTATTTAATGGGAATTGGTAATTCCTTCCCCTGCCAGAGCCAGGAAGGGACCTTTCTGGGATCTTCACAGTAAGAACCTGGTGGAGTTTCTGGTGCTAAAGCACATAAAATCGTGGGCCCCTCCCCAAGCCTGCAACCCCCAGGAGTTCCTCACTCTTGCTAGTTTATACTCACCCTTTCACAATCCCTATGAGAATTAGCATTCGGCTGTTCTACTAGTTAGGCTCCAGGGTCTCTGCTTCAGGTAAGCACACTTCACCTGTGACTTTGGATTCATCCATCTTTCCAGAGTTCAGGGTCAGTTCTCTGATGGGTCTGGGAAAAGTCATTGATTTTCCAGTTCAGTCAACTTCTTTTTATCTATTTGTTTTTGTTGTTTTAAGTCGGGGGAGGGAATGACTTCCAGACTCTTTACATGTTGGAGCTGGAACGGGAAGCCTGTGGCATTTTCCATGTCCTAGAACACATCCTTCCCTTTTGGTATGGTTTCTTTTTTGACAGACCCTGAAGACAAACTTTGGAAGGTGGGCGCCAACAAATTTCACCCACCAGCAGAGCATCCGGTCTTCGCAGAGGGGATGCACCTTACTTCCCTTGTCCTGACAATCCTGTGCCAAAGGGACGGAAGCCTCAATTTCCAGCAGAGAACGTAGTGAGGTTGGATCTCCAGTTCAAAGTCACATGGGCTGCAGGTGACAAAGCTGGGTTTCAAACCCAGCTTTGATGCCAGGGTCCTTCCCAGGAGTCCAAACCACCAGCCCCTTTCATGTTGTCATTGGTTGAGACGCAAATGAACTGCTGAGCATGTCTCTCTTTCTAGTTCCTTCCCGCATCCATGCTAGTCGGTCAGGTCTTGGGGTTTTCCAACATCAGCTGTGAAACTGAGCAAGACTCCCCAAGATAATGGTTTTATTCCCTCGGACGAATGTCAGCAGGCTTCCTCTAAGGGATATGTAGTAAATATTTTCTGACCTACAGGTCACATGTCTCTGTTGCCCTTTGCTCAGCTCTGCCATTATTCCACAAAGTGTGGGCTCTACATAAATAAATGGGCATAGTGTTTCCGTAAACTATTTGTGGAGACACTGAAATTTGAATTTCATTTAATTGCCACACATCACAAAATAACATTCTTCTTTTGATCTTTGTCCGTTAACAAATGTTATTTAGCCCAACGGGTGCACTAAAACAGGTGGGGAGCAGGGTTTGGCCCACAAGCTGTGGTTTGCTCTAGTCCCATGGACAAGGGTCCCACATTTAGAACGAAGGCCGAGGCTGCTTTTGAACGGGTAACGCAAGCTTCGAAGGTATCGAATGTAATCGTCACAGAGGTCATGGTGATGATAACAGCCAACTATGAGAGAGGCGTCGTGCTAAGTCCTTTGTGTGTATTCTCTTCCTCACTTCTCTCCACAGCCCTGAGGATGAGCTGTAATTGATATGCCCATTTAATAGACGAGAACCTTGAAACTGAGTCACACGCTAAGTGACAGAGTGTAAATTGGGTCTGAATGGCTCCAGTGAGCTCGCTTTGCAGGAGTGGTGGGGATGGGCTGGGAGGAGACTGAAATCTGCAGTCAGGGACAGATTCTCTATCACACATTCCAAGGATGGGAACAAGGGCTTTTCTCTGGATTCAGAGGTGCGGACACCCCCATTTTTCAGTTTTCAGGGACTCATTCTCTTTTTTCCCTGGTGACTCCAGCACTGTGTGTGACTCACCGTCCCCAAGACTGCTTTCTCCGAGCGGCTGTCCCAGAGCCCACCCTGCTGGATGTCCCCCTAGGCCTGTGTTAGCACGGGAGGCAAAGTGCTGAGCCTCCGAACGTTGTCATGAGCTTTGCCGTAATGTGTCTCATTGCCTTGAAATGATGGCTGAGCCACCAACACTAGCGGGCGGATAATTTAACATACAATATAACTTAGTGAAAGCTTGCACCTTGGCCCCGTAGCCTGTAGCCCGTTCCTGCCTTTGTACAAGGCACTCTGCACATTAAAGCGATTGCAAAAACTTACGAGGACGACAGGAAAGTTGACTCTTCCTCTTTATGGAGAAAACAAATGTGTTTTTCTGCAGATGCTGCCAAGACTCCGTTTTAATGATTTAGCAGATGGAGCTGGCACATGTGAGCCTGCCGGGCACAGCTGTCTGCTTTTTCCAGTCTGAGGGCTCTGTGGCTGCGCCCGTAGCACACACGTGGGCGAAACAGCGTCCCTGGCTGCAGCCCACTCTGTGAGCCCACGATGTCACTTAAGGTGGGGCTGGGGCACCTGTTGGGGGACGGGGGTGAGAGCCAGGCCAGAGCTTCTGAAACTGGGGAAGCCATCTAGTCTTTCATGCTCTTACCCACATTTGGATCGAAGCCCCTTTGAAGCGTCCTGCTCCCGAGGGAGCGTGTCCCAGATGGCCCGTGGCCGAGGTGGGGCATCAAGGCAGAACCTCTGCTCTCCTCCTAATGTTTTGCTCCTAAAATAAACCATTTGAGGGCAGGGGCCAGTGGGAGAAAGGAGGGGGCATTTGCTTTTGAAGATTCACAGGGCTGTGAGATCCATTAAGTGCTTTTTATTTTATTTATTTTTTCAAAAATTTTAAAAATGTTTTCTTTGTTTTTGAGAGAGAGAGCATAAGCAGGGGAGGGGCGGAGAGAGAGGGAGACACGGAATCCGAAGCAGGCTCCAGGCTCTCAGCTGTCAGCATGGAGCCTGATGCGGGGCTTGAACTCACAGACCACGAGATCATGACCTGAGCCGAAGTCGGACGCTTAACGGACTAAGCCACCCAGGCGCCCCCAACATAGCATCTTCTAACCTTTCTATCTCTGCCTCTCCTGCTTCTCTCTTTCCTTCATGAGACCTTTGTGATCACCGTGGGTTTACCTACATAATCAAAATAATTCCGAATAATCTGCCCGTCTCAAAACACTTAACTTACATCTCAAAGTCCCTTTTGCCATAGAAGATAGCATATCCGCAGGTTTTGTGGAGTAGGATGTGGACTTCTTTGGGAGGGGATTATTCTGTCTACACAAAAGTGTTCGGCATCCAATTTCCTTTTTTTTGTTGGGCTAAGGACTCTCTTAGGAATAAGGTCCCCTGGTAACAGAATCACGGGACCAACTTATGTGGCTAAGGCTTTTCTGGTTGCAAGTAACAGAAACCCAGTTGGGTTAGCTTAAGAAAAAGAGGGGGTTTGTTATCCGTGAAGTCTGGAGACGAGGGAGTAGAGTCAGACCCCATGAAGTCTCAGAACCAGGAGCTGGAAAACTTCTTCCCTCTCTGCAACACATGTCTCCCAACTTTGCCTCACCTTCAAGCCCCTCTTCCCCGCTGGCCAGTTTTAAGAGTCAGCTCAGGCTATCATAACGAAGGACCACAGACTGGGGGAACGAACAAGAGAAATTAATTGTCTCCCAGCTCTGGAGGCCAGAAGTTCAAGGTCAAGGTGTCGGCAAGGTTGACTTCTTCCGAGGCTTCTCTCCTTGGCTTGCACGCGGCCATCCTCTCCCTGTGTCTTCACATGGTCTTCCCTCTGTGTGTCCTAATCTCCTCCTCTTATAAGGACAGCAGCCATATTGGATTAGGGTCCACCCTGGTGACCTCATTTTCACTTAATCACCTCTGTGAACACCCTGTCTCCCAATACAGTTATATTCTTAGGTACCAGGGGTTAGAATGTCGACATATGAGTTTGTGACATATGAACTCAGCCCCTGACACCAGCTTCCTCCTGTCCTCTGAACGTCTGGCTACCCCAGGGCTCTTGCTTGTACTTATCTGCCAGTAGAGACAGCTTGGGCTCCTGAGTACTGAAGCCAAAGTCCTTGGGGCGGAAGTTCAGTGGGTCTAACTTGGGCAGGGCAGTCACTCACATGCCAGCTGCTACTGGCCAAAAAAAGTAAGGGTCTCCTAGACTGTCAGTCCAAGAAGGCCAGATGCTCAGCAAACAGCTCCTACGTCTCAGTGGTGGCTTCACATAATCAAAATTTGACCTCATTCATGGCACGGTCCCCATCGCTGACCTCAGTGATTCCCCCAAAGGGTTTTTTCCTCTTCAACTTAATGAGCTCCCAACGGGGCACCCAACTGGCTCACCAAGTGTCTCTTTGTTAGGGTGATGAAGTGTTTTCCTGGGCCCCGGCCTGGGATTGGGGGGTACCCTTTGGATGCAGGACTTTGAGTTTTAAAATGGACAGTCCCAGAAAAAGCAGGATGAGTGGGTCCCTCTAATGTTTGTTCAAATACATTTTTCTAAATTTTTTAAATGTTTATTTGTTTTTGAGAGAGAGAGAGAGTCAGAGCACAAGCAGGGGAGGGGCAGAGAGAGAGGGAGACACAGAATCCGAAGCAGGCTCTGGGCTCTGAGCTGTCAGCACAGAGCTGGACGCGGGGCTTGAACTCACAAACCGCGAGATCGTGACCTGAGCCGAAGTCGGAGGCTCAACTGACTGAGCCACCTGGGTGGCCCTCAAATACATTTTTCAATAACTGAGAGAGCTCTGCTTTGCCACCCTGGAATTACTGAGAGACAGAGAGAAGCCAAGGTGCCACCATAGGAGCCACCCCGCAGGCAAAGGCCTTTTGCCCAAGTCTCATTGATCAAACTCTCTGTTTAACGTCTGGCCTGAGGGCAGAATCTAGTCTGAGGCTCACTATGCCCAGCACCTGCAGAGTTTTAAAAAAATGTGACTAGGTCTCATCTTGGGAGATCTGAATTTCCATACAGATATCGAACTCCTACTGAAAATCCAAGAGCTCTGCCGGAGCTGGCTGGGCTGTGTGCCTGTGGAGGACCCCCTGGGATGGGGACTGGGGGGCTTGGTGTCCTGTGGTTCACCACTGCCTCTCTCTCTCTCTCTCCTGTCCCGATCACCGACCTTGACATCCTGGCCTCCTGCTGAGGCAGTTCCACTGGCCATAGGTGGTGTTGGCTTCCGACTTGGACCCAGTGAATCTCGGAAGAAGAAATCTGTCTGGATTTCTTCTCGTGAAACACGAATCTTTTCGGGGCAGTTGTAAACCTCACCCATCCCCCATATCTCAGTTTTTAGGATCTATTTTACCGTCACGGGGAGACAGAGGTCAGGGGAAAAGGCAGCTCGGTGGGTAGAAACCAGTTTCCCTAGGGATTTGGACTCACTCAAGCCCGCAGCCTGCCCTGCCAGTGTTGTGATACCTGGACAGGGATCCTGCTCGGGGCAGGGGTGGGGGGTGGGGGTGGCCTCTGGATTCCGGGGGCTCAAAACAGAACCTGTCACCTTTCTTAGCAACGGGGCCTCCGCTGCCTTCTGGGCTTGTCTTGCAGAGTCAGGAACCAAAAAGGAGGCTGGAGGGTCTGATGCTTTGAAATCAGTACCTGAATCCAGTTTGAATCGTGTTCTCAGCCTCCTGGTGAGTCCGTGTTTCTCTCTGAATCAAAAGCAAAAGGAAAAAGAGACAGACTGGGGGTGGGGGGAGGGAAATATTGGAGAGACTTGAAGAAAACGCTGTCCTAGTTAATCTTTAGAGGATATTAACTCAGCCCTTCTGATAGTGCAGAAATTTGCTGTAACTGTTTCTGATTCCCACTCACCCTTAAAAATTAGGGGACAATGACAGTAAAGGGGGCTTTGGGACATGTTAATTTACAGAGTGTGGGTGGTGGGGTATGGAATGATGGGGGTCTCTTTCAGGGGGTCAAGGTGGCTTTCTGGAAATATTTATTTACCCATGAAACGTTTGAGGGTGCCTGTCATGTTTCGGGTGCCAAAGCGGGAGACCTAGGGTCACAACGGTGTCCCGGGGCAGGTGTCTCCCAAGAAGACTGTATTACAGTTCTCCTGAGAACAAAAAGGCATTGTTATATAATAAGGAATATAATAAGGAATTGGCTCATGCTATTACGGAGGCCGAAAAGTCCCGTGATCTGCCCAGGGGAGCCGGATTCCAGCCTGAGTCTGAAGGCCAGGGAGCCAGGGACCCTGAGGGCGGGGGAAGATCTAAGTCCCCACTCAAACAGCCAGGCAGAGAGCCAACTCAACCTCCCTCTGCCTTTTTATTCTATCTGAGCTCTGAATAGATTGGATGAGACCCACCCACACTGGGGAGGGCAAGCCATGTACTTTGTCTACGATTCCAACGTTAGTCTCATCCAGAAACCTCCTGACAGACACGCCCAGAATAACGTTTGGCCAAATGCCTGTGCACTCCATGGCCCAGTCAAGTTGACACATAAAATTACCCATCACAGACAGGGCAGGTGAGTCCCCATCTCAGCCCAACAAGACCAGGAATCTTTCACCAGGCAGGGGGACTGGGTGTGGGGCAAGAAAAACAAAACAAAACAAACAAACAAACAAAAAAAAACCCAGATGTCCCTCACATCACTAAAAGGTTTCCAGGATGAGAGGGGCCATTTAATTTGCATTTCTCGCAGGCTAGATCTGTGGTCATGGCCTTTTTCAGATCACCGGGGGGTGAGGGGAGAGTTCGGTTGGCTGAGCGCCTTGAGGGCAGGTGCACCAGCTGGTTCCATTCTTTTTGGTGGCTCCGAATGAGTGGGTTGGTCCTGGCTCCCCTCTCTGTGACTCTGAGCAGTCCACTCACCCTCGTCCCAGCTCCCGCCTCGCAGCATCGGGTAATGGCGCAATTCTTCTGGTGTCGCGACCACCACCGGGTACACACCGCGGTGATTTATCCGACGCTGTGGGCTCCCCGGACAGATTCACAGCTAGATCTCCGCTGCCCACGGAACATCATTTATTTCCACGTTGGTTACTTCTTTTCTTGCGGCCTGTGGGAAGGGTTTATCTAAAGCAGTTATAATGCGGTGGGGGGCGGGGAGATCCTTGGACTGGAGCTGGGAGGGCATCGCACGTGGTGCTGGGTGATGGCGTTAAGTGGGATCAGCTGGTCCAGGGATTGAACTACCGGGGGCATTTTGCTAGGTGATGACCGTGGGTGGAGATCCTGGAGCCAAAGAGCGTCTAGACTTGGCTTCCTCCCACCCTCGGTCACCCCACCCTGCACCCTCCCGCTTCGGTCTGAAACCTGCTGGGGGCCTTGGGGCTGGGAGCGTAGCACGGCCTTTGGACGTGTCCCGGAGGAGGATACCTTTCTTTCCGGGTTTAAAAAAACAAGCAGGATTTGGGCAGGTGGAACAGGGAGGAAGGCCAGGTGATGGGGGTGACGAGGCGATGGGGGTTGGGAGCAACAGTCTCTGGCCTGGGGCCTAGTTTGGAGACAGAGGTAGGACCAGATCACAGAAGGTTCCAGGGGCCATGGTGTGGAAACTGAGCTCTTTGAAGGGTTGTCAGCGGGGTCAGCACGGTCATATGTTTCAGCAGGGGACACCCTGGCTCGGGTTGGCCCATGGAGCGAGGCTGTCCCGTAGGTGCCGCCCTGGTCCCGGCGGGAGGTGACGGAGGCTGGAACTGGGGCAGATGCGGGGTGAGGACAACGCTGAGAAAAACCTTCTTCCTCCCTGGGTTCTGGACCCTGGGAGATGCGCCTTCCCTCTGCTTCAGCAGGGGTGCGTCCTTTCTTTGCTTACCGTAGCCCTCCCCAAATCTCACGGGCACTTCCTTGCTGCAGCCGACTTGAGATGAGGTTTTCTTGATGGGACGTTTGTGTGAAATAATTCCCATCCCTGCCTTGAACTCCTGCCTTCCTAGGGCGACTTCAGGTTCAAAACTGTCCATTGCTGGGAAGTTTGTATGAGGCAGGGTCTCAGGTTGATTTCCCACCAGATGCAGGATCTCCGCACACGGTTTGTTAGGGAGGTGAGCCTGGGAAGGTCCATAGGGGTGTAAGCAGACAGGCGAGGGGAGGAAGGCAGGTGTTACCCAGCCACCTGTCGCCGTGGGTACCTGGGGAATTCTGGGAGCCAGTGTGTGCGCGTGGCTGAGTCATCCCAGCTGATGGTGCTTTCACTTCCTACCAGCCCACGGGTGCCCATGTGCTCAGCTCTCCCCAACTCTGTGCCCCGTGACATCGCATTGGTCGCTTGAGCTCAGCCAATGCTACAAATCAGGGCTCTCCTTCTCCCAGATGTCCTGTCTTTCACCATCTACCAGCACACCGCTGCCCACACAGAGCGGGCCTGGCTGCCAGGGAAGAAGCTCGCGCACAAGAGCGGCGGGTGTGGACTGAAGAAGGATCTCGGGGGTGGGGAGGACACAGGCTTGAGAACTAGCACTCAGTCCTTCCCATTCCTCCTGTGCCTTGGGGGATGTGACGAGAAGCGAATGCACCAGGCAGATGGCCATGCTAATTATGATTTTTCAATCGAGTTGCAAAGGATCGCTGAGTCAAAGACCCCCTGGAGGGGAGGGCCGCCTAGCACATTTGGGAGGGCTGGGGATTGGCCCCAGACATCCTGGATTGGAGGGCTGGAAAGAAGAAACAGTAGGGGTTGCTTGGAAAGCCTCTGAATGCATCACCAGGAAACACCATGCAACCAACAATCTCAGTGGAAAATAAGCAAGTTAGAGAACAGTGTTTGCAACAGGATCCAATTTGGGGGCGAAAAGTCATCTGGGTGCGCATTGCACCGGATGCAGCATTGGTTTGGGAGGCTAATTTTAGCTTTATCATTCCCATTATTTTTACCATGAACTTGTGGAATTGAGCGGTGTGTGTGTTCTTCAGGGACCGGGTGTCAGCCCCCACCTCAGGGCTTTCCACACAGTTACCCGGACCTTACAGAAATCAGCTGCGAGCTTTGGTCTCCTCGTCCGCGAGATAAAGAAAAAGTTGGCCCCTGCCTCATAGGCCTAAGCGAGGGAAATGACGTCAAGGTGCTCTTAAACTATAAGATGCAGTATAAACGCTGCGTGTTGTTAACTTAGCCGAGGGATGAGGATCCAGCTTCTGCCTTGTTGAAGGAAAACATGGAGACCCAAAGGGAAAGATCTATTGAAAGGACCCCCCGGGGGGCCCGCAGGACTGGAACCCGCCATGGGCCCAAACCCATCCTGTTCCCCACCAGTTCGGGAGCAGCGGCCTCCGGACTTTGTAAAGGAAAGAATGATGGGCGAGTTCCTGAAACGAATGCTCCCCCTTCCTTCCCCCCCTCCCTCTCCACCCCTGAGTCTCTCCTCCCTCCCTTCACTTCCTCTGTCCCTTCAGGCCACAAACATTTGTCCAGCACCTCCTGGCCCCCACGCTCTGTGTTGGGCACCAGGGCAATGGCAAAGGGCACAAGACGTGATCCATTTCCTTGCCGGGGTCATGGGCTGTCCGGGAGACAGACCTGACCCCAGTAAGGACGCGCTCTGAGAGAGGTCGTGTGCACCGCCTGGCGCGTAGATCGACACCTGCCTCCTGTTATTTGCTGACTGCGTGGCAGGTTCGGTGCCAAGTGACACTGTGCATACTCGTCTCCCTTGAACATTTGATCCGTGCCAATAAAATCCTATTCGTCTGAATGCCAGTTGATGAAAATTCATAAACGAAGCAGATTCAGAGGCAGCACCTCGCAGTTTTGGCCGCAGGTTGAGGCGTCCTCTGTCACCTTCTGGGGTGAGAGCCCGTTCTGTCCTCGCGACGTACCCCACCGCTAGCCAGCTGGGTGCGGGGCTTCAGAGGAACGTGGTTCGGTCTCATGCTCAGAAACAGCCCCCGGATGGTCTGAAAAAACCGCCTCCATTGTCTGGGCAGCAGCAGGGGCTGCTCTCGGCTGCTCCGACCACAACCGGTGTGTCTGAGAACTCTCTTGCGTAGCTGGCCGGAAGGGCAGCTGCTGTTTCCTGGCCTTGGCGGACGAAGGTGGCAACTGGGCTCTTGCACCTTGGGTGCGTGCACCTCTTGCCACTGTGCATGTGGACTTTCCAGGGGTGAGGGCTGCGGGGACAAGGGACTGCCTTCACGGCTGGGGTGGCCGGTGCTCATTAGAACAGCGGCATTACCAAACAGCTCTGAATTTTTTCTTCTAAATGGATCCCAGTGAAAGATGATCTATCCCAAGGCTGGAGGTCGCACCTGTCTTGTTTGCCTGCCCCCAAACACGCCTGCATTCTCCTGGGAGTCCTCATGGTCCGCTGGGAGGTGGAACCACCCACCCTCAGGGTTGGTTTGAGACCCTGGCCTCAACCCACCAGCCGCCCCTGCCCACTGGGATTGGCTCAGGGGTGAGCACGGAACCAAGTTCTGGCCCGTGAGAGCTTAGAACGTGGGTTTCTGCTGGGACGACTTTTCTCCGGGGACCGGCCACTGGAACATGCTCTTCTCTCCAAGCATCTTGGAATTCATATTTCAGACCTTCTGATGTGTCTATCAAGTACGCATTCAAAAACCTCACTGGCATATCACGTTTTCAGTAATTTCTGGTCGTTCGATGGGTTTCCATCCTTGACTCATTCTTCCAACCTTTTCTCCTTGGCTCCTCAACTCTTTTGGCCTCCATTTGCCAAACGTGTAGCGATCTGGGCCTCTGCAGCGTCCTCGTTTCTTGCCCCGGCACTGTTGGCTTCAGTCCAGCAGGGACAGCACGCTGGACTGGCAGGTGGTCTCCCACCTTCCTGGCTGGGGGGGGTCTGTCGGGGTCACGGGCACACTGCCCGCGGACAGGATGGCCCCGGTAGTGATCGCTGAGCCCCATAAGTCCGTTGATTTTGCGAGGCACATACTCTCTTTCCGTGCTTTGCGTCTCCCCCAACTATCATGGTGTTCTTTCTTCTCTTTGGCCCCATAGCTACAGTGACAGCACCACACCTTGACTTAAAACTTAGACACCTGCACTGAATTTTAAATCTTTGGCATAATTTCAAGAGGGGTGGGGTCAGGAAAAGGATGCCGGCCTCATCTGGTGAGAGGATCGGTGGTCAAAGCATTTTTGTGGGGTGACCACAAAATGGTGCTGGTCTGGCCAGGCCGTCTGGGAGGATATGGGGGGGGACAGAGTGCAGAGTGCCCAGGACAAGGCCCCCTCGTCCTCCATCATCACTCTGTGCCACAGCCACGGAGGTCTCGCCGCCCCCCCCCCCCCGCCCCGCATTTATTTCATCCAGCTTCCTTCATTTTATTTTTCAAAGCTGTCTTTGTTTTGCTCGTGCCTTTGTTTTCCTAGAAAAATGAAATACCCACTCTTCAAAACCCGTCTCTCTGAGTCCTAAACCCCCTTGTGATTGGAATTACATTAAATTCACTTATTAATTCAGGAAACACTGGTACGTTTACAAATACTGAGTCTGTCTCCTCATCCAGATGCGTGGTTTGTTTCTCTGTGTATGGAGGTCTTCTAGAATGTTCTTTACTAAGATGTCGTGGGGTTTTTCCTATCGATTTCACAGTTATTTCTTAGTTTACTCCTAGATATTTTATAATTAGAAAAAAGCCGCTGTGAAGAGACTCCCTGTATATGTTTATATGTTGAACTTTCAATATGCATGTGCCTTTCAAAGAGCTTTCTTGGATATGCTCTGTGTTTTGCTCTGTTTTCTAATTTCTTAATTTTTATTTTATCTTTATTAATTCCCCCTTGCTCTCCTTGGGTTCACTTTGTTCTTTTTTTAGCTCTTTGCTTTGACTGCTCTCTTCATTTAGTTTAGTTATTTCTTGTTCAAATATGAAAACATTTCAATCTCTCATATTTTCTTCCTCAGCGTGGAAACTTGGCTACAACCCATACATTTTTATGTGGACTGTTGTTTCTATCTTATTATAAAAAAAAAAATACACCTACTTTCAGTTTTGATTTCTTTGGCTGAAGCAATTTCACCAAGTGATTTTTAGTTTCTGGCAGGTTGGAATTTTGTATTTGTTTTTTAAATTTTGCTTTGACTTTTGCTAGAAGGTCAGAGAATGTCATCTGTATACTTTCTACATTTTGATATTTGTCAAAGTTTTTCCTTTGGCCTCATGTGTATGATGGAACTTTATAAGCATCCACAAACGTTTGAAAATATTGTGTGTTCTCTGTCTCAGGGATACAGAATTGAATATGTATCTATTTGTCATGCGTTTCACAGATATTTATTGAATGCTCGCGAGCTGGTGAGCATTATGCTGGGCACTGAAGACATGAAAACTCAGCAAGGCAGATATTGTCTGAGCTCCCCCACCCCGCCCCAGCCACTGCCCTGACTTAAATACTAGTGGGAGCGAAGGAGGGGCAGTTAAACAGGTAATTGTAAATACTGACCATAAATTTTGTAGTAAGGCAGGGAGAGTGTCCCGTAGAAGCACGAGGCATCCTGGAAGGCTTTTTTGCAGGAAGAAATATTTAAGCTTGATGACATCTTGAATCCATTTTCTTCCTAGATTTTAGCACTATGTTATTCAACGCATGGAGGTTCCTATTATCTTATCATTGTGGATATTGGCTTATATATATATATATATATATATATATATAAATACAAAATATATATATATAAATACTATATATATATATATATATATATATATATACAAAATAAACCCTATGTCATACTTCCTGCCTTGAGTTCCATTGCTTGATGTTTCCAATAACTGTTTTTGTGGTTGTTTCTTTGGGTTTGCTGCACACACACACACACACACACACACTATACATTTCTGTGTGTGCCTCTCCATATACCTCTTCTGCATACCTGTTTCTATTTTGTCTGGGGGACGGTGTAATTTGATTTTAGGTGTGTCTGTTGTGAGTAGTGTATTAGAAGACGTTCTTTTGAACTCCACTGAAAGGACTTTAAATTAAAAAACATTTTTTTAAATATTTTATTTATTTTTGATAGACAGAGACAGAGCACAAGTGGGGGAGGGGCAGAGACAGAGGGAGACACAGAATCCGAAGCAGGCCCTGGGCTCCGAGCTGTCAGCACAGAGCCCCACGACGCAGGGCTCGAACTCACGGACCGCGAGATCATGACCTGAGCCGAAGTTGGACGCTTGACCGGCTGAGCCACCCAGGCGCCCCTCCACTGAAATGACTTGAGATGCTCTTTATTTTCATTACTGGCAAAGTGAGGGCCTGGGCCTCTTAGGTGAATCGTTAGGTCAATAATCAATTGTATGACCGCCAATGAGTCACTTGCCACCTGCCAGCCACCATTTGAAGCTCTTCGCAAAAATTCAATCCGTCGATTCCAGAAGCAGCGCTCTGAGGTGGGACTTATGCTCATTTGCAGGTGAAGAAACCAAGACCCAGAAGCCGGGCGGCTTGTCCTGGGTCTCAGCTTGGCTGTGGTGCATCTTGGGTTTCATCCGGGCAGTCCGGATCCGGAGAGCATGCGCGTAACTCGACCCCACCCTCCCTTTCAATTCCCACTTCCTGGCGGGAAACTGAGGCCAAAGCACTCGGGAAGCGGATGCAACCAGGTGCAGGGGGTGGGTGGCGATGGTCTCTGTTTTCCCGGGATCAGGAAGGTTCTGGGCGTCAGGGGAAGGACTTTCAGTGCTAAGAGTTTGTCACCCCAGAGTACAGACCCTGCCTCCTGCCCGATGCTCTCGCCCCACTGGCCTCCGGCCTCTGCCTCCTCCCGCTGTCGTCCCACAGAGTCCTATAAAGACCTAGCTACACGGAGGACAAGGTAATCTGGGGGAACTGTCTGGAATTTAGGGGACGTGCTTTGATCTATAGCAAATGGAAGGACTAGTCAGTTCGTAGCTCCTTTTATGATTCCCGCCCGCCTTCTGGCCATACAAAGAAGTCCTGTGAGCAGCAGAGGACAATAGGGCCCTTCAGGGCGGGAGAAAGGGCCCTTTCACGTCTGCCCCAGACCTCTGTCCTCTGAGGGACCCTCCTTGTCTGGGGGGCTGGAGGCTGTGGGAGGATCAGAGCTGCAACGATTATGGCAGGGTTGGGCAGGGTTGGGCGGCTGTCAGGACAGCCTGCGGCCCAAACTAGGGTGTGGGGTCTCCGCAGAGAACGAAGGTAGGGGGCCCATCACAGGCCTGGGGGCTGTTTGGAGGCTGCCTGAGGAGGCCCGGTGCCCAGTGTGAGCTGGCCAGGCAGCGCCCACCTGCAGGCAGGTTATGGGGGGCGGGAAGGGACATGACCTTGTCCCAAGTGACCTTGCCTATTTGCTCAGATGGTACCTTCTCTGTGGGTCTCATCGACTTCCTTCCAGACAGAACCTCCCTGCCTTCTGTGGCCCCCACATAGCCTGGGGGGCCTGTCACCCCACCCGAAGGAGAGATACCAGAGCTCGTGTTTGTCTTCCAGGCCCAGCGAGGAAAACGGCCCGTCCTCACCCTCCCTCCCGGGACTAGATGGGTTTCTTCAGTGACTACTAGTTACCCAAGGACTAGCCAGCTGTGATCGGGATATAGCCCACGACAGCTTGGCGGGGAGGTCTCTCTGTTACCCTTTGAGGAGGGGGAGGAGGGCGTGGGAAGGGGTGTGGGGGCTGCCCCCCGAGGCCCCCGCAGTCCCAGCCCGGGAGGAGGGTGTCTGATGTCCTGACGCAGAGGGGTAAGGGGCATCCTCTCTGTATCCGGCAGAACCACTGTAGGTACCTGATGAGTTAGGGTCTCTGTCTGTCTCCTCACCCCCTTCCTTGGACAACCCCTTTCCCTGGGACCCCCCCCCCCCACCGCCCTCCTCACAAATTGCAAGTCTCAGTGTCTTACGTCTGGGACGTTTCACAGCCTCGGCTGCTGTGGAAAGTCAAGGCAACTTTTAATCTGGAATTCTGGCTGCTGGTGACCGAGGTGGTGTCTCATGAGAGGAGGTGAAGGTGAGGGGCAAGGTGGAGGGCCTCATCGTGAACATTGGGTTCAGCCTCAGTCAGGCGTCGACCCCGTTTGCCTCCGTCCTGACAAGGGCACCTCCCATAATGCTTCTCCTGCTTCTGAATTCCTGGGCTTCCTTTTCCTCCATTTGGGGGCTGGGCTGGGGAAGGAGGGGGAGCGACCTCAGGGACACAAGGTGGGGTGCTGAGCGGCTGTGTACGGGGATCCAGAGACTGCAGCCCAGCCTGGGGGCGGGGAGGCTTCCTCAAGGAGTGGCAGCAGCTAAGCTCGAAGCTGTGACAGGGACAGGGAGACAGAGGTGTCTGAAGTTGGGAGGGCGTGTTGCAAACTGGGGGAAAAACAGGAGTGGAGCACGCCCCCTCGAGCCTGTCCACTCCACAGCAAAGCGTGTCCCATGGCTGGGACTTCTCCCCACCTCCATGGGGCCATGGAGCAGGGGCCCCTGCTGCCCTTCCAATCCCTCCTGGCCTGTCCTACACTGCCACCCGAGCGTTCGTGAAAAGAAAACTCAGATCGCATTATGTCCCTGCCCAAAGCCTTCCGAGCCTCCCCACTGCGGGTGTTCACGCTCTCCTCTCCTGCAAGGCTGGTGACCCACTCACCCTGCTCCTGCTGCTGGCAAAGCACAGAGCTGGCTCCCACCTCAGGGCCTTTGCACATGCTGTTCTCTCTGCTCTGCCCAGATGCCCCCATGTTCCCACTCTCTCACCTCATTCAGGAGGGGGAGAGGACTCTCCAAACCAACGTCCATATACCCACCCCCCCATGTCCCACCCCTCCCTGCTTTATTCCTCCCTTGCTTTCTTCCTGGTTTCCAGCTTTGTCTTGCATTATATTATACATTTGCCTGTGACTTATTTAGCGTATCCCTTCTGTACAGGACCATAAGCTCCTGCTCACCCTTCAGGACTTAGCATGTAGTAGGTGCTTAGTAAGCATCTGTCAAATGAATGAATGATGGAAGACAAATCACGGGATGCAGACGTTCGAGGCAGGGGCAGGTCGTACAGGGCAGTGACAGGGCAGTGGTCCTCAGCCCTGGCTGCACGTTGGCCACCTGGAATGCTCTCCAAAGACACGGCTGCCGGGGGGCCGGGTGCGCTAAGTAGACGGGCCGGGCTGGCCCCGCCCTTCGGGTGGTGCAGACCCACAGTCAGGGTCGAGAACATCCGTGCGGGTCTCGGCCATGATGTTTAAATGTCTTTTCTTTTCGGCTGAGGGCAACGGGGCGGGTGACACAGTGGGATTTGGGGTTTTCAGAGGTCACCTTGGTTACAGCTCCAAGAGCACTTTGAGAGGAGGACGGAGGGGAAGCAGGGAGCCCGCTCGGGCTGAGGCTGTGGGGGCAGGGAGGTGTGTGGGGACGTCACGCTCAGCTGGACCTTCCCAGGGCTGAGCCTGGTTCCCGTACAGAGCAGGTGGCCAGCGAAGGTTTGCCGAGTGAATGATGCCTCTCTGAGAAACAGAGTCTCGAGTTCTTCCTGTCCATTGGCTCGTGTAGAAATCCCTATACCCACTTCTCAAAGTGGGGTCCCCCGGCCAGCAGCACCAACATCACCCGGGGGGGGTGTTAGAGGTATGAATGCTCAGGCCTTATCCCTGAGCTGCTCAATGAGAAGCTTCAGGGGGCTGAGTCTGGTAAGACAAACCATGTTTTAACAAGCCCTCTGGGCGGTGCCTGGTCAAGTTCGAGAGCCCCTGCTGTCGAATGATCATGTGGGTGCACATCACAGCGGGATACACATTTCAGGACCTCGTACAAATAACAGTTTCCAGCAAAGCCTGTTGTTGTGGGCGAAGCCACCTAAAGACTACATTGCCTTTCCTTTATCCGATCCTGAGATCCTAGAGTGTTAATGGAAAATGGCCCTAAACTGGACACAGCTCACCTTTGGGTCTTTATTAAGCTTTTACTGCGTCCTCAGTAAAATGCCAGGCGATTCGGGGGAGGGTTTATCAAAAGGACACAGTTGGTGCCCTCATTTGTCTCCTCATCTGGTGGAGGACCGTATGCCTCCCCGTGGACCTACTCGAACAAAGTTCCACAAGCCGGTGGCTTCAGCGACAGAAATATATTCTCTTATATTTCTGGAGGCCAGAAGTCTCTGAGATCTGATGCTGGCAAAGCTGTTTCCTTCTGGAAGCTCCGAGGGAGGACCTGTTCCGTGCCTCTCTCCTGGCTGCTGGTGGCTGCCTGCCACCTCTGTCTCTGTCCTCACACGGACTTCCTCTCTTTGTCCTTGTATCTTGGATCTCCCTTTTCTCACGAGGTGCAGGTCGCCGGATTTAGGGCCACCTTAAGTCCGGGATGATTTCATCTCAAGATCCTTAACCTGATTGCCTCTCTAAGGTCCCTATTTCCAAATAAGTTTCCAGGGGTTAAGGCTTGGACGTAGCCTTTGGAAATGACCCTTCTACTCACCACTGGGGGGTAGGACCAGACCCTTGGAACAATGTTGGGACGGGCCAAGTGGTCCGGGGCTGGGGCTGCCTTCCCTCTGTCCCGAGAAGAGAGGACAATGGGGGTTTTTCCCAACAGCCGGGGCTCCCCACCGCTGACAGTGAGTTTCCCACCCTTCGCAGCGGGGGTGGCCACTTTCTGCACAGGTGCTGAGACATTCAACACCAGTGCGCCACCAGCTTGGCCAGTGCTCAGAACCACAGAGCAGCTGGGCCCAAACCCACAGGTTGATCAGTCCGTCTCGGTGCAGCCCAGGGGTCGATATTTCTAGGAAGTTTCCCAGCCAGGATTGGAAACTAATGTGCGAGCATAAAAGGATGATTCTATTAGATGAGGGTTGCCAGAAAAAATAGAGGCTGCCCAGCTGATGTTTGCATCTCAGATAAACAACAGGTGGGTTTTTTTTGAAGCATAAATATGTCCCAATATTATATAGGACATACTTACACTAAACAAAGTATTCATCGTTTATATGAAATTCAGATTTAATTGGCATATTGTACTTAAAAAAATTTTTTTTGACGTGTATTTATTATTGAGAGACAGAGTATGAGCGGGGGAGGTGCAGAGAGAGGAGACACAGAATCCAAAGCAGGCTCCAGGCTCCGAGCTGTCAGCACAGAGCCCGACGTGGGGCTCGAATTCACAAACCCAGCAAGATCGTGACCTGAGCCGAAGTCAGACACTCAACCGACCGGGCCACCCAGGTGCCCTTGCACTTTTTTTTTTTTTTTAACCAAAGCTTGCCATCCTGTACCAGACAATTTTTTGGATTTCTTCCCGTTTGAAGAGTCACAGGAGTATCGAGGATTTATTGACCAGTTTCTGTGTTCTGGGCAATGCTCTAAGCACCAGGAAAGCAGGAGTGAAGAGCCCCTTGCCCTCAAAGACCCTACAGTCTAGTCGGGGGTAGGGAATGGGTGCGAAGCTACACAATGAGATAAATACGCCAGACACCTGCAGGTAGCACAGGTGACCATGAAGAAGTAAGACAGTGACTCACGGCGGGGTGGGGGTGGCGAGTCAGAGTGGGCAGGGGAGGCGACTTTGGAGGCAGCTCTGGGCTGAGACCTGGAGGAGGTGGGACAGCCAGTCCTGAAAAGGAGGTCCAGGCAGAAGGAACAGCACATGCGGAGGCTGGGAGGTGGGAGTGAGCCTGGCGTGTCCTGAGAGGAGAAAGTTGGCCAGCAGAGCCTTGTTCTTGGCAAAGACGATGGGACGAAGGAGCCAGGTTACCCGGGGTCCTGGGTCTCGGGAAAGAGCAAACCCAGACAGGCAGCTGCATTTTCTGTGCAGTGGAAACCATTGGAGGGCTTTGGCCGGGGAGTGACAAGCTGGGATCTGGCTTGTACCAAGGTCAGTGTGGTGTCACCCGGGAGCCAGTGGGAGGTGAGCAGAGCAGGAGGCTTCTTCCGGGTGAGCATGGCTGGCGAGCTGAGCCAGGGCAGGAGTGGTAGAGGGAATGGAGAAGTGGGAAGTTTGGGTGGATGCTTTTAGGATAGAGCGGGCAGCACTGGCCTGGAATTGGATGCTGGGGACAAGGGAAATCCTGGGTGGTGGGGGCTGGTGCCAGTTGCTGGGATGGAGGACTGGGAAGGAGCAGCTTTGGGATTGGGCGTGGGCTCAGGGAGTCTGTACCTCCTGCCAAGGACAGCCGAGTGGGGGAAGGGGGACCAGGCTGGGAGTTCACTCTGCATGCGTGCAGACCAGGGGGATGGGAGGGATTTGGCTGCTCTTTGGGGCGTGCCAACCCTTTCAACCCTGAAGCATGACAGCAGTATAAGTGCTTCAACCTGTCACTCCCCCCCTGGCTCTAGGAATTTTGTAGTTCATGTGGTTGGCCAATCACCATGAAGTTTTAATAAGAATAATAAACACAAAGCCTGAGCAGAAGATGGTGAGCCCATCTGAAGGGGTGGACAGGAATTCAGGAACCCACAGTTTCCCAGAATCTTTTTCTGGGGTCAGTGAGTCTGCTGTGTGTTTTCAATCATGAGTTTTGGTGAGGACAGACTGGAATTGCTCTGATGTCTTCCTTCAGGCTGGTCCAATGCAGGGCATGGGAAGGTAGAGAAATACCTAGGCTGGTGGGTTCCCTCTTGATAAAAAAAAAAAAATCTCTTCTTAGTGGCCAATCTACTTCCTGGGCAAACAGAGGGGTCCAACCTTCCAATCTGGCTTGGGACTAGCCCCAGGAGGGACAAGCCATTCTCAGAAAAGTGTCTCAGATGACACCTGTATGCCTTGAGGCTCATACAAAACAAATCCATGAAGAATGCATTCAGCTGTAGGTTATAGAAGACCCATCCACCCTGGGTTCCTTATAAGCAAGACCATGCGTAGGCAAGTTGTTGGTTCTGGGCTGAACTCTCAACTATGTCCTTTCCTATCTCTCTGTTTCACCATTCGTGGTGTATCGCCTTATCTTTCTCATGCTTTTGCCTCACGGTCACAAGACGGTGGCCATAGCTCCAGGCGCTGTATCTGAGTTCAAGGCAAGAAGAAAATGGGAAGAGTTGTGTTAGCCACATGACTCATTTAACAAAACAAGAAAAGTTTTCCCAGAAAGCTTACCATCAGAATTTTATTTGGAACCAAATCACAAGACCATTCTTACCTGCAAGGGAAGCTGAAAAAGTGGGAAACTGGATTTCTGAACTGGCTTGGGTGTTTCCTGCCCCACTGCTGGCCACTGATGCTTGAATCCAGCCTGTGATCTGTTTACAAAGAAGAAAAGCGACGATACTGGACGAGTATCTGGGAATAGCTCCTGGACGAGTATCTGGGAGTAGCTCCGACACAGTGCTGTCCTCAACGTTGAACCTGCTACTGTCAGGGCAAACAGAGGTGGGCGGTGTGAACCTTCCCTTGTAGAACGGAGCCTACCTGCACATAATTGCGGATAGTCAGTAGGAAGGATTCCGGCCCAGTTCCCACACCGATCCCTGTGGACACACATGAGTAAAATAGGAGTTATGCTTATTAATTGCTTACTGTATGCCTACAACTGGCCGGTAAAGTACGATTTTATTTTCTATCTCAAGAACCCCATGAGGTGGGTACTATTATTATCTTTACTATGCAAATGGGGAAAGAGGCATTTCAGAATAACTTGCCCAACGTCCAATGAGTCGCGAGAGGCAGAGGGAGGATGCAGAGGGTTGGTTTCTCGAATCCAGCCTCTGAACAAGTCAACGGTGGCCTCTCCTCCCAGAGAAATCTGGTCCCACTCAGAGTTCTTGCAACTGAGGGGAGAGAGCACCGAGTGCAGGTCACGGACACCAGGACTTGGGGCCAGTAATGCGATCGCTGGCCTTCTGTGCCAGACAGTGGTCACGGATTCTGTGTCTGTCTCCCCGACTAACCAGTGCTCGTGGGCACAGGGAATACGCCTGCCCCACTCGTTGTTTGTGTCTGCTGAAAACAAACAGAGCTGTCAAATATGGGCCCCAAAAGTGAGGTCACAGGAGCGGTTGCTGCAAAATATAGATGTTGGCTTTCAATTGAGTTGCATCATACACAGGCAACTCTAAGTAGTGAGCTCTGGGGTGAAAAAGAGTCGGGATTTTTAAAAAGTTTAACAAAGTGTAATGATTTTCCCGAGCAACATTGGGCCGGCCAGCTAGGATTAAAATCAGAGAGTAAGTAAATAATCGTGCTTTAGATCTGGTGGCCTGGTTGGAGTTCTGGGATCAGGCCACGAGGGGGCAGCACCTGAGAGATGATGCTCCCAGGTATGTGTTGCCTTCTCCCCTAGGGCCTTTGCAGTCAGCCTCTTTCATTTGGCTGGTTTCTCTTCTGTCCCAGAACAAGAAAGCACTAGAATTCTTAGAATTAACTCTCACAGCCCTTAAAGGCCAGAGAGAGCGAGAGAAGAGTTGGGGTGCAGCTCAAAGTAGTCCAGGAAGGCTGTCTGGTGGAGGCAGATCTCGGTCTGGATGGGCCAAGGTCACTTGCGCCAACTTCAACAATTCAGTTCATCACTGTGGCGGGAGACTGTCCTAGATGCAGTGGGCCAGGCAGGGACATCAGATGGGGCCTCTTGGTGGGGGTGGGGGGAGCAGAGTTTGGTTGGGGACCCAAGGGATGTTCACACAGCTATAATGGGGGACAGAGGTTGACAAAGGCAACAAAGAAAAGGTAAAACGTTCAGATTTATCTTGAATGATGGGACCTGGAGAAGTGTCCCAGGAAAGGAGGCACTGGAGCTGGACCCTGAGGAGGGGGTGACACTAATCAGGATGGCCGGTGGGGTCTCACCCTGAACTTCTTCCATCCGAGCTGAGAAGTGACCCAAAGAAAGCATTTACCACGTGGGGGGTGCGCGCGTGCGCGTGTGTGTGTGTGTGCACGCGTGTGCGTGCGTGCATGAGAGTGTGTGTGTGCACATGCGTGTGTGTGCACGTGCGCGTGCCAGCAGTGTGGTTAAGAAGGAAGACTTTCACACTGTGCAAATCTGACTTCAAGTCTCAGCTTGGCGGTTACTAAGCTGTGTGTCCCTGAAATTACTTAACCTCGTTGTATTTACATTTTCTCACCGACAACACGGACGTAATATTGGTATTTACCTCATGATGTGTTCTGCAGATAAATCACGTGAACAAAAAAAAATGTCAATATCTTGGGACTGAAATCCCAAGTCACTTCTAGCCTGGGAAGCGAGAGATATAAAGGCATGTATTCCTTCATGTAACAGATATTTATAGAGCACCTACTGTGTGCCAGGAACTGTGCCAGGCCCTTGGGATATAACAGACTGAAAGAAGAGAAATATTCCTGCTCTCACGGAGCTGGTGTGGAAGGACGGTAGATGACATAACCAATCTAGAGCAGGCCAGGTGGCCCTACAGTTTATGGAGGAGAGAGGTCAGGGAGGAAGGGTAGGAGGTACCAGTTTGGAGGGGAGGTAGCTTTGGTAAATCATTTGCTCAAGGAAGTTGTGTGGGGGCCCACCTTGGGGGGTGCAGGTGGTAAGAAACAATATCTTAAAAATTCTGATACTGACAGAGAAATATAGGCTTAAATATGTTTGGTAAACCTTTACAGAGCAACAGTAATCAAAGTCTAAGAGGAAAATAGGGGAAACAAGGAAAACCTAATTCAGTAAAATTCAAGAAAAGAAAACACGTGGTAAGCATACAACGAAATGAGACGGCAAATGTAGGTTACCAAACAGGTGGATTTATAAAGACTCTCAGATTTGATTAAAAACGCAAAAGCCAAACTGTTACCAAGAGAGTCCAAATGAAATGACCTGGAGAGGTGAACGATGAAGACATGAACAAGGATACACTAGGCGTCACAAGGGGAAAACCAAATTGGAAAGGAAATGCTTAAGATCGGATTGGGCAGAACTGAAAGCCAAAGGCAGCAAACAGGAAAAAGAGAAACATTTTGTAGTGATAAAATCTACAATCCACCAGGAAGACATACAGGCATGGGTCTTAACCTACCAAACATTTCTCCGAGTCCAGGCGCTGATACGAGATCTTGACAGAGTTGGGACCATGGTCGTGACAGACTCCAATACTCCCCTTTCAGAATTCCATCGATCATGTGGACCAATAAGCAGATAGAGAATTTCAGCAACACTATTAACAGGCTTGATTTATTAATTATGAATACAACTTTGTCCAAAGGAACAACCCCATTCTTCTCCTCTGCCCGTTGAGTATCCTCAACATGTAGTAATGGCCTTGGCTTCCTGGTGGGCACCTTAGCTGCGGTGAGTGGAAACCTTGACTCACGCAGGGTCAGAGCGAGGGGAAACGTGTGAACCCACATGCAGGAGGTCTGGGAAGTGTGGGTGCCAAGGAGACCAAGGTCTTCTGCCTGTCTTTACTCTGCTGTCCTTGACAATGCCTAAGGCTGTGGAGAGGATTAGCAACCGAGGCAGGCACCTCTTTGCTCCCATCCACTGGGAAAGAGGGAGGAACTTCTCTTCTATCCATGGAATAAAAGTCCTTCCCTTTGGTCAGATTTGGGCTACCTGTTTTCACACGCCTGCCCTAGAATCTAAAAGATTTTGCGAAGAGAATGAACCGATTGGCCTATCCCTGGAACCTCTGGCAAGATGGATGGAATCATCATGATTGGCCAAGATCACTCATGACCCACATCTAGAGCTGCGTGGAATCAGCTTCCTTATGGGCTGCCTGGGGAGAGGGATCCTGGAGCAAAATTAGGCTTGGGGTGGGAAGGAGGTAGGGGAGAAAGATACTGAAGAAGAATCAGTGGAGACCATGACTTTGGCCAAGAAGAAAATGCTAACAAATTCCAGAAAGGAGATAACTTACAGGCCACATTCTCTGCCAGTTATGTTTTATGATATTTGTAAGTAAACTAGATTCCACCTCTCCTTACAAAATTAAAGTATTGGGGCACCTGGGTGGCTCAGTCAGTTGAGCATCTGACTCTTGACTTCAGCTCAGGTCATGATCCCAGGGTCTTGGGATTGAGCCCCGTGTTGGGCTCTGTGCTGAGCATGGATCCTGCTTGGGATTCTCTCTCTCCCTCTCTCTCTCTGCCCCTCTCCCCTCTCTCTCTGCTTGTGTGCTCTCTTTCTCTCTCTCAAAAAAAATTAAAGTGTATGTTATATACCTTAAAGGGCATGAACATTAAATATACACCTTGATGAATTTTCACACATGTAAAATCACCCAGGACCTCCTAAAGATTTGCCCGCACTGCTTCCTGGTCAATGTCCCCTCCCCACAGGCAACCACACTTCTGACTCTTGCTATCGAGATGAGTTTGTCTGTCCTTGAATCTTCCACAAATGGAATCATGTAGCAGCTAATCTGCTGCACCTGGCTTCTTTTGTTCCACATGACGTTGGTGGCATTGATACTTACTGTTGTGTATCTCAGGCTCGCTGTTGAATTCTATGCAGTATTTCTTTGTGTGAATTAGCTATCATTTAACGAGCTTTTCTCTAGTTGATAGGTAATTTCACAGGGAAATTTTAAAATGGACTCTTCTAAATAATGTTTAGATCAAAGAGGAAATAAAACCTTGAATATTAGCTCTTCTAACTATTCATATATTGTACCAACAACTTGGGTGTAGCCAAAGCTATATTCAGAGGAAAATCCATAGCCTAAAATACTTTTATTATTAAAAAAAAAAAGAGTGGATGTGATTAAACTGGTAATTTAACAAATAATATAGAAAAGAAACAATATAAATAAGCCAGGAAACAGAAAGGTCTTAGGGATTAAAACAGAAATTAAGAAAAGGAAGAAAGCTGATGAATAGTTGCTTATTTCAAAAGATTAATAAAATAGACCACCATCTCATAAACTTGTGTTATAAAAACAGTAAAAAGAATATTTGCAACAAAGAAAGGATATATGATTCCAGATATAAACAAGATTTTAAAAATTATAAAATATTTTATTTATTAAAAAAATTGTTTAATGTTTTATTTATTTTTGAACAGAGAGACAGAGTACAAGTGGGGGAGGGGCAGAGAGAGAGGGATACACAGAATCCGAAGAGGCTCCAGGTTCTGAGCTGACAGCACAGAGCCTGATGCAGGGCTTGAACTCTTGAACCGCAAGATCATGACCTGAGCTGAAGTCGGATGCTTCACTGACTGAGCCACCCAGGCACCCCAAGAGGAATATTTTAAAATCCAGTGAAATAATAAATGCCTTTCTTAAGTAATATAAATATGTAAAATTGTCACAAAAAGACTTGAAAGAAATCCCTACACAGAACAACCACAGAAAAATTTTAAAGTGTATCAAAAATTGAGGTGCCTGGGTGGCTCAGTCGGTTAAGTCATGACCTTTGGCTCAGGTCCTGAGGTTCATGAGTTCGAGCCCCGAGTAGGGCTGTGTGCTGACAGCTCAGAGCCTGGAGCCCACTTCAGATTCTGTGTCTCCCTCTCTCTCTGTGCTCCCACCCCCCTCATGCTCTGTCTCTTTGAAAAATGAGTAGTAAACATTAAACAACTTTTTAAAAACAAGTATCAAAGACCTATCCTAAAAAATACTTTATTGTTGGGGCGCCTGGGTGGCGCAGTCGGTTAAGCGTCCGACTTCAGCCAGGTCACGATCTCGCGGTCCGTGAGTTCGAGCCCCGCATCAGGCTCTGGGCTGATGGCTCAGAGCCTGGAGCCTGTTTCCGATTCTGTGTCTCCCTCTTTCTCTGCCCCTCCCCCGTTCATGCTCTGTCTCTCTCTGTCCCAAAAATAAATAAACGTTGAAAAAAAAATACTTTATTGTTTAAAAATGTTTATTTTTGAGGGAGAGAGCATGAGCAGGGGAGGGGCAGAGAAAGAGAGAGAGACAGACAGACAGACAGACAGAGGATCCAAAGCAGGCTCTGCCTTGACAGCAGTGAACCGGATGCAGGGCTTGAACTCATGAACCCTGAGATCATGACCTAAGCTGAAGTTGGACGCTCAACCGACTGAGCCGCCCCGATGCCCCGATCATGAAAAATACTTTAACTGAATTTGATTTTATACGGGCTCAAGCTAATCTTCAAAGAAGAGGTAATTCCATTTAAACTTTATCGACCATCGAAAAAGAGCAAAATCTTCTTAATTTATTTTATGAGGCTGGCAAACTCTGGACACCCCACTCTGGTAAACTGGCTCACAAACAGAACCACCTGGCACCGAGTTCTGGCCCAGGTATCACCAGTTGGAAATATGGGCCCCAATTGGCAGGATCTGGTTTTTCAAAGAAGTCCAACAATTGAATGTGTGTAAGTTTTCAATTTTTCTGCGTTGGCAACTAATGCATTTTTTTTTTTTTAACACCCAAGATGGACCAAATCAAATCTGCTGACTGGATTTGGCTACCATTTTGCAACCTTATTCAAATGGACTTGGACCCATGTTTTGAAACAGGGAGCCAGAGGCGGCTTACTCCTTAACCTTCAGCCTCTCTGGAAAGAAAGCCTAATTCTGCACCCTTCGGTAGGAATATAATGTGAGCCCGATGCATCATTTTAAGTTTTCTAGTGAAAAATTAAAAACACGCTAAAAAAGTAGAAATAGATGAAATTAATTTTTAAAATACGTTTTACGTCTATCCAAAATGTATCACTTCAGAGTGTAAAAATACAGAAATTTTTGATGAGATATTCTGCATTCTTTTTGTTTTTTTTTTTTTTAATTTTTTTTAACATTTATTTATTTTTGAGACAGAGAGAGACAGAGAGAGGCAGAGCATGAATGGGGGAGGGGCAGAGAGAGAGGGAGACACAGAATCGGAAACAGGCTCCAGGCTCTGAGCAGTCAGCACAGAGCCCGACGCGGGACTCAAACTCACAGATCGCGAGATCGTGACCTGAGCCGAAGTTGGACGCTTAACCGACTGAGCCACGCAGGCGCCCCTGGACAACCTTTTTTTAAAAAAGTGATTTAACTTTGGAGCAAAAACGTATGAGTTTTAAAACTATTCAAGGTAAGTAAATTTACCAGCTCTTGTGCTAACTCAGGGTTATCAACACTGAATGCAGTAGAAGCATCCCATAAATGGAAAAGCAGTTTTAAACTTATCATTATCAACAAAGAGCTCTTCAAATTTTTCTTATTTGCAGCCAATTTACATTACCTTGTCAGTTGCAATTAAAATCTGCTTCGTGTTGATTGACTGTCATTATTATTGATTTGTATTATGAAAGGTTTGAATTTCAGCATAAATTCTTGTACCTGTCTAGCGAGGTCACTAATAAGCTTTGCTTTTTTTGGAGCTTAAAGTTTAGCTCTTTCTCATGTTGTGTGATAACAATGAGGAAATTTGAAATCGAGTCACCATTTTTTTTTTTTTTTTGGTCTTCGATTATTGAATATTTGGCAAGTATATCTTTTATTTCAAAGAAGTCTTGAATTGGAGCCAACACTATAGCAAGTCTTTGCAACACTCATGACTTGACAAATAAGCAAAGAACACAAGACCATTGAATTTATCGTCTTCCCCTTCTTTTCAATTCTAGAAGCTGATGAGGATTCTCAGAGTTTGCAAGCAAATACTAAATGTCCGTAACTCTTAAATCCCTGACGCTTTACACAGTCTTCTTCAGAAAAACAGAACACAAGTATTTTCTGTGTATCACAGAGGGGAACAGAATGGTAAGGGAAACATCAGTCTCAGGTTTTAAAATTCCAGGAAATCTGAATTTTTGATCTAACAAAGCTGAAGCATCATCTGTCGTCATAGAAACAATTTTTTTTTATTTCTAGCTGAAATTCTTTTTTGACAGATGTAGAAAATGCAAAAGTATCTATGCCAAGAGTTCTACGTTTTTAAAACTAAGATAATTTTTTAGAGCAGTTTTAAATTCAGAGAAAAATTGAGGCAAAGGTACAGAGATTTCCCATATATACCTCTTGCCCCCCACCTCCCCAGTTTTCTCCATTTACAATATCCTCCACCAGAGTAGTACATTTGTTACAATTGATGTAACTTCTTTTTCTTATTATTATTTTAATGTTTATTTATTTTTGAGAGAGAGACACACACACACACAGAGCAAGCAAGGGAGGGGCAGAGAGAGAGAGAAGGAGACACAGAATCCGAAACAGGCTCCAGGCTCTGCGATGTCAGCACAGAGCCAGACGCGGGGCTCAAACCCACGAACCATGAGATCATGACCTGAGCCGGAGTCGGACGCTTAACTGAGTCACCCAGGCGTCCCACAATTGATGTAACTTCTTCTTTTTTTTAATGTGTATTTTTTTTTGAGAGAGAAAGAGAGACAGAGTGTGAGTGGGGGAGGGGCAGAGGGAGAGGGAGACACAGAACCCGAAGCGGGCTCCAGGCTCTGAGCTGTCAGCACAGAGCCGACGCGGGGCTCGAACTCACAAACTGTGAGGTCATGACCTGAGCCAAAGTCGGACGCCTAACTGACTGAGCCACCCAGACATCCCTAATTGATGTAACTTCTTAATGAAGTCTAGCTGATTGGTTATTTCTGTCACGGAGGGTGCCTTTGGTATTGTATCTACAAAGTCATCGCCAAACCCAAGGTCATCTAGGTGTTCTCTTGTGTTAGCTTCCTGGAGTTTTAGTTTTGCACTTTGCACTTAGGTCAATGATTCATTTTGAGTTAATTTTTGTGATGGGTATAAGGTCCATGCCTAGGTTCTTTTTATTTTATTTTATTTTTTGGCATGTGAATGTTCCAACACCATTTGTTGAGAAAGCTTGTCTTTGATCCATAGGATTCCTTTTGCTATTTTGTCAGAGATCGGTTGACTGGAGTCATGAGGGTGCATTTCTGGGCTCTCTGTTTTGTTCCACCGATCTGTTTGTTTATTCATCTGTATCACACCGTCTTGATTATTGCAGCCTTATAGTAAGTCTTGGAATCAAGTTGAGAAGAACTCACATCTTTTTTTTTTTTTAATTCTTTAAATGTTTATTTATCTTTGAGAGAGAGAGAGAGAAACAAAGACAGAGACAGAGCATGAGCATGAGCAGGGAAGGGGCAGAGAGAGAGGGAGACAGAATCCGAAGCAGGCTCCAGGCTCTGAGCTGTCAGCACAGAGCCCAAAGTGGGGCTCGAACTCACAAACCATGAGATCATGACCTGAGCTGAAGTCAGACGCTTAACTGACTGAGCCACCCAGGAGCCCCGGAGAACTCACACTGTGACAATATCGAGTCTTCCTCCCCTCCATCCACATGGAGCATTTCTCTATTTAGTTCTTTGATGTTGTTTATCAGGGTTTTGCAGCTTTCCTCATTTTCTGTGAAATTTATACCCAAGTGTTTCATTTTGGGGGGTGCTAATGTAAATGGTATTGTGTTTTTCATTTCAAATTCCACTTGTTCATTGTTGGTGTATATAGTAAAGGGACTGAGCTTTGCATATTAACCTGTATCCAACAACCTTGATATGATTGCTATTAGTTCCAGTTTTTTTTTTTTTTAATCGACTCCTTCAGACTTTCCACATAGACAATCACGGCATCTGTGAACAAAGACAGTTTTATTTTTTCCTTCCCAACCCCTATACCTTTTGTTTCCTTTTCTCGTCCTGATTGCATTAACTGAGACTTCTAATCTTTGATATTTTTAGAAAGGTTTTGAATTCTATAGTCAACTGTTTGCTGGTTTTATTGAAGATCTTATCCTCTGCACAACGTATCTTTTCAAATGTTTTCCTCCCATTCTAACAAAAAATTTTTAACTGGCATAATAATTAAAAAAGGATTTCTCCACCTAAAAATGGTTTCCTTTTTCTGTGCCAGGATTTCATGTCCTTTTGTAACGGGCCAAAGTTGCAGGCTCAGATCCTGTTCAGGTTCATTAAACTTTTTTTATTTAGAAATTTATTTCTTTTGGATTCCTGTTGACTTTTGTTGTTTTTTTTTCCCCACTGTTGGGAGGAAGTTTCTTTTCTTTTTCTTTCCTTTTTTTTAAAAAACAATTTAATGTTTATTCATCTCTGAGAGAGAGAGAGACAGAGCATGAGCAGGGGAGGGGCAGAGAGGGAGACATAGAATCCCAAGCAGGCTCCAGGCTCTGAGCCGTCAGCACAGAGCCCGACGCGGGGCTCAAACCCACAAACTGCGAGATCACGACCTGAGCCGTAGTCAGACATTCAACTGACTGAGCCCCCCAGGTGCCCCGGGAGGAAGTTTCTTTTCAAATTCATTACATATTTGCTAAAAGTGCCTGTTATTATTGTTCATTTTATAATGTCAGCCAAGAAATAAAAAGCCTTTTTCCCCTGCCAATTACCATTCATCATGAAATTTGTGACGTCTCAGATTTTCTTTATTTCTCTCTGCGTCTACTTGATTCTCCATGGGTGGGATTCCTCCATTTTAAACCTAAAAATCTATTCATACTTATCTTTTTTAACTAGAAAAATAACTTAATTATATTAAAATTAAAATAAGAATTTCAAGTGAAGCGCTTACTTGTCATGGTAATTAGTGCTATCTGTATAAGATATTTAAATAAAGACATTACGGGGTTACATATACACACGTATTAGTGTGTAGAAAACTAATCACCCCAACTGAATCATCCTTTGACGCCATCATGTGTTTATGTGGAATATGCGAAATAGGGCACTTGCCCAGCATCTGCACAGTGTGACAATAGCATCTCATGGGATGGAAAGGTTAATGAGGACTGTACTGGGGTCACCAGAATAATGGCCCCCAAAGATGTCCCTATCCTAGTCCCTGTAGCCTGCGAATATATCACCTCACACGGCAAAAGGGAATGAAGGTAACAGATGTGCCGAAGGCTCTCAAAATGAGCAGATTGTCCCAGATTATCGGGGTGGGCCCAATGAAGTGAAAATGGTCCCTAAAAGGAGAAAATCATTTGTGGTTAGTGGTCAGAGGGAGTCAGGACGTGGAGGAATTGTCAGAGAGATCCATCACTGCAGCCTTTGAAGATGGAGATAGAACCAAGAATGTGGGTGGTCTCTAGAAGCTGGAAAGGCAAGGAAAGGGGTCCCTCCTCTAGAGCCTCCAGGGAGGAACACGGCCTGTGGACACCCTGATAGTAGTCTGCTGAGACCCATGCGGCCTTCTGATCTCCAGAACTGGGAGAGAAAACATCTGTATCATTTTTAAGCTATAAAATTTCTGGTAATTTCTCATGGCAGTGATAGGAAGCGAATATGGTAGTTCTGCAAAACAATAAAGTCTTACAGAAACCTGTTTCACTGTTCAGTGTTAACATTCAAGTTTATCAAAGTTAGATAAACTTGAAAAATTCAGCTCTCCAGTTGCGTCCACCCTGCAGGTGCTTGGGGACCGGCATGGTCCTAGCGGCTGCTGCACTGGGTGGCCCAGGTCTTGGTCGTTGGCAGCTCTGAGAGGGGAGGCTGGAGCATGGGTGGGACCAGTGCCGGTAACTTTCTGGGGGCAGTGTTTGGACTGCATAAGCTTTGAGAATGTGCTTTCAATCTCAAGATCTGTTTCAGAGTTGTGTTTGGAGGCCCCTGTATTTGGAGACGGTGTGCTGGCTGGGGAGAGGAGTGTGTCTGAAGAGAAACTTACATCATCCAAAGATACAAAAATGCTGTTTCGAAGGGGCACATGCACCCCCATGTTTATAGCAGCACGATCAACAGTAGCCAAAGTATGGAAAGAGCCCAAATGTCCATCGATGGATGAATGGAGAAAGAAGGTGTGGTGTATATATACTACGGAATATTACTCGGCGATGAAAAAGAATGAAATCTTGCCATCTGCGACAATGTGGATGATGCTAGAGTATATTATGCTAAGTTATTTTAAGTCAGAGAAGGACAAATATCATATGCTTTCACTCACATGTGGAATTTAAGAAACACAACAGATGAACATAGGGGAAGGGAAGGAAAAATAAGATAAAAACGAGAGGGAGACAAACCATAAGAGACTCAGATACAGAGAACGAACTGAGGGCTGTTGGAGGGGTGTTGGGTGGGGGGATGGGCTAAATGGGTGATGGGCATTAGGGAGGGCACTTCTTGGGATGAGCACTGGGCATTATATGTAAGTGACGAATCACTAAATTCTATTCCTGAAATCATTACTACACTATATGGTTGTATTTTTTTAATGTTTATTTATTTTTGAGAGAGAGAGTGTGTGATTGGGGGAGAGGTAGAGAGAGAGGAAGACAGAATCCAAAGCAGGCTCCAGGCTTCCAGCTGTCAGTACACAGCCCGACGCAGGGCTCGAACCCACATCCTGTGACATCATGACCTGAGCTGAAGTCTGACACATAACCAATTGAGCCACCCAGGCTCCCCTACACTATACGTTAACTAACTGGGATTTAAATTTAAAAAAAAAATAAAAAGAAAAAATAAAAATGTACATCTTTGTTTTGGGGATTCAGACCTAAGATACAGCTTGTGGTTGCTGAATAAGCGTTTGAGTGCCAGGATTTCCCATGAACTTTTCCAGGGCCCGACTCTGCTCCAGGCAGGATGTCTGAAAGGCCTGTGAACCACACTATTTATCCATGGGTTTTGTTTTCCATCTCCTCTTGGGGGTATGGCTGCCTAGAGAGGAAGCCCAACTCCAGCCCCTACCCAGTGCAAGCACAAGCCTGGGGTGGGTTTGGGGGGAGGGAGCTGAGTTGAAACAGCTGCAGGGCTCAGAGAAACCGGGGACGGCCACACATGAGCCAAGAGAGGCTTTGGACAGGGGACAAGCAAGGGAGAAGGAGCGAGTCAGGTCAGGGCTGGCTGGGGGTTTGCTGCTCGTTTTTGTGATCAAAGAAAACCCCCAAGGACCTGCTTGGAGCTTGAGGGGATGGGGGTTCATGGTTAGGGAGGGGTGGGGGGCACGGGGTCTTGGACGTTTGTGGGGGAAACACACTCCAGCGCTATTTCTGGAATTCATCCCAGGAAAGACTGCAGCGACCCAGGGATATTTTTTCTTCTCTCCGTTCCCCTCCTCCCCCCCTGCTTTCTCCCCTCCTTCTCTTCCCCTCCTGCCTTCCCTCCCTGCCTTCCTGAATGTTCCCTCCTCAAAGCCACTGCCCCTCCCTTCTCCTCTCTCAGTTTCTCTCCCTTTCTCAAGTCCTTCCACATTTCTACTCCCTCTCTTTCTCTTCGTTGTGACCCCGGGCTTTGCCTCATGGCAAAATGGCTAGACCGGGAGACTAAAGCAGGAGTGAGGGTCCCAGTCACTCCTACTTTTTACTTAAAATCTTAGTGACTTGGCCTTTTTCACCGTCAAGCAACAACTTTATTGAAAGCACATGAAAAAAAAGAAAGGAAAGCATAAAAGGAAAATAGAAACCATCTGCAGTTGATCTAATTAGAGGAAAATACTCAAAATCGTGGTGTATTTCTTTGACATCTTTTCGTGTGTACACGTGTGTGTAGTTGGGAAGTGGGATTACAAATATGGAGGTCTTGGGTGGTTTGATATCTCTTTTTTTTTGCATATGATATTGTATCATAGACATCTTCTCGCATGGGTCAGGGTTTTATTTGTATTTTTTATTTTAAAACTCATGTATTTATTTTGAGAGTGAGAGAGAGAGCACGAGCATGTACACAAGCGGGGGGAGGCAGGGAGAGAGGGAAAGAAAGGGTAACAAGCAGGCTCTGCACTGGCGGCTGGGAGCCCGACCCGAGGAGGGGCTCAAACCCATGAACCGCGAGATCATGACCTGAGCCAAAACCACGAGCCGGTCACTAAGCCGACTGAGCCACCCAGCTGCCCTCATCAATATGAGTTTTAAAAAACACAGTTAATGGTTGAATAGTTTTTTATTGCATGGATATGCTATCATTGACTTGTTTATATGGCTTCTAGTTGTTGTTGTTGTTTTCCTCATAGAGATGGCTACCTTCCAACCCAAGATCTATTTCCATCCTTTTAAAATTTTATTTTGGGTGGCCATGTGTCTGTATGAAAGACTACATTTTCCAACCTTTCTTGCAGCCAGAGTTGGCCAATGAGATAGGTGTTTGTTTGCTCTTCTAGGATTGCACATCGAGTATCTCCTTTTTTCCAATGTTGCAGATGTTATGGCTGGAGCGCCATACGATGACCTTGAAAAATAAACTATGCACTGAGGACAGAGGAATCCAAGGGTAGAAAGCATGTGGGTCCCAGAGAACAATGTGTGGCTGCCTCAACATCCCTGGACCACCTACTTCTGGATTTCTTTAATGTGCAGGAAAAATAAACTTCCATACTACTTTCTTTCCATCTCCTATTAGTAGCTGAGTATAATTCCTACAACAATATTCAGTATGCGATATTGAAATGCAACAACTATTTACTGAATGTCTACTCTGTACCAGTTCCCACTGAGAGAAGGACATACCGGTGAACAAAACATAGAAAACTGCCCGCATGCATGGAGCTGACAGTCTACTGGGGAAAGACAGATGATAAAAAAGTAAACAAGTGAAATATTTTGGTGGACTTGATCATAAGTGCTAAGGAGAAAAAATAAAGGAGGGTAAGGGAATGTGTTATGTTTCGGGGGTGATGTCGAAATTCTGGGTAACTCAGGGAAAGCCTCGCCAAGATAATTATTCTCTTCCCTATGAATTCAAAATGGCATCTTGATAGCACTTTTCACATTTTTTAATGCTTAGAAATTAGTGGCTAATGGGGTTTTAGGAGAGTTGGTGACTAGACTCTTCTCATGAGCCTTGTCTCTGACATATAATTAGCTGAGCTTCTCTCTGTTGCAGGTGCAAGACACTCGACTCAAATAGGACTAAGGAAACGGGGGAACATTCTGACTCACAAAATTAAAATATCCAAGGGGTGGTCCGGGCATGGCTGAACCCAGGTGCTCAGAAATGGTGCCAGGAATCTGTCCTCCCCATTTCCCTGTCTTGCTTCCCTGTGCGTTGGTGCCATGCACCCCCCCCCCCCTCAGGGGGGGTGGGCAGCTGCCCTCCCGCGAATGCAGAGTGGGGTCCAGCTGCCTGGAGTGGTGGGGGAGGCTCTTTCCCGGTAGTTGCCACAAATATCCCAGGACTCACTCTCATTGGCCTGGGTTGGGTCACGTGCCTATTTTGGAACCAATGCGTGGGCCCGACCAGTCAGACAAGCTGATGGGCGGGGCCTGTGCCCTCGACTCCCTCCGGCAGCTGGAAGGCTGGGTGCGCGCTCTGGGCTTAGAACCCAGGGGGCGCTGTGCCCAGGAGGCCCGCAGCTCCGACCCGCAGCTTGCCGAGCGGGCTCTTCTGCAGCCCCTCTGGCCTTGGGCGAAGTCAGATCCGTGTTCTTCTTGCTTTCCTTTTGCCTGGTGATTGTTTCCTCCCACTTTACAAATGAACAACCAGATGCCTAAAGACCATAAATTATAAACGAGCCGTTCAAATGAGGCGAGTGATGGCAATGAATGAAATCTAATTAAGCAGTGCGAGATCTAAGCGATATTGTTATCAAAGTGCCGCGTTAACAGAGCGTCTGATCAGCTTCTAATCTGTTATGTGAGTTAGTTGGAGGTGAGGCTCCGCTCTGCCTGACATGGAGATCAATCCCTCCTGTAGCAGGAGATAAAGTGTGGCTGCACCAAGGGGAAGGGACGGGAATGCTTGAGCGGGGTTTGCCCTTGTGAACCGCCCTGTTCGGGCCCCAGCTTGTGCGCGCTCCCTCCGCAGCGCCAGTCACAGAAGGTGCTGGAGGGCTTGGCGGAGGGGGGGGGGGTCCCACCTTTAAAAAGCACGATGGCCGGCTTTTGAACATCTCCCTGGGTGTCCGGGGCTTGGCTTTGACATCCACTTTTCCGTAAACTCCAGATGATGTCTCAAGCGGATCCTGCGTGCCAGGCTGAGGGGCAACTGAGGGGCAGAGATGGGCAAGGTCCCCGCCTTTCTATACAGCTCCCGGTCTGTGCCCGTTCCGGTGGCAACGATCTGTCTTCAGGGGAAAAAGAGGACGTGCTTGAGCTGTTCGGTAGCCAGGTCTCTAGAGAAAGGTGCTTGGCAGGGAGGCACGGGGAGCCTCCAGGCTGGGGGTGGGGGAGCACCAGCAGGGGGTCGCAGAGTGTTTCCGGGGCGAAGCGCCAATCTTGCTGGGGAGGTCTCCTTTGAGCCCAGTTCTTGGTTTGACCACTTTTGCTTCTTGGGGTCGGGGTGAATTCGGTTAATTACATGTCAGCTGGGGTTGGGGGAGTTACTAACCTCCCTTCCCAGCCTAGGAGGCTGTGAATACAGCCGAGGACAGGAGGTGATGGCCTGGGTTAGACCAGAGGCCAGGGTTTGGCCAATGCCTGGGCTGGCTCTCCACCAGGACGACAAGATGAGAGAACAATGTCACATTGGCTGGACTTACCCCCCATCCCTCCGGTGGGAGTTCAACATCCCCTCCAAAGCCTGCCGCGCACCGTGGCGTTGGTTGAGCTCCATGTGACCCCAACCGGGCCCCATACTTGCAGAGTGTGAGGCTTTTTTTTTTCCTCCCAGGACAGACTCAAGAGGGGGGAGGTGGCAGTTCCTGGAAAAGCTGGGAGGTTTCCCCATATTTCTCCGGGCTCCGTTTCGCTGTCATCCGTACCCCGCTTGCTCCCCACTCTTTCGGCTCCGTCCTTTCCAGGAGGCAAAGACATCGCCTCCCTCCCAATCTCTGGATCCCAAGGAAGAAGCCAGAGGGCTTCATTTGGTAACACAATTTGGCACTTCTTGGCAGGCCCACCTGGTTTTCTCTCCTCTGTCTGCTCTCTCAGGATCATCCAGGCAGGAAATGATCCCTAGAAGCTGCTTGGCTCTCAACACGTGCGACATAGCGGAAAGAGCCAGGGCTCTCGATTCTGCGCTGCACTTGTGGGCCGTGTGACCTTGGGCAAGTCACTTCCTCTCTCTGAAACGCTGTCTCCCTGTCTGGTAGATGGAGACGCGAGTACTCATCTCACAGAGTGCTCCTAGGTATCAAACCAGCCAATGGATGACAGCTCATAGAGCACAGCAAATGTGAGTCCTTTTCTTTGGGGGAAATGAAGATTTTTCCCAGGCGCTCACCTCTGGATTAACCTCTAAGAGCCCTCAGGGGCATTGAGTACATACAACTTTATGCAGCTGTAACTTTACATGTCCCCTTCTTGCTGTTGGCGGGGGAGGGGGTGGGGGGGTGGGGAGAGGGGGGTGGGAAGCATTCGGCCCTCGCGTCTCCTTAGCGCTGTCAGTGCTGCGGCACTCTCCTCTGCTGGAGAAGAAACCCATTTCCCCATCTGAACAACTCCAAGCAGAGCCAGCCCACACAGAGGGTGTTTGTCTGGGATACCTTTTGAGGTGTAGTTATTCACTGTGGTTCTCGAAACATCTGGTCCCTTCCGGGCAGACCAGATAGGGATTAAAGAGCAGAGAGGCCTTTACAGAGCCGTTCCACCGAGTGTGGTCTCTGACCAGCAGCAGGAGCAGCATCACCCAGGAGCTGGTTGGAAATACAGAGTCTCCCAGGGGCGCCTGGGTGGCTCAATCGGTTAAGCGTCCAACTCCGGCTCAGGTCATGATCTCACGGTTCGTGAGTTTGAGCCCCACGTCAGGCTCCGTACTGACAGCTTGGAGCCTGGAGCCTGCTTCAGGTTCTGTGTCTCCTCCTCTCTCTGCCCCTCCCCTGCTCATGCTCTCTCTCTGTCTCTCAATAATAAATAAACGTTAAAAAATAAAAAAAAAAAGAAATGCAGAGTCTGGGGCCCCGCCCCCTGCCGCATCAGCACCTGTGTTGGACGGGGTGCCCAGGGCGTTCTGGGCACATCACGGTGTGAGTAGCACGGCACTGACACCTGTCCCCTCTCCCTCAGCAGGTGTTCCAGCCATCAGTGCCTCTGGGCTGAGCTCCCTTGATGGGGGTGGGGTTACCTGAGGTTCCTCCTGGGTGCGGTCTCCGGCCGTGGGGGTAGGGAGTGAGGAGGGGGAGCAGGGGGCTCTCTGGGAGCCCAGCAAGGGGTGCCAGGTGTCTGGGGCTGAGTGAGCTGAGGGTGCCCGCGGAGGGCTGGCCGGCAGGAGAGACTGGGGCAGCCTGGGCGCGGCCGCGGGGGCAGCCACCCACCGCTCAGAAACCACCGCGCATTTCCAGCCCCTGGCCCTGCTCAGGCCTCCGATGGAAAGGAGCCCCGCTGGGCCCTGGGGAACATGCCAAAGTGCCTGTGTGAGTGTCCTGGGGCTTCTAGGACAAAAGACCACGGACTGGGTGACTTGAAACCACAGGAATTTATTCTCTCACGGCTCTGGAGGCCAGAAGCCCAAAGTCAGGGTGGCTGGCTGCCCCTGCATCGCAGGCTCCCTGGGAGAGGCCGTTCCTGGTCGCTTCTGGTGGCTCCCGGTGGGCCCGGCTATGGCCGTGTCACTCCATTCTCTGCCTGTGTTGTCACATGGCCTCCTCCCCTGCGTGTGTCTCTGTCTGCCTCCTTTCCTCTTCGTCGAGGACCTCAGTCAGTGGATTCGGGTCCTATTCTAATCAAATATGAACTTAATTAGCCACATCTGCAAGGACCTTCCTTCTAAATAAAGTCACCTTCTATGGTTTGGGAGGGGCATGAATCTTGAGGGGACACCATTCAAGCCACCACAATATCCAACAGGACTTCTCTATCTGCTTTCTTTCTTCGTTGGCTATTAACGGTAATCTCGAATGGATTTGAAATCTCCCTCCTCCCACGGAAGCCTCAGCCCCGTTTGAATTTTGGCTGCGAGATTGTATTTAATGACTGCGGACAAAGGAGGGAGATCTGGAGGACAAGCCTCATTAAATATTTATATTTAGTAATAATTTGGTTTGCAAAACTGCCTGGGCACTGGCAGAAGCTGAGGGTAGCCTTCCTCCAATACCGTTTGATACAAAGGACACAGTTAATTATCTCTTGCCAAATGTAATAAAGCTCTAGAAAGTCCTTCTCTGAGCAATGCCTTGAGGGGCCTGTGTCCCGTGGGTACCTTTCCCGGGTCTCAGCACCTGCCATGACCGCCACCATGGTCTTGACTTGGTGAGAATCTGAGCCCAGCAGGTGGGGGGTGAGGTTGCCGTCCACGCGCGTCTTCCGGTGGCGTTTCTTCACCTGTTCCGGTCTCCCGCACTTCATCTCTAAACTGGGAATTAATTTAGTCCGCAGATACGTGCCACACGCCACTATGTGTTGGCTGCTGAGCTTTAGTGGTGAGCGAGGCAGACACGGTCTCTGTCCTCACAAAGCTCCCCTTTAAATAAGAGACAGGATGACAAACAAGTCTATGCAGTGTGACACCAGGTGGGGGGAGGTGCCGTAAAGGAAGGGATGACAAGGTAGGTGTATGGAGAGTCTGGCGGTCGTGCAATTGTTTTATCTGAGCAATCAGGGAAGACTGCTCAGAGGAAGGGGCATTTGAGCGAGGGAAAGAAGTGGGACTATTTTGGAGGAAGAGAAATCTAGGTGAGAATCCCACAGGTGCAAGGGCCCCGAGGAGGGTCCTCGCGGGGGGACCAGAGTGGGTGATGGGCAGGGGGGATGAGCCACGAGACCAACGGAGTTGGGGGCAGGTCACAGGGGCCCCGATGAAAGAAACTTCGGCGCTCTGGCGTTTTAGTTTCCCTGCCTCTGGTTGCTTTCCGGGAGACCCCATATCCTGACCGAACGTGAGCAAGGAAGCAGTTCGTCCCTGCCCTCCTGCATTCCTGCGTTAGTCCTTCCAGAACTGCGCTCCTGCGGGGGGTCAGTGGTGAGCAGGGGAGTGGTGATCCATGGTCCTGCCCGTGGATGCTCATGGCCCAGCACAGCCTGCAGGCTTCAGTCGACTATTTGAGTAGAAAGGTCCCCATAAAAGAGTCGGTCCCTAGGGCCTTCCTGGGAAGAGCAGGTGTGGGGCCACTCAGCCGTGGGGTCCCAGTGACACATCTTTATTTTTCATACTTTTATGTATGTGATGTTCAAGTCCCTGCCTGGTTCCGAAAGGACTTTGAGGCCTTATAATAAAAGGCAAAGATAGTGGAGAAAGCCTGAACACCAAGCAGACAAATCAGTGGCCAGATGCACCCCACCGACGTGTCAGTCGGCCACCTGCCCCCCACCTCCCCTCACCCAGTCCCAGCAGTGAGCAAGGTGGAGTAAAGAGGCAGGCTGAGTCTGACCCGATCCTCAGACCCCTTCTCGCTGGCAGAAGGTTCCGGGCCATAAGGGAACTTTGATTTCCTTAACGGAGAGTCAGAGCATCAGTGCTTGAAAGGATCCTTATGTACTCGGGAGGGCTGGAAAACGGCTTTGTAAATTTTTTTTAATGTTTATATATTTTTGAGAGAGAGAGAGAGAGAGCGCGCGCGTGTGCACGCGCAAGTGGGGGAGGGGCAGAGAGAGAGGGAGGCACAGAATCGGAAGTAGGTTCCAGGCTCTGAGCTGTCAGCGCAGAGCCTGACATGGGGCTTGAACCCGCAAACCTTGAGATCATGACCTGAGCCCAAGCTGGATGCTCAACTGACTGAGCCACCCGGGCGCCCCTGGAAAGTGGCTTTGAATAAGCCAGACAGAGCAAGCTATGCCCTGGAAAGGGAAACCGAGTCTCATGAGCCTTGCTGAAGCCACTGACCACAGGAATGCTCCAGAGCCTTCCTGGAAAGCTCACCAGACACACGCTGTTTGGGGGGGAGTGTTCTGGGGTTTAGTGCTGAGGACCCGGTGGCAAAGCAGGCGGGTGACTCAATTTGGTAACCGCTGTGACAGGCGGCGGTGACATCAGGGGGGACCTCCAAAGCCCAGCTGAGCTCAGAGTCTATGAGGCCCGGGAGCGCTGAGGAGTGCCCTGCTTCCTCTCCTTTGGACGTGAGCACCCGCATTCCCTCTGGGAACCTGCTCTTCCTTGCCCTGTGCTCTGGGACGGATCAGCACGCCGAGATTCAGGGGACAGGGAAGCCAGCTTTGTGAGCTTCCAGGAGAAGTGTCTGCAGGGCAGGGGCGGTGGGGGCAGGACGGAGGATTCCGATCGGGACAGAGCGTCTGTGCCGGAGAAAGCAGACAGCTACTCCTCTGAAGTCATTTACACTTTTACAGCTTCACTCTTGCAACCCCCCTGGTCAGGGCCCCGCTGCTGGGTCGCAGCGTTCACGTCCCTCCTTCTGAGCTCAGCGACTGGTGGCGGGTTGTGTCCCTGGACTGTACAGACAGGCGGACCCGGATGGCCCCTGCTCTGGGAGACGCGAGGGCTCCCAGAGCCCCGTCCATCACTGCTCGCAGCTGACACTTGGAAATGAGAGACCGGTTCCATGTTCCCAATCAATGTCTGTCTGCCATCTCTGTCGATAACTGCCGGGCGGTCCAATCTTTCCCCTGACGGAAAGGCACCCGGGGGGTCAGCCTGAAGACGCTCTGGAGGGAAAAGGCGGCCGTTTGATTCAGAGCCTCCTCGCCGGGCTGGAATTAAGTTGGCTTTTTCTCTAATGAAACTGACTCCAAGGGTCTCTGTGTGCCAGGGACTCAATAGCGCTCAGGAGAAGCACTGATGAGGCCCGATGCAAGCGTGCACACAGGCAAATTCCCACCCCCCACCCTCCATGATGCTTGCAAGGCACTGCGAGCCCCCTAGGAAGCACGGATGGCTCGGCACGATGTGGAAACCGCAGCAGGGACTCAACGAATGTCGAGGGATGAGCTCCTGGTCGCTGCCTTCCCCATTGTTCCGATGGAGAGACCAAAGCATTAAGAGGCCTAGAAACTCACTCGTGGGTCGAGTTCCTTCCAATGGTTCTCATGATTCATGAAGCAGCAAGGGCCAGTCCCTGAAGGGGGAGGTACTGGATGGGTTACGGGTTAGGGGCTCTCCCTTTCTGCAAAGCTCTGTCCTGGAGTCCTGAGCTCCAATTCCAAGTAACCAGAAGAGAGATTCTGATTGGTCCAGGCAGGGACAAGTATCCGTGGCTGTCCAATCAGCTGTCACCACGGGTCTCCGGGCCTCATCGGGTGCAACAGACTTCTGCTGGGTAGGGGAGGGGGCAATTCTCTGACAATGGAGGTGTCCCCTGGGCCACTCTAGTTCAGTACCCCCAAAGTAACCCCCAGATTTGAGAGTTGCTTTCCTTGCTCAGATTTGTGGATCAGCGAGGGTGAGAGTGAGCAAACGGGCTTCTCAGAACTTGGGGCGAGAAGTCCATGCAGAAGAATGCGGGGGACTTCTTTTTTCCCAGAAGCGTGGAGGGCAGAGGTGTCTCATGGAAGCTGGGAAATGACCGTGTGGGCAGCCACGGGTGGGAAGGTCCGGTGGCCGGAGGGTAGGTGCCCGCAGCCCTGCTCTCTGCTCTGGACATGGCCTGGGTCGAGCACCCAGTGGACCCCATGTCCCCGATCTCCACTCCCAAACCTGTCTGTGCGCTCGTGCCTTGGTGAGTTCTCACACCCTCATTGGGGGCACAGCGCCCACCGCACGTGGTGTCCTCCCATCAGAATCACGGCCCCGTTTCTCAAGTGCCGTTATCTCCTGGAAGCGTCCTAGGGTCCTCCATCAAAATGGATCATCTTCCTCTGGTAAGCACCCTCGATGCCTTGGGCTCCTTCTCCCAACAGGTACTTACAGCTTGTCTTACTCCTTCCCCGAAAGTCTCAGGAGCCTCCAACACGACCAGGCCTGGTGCCTAGGAGGGGATAAGATTGAACCTGAATTTCAGATTGGATTTTTAAACCGGACTGACTTAATTGTGACTAGAAAGTGATGAAATCTGCTGGAGATGTTGTTAAAGGCTCATACATTCTGGTTGCAAGACCAGAAAAGCCACAGATAACATCGGCCAAGACAAGATAGAAGTTGATCCTTCCTTCTTGTGAAAGATGTCTGGAGGCGGGAGTCCACGGCTGATGTGCTTGCTCTGCTGCTTGGGGCTACCAGGGACCCGGCTTTCTACCCCGCCACACTTAGAACGTGACCCTTGTCTACATGGCCCAATGTGGCTGCTGGAGCTCCAGCCAACACAACAATGTTCTAAGCAGTAGGATGGGGGAAGAGGAGACTTCCTTTTAAGAATTACTCCCAGGCATGCTGCAAACCACTCCGTCTTCTATCCTCCTTGGCCCAACGTTAGTCCCATTACCGCACCCAGCTATGTCAGTGAGCAATGGTATTCTGTTACTGAAGTAGAAATAAAGACTGGTGTTTACTTCTGTGGCTGTTTCCACTTCAGACGGGGAAAGGAAGCTGGCAAGAGTTCTATGGAAAATAGTGAGTGGAACAAGTCACCTGCGTCACTCTCTTTCCCCATCGAGGCTGAGAAAAAGGAATTTAATCTGTGCTGGGGAGGCCATGAATAAGGTTGCCGGATAAAATACAGATGCCCTCCTAACAGAATAATTCTTTAGTATTATAAGTATATCCCGAACAGTACATGGGCTATACTTTCCCTAAAGATGCCTTGTTGTTGACCTGAAATTCAATTTAACCGGCTGTCCTGTATTTTCATCTGCTCAATCCGGCAGCTTAGTTGTGGGGGGAGCTGGGAAACACTCTGGAGGTGAAGGAAGCTTCTGCGTGGAGGTGAGGAGATGCTGGGGTGGCGGCGGGGGTGGGGGGGGGCGGTGCGTCACAGTCTGTAGGCCTTGCCCTGGTGCCGGGAGATCGCCATCCCCCTCCCCTGCTTGTGCATGACGGTCTTCTCCCCGGTGCCGGCGCAATGGGTGGTCTGTTAAGGCCCCTCCGAACTCCTCCACTGGCCAGAAAACGCAGAGGCAGTGCATTTATCAAAGCCCGCTGATAAATTACATATGTACGTCCAATTACTTGCGATTTATGTACTCTTCCCTTCCACGAATGCTTTGCAGGAATTTCGCAGACTCGGCTGATGAATTACATCCGTGGTCACATTTTCTTAAGATTTATGCTCCTCCCAGTTTCTTAAAGGATTTGGAGGTACCTTATAAAGTTCACCTCAAGGAAAAATCACAGGTCAATCACACATTAAAAAAAAAACAAAAAAAAAACACCAAAAAACCCGCCCCAGAGCAAAAGCTCCTTGGAAGAAGGAGAGCGAAGGATTTCGGGTCCGTGTGGAGTGAGCTCTGTGCTGACGAAATGTGATTTGGCAGTGGGGCGAGACGAACGTTACCGCTGTGCCCACAGATCTTGATTCAGCGCGTGGAATTCAGTTCCTGCCAAAGATAAATCGGGGCGTTAGGATGAACTTTCAAAGGCGACCCTGCAGCTTGAAAAATGCCCGTGGGCTTTTCCCTGCATCCTGGGTCTCCTGGCTGGCGGTGGTCACGGGATGAGAAGCCTGCGGCAGTCCCGCTGGCTCAGTCTCGGTGGGTCATGACAGACAACCACCTGGGAAGCTCCCAAACCTCAGAGGCCCAGGCCACCCCCCAGGCCATTACCTCAGGGGGTTTGCAGGTAGGGCCCAGGCGCCGGGATGATGAAACTCCCCAGGGGACTGTCCACCTGGGAGTCGCAGAAGTAAGGGATTCGCTTTCATTTTCTGGGGGGGGGGGGGGGAGGGATCCGAGGCTCAGGCAGGGGGCTGACTCCTTCCGGTGTCACGATTAAAGCTGAGACCTTTGGTTCTCTGGCTCCTGACTCCCTGCAAACTCCGTATCCAAAATATTTTGTCGATGTACCACTTTCCGGCTTCGGGTGAAAAACCCAGAACCGCTTGCTGACCTCAGCTGGGGGCAGAGGTGGCCGTATCACCACATCTCCTGTGTGCCAGCCACGGTCTACTGTGTGCGCTGCGTTACTGTATTTATTTATTTCTTTTTTAACATTTATTTACTTTTGAGAGAGAGACAGGCACGAGTGGGGGAGGGGCAGAGGGAGAGGGAGACACAGAATCCGAAGCAGGCTCCCGGCTCCGAGCTGTCAGCACAGAGCCCGACGCCGGGCTCGAACTCAGGAGCTGTGAGATCATGACCTCAGCCAAAGTCGGATGCTCAACGGACTGAGCCCCCCAGGTGCCCCTACTTTCAGTCGATTGTCACAGGTAAGCCTCACAGGAGCTCTGCCATGGAGGTACCCAACCAGTGAGGAAACCGAGGCCCGGAGAGGGTGACTGGCCCCAAGCCACAGATCTGGCGAGTGATGGAGCCAGGATGGGAATCCCACCCCCACCCCAAGCCTGACTCCAGATCCTGTGCATTAGCCACGATCCCCGCCCACTCGCCCCCCGACCCGTGAAACTCCTCCCATCCTTAGAGGCAGCACTTCCGGATGCGGTGAGCGCCCGAGTCCCCTGCATCACGTGAGCCAGCGGGGCTGGGGTGGGGCCGAGGCCGCACATTTCCAACGAGTTCCTGGTGCTGCCTCTGCGGGTCTGGGGACCACGCCTCGAGTCGCAAGGGTGTAAAGCCTTGTCTCCGTCACCACCGTTGTCTTCGGTTGTTGTCTTTTGCTTGTTTGTTTTGGCTTCAAAACCGCTCGTGGGAAATGAGTGGCCCCGGAGCACAAGTTTGGATTTTGTCCCCGGTCCCCACCTGCATTCAGCAAGCGTCACTAAGACTTCGTAAAGGTGAGATTAATCAAGAGCAGGGCAACAGTACTGCGTTTGCATCTAGATTTCTCCTGACCTTTGCTATGTAGTCTGACAGCTAGGCAAACCCATGAGATGTTCTCGGCTGGGTTTATAACTGTTCGAGTAGGTGCCCGAATCAATGAGAGAAGTCAGCCCCTCGCTCAGGCAAATTGGAATTTTGTAGGGACTCCCATACTTGCCGGTGTCTTAGTTTGAGTCCCTCTGAGAGCAGAACTGAGACAAGATTTGGGTACAAGTAGGTGATTTGGGAGGTGATCCGGGAAGCTGGGTGAGGGAGTGGGGAGGGGGGGGTAGGGAAGGGTAAGAATAATTAATACCCATGGGGGTAACGATGCTGGGTAACTGGGTGGGGCCCACCTGGGCCGAGCCTCAGGGCACTGACACCTGCCATGATTAGCTTGAGGAAGCAGGGGCATCACGGAAGCTGGCCTGTTTCTAGAAATGAAAAACCAGCAGGCACTCTTGGTCAGCTTGAGAAAGAAGGGGACCATTCCTCAGATGATGCTGTTGAGGCAAAGCTGAGAGACCGGATGTGCATGTGTTTGGGGGGCCTAAAATGATTCAGTGTTGGTGTCCGTTAAACTTCAATTGTTGAACAAGACATGGTCAGTGGGACCTCGGCCTTCCCGGAGCTTTCGGCTGATCTGGTGAGACATCGATCTGATACATGCCCACAGGGTGAGCCTTTTTATCAACAGTAACTTCTTTGTGATCATTCAACAGCAGGACTGGGACCAGGGAGAGGGGTGTGGGGGCATCTAGGGCACAAACTTTAAGGAGGCATTCACTTCTTGGGTCATGCAAGTGTGCCATTAAATTACCTCGGCATCTTTCTGTCTGTCTGTCTGACCTCATGTCAACCCCACAGTGTCTTGAACGTCTAGCTTGATACTAAGTCTTGAGATCAGGCAGTGTGAGTTTCAAGTTTTCTTTTTTTAAAATTTTTTTTCCAACGTTTATTTATGTTTGGGACAGAGAGAGACAGAGCACGAACGGGGGAGGGGCAGAGAGAGAGGGAGACACAGAATCGGAAACAGACTCCAGGCTCTGAGCCATCAGCCCAGAGCCCGACGCGGGGCTCGAACTCCCGGACCGCGAGATCGTGACCCGGCTGAAGTCGGACGCTTAACCGACGGCGCCACCCAGGCGCCCCTCAAGTTTTCTTTAAACTCCTACTGGAAGTCCCACCAGGCTTTCTGCAGAAATGGGCAAGCTAATTCTCAAATTTTTATGCCAGTGCAACGGCTCTAGGAAAGACGCTCTTCGGTCTGCATCACTCTCCTTCTGCCTGACGGTCTTCCTTTAAAATTTTGTTTTAATGTTTATTTATTTTTGAGAGAGAGAGAGAAAGAGAGAGCTGGGGAGGGGCAGAGAGAGAGGGAGACAAAGAATCCGAAGCAGGCTCCGGGCTCCGAGCTGTCAGCACGGAGCCCGACGCGGGGCTCAAACTCACAAACCGGGAGATCATCAGCTGAGCCGAACTCGGACGCTCCACCGACTGAGCCCCCCAGGCGCCCTCTACGGTCTTCCTTTAACATTTACCACAATGCAGGGCTGCTGGCGATGAATTCTGTCAGCATCTGTATGTCTCTGTTTCATTTTTGTTTTCGAAAGGCATTTTCCCTGGGTATAGAATGATAGGCTTAGTTTTCTTGTTTTCTTTGGTACTTTAAAGATGTTACTCTGGTGTCTTCGGCTTGCATTCCCCCCCTCCCGCCCCTCCAACCCCCCCCCCCCCGCCCCCATGAGACACATGTTGTCACCCTTATGTTTGCTGCTCTTGACGTAATGGCCTTCATTCCTTTGGCCCCTCTTACTTTCTTTTTACTTATCCCTTGTTTTATGCGACTTGGTCATGATGTACCTTTTAAACATATTTCTTGGCTGGGGCGCCTGGGTGGCTCAGTCGGTTAAGCGGCCGACTTCGGCTCAGGTCACGATCTCACACTCCGTGAGTTCGAGCCCCACGTCAGGCTCTGTGCTGACCGCTCAGAGCCTGGAGCCTGTTTCAGATTCTGTGTCTCCCTCTCTCTCTGACCCTCCCCCGTTCATGCTCTGTCTCTCTCTGTCTCAAAAATAAAAATAAACGTTAAAAAAAAAAAAGTAAACATATTTCTTGGGTTTGGTGTTTATTGAGCTTCCTGGTTCTGTGGGTTTATAGTTTTCATGAAATTTGGGGAAAATCCCAGCCGTTCATTTTTCCAGTCCTTTTTTTTTTTTCTGCGAGGCTCCGCCCACTTTCCCCCCCACTCGCTTCCCTCTGTGTGGTTCATTTGGTTAGTTGCTTCTGTTATGATGTCACATTCCCTGGTATTTTGTCCGGAAGTGTCTAATCTGCCATTAATCCTACTCAGTACATCTAACAGTTTTTGTCTATCTGCTGTATGTCATTGACAGTCTGGATATTTTGTCTTTTTTTTTTTTTTTTTTAAGAGCAGTAGGTTTTATTATAGCAAGAAATTAATTCCCCGGAAGATCACCTTCGGTCTGTTGTGGCTTGACTTTAGACTTTCTTGGGGGCGACTATACAGCGGCCCCATACTCTACCACAAGAGTGGATTTTGTGGGCTGTCCCCTGAATAAGGGCACACGGTGCTTCTCCATTCTGGTTGGCTCGAACCCCACTGTCTCTTAGCCCCACGCAGTGTTAGACTCTCCACTCACCCCTCACTGTTCTATGCCAGACCTCACAAAAACTTGCCCCGTGCTGTGCATATGCAACTTAATATTCAGCCCAAGACTAAAGGGATCCCTTGTGTAGATTTCTCGACCTCCTTCTGTATTCAACTGTTTCCTGGGAAGTTCTCTGCTCTGCATATTCCCGCTGCCTTAGGTGACCGAATGCCAACTTCTGTTTCCTCTGTCCACTGGGAGCACCACTTTCCTGTACCAGGGTTTGTAAAGGTCCCCCAGTCAGGGAGTCTGGATGAGCGCGGGGCTTCCCTATGTGAAACTTCTCGAAGGTCACAGCTCTGCCCTGTCTGTGGACACAGTCGCTTCTTACAAATGCCTAGTTCTGCAGTCTAATTCGACACACCGGGAGGGCTGGACCCGGGAGTTTGGTGTTCTCTTTTTCTATTGAATGGATCCCAGCTCAGCGTTTGGAGCAGAAAGGCTGTGTCACAGTCTGAGCAGCCTGTGTCATCCTGCCTGGAAGTGCATAGCAGTTTCAAGAGAAGCTTCTAGAGGTGTTCCCAGAGACGCCGTTTGAGTGACATCTAACTGCACAAAAGGATCTCTCTGGGTTTCCCCTGGTGCCGGTCCTTTGCCGCCACTTTCAAGGGCCTCCAGCACTAGGGTCACTCTGGGTGACGAGAGGGGATGAATCCACCATCGCGGAGACGCTGAGCCCATGTGTCACCCACCCCGCCTCTGATGAAGGGAGCCAAAGAGACAGGATCTAAGTCAGAAAAACAAAAGTCTCACGGAGAGAAAAGAACTGGTTTTCTTCCACAATTGCCGTCTTGGTGGCCTGAGACGCGCTGGACCCCGGAGTCACTTGGAAGACGACAGGGAAGTCAAGGACAGGGGAGGGGCCCCCACCAGTGGTGGTGACTCCCTGGGGCAGTGGGATCTTGCCATGTTCGCTGTGGCCCAGAAGGAGAGCAGCGACTGTGTCCACTGGTGGTGTTTCAGGGACCCCGGGGGGGACTTTTGGATCTCCAGGCTTCCACAGAAACCAGCTTGGTCAAGATAAGTGAATTTTCAAACCAGTTCTAATAATGTCGATCTACCCTTTGTTGAGTGGCTACTATTTGTGGACCACCTGCGAATTGCTTTTACACGTCTGAGGCAAGTAGACACTCTCTCCATCTCCTTTCTCCAGGTAAGGAAGTGAGACGTCAGAGAGGTAAATGAACCTGTCCAAGATCACACAGCATGTTTGTGGCAGTAGAGAAGGGGTGAACTGGGACACGAGGTTCCCCTCTGTGTTCAGTGTTTAATCTTCTTTTTTTTTAAAGACGTGTTTGCTAACTGCACAAAGTATCTCTAATGTTTATTTATTTTTGAGAGAGAGACACACACACACAGATAGCGAGCGGGAGAGGGGCAGTGAGAGAGAGAGGGAGACACAGAACCCGAAGCGGGTTCCAGGCTCTGAGCTGTCAGCACAGAGCCCGACTTGGGGCTCGAAGTCACGGACCGTGAGATCGTGAGCTGAGCTGAAGTCGGACGCTTACCCGACTGAGCCACCCAGGTGCTCCAGTGTTTAATCTTGAAAGCGTTTCTAGGTCTAAACATGTCGTTGAGGGAAGGGAAAAACAAAGACTTAGCATGTAATCAAGTCCTTTAATAAAAATGACCGAGAGTGTATTTCATCGAACTTTCCAAGTACTTTCCTCTTTCTTCACATTTTCTCATCCCTGAACTTTGGATCCATCTGGCACCGACGGCGTGTTATAGCTGCACTGGTGGGATCCTTCTCTTTCCTGGCATAGTCTGAAATGATAGCGCGCCTTGTACGGTCAGATTTTCCCCGTAAAGGGTCAGGGAGGAACGACTTGAGACTCCGAGAGCCCCAGGGTGTCCATCACGACTCCACCCTGCCGGCAGTGTCGTTTGGAAGTGGCCAGGGACGCTGAGTGAACAGGCGCCCCCGTGTTCCGGTTCGGCGTTGTGTACGGAGACCGGGGGAGGGCAGATTTGGCCCGTGGGCCTCGTTTGCAGACTTCGGACCTACGGCGCCTTGGGTTTCCTGAAGCCTGACGACGAACAACAGCCACAGACGGCGGCAGTAACAGCACTTAGAAGGTGTTGAATCCGGAATGCTCGGCTTTGATTTCAGCCACGCGTCACCGCGACCTGATAGGGAGATGCTGTTATTACCCCCGTGTTTTCAAAGGAGAAAACAGGTTCAGAGACGTAAAGGTGTCTGTCCCGGGTCATCAGCAGCGAGTTTGGGGCCTGCCGAGCCTGCTCCCGGGGACCCTCGAGACGCACTCTCACCTGGCTTCAAGTATTCACGTCTAGCGCCTTCTGTTGTCAAATTCAATGAAGTGCCAGGTGGCGGCAACAAGAAGGGACACCTGCCTTTGGAGGAACAGCCACCTCTCCGTGCTGGGTTAAGAACTGTGGTTGTAGGAAGAACAGAAAATCAAACAGCTGACTGTGTGGGTGGGGATTAAGAGGCACATGGCAGCCAAAGCATTGGGATTAGTGACAGGGACATCAGGGACACTGGTTCGGTGCCAGCACAAGAGTCTGGCTGTTTACCCACGAACCTGGTTTCTGGTTTCCGTGAGGCAGGCCTGCTGTGTGCGGAAGACACCGAAGGCTGATGGGTCCCGACCTCGAGGCGGCTCAGGCTGCTTGGAAAGCAGGCCCAGAGACACGGTATTTCTCTTCGGCCGCCACAGAGTCACGGGCACAGCCTGGGAAGCGCACCCAGGAGGGTGCAGGAGAAGACGCCCGTGTCTGGGGAAGCAGGTCACGAGGTGATTTCCTTTTGACTCCGAAGTGTCGGGGAGGGGGGATGCTAGGCAGTCAGTGCTGGGGTCTGCCGCTTTGCCACTTACTAGGCGTGCGACCCTGGGCAAGTCACGTCCCCCCTGGTGCCTCAATTTCCTCTTCATCTAACTCCTTGTCGAGTATTGCCCGACACAGAGTAAGGGCTCGGCAAATCTAGTTGGATGGAGAAGCCACGGTGAGAAGTTACCTGACATAGTATATATTGTCCCAGGTCATGAGCTCTTTTTTTGTATTTTTTTTAATGTTTATTTATTTTTGAGAGCAAGAGAGACAGAGTGCGAGTGGGGGAGAGGCAGAGAGACAGGGAGACACAGAATCGGAAACAGGCTCCAGGCTCTGAGCTGTCAGCACAGAGCCCGACGTGGGGCTCGAACTCATGACCCGTGAGATCATGACCTGAGCTGAAGTTGGACGCCCAACCAGCTGAGCCACCCCGGTGCCCCAGTGAGCTCTTTTTAATATAGTAGATCTAGCCTGGGAGGCTGCAACTTCGTCTCTAGATCGCGGAAGGATGGACCCAGTTTTCCAGTTTGGGTCCCACTTCTGTGCGACCGTGGCATAAAATAGGCAGAAACCGCACGGACTCAGGAGACAATCTGAACCTCACGGACGCTGTTACGAATCTTGGACAGCCCATGCTGTCCAAAGCCAAGTTCAAATACACAGACTTTGGTCACTGAGGTCATCGCTTTGGATGCTGGTCTCTGCCCAGCCGTGTGCTCTCAGCGAGATCCCTTGGTTTCCCCGGAATGTGAAGTGAGAAGACACCGACACTCGCCTTCATGGGTTGTTTTGGGGCTCGTCCACGGGGAGCATGCCTGGCATCGGCTCTCGGGAGGGCTATTATTACCGTTTGTGGTATCCCTGTTGCTGATTTGATAAGGTAACACGCGAACCGCAGCGCCCGGCCCACAGTGCTTCATAAATGGCCGCCATCGCTGTCATGACTATTATTCTCTGTGGTGGGTGTGATCGAGGCCAGACACTGCCACGTGGCCCTAAGGTGCAGAAGTAGCTGCAGAAGCTCAAACAACACGATTCATCCCATGATGTCAACACGAGACGTGGCAAGTCCCACCAGGAAGGGCCTGGACTTGGAGAAGGCAGTTTCATGCGGTCCTTGTGCCCCGGGCTGCAGACCTGCCTCTCCCGGTGACCGCTTTCCCACCATCGTCCCCGGGCTGTGAGCCTGCCAGGACCAGGGCAAGCCAGAGGACAGCAATGCCTGGCTGGGATTAGGAGTCCCTTAGCCTGGGGGGGACTCGGGCTTGTTTAATCGGAAGGCGGGGCAGCCTGAGGAGGATCACTGCCAGGCTGGGCCTTGGCCAGTTGCCTGTCTGGAAGATTCCAGCTCCTCTGCCCGGCCCGCACGGGAGCCTCTGCCTATTGGCCCCTGATGCCTGGTCCCGGCCGACTCAGACCCCCAGCCTCACTCGTCCTCCTCCTTCCCTGCCTCTCCCTGCAGCTGCACTCTTTCCGGCCTCCGCGTGTCCATCGTGGCACTTTCTATGCTATACCTGGAGGAGTTTGCCTGCTCCCTGGTCGCCCCCACCCCCCTCCCCCGGCCGTGACTCCTGAGGCTAGGTCTCCTCCTAGAGGAGGGGGGTTGGGCTCTGGAGCCTGGTTTGAATTCTGACTTAGTCGCCCCTCAACTGCTTCTGTTCAGACCCTCGGAATCTCCATCTGTAGGATAGGGATGATCAACATTCCTGCCTTACAGGGTTGTGTGAAGAACTCAGAACATGACTTGGCTTATAGTAGGTGCTCAGTAAGCGCTGGCCATTACTTTTACTCCTGTTCTCATCTGCCTCCTCCGAGCTCAGCCTGGGTTGGCACAGGGCAGGTGTGTAAATTAGTAAATCTGCCTTTCTAGCAGAGACCTTGAGATGTTCGTGATGAAATGGCTGCAGGGTGTGTTTTGTGGGTATTAGAACGAGGGATCATATCTTGTTGGTGACCCCCCCCCGCCTCCCCAGGGTGCTTAAGGGCATTTAGCTTTTCTTTCTCCCTCCCTAGATCCCCCTCTTCTTTCTTCCATTTCCCTCCTTTCCCCCCCCACCTCCTCCCTGTTCTGTCCTTTCCAATGTGAGCAGCAGGGCCGGGCTGTGATGATCACACACATCCTAGTGGCTATGTCCGCCCTTTATCTTTGGACTCGGTTTCTAACACAGGAACTGATCCCTCAAAACAACCTCACCACCTGCTCTCTAGGAGCCCAAGAGGCCCCGAGTTGGGCCGGCACTCAGCGGATGCCTGCCTGCCTGCCCACCACCGAATGCCTCTGTCCTTCTGTTGTCCACGGGACACACGCATGCCCTGGGTCCCACACCAGCCCTCGAACCCATCCCTTATTGATTCCGGAATGTTTCTTTCAGGAACACCAGTGGCTTTGCCCCAGGGCCCCGTCCTCAGCAGACAAACAAGTCGTTTGGTTATGCCTTGGGCCTGGCAAGTCCTATGACTCATGCAGAATCCAAAGGAGCTGCGGGTGGTGAGGTCACGAGCAGACAAATGTCAGGAGACTGGGAGGCCTCCGACGGCAAGCTTTGCATTTTAACTCTTCTGTGTTCCTAGCAGATGGCAGCCTCCAAAAGCACTCAATGAATGCCCACCCGGAAGACTTGATATGCATAAAGAGGCTTTGAAACAACCCTTGGCCCAGTCACAAGCTTCTCTTGTGTAAAATGTGCAAGGAGATGGGTTCGTGGCCCTAGAGAGTAAGCCAGGCAGACCTGGGAGGAGGCTGACCTTCACCTTGGCATTGATGTCCATTGGAATCACTAGTCTGACCGCCCGACCAGGATCCCTGTGGGGAAGCCAAGGACACAGGCTTTGCAGCCAGCTGGTGCTGGGTTTAACTGTGATTGTACCACCAACCTGGCAGCCTCTTAACCTCTCTGAGCCTCAGTTTCCCTCCCCACCCCCAAAACATGGGATCGTAGTAGTACTTTACTCCCAGAATGCTTTTGGGTGCTGACACACAGCAGATACATTACGAATTATTATTTCTATCGTTGCCATTCTAATTTCAAGACCAACCTGGCTAAATTATTTAAAGCACACTTTCAGCAGAAAACTGAGTCCAATCATTATGTTCTTCCTGCTAATGGCCCTGCTATAAACAATTCCTCTTTCTGATTTCCTTGTCCTGGGCAGGGTTTCCTCTGAGTCAACCTGTAAACCAACTGTGTCTTACTTAATCCTCGTGCTCCAGCCACTCAGAGCAGGTTGAACGAGGACAGCTACCTGTCCTTGGCCTCCCTCCTCATCGTCAGAATGCTAACTGGTTGCGTGGCTACCCAGACTAAGACTACATTCCCCAGAAGACCTTGCAGCTGGGAGGGGCTGTGTGACCACGTGTTAGCCAATGAAAAGTGACATGGACAAGTTCCTGGTTATGTCCTCATAGGAATGGGAGCTGCCCTCCGTTCCCTTTCTCTGTGCCAAGAGAGGGACGTGGTGGCATGTTTGATGTCATGTGGACAAGGGCTACACACTAGGGGAGGTGGAGAAATAAGGTGGAAGGCGTTTGGCACCCTATGAACCTGCCTTATCAGCCACGGATAGTTATTGGGGAGAGAAAGTAACTTTTTTTTTTTTTAAGCTGCTGTGACTAATGAATGCTGACCATCTTTCCATGTGTGTTTCGGCTATTTGTTTATCTTCTTTCAACATATGTCTATTTAGATCTTTTATCCGTGTTTTAATCGGGTGTTTTCATTGTTTAGTTGCAAGGAGTTCTTTAAATATTCTGGATATAGGACGCTTATCAGATATATGATTTGTATACATTTTCTCCCGTCCTGTGGGTTGTTTTCACTTTCTTGATAGTGTCTGTTGAAACACAGAAGTTTTTAATTTTGATACAGTACCATTTATTTTTTCTCTGGTTGCGTGTGCTTTAGCTGTTATGGCTAATAAAACATTGTCTAATTTGAGGGTAGGGTCTGTGTTGAATCTGTAGATCAACTTGGAGAGTATCCAAGTTTTTGACAATGTCAAGTGTTCTGATCCACGACCTTGGTATGTCTTTCCATTTATTCAGGTCTTCTTTGGTTTCTTTCAACCACGTTTTCGTAGTTTTCGGTATACATACCTTCTCTTTTTTTGTTACATTTGTTCCTAAGTATTTTATTCTCTTTAATACTATTATAAATGGAGTTACTTTCTTAATTCCAGTTTTGGATTGTTTATTGCTGATGTGTAGAAAACAATTGATTTTTGTATATTGATCTTGTATCCTGCAACCTTTCTGAACTTGTTTGTTAGCTCTAATAGTTTTATTTGTGGGTTCCTTAGGATTTTCTATACACAAGATCATGTCATTCCCAAATAAAGATGGCTTTGCTGTTTCCTTTGCCTATAGATGCCTTTTATTTCCTTTTCTTGCCTAATTGCCTGGCTAGGACTTGCAGTAGAGTGTTGAATATGAGTGGTGAGATTGAACATCTTGGCTTGTTTCTGATTTTAGGGAGAAAGTCAGTGTGTCAATATTAAGTATGATGAAGGTTGTGAGGTTTTCATAGGTGCCCCTTATCAGGTTGAGGCAAGTTCCTTATGTCTAGTATGTTGAGTGTTTTTATCATGAAGAACTTTTCCTGTGTCTATTGAGATGATCCTGTGGCTTTTGCCTTTAAATCTATTAATGTGGTGTATTATGTTGTTTTTCATGCGTGGCCGCTGAAATCTCTGCTTAGCTAGCTGACTGGCAAGCTAATGACTGCACAGAGATTTCCTTAAATGATTGGGACAGTGGGGTTCCGTGTGTATGTTGGAGAATATCTTCAACACTTGGCCAGGAAGTTGGACAAAATCTGCCTTAGATTTCTCTTCTTACTTGTGCTGACCTTCAAGGTTAAACAGAGGTAAGATCATAGGGTTTCCTTGGGTCTTTCTTGTGCACTCACACAGAACTACGTGGTCTTCCAAATCCTCAGGAATATGTTGGAAATTTTCAAAGCCTCTGTGGACATAGTCTCCAGCTTTTTATTTTAAGCTTTTCCATTATTGTTTGCCCCAACTGTTACTACCGCAGGCAGCCAGGAAGCCATTCAATTACTCCTAATAGTTTTGACGGATGCCCAGGCTTTTCACACTGGTCAAGGTTCAAGTAGGGTCAAATAAAGACAGCCTTGCAGTAGAATCATCCAGGGACCTACCAGACAAGTCCCATGATAACAGTTCTCTGGGAATGAGACTTCAAAGGAGCTCCAACCTTGTTTTGCCCCTTCCAGTGGCTCTAGACTGCTATTTTTTTTTTTACCGTGATTGCAGGCTATTGTTTTTCAAAGCTACCTCAGAGCTGGAAAGGAGGGGGTGGAAACAGAGCAAGTTAATATGCCATGAAACTCACTGTTCTTACTGAGATTCAGCCATTTTTCTTGAATAAATGCTGTCTGTATTTCTTTAAGCCTCTGGTTAATTTCCATAGTTCTTAAAAACATTTTTGCCAGTTTTTGTCACGACTTTTATAGAATAGAGAATCTTCAGAGATCCTTACTCTGCCTTTTTTGGTTGCATTTCTATGGCCTCCTTTTATTCATTCTAAATGAATATCTACCTTTTTATTTAGGGTCAATGAATCTAAATATCTACCTGATGATGATAAAAGTTCCCCCCCCCTTTTTTTATGGAGCAGTCAGGGAGGAAGGGGACACCCGCCTAGCCAGCCAGATCAGCCAAATCAACCCTGGCGATCAATGGGGTGACAGATGTCGCAGCCAGATCGCCCTCACATCCAAGTTTCCCCTTTTTAGTAAGTTTATTTCAGTAAAAAAATAAAGTGAGTTGAAGTCAGTCTGAAAGGCTACATCTTGTATGACATTCTGGAAAAGGCAAAACTATAAAGGTAGTTAAAAGATTAGTGATTACCAGAACTTCACGGAGAAGGGGTAGGAATGAATAGGTGGGGCACAGCGCAATTTTTAGGGTAGTGAGACTGCTCTGTATGATAGTGTGATGGAGGATGTATGTCATCACCTATTTGCCAAAACCCATAGAACGGTTATGCAACATAGAAGGTGAGCCCTAATGCCAACTATGGGCATTAGGTAATAGTAAGGAATCAAGATCATTTATTCGGCTCTAACAAATGCATCACACTAATGCGATATAATAATAATAGAGAAAATGTGTGTTGCACTCTCTGTACTTCCCATTTATTTTTTCTGTAAATCTATACCTGCTCTAAAAAAACAAGGTCTATTAGGAATTTTTTAAAAGTGAGTCGACTTTAGGAAATATACTCCACACCAAATAGTGGGTGTTATAAGAGTATGGCAAAAGTCGTGTGGGAGGCATGTGGGTGTTTGACGTTTGGAAACACAATGAAAGAAATACGTATTACGACTGGGGTCTCTGCTGATGCAGAAAAGTGGAGAAAAGAGACAAATACATTGAGTAAAAACCAAAAATATTTTATGAATAAACTTGGGATCTCTTGGAACTGTCTATTCTACACCAGCTCTAGCTGGTTGTGAGTTTTCTCTGCTTTGAAGGTTAATAGCTTGGGAGGAAACAAGAAACAGTAAAAGGAAAGACGTCAAATAGAAAGTCTCCACTGGCCAAAGGGCAGACTCACCGGGAAAGGGAAGAAGAGACAGGTAGGAAGTATTGGAAAGTTTCAATCAAACACGTTGGGGATTGTCAACACCATGAGCTGGGTGGTGGTGGGTCTTCTAGCTTCCCAAGAATGGCTGTAGCCACCCAACAGTAGCCGGTCCTGTATCTCTTTCTGGTACCATGGACAGCAGCCAAAACTAGTTGGGCAAAGGTACTGATGACTGGAAAGGCCAAGGGTTTTACCTTCATTCCATGGTGTCCGGGGGTGCATTAGGTTCTGCTTGGAATACAGGGGAGAACAAGGAGTCCAGCTCCTCCTGGGACTTATGACCCTTCCACACAGCTACACAGAGGTCCTGGAGGCATGATGGGAGTGTGCTGGTAGTTGGTCCCAACTGCCACTTGGCCAAGTCATAAGGTTAGTGACAGAACATGGCCCCTCTTGGAGTCTCCTTTCCTCTTCTGCAAGATGGGCTTGATCCTCCCCTGACCCTGTGGCTGGACAATCAGTGAAAAGGCACCACGGGGCGCCTGGGTGGCGCAGTCGGGTAAGCGTCCGGCTTCAGCCAGGTCACGATCTCGCGGTCCGTGAGTTCGAACCCCGTGTCAGGCTCTGGGCTGATGGCTCGGAGCCTGGAGCCTGTTTCCGACTCTGTGCCTCCCTCTCTCTCTCTGCCCCTCCCCCGTTCATGCTCTGTCTCTCTCTGTCCCAAAAATAAATAAAAACGTTGAAAAGGCACCAGAGGATACTTCTCTTGGGTGTGGAGCAGTGGCTGAGGTGGCCTTGTTCAGTGCTGTGCCTCTGCCATATAGTCGGCACTTCAGCCAGTGCTCAAGGAAGAAGGGAGGGAGGGAGGGCGTGGAGAGAGGACAGGTTGCTCATATGCCTCCCTGTGCTCAGGCTACAGAGCTGAGCCCGGCACCGAGGAGCCCACTGGTGCAGCCCTCCTTCCTAAGCAGCCTGTGTCTCTCTTACAGGGTGCAGGGCCCAGGAGGCAGCCTTATCTGCACATTCAACTCATCATTAGCAGCAGCAGAGCTAAGAGGAGTGGTGGGGCCCCACCCCCGGGGCACGGGGCCCATTATAAGGCCCAGATTGCCAGGAGTCTTGGAAGTGCTCCTTTACCCCCACCTCTCAGCCTGGAGTTCAGGAACATTCCTCCCACTTCATTTCCAATTGCAGACACCTGCTAAGGCGAGTCCCTGGGGAGTCTGGTTTGCAGGAGGCTGGCTCTCAAGGCTTTTGTGGTGAAGTCACAGGCCCTTGATGTATTATTCAGGCTGGGTACCAATCAATGCCAGACGCCCATCCATCCTGTGCTGGTCCCCCTGCCTGGACTCTGCTGTTTTGGAAGCAAGTGCTAAAATCCAAAGAGAAATTGCCTGCCTTTGTCTCGCTGCAGCATAACCTGGCACCAGTCACTGGGGAGGGATGCTTGTTCCACATTTGTCTGATTCCATTATTTCCAGTTTTCTTGCCGATTGTAATCACCCCCTGTGCCATTAGCCTTAGGGGGAGGGAGCAGCCTTTCAGCTGCAGGTATAAGGTGGGCTAGTCTTGCATTTGCTGCAATGTTGTATCTAGTTTTGTCCCCAAGACTGATTTCTTGGGGAAAAAAATCAGAATTGACCTCCAGGCACCAGCCGGATACCTGGGATGTACAAAGGGCTTGGGGAAACAATGTGTGGTGGGGGGCTGGGTGCCGAACTGGGAGTTGGGGTTCGGACCCCTCTGCCACCTCTGGACTGGGACGACTTAGGAAAAGTCACTTAGATCTGCCTTATAGATATGGCAAGATGCATGAGGTGAGATTAGTCCTGTCCACCCTGCCCTCCTCATGGGGTTCTTATGCCCCTAAAATCCACCCAAATGCACCTAAAATCCAGTAGAAATTTTGACATCGTGGCCCGGGGCCAGCTCTGTTGTTCAGCAGCTGTGTGGCTTTGAGAAAGTGACTTCACCTCTCTGTCTCTCGGGTTCCTCATGTCTGCGATGGGGAAAATCATCCCCCATCACGGGGTGGTGAGGGTTAAATGTGATCTATGTAAAGCACTCAGAACAATGTTTGGAACATAGGAAGGGTTTAATAAATGGTAGCTTCCATTATTAATAATAGTATTAGTAATGGATATTAATAACTGCCGTACTCCAGGCAATGTACTGTCTCAGTTACATTCATGATCTAATCCGATCCTCGCAGAGTCTCAGAAGGGAAGTTTGGTGATCTGTCAGGAGACTGTCTCAGAGGATGAGATAAGCTGGAGTTTCCGCTGCTCACCCTATAGATTATAAGGAGCTTTCCTGGTCTCGCTGGGGAAACAATTTGAAGGATATCTTAACAATCGCGCCACGATTCCGCGAGACCGTGCCCGCAGGTGCTCTCGCGACCTAGTGCACAGCTGGTCCAGCGCTGGAAGCGGACTTCCTAAGCCTGATGTCCAGTGTTCTGTTTGCCACGAACTTCCCGGAAGTCCTCACCTAAGGTTCTCAGGGAGGCGGCCGACCACCGAGTTGCTTCTCCCCCCTCCCACCCCACCCCCAAACTCTCTCACATCCACTTGCCTCGTCCCCTTTGTGGTAGCCGTGTTATCATCTTACTTATGTTTATTTGTTTACCGCCCCCCTCGAGTTCCAGGAGAACAGGGGCCATGTTTTAGTCCCCTCTGTATCTTCGGGGCCTTAGAAGCATCCTCGGCACATAGTAGGTGCTTATTAAATCGAATGGGTGCTTGGCTGGAGGGAGGAGAATGGGTGGAGAATGGGAGGGAGAGGTAGGGTCTGGAGGAAGGGAGAAGCCCTTTGTGCTGGATGTCTGTCCTCAGCTGCCCCTGCTCCCTCCTTACCCTCCCCCTGCCCCCGAGGAGACTGACTTGTGCGGATTCTGTCAACGGGTCCTCCTGAGCTCGGGCCTTCAGTTATACGTCTGGCCAATGGTTTGAAATTCATGTACAGGTTCCGTTGTGCTCAGCGGGAGGGACAGGGCAAAGTTGTTATTGTTTTGAAATCTCGCCCTCCCCCCTCACTGGGGCGGATGTGAGAGTGCCGGCATGCAGGCACTTTGTCACCGGGGGTGCTCAGGGGTGCGGTGACTTCTCACCGATAGCTCCCTCAGCACCACTGCCCAGGGGAGGTACCACCTGGCGTTCAGCTACTGCACCAGTGTCCTGCACACGGGGTCTTGACCGCTCTTCCTGGAGCCCTCAGGGCAGCCAGGTGTCTTGGGGAAGGCTTTGGTGCCGCCAGACCTGGGTCTGAATCCTGGCTGTGCCTTTGTAGCCGGGGGCCCTCAGGCACATCTTCGTCTCCTCCAAGGTCATTCCCCTCCTATAAATGGGGGTCGCAACAAGGCCATTTGGATGATCCTGTAGATAGGCTAGGAGAGCCGCCGGCATAAGTCACCTGTTTGCAGGTGTAACCTGGCCGATGGTCCTATAATTTACAACGCTGTTGGCAATTTCCCCCTGCTCATGCCTGACGTTTTTCCAGGTGAGTGGAGCCCACGCCACTCCTCAGGCTCTAGAATCCAGAGCTCCAGACGCCAGCTAGAGAAGCCCACATGTTCACACGACTGCTTTCCCCCTCCCTGTCTCCCTCCCCACTCTCCCCCACTCGCCCCACCTGTCTGTCTGACGAATGTTCTAACAAGGGTCCAGGGCTGCAGTGACCCCATCTTTGCCTGCCTTCACCGGTCACCACATCACTGCTGCCTCCGCCTCGGAAATCAGTCCCATAGGCTTAGAAACATAAGCGAGCACACATGGCTTTGACCCTGGCACTCCCAAACCCAGCAAATACTCTCATGTAGGGTCTCTCTGGGCAGGCCACCTCCTAGGCAGGGGCCCAGCGTGGAGCTCATCTGTGAGGCTCGGCCCTAGGAACTGATGACACCCACCCTCCCCTGATGGGTGTGACACAGAACGGCTGGCCAGGGCACCGTGGGGGCCACAAGAGCAGCCCAGATGAGGCGCAGGTGGGTCCTTCCAGCCCCTCTTCATCATCGGCCCTCAGCTGCACACCCTTGGCAGATGCTGTTCCCTGTAGTTCCTTGCTGCCCCAATAGTCCAGACGCCCTCCCTGCCAAGAGGCAACCCGACGTTGTAGCAGGTGGGAAGGCCTCTTTACAAGGCAGGTATGATCAGATCGGCCCAGATTTTTCTTTTTTTAATTAAAAAAAATTTTTTTTAACGTTTATTTATTTTTGAGACAGGGAGAGACAGCATGAATGGGGGAGGGTCAGAGAGAGGGAGACACAGAATCTGAAACAGGCTCCAGGCTCTGAGCTGTCAGCACAGAACCTGACGCGGGGCTCAAACTCACGGACCGCGAGATCATGACCTGAGCCGGACTCAGATGCTTAACTGACTGAGCCAGCCAGGCACCCCAGATCGGCCCAGATTTAAGCACATCAGCCTTAGAATACAAACCAAACTCTTGACTTTTGTTCACCGGGCCCCCCCCCCCCGATTTCCCAGCTGCTTCTCCCATTTCTCCGCCCTGGTCTGTGCCCCCCTACACCAGCCTTTTCTCTGCCCACTGCCCCCCCAAGGCCTGTGCCTGTGTCTCAGCCTGGAAACCGCCCCCTGGCCAACCCCGCCGTCCCATCAGATTCCATCCCAAATGAGGCTCCTGCTTTGCACCCTTTTGTGATTTCAGCTGCAGTCTTTAATGTGCCCCTGATTCCTTCCCCCCAGTTGAACCAAGAGGGCAGGACGTGGTCTCGCGGGTTAGGCTCTTCAGAAGCAGACACTGACACAGAACTTGGGCTCCGACATGTTTCTCGGGCATCGGCACCTGTCAGAGGAAGTCAAAGACGGCGGAATCAGGGGCAAGTCCAGCGCTGGTGTGGCAAGGCTCAACTCAGCTGGTGGAGGCTGCAGACCAGCGCCTGGCACAACGTCCTGCCTTCAGCCCCAGCAGCTGGACCTTTGGCCCCAGCGTGGCTTGGCAGCCGATGCCAGCTGCGCCTGGAAGGCATGACCTTGTGAAGGACGCTGTCACAGCTGGGCAGTCCTTCCTTGAAGGGGGACAGGGCACACCCCACTGCACACCGCGCATGCATCCACGGGGCTCAGCAGAGGGTCTAAATCCAGCCCAGAGGCCCCTGTGTCAGCCGCACCTCCGAAGGGGACGTGCTTCCTAATTTGCATGAGGGCACCATATGGCCTGGCAGCTGCCCAACGGAAGTGAGGAAAACCCTACAAAACTATGACTGGGGACCCCAAACACGTCCAGCTGCCCTGGCCTGGCCCCACCCCCCACCCCATTCGCCAAAGAGTTGATACGAAGCACGTTTGTAGTCAATTACGATTCTACACGTCTTTCTCTTTTCTTTTTTAAGTTTATTTATTTATTTTGAGAGGGAGAAGTGGGGGGAGGTGCAGAGAGAGAGGGAGAGAGAGAATCTCGAGCAGGCTCTGCACTGGCAGCGTGGAGCCAATGCAGGGCTCGAACTCACGAACCGTGAGAGCCTGACCTGAGCCGAAACCGAGTCTGACGCTTCACCGACGGAGCCACCTAGGCGCCCGTGTTTCTTCGATTACAGCACCTTTGCTCTCGTCTTTCAAACCCATCAGGGGGGCACTCCCTGGCCTGAAGTCTATGGGACGGCTGGCCCTGTTCCCCTGTCTCCACCAGCAACAAGCCCTTCTTGTTTTTCTCAGAGGTGGAAACAGAGTTTGCAAAGTGTCTGTGTGTCTCTTTCACGGTGTCTGGGAGCAGCAGACTGGAGAAGCCAGGGAGCTCAGCTCTTGCTTTTTCCCTCCGTTTTTAACTTCATCAAAGCATTGAGGGACTTTTTCCTTCCCAGGAAGATGCAGTTTAGTAACAGCATCTTGGCCAGCCAGGCGGGCAGAGAGGAGATTTTTCTAAGCCCAGACCCAAGTACGTCCAAGTACGCTTCTCCCTCGCACCTCGTACAGGCCCCTGCTGGAGATTTGAACGCAGTATACGTCAACTGCATTTCTATTTGCGAAATGACTTTCACGCTAAACGTATCCTGTACCACTTTGCACAGATAAAGACTAACATTCACGAAAATGTGTGATGGGGAAACCGAGAAACCTTGGAAAAGATCTCCATGAGTCTGTGACTCATTCTGTAACGGAGCGGAATAGAGGAAGGGAGGTTGGAAGAATTACCAGGGTGAAAAGTAGTAATGGGGTGAGTTGCTAATTAACTAGAAACGAATTTTTTTTTCTAGTTAAATTTTCAAGTATTTTCAATAGCCAATTAGCTAGTTTAAAAGCTTAAAGGAGCCCTACATCCATCAGGAGAGCCACCTCGTTAGGCTCAGACATGTCAACCCCCATACACCTGGGGAACAGTCATTGCATCAGCTACCATCACAATGACTGTTTATTGAGTTCTTCCTACATACCAAGCTCCTGACACGTGTCAAACCTTAGACAACCCTATGGAGCTGGCGTTCAATGTCGATTTCATGGACAAAACACTGAGGCAGAGAGAGTTGCTATTTGCTCCAGGTCTGCACCGTTTACGTCCACGGTCCACCGTTTGCTCTCCTGTCCATTGCTTGTCTGAGCCCCGAAGGGTCCACTGAGATCTCATTCCTGAGCACCCATCTGGCTTGATCTTGGTTCTGGACCCTCAGGGCATTAGGAACCAACACCTATGCATTGTGGGTACAAACACTGTGGTGGGTAACATCTGGGTTCAGATCCATGTGCTGGCATGGGCATGCTGTGTAATCAGGACAAGGAGCGTTATCATTCCGAGCCTCATCTTTCCAAGCTGGAAACCAGAGAGTTACAGGAACCCCCCACTTTTCGAAAGTTGGCCTTATGTGACTTTGCTTTTGTTATTATTATTATTATTTTTAATCTTTATTTTTGAGAGAGAGACAGAGTGTGAGCAGGGGAGGAGCTGAGGGGAGGGAGACACAGAATCCGAAACAGGCTCCATGCTCTGAGCTGTCCACGCAGAGCCTGATGCGGGGCTCGAACTCACGAACCGCGAGATCATGACCTGAGTCGAAGTCGGACGCCCAACCGACGCAGCCACCCAGGCGCCCCTGTGTGACTTTGCTTTTACAAAAGACCTACGTTAGGATCTGTTTTTGCCAGAGAAAGCAATCCAAGGAGGTTTTTGGCGCCTGCAAAAAAAGGTGAAAAGTGAACATCGAAGTCCATGTGTTTTTGGAGGGGAACCTTCACAGAGGCAGCGAGAGGGGCGCCCGCGGCCCCTTCCCGAGGAAACACGGGAAGCATCTCAGACTCCAGCGGCCAGACTCAACCGCCTGCGGGCATCTGTGCGTTAGCTCCGTTTATTTTGTGAATTCAGTAGCAAGACGGGTCCTAAGGTAGCAGAAAAACCTAAGCGAGGTTATTTTTTGGGCCTGGGAACTCAAAACATTGTCCATATAGGTTAGTGGTAACCGCTTCTTGGCTTCATGCCATGTCAGCTTATGAAAGGTTTCGTAGGAGCACTCTGCCCTTGGATAACGGGGGAAACCTGTGTCACCTTGTCGGGCTGTTGTTAGTAATAAATGAAAGTATTAAAAGCTGTACCTTTTCACGCTGCTGACCCTAAACTATTTTCATTTGCGTGGCTCTTACCTATAACCACGTGCTTCTGAGTACAAGGAAGTGAGGGATAGAGCATGGCATTGAGCTGAAGCATCCCTGCGGCCCTAGACAGTGTTTCGCAAAGTACGCCGCATGGGCCACCTTCCTCAGAGGGACACGGAAGGCTCGTAAAGCGCTCGGATTCCGGGGGCCCACCCGAGGCCTCCTGAATCTGAATAGTGGGGGCAGGGGCTGGGAGTCTGGGTCTGCATTCTTAGGAAACTCCCCAGCCTGGTGATTCTTGCGGCTGCCAAGTCTGAGGACCCTGTGGCATCACAAGTCAGGGAAGACAAGGGTGTCCTGGGCACGTGAGCTAACACTGGTGCCATGGACTGAATGTTCAGTCCCCCCAAATTCGTAAGTTGAAATCCAACCGCCAAAGTGATGGTGTTAGGAGGTGGGGCCTTCGGAGGTGGTGAGGTGATGATAGTGGGATCCCCCACCGTGGGATTAGTGTCCCTTCAAGACCATCTCCCTCTCTGCACGCGAGGACGCTGTGAGAAGGAGGCCATCAGCCCTCGCCAGGAGCCTAATTGGCCCGCCCCTTGATCTTGGACTTCCCGATCTCCGCAAGGGTGAGAAATCCACTTAAATCTGTGGTTTAAGCTCTCTGGTCAACGGATGGCTGTTATGGCCACCCAAGCGGACCAAGACAACTGCAAAAACAGGATCAAATCAAATGTCCTGTCTTCCACCCTCACGGGGGCTCAAGAGGAGGAGAGAGCAGGTGGTGTGAACCTCGAGGGGCAGGTGAGGACCCGGCAGGCTGAACAGCTCCCTCCTCTGTTTCAGGGCTTCGCCCGCTCACCTCGTGTTCCCCGGAACAGCGTGAGTGCAACCACGCTTCGTCCTTCGGCCTTGAGGGAGCATGGTGATGACTCAGGTACCCGCATCTTCTTCCCCAAATCTGCCCCGGCTACCCAAGCCCACTCTCTCCGTAACGTCCGTCACAGGGCTGCATTTTTGGAAGAGAAAAAAATCGCCCTGTGGGGGCACCGTGAGCTATCACGTGAAGGCGATGAAGTGTCGAGGAAAGAGCCGGGACTTTGGAAGCAGATGTCCTTCACCGGTTCATCGACACACACACACGGGCCACCTGCCATCTGCCACGCACCACGTGGGCATCTGGGATGGAGCGGTGGGCAGGAAAGTGGTCCCGGCCCTCCTCACAGAGCTTCTAAGCCTGTGCATGCACACACGTGAGTGCCAGCGACTTACAAAGCACTTTAACGCGCGGTCCAAATGATTGGAGAAAGGCGGAAGCAAGAGAGACCCGGACCTTTAAGGGAACAAAGACGTTTAGAGCAGAGAGCGAGAGGGTGAGGGAGACAGAGACAGAGGAGAGAGAGAGAACATGATGGAACGAGAATGGATGTGGCGTGGCTGAAACGGGGCTGCAAAGGAGGCGAGGGTAGGTGATGAGCGCCTCTGGAAACCGCATTAAGGAGTTTGTACTTTCACCCCCAGGGCACTGGGGAGCCACTGAGGGATACTGAGCTCCGCAGGGTTTGATCATTTAGACAGCTCTGACTGCAGGTTGGCGAATAGACGGAAGAAACAGGGTGGAGGCAGGCGGGCAGGAGCTGTGCTGTGAGGGCAGAAACGCCCTGTCTCCCCTCTTGCTGGCTGTGACCTGTTCAGGCCCAGGGCTCACACCTCACAGAGACAGAAGGGCTCCTCCTGTGCAGAGTTGGAGGGAAGACTGACGATCACATGTGGCCCGCCTGGCACATTTTGTGCGTCATACACAGCAGCAGTTAATCTGTGGCTGTCCTTGGCCCCATCTCGGGCTCAGAGTCCTGGTGACCTCCTTCGTGTCCCCAGTAGTGCCTCAGGGGCTGGAAAAGCCATGCCCACACCAGCGTCAGGACCTGCCAATGATTCCGCTCCTGGACAATCACTTCCAAACCCCAGGCCTCAGCTGGTGTCCTGACCCTGGCCCGGTTAGCAGGGTGACAGACGCAGGGCCCCCGCACGCCCCTGGGCCTGAGCCCCAGCCGTTCTCAGAAATGTGTCTTTAATAGCTACCTTACCACTCGGCTGATGGACAGGCCGTGAACATCCAGCAGCCCGAGCGCAGAGCTGACAAGGTGAAGGGGGGTTTCGGAGACGATTGTGCAGGCGTCCAGGGCCCGGCCTCTTCCCAGGCCCTTCCTGGCATCCGTCCTCTTTGTTTAGGGTTCGAGACCAGAGGCTGCCAAGTTTCTGACTGAAGGTCTTGCTACGGCAGCCGGTGACATCTTAATAGGTCAAGAAGCTAAACAACAAAACACAACAAAACAAAGCGAAAACAGCCGGGGAAGCCGAGTGTGCACCATGAACTGATCACGGCCGCAGGGCACACGGCGAGGTGGGAGGGCAGGGGCGCCAGGGGGAGGCTCTCCTCTCAAAAATACAGAGAGTGCTGGCTGCTGGGCCCTCAGAGGGGGCCCACGCTCAGCACAAGCCTCCAGGCCCCTCTTAGGGGATGAGTGAGACTTTCCGAGAAAGCTGGCCAAAGAAGAGGAAATCCACCAGGCCAGAAAGGGCACGAGCGACAATCCCACTGGGCAGAGGGACTCCTGTCTGCCCCCGTGCTCACTTGTTCACAAAGCAGTGGGCGGCGGCTCTCCACCGAGAGGCTGTGTTCTGTGGCCGATCTGGACGGGGCGTGGTGCGCACGGCCCAAGTTCAGGTCTGGCTGCGTGCTTCCAAGGGAGGGAGACCAGCTGACCTCAAGCCCCCGCACCCTCTTCTGCGGAATGCAGGCTGTTGGGAAGATGAAGCGAGCCATCCATCGATCGGAAGCCGGGACTGAGTGATAACGATGTGACAATGCACACGCGGTGAACGTGCTAACACAGGTTTAGAGACAAGTGTGTGAGGGGCGCTGGAGCTGGGAGGGAAGTGGAGATCAAGACGCTGATGTTGTTCCAGTGGGAGAGACAGGCAGAAGGAGTTGCAAGTGCAAAGGCCCTGGGGTGGGAGCGAGTGTGGTGTGTCTGAGGACGAGCAGGGAGGCCACGGGGCTGGAGGGGAGTAGGGGGGGAGTAGAGAGGGGATGAGGGGGTGCAGAGCCTGAGAGCCATGGTAAGGACTTTGGCTGGCAGCAAGGGAGGGGCTAAAAGATACCTATTATAGATCACCTACTGTGTGCCAGGCCCTGGGGATCCGAGAGTGGGAAGGCAGGTATGGCTCCCCTTCAGAATCCCAGGGGACTGCCTTCCGAAGAGCCCCAGGGCCATCCGTGAGGAGTGCACTTAATGCCCCAACCGCCATGTGCAGTGGCTAACACCCATTTGGCAGCTAGAGAAACCGAGGCCAGAGGAGACTCACATAGCCAGGAAGGCTGCTGCGTGGCCAGGCTCCCTTGCCGTCTGGTTTCCGGTTGGGTTGCCTGACAGGAGCCTCCGGTACCCGCTCAGAGGCTGGGGGGAGAGGGGGGCTGGGGTATCCGTGCCTCTGGTTCCCTTTTCGGAACGGAGGGTCTGCATTGCCCCGCCTCTGTCAGGTGACCCCCTGGCCTCAGGTCTTGCCAGGTGCCGAGAGCCCCTCCTTGGAAAAGGGGTAATGGCTTCTGTGGTTGCTAGTCTAGGGCGGGAGCCCTGCTTCTTGTGGTTCCCACACCCTGGTAACGAGTACTGGCATTACCTTCATGGTTGTCACCCGTTTGAAGTGGGTGCTGTTCCACCTGGGACCTGCCGAGCATATAGTGAACAGAGAACAAAGCAAAAAGATACCAGGAGGGTCCTTATGCCATCCCCGAGTTGCCAAAGCCCACCCTTCACTGGGTGTCCTGTTACTTCCCCTGGGAGCCCAGCCTCTGGTTACGAGCATAGGCTCTGGGCTAGACAGAATGGGATCAAATCCCAACCCGGCCACTTAAGAGCTGCGTGACCTTGGGCAGGTTACTTAACCTCTCTGCGCATCAGCTTTCTGTTTCCTACCCTGGGGATGATAAAGGTTCCTGCCCTGCAGGCAAGGTTACAGGTTCAAAGACCCACCTCACATAGCCTGGCACATCGCGAGCACGTGAAAGTTTACTTTTGGGGCATTTCCATTCTAGAAATGACGGATGGTGCTCATAATTTTTTTCTGCCTCGACATACCCGTTGGTAAATAGCACTTTGATGTTTCCCTCGAGGGGAGGGGTGTTCATGAGGACTCTGTTCTTTGTGACTTGGACACTGCCCCATCTCTGAATCCCGTCCCACCTGTGACATCCTGGGTGGCACTCTCCTCCATCCCGCATGTGGAAGAGGGCGCGTCCCAGGGGGCTCGGGCAGGACCTCAGGTCGTACCCTTCCTGTATCTTCTGTGGGGGTGGGTACCCAGCAATGTCCCTGAGCCCGGCTGTCCACGGACAGAGGTTGGCACTTAAGGAGGTCACGACAGTAGATCCCAGGACCTCGGAGCATCAGGTAAGAAGGAAGCAGTGAGCTTTGCTGGATGATTTCCTTGTTTTCTAAAAGGAAAGGATGCCAATTATTTTTCTCCTTCCAGGATATTTAAGCGTTTTGGATCCATCCATCCGTTCCTTGATTCAATAAATATGTATTGACCGCCCTTTATATTCTGGCTGACTGTTTTAGGTGCTGGGGATAGAGTGGTTAACAAGGCAGAAACATCCAAATACAAACCTGTCCTCCCTCTGGGGCATCCAATTAAAAGCTGAAAGATGAAACAAGGAGAAAATGGACATACAACTTTCCCTCCGATCAAAAGACCGCAGTGAAAAATACAAAAAGGCACAAGGAAGAAAGAATCCTGTTCCCCAGGGGCAGTGACTGTCATATGTCAGTGTATTTTCTTCTTTTCTTCCAACGTGTGTGTTCTAAGAACCATCAAGGTGATTCAGTGTGTGCAGGTTTTTAACCTGTTTAATTGTAAATTAAAACAGATCGAAAACCCCACGAAACAACTATACAGCTGAGTGAGTTACTATGAGGCGAACGTCCTTGTATCTCCTCCCCCAAACAGAAACAGAACTTTGCTCTCTACCCTCAAAGACCCTCCACTATCCCAACTCCCTCTTCCAAAAGGGACCCTTCCCTGCCTTTTATAGCAATTGCTTCCTCGTGTTTCTCTACAGTTTCACTGCCTGGGTGGGGTGCCGTAGCCCCTGTCTGTCGGTTTTGCCCATTTGAGAAATCTGTTATCTCTTCTAAATCTGTCTCTCTCTCTTTTTTTAAAGCTTATTTATTTATTTGGAGAGAGACACAGAGGGAGAGAGAGAATCCCAAGCAGGCTCTGCACTGTCAGCACAGAGCCTTATGCAGGGCTAGATCCCACAAACCGTGTGATCATGACCTGAGCCGAAACCAAGAGATAGATGCTTAACTGACTGAGCCCGCCAGACACCCCAAGATATATTTTAACCCATAGTTTCCTCCTCCTTCCTCTCCTCTCCCTCCCAATATTTGTTATAAACTGTAGCAGAACCCAAGAAAGTTGGCCCGGGGAGTTTCCCACCATCTGGGTTTGGCTGATTGAAAACTCTGGGGCGGTTTAACATGTTCCTTTGTCCTCTGTGTTTTCTTCAAATTGGCAGCTGGTCCACCAGCCATTTAGGCAAAAGCAGCAGGTGATTTATAAAAGAAATTATGTCTTGGGAGGGGAGGAGCCAAGATGGTGGAACATCATGGAAGTTTTTTGTGTGTCTCTTGTCCCTGAAATATAGCCAGACCAACACTAAACCATCCTGTGCACCTAGAACACTGATCTGAGGATTAACACAACAATCTGCACAACCTGAACCACAAAACTCAGCAGGTACGCGGCATGGAGAGGTGAACTTGGGGAGGGAGAAGCCGCGGAGGACAGGGAGCTGCTTTTGTGGGCAGAGAGAAGACAGAGACTTGGGAAGAATTCAGGAAAAGCACTGCCCCCCACCCTGCCCAAAGCAGCTGGAGAGAAAGTAGAAAAGTGGGAACAGCCGCAGGGACTGAACTAAAAAGGGAGAAAGGAGAGGGTTTAGATTCCATTAAGACTATAAACAGGGGAGCGCGGAGTCTGAAACTCCTCAGCTAGATACCTGGCAGTGCTCAGGTGGGAAGGGTGAATCCCCAGGAGCAGAGTGGGGTCCCGGGTCCTTCAGGCCACATGGGGAGAGGCGGTTCCCCCACTGGGAGGACACCTGGTAGAGGTTGTGTGACCCCCGGACAGGTAAAGGCCCCAGTGGATGCGGGAGACCAAGCACATTTTCTGGCGGTGAAGCTGGTGCCAGATGTGCGTTGTGATTTTCCATATTCCCTGAAATGCTGTTGCTACACGACCACATGAACTTTTTCTGGGGCAGGTGAGAACCCGGCCGCAGTCTCTGGACACCAGCAGCAGCAAGGTCCCGCGAACGTTCCTGGGTGCAGCTGGCATTCAGCCACCATTTGGTGAGACCCTCCATAGGGGGGCAGAATGGGTCAAAGCCACAGTCCCTCAGAAGTAAGGGGTCGAGAAAAACAGCCACATTGGAGACAAAACTCGGGAGGGAGGTGCTATCTGGGACTTGATCATGGACTGTGTAAAAGTGGAGAGTGGATGGAAGCCGAAGACAAAGGACGGGTGCACGATTGCTGATCAGGGAGAACAGAGTTAGGATACTAGAGACTGGGTAGCTGGGTGACGCTATTTTCACCACTCCCGCGCATGCGCTTACGCACTTACAAGCGCAGCAACCATCCACCCCAGTAAGCTAAGCAGTGCCATCTAGTGGAGAACGGAGCCGTTACACTAAGCCCAGCCCAACTGGGCCAACCTTGCTCTTCAGGAACATAAGTCTCTCCGCCTGCTTAGTTTATGGACTATAAAGCGCTTCATAGTCTGACTTCTAGGGGAAAATGAAATAATTTCAGTCATATTTCTGTCTGTTCACCGGTCCATCTATTCAATTTTCTTTCTTTCTTTCTTTTTTCTTTTTTCTATTTTTCATTTCTTTTCTTTCTCTTGAATACAGAATGAGAAAAAATTCATATTTATTTTCAATTTTTATTAAAAATATTTTTCTTTAGTTTTTTTCTACTATATTTTTTACCTTTGTGTAAATTTTTTAAAATTCTATTTTACTCCCATCATTTCATTTTAGTCTACTTCAGTGTATGCATTTTTTTCAAATTTTCAAACGATTTCATTCTTTTTTCTTTTCCCTTTTTTCTCTAATCTATCAAGCCCCATTCAACACCCAGACCAAAACACACCTAGGACCTAGCATCATTTATTCAATTTTGCGTATGTGTGTTTGTTTTTAATTTTTTAATTTTAATATTTTTAATTTAAATTTTTTTCATTTTAATTTTTTTAACCTCATTAATTCCTTTTCTGCCTTCAAAATGATGAAATGAAGAAATTCACCCCAAAAGAAAGAGCAGGAAGAAACGACAGCCAGGGACTTAACCAACACAGATACAAACAAGATGTCTGAACCAAAATCTAGAATCACGATAATAAGACTGCTAGCTGGAGTCAAAAATAGATTAGAATCTCTTTCTGCAGAGATAAAAGAAGTAAAAGTTAGGATGAAATAAAAAATGCTATAACTGAGCTGCAATCTTGAATGGATGCCACAATGGGAAGGATGGATGAGGCAGAACAGAGAATCAATGATATAGAAGACAAACTTATGGAGAATAATGAAGCAGAGAAAAAGAGGGAGACTAAGGCAAAAGAGCACGATTTAAGAACTAGAGACATCAATGATGTATTAAAAAGGAACATCAGAATCATAGGAGGTTCCAGAAGAGGAAGAGAGAGAAATAGGGGTAGAAGGGTTATTTGAGCAAATCATAGCAGAAAACTTCCTAACCTGGGGAAAGACACAGACATCAAAGTCCAGGAAGCACAGAGGACTCCCATTAGATTTAACAAAAACCGACCATCAACAAGACATATCATAGTCCAATTCACAAAATACTCAGGTAAGGAGACAATCGTGAAAGCAGCACAGGGAAAAAGTCCCTAACCTACAAGGGAAGACAGATTAGGTTTGCAGCAGACCTATCCACAGAAACTTGGCAGGCCAGAAAGGAGTGGCAGGATATATTCAGTGTGCTGATTCAGAAAAAATGCAGCCAAGAACTCTTTATCGAGAAAGGCTGTCATTCAAAATAGAAGGAGAGATAAAAAGTTTCCCAGACAAACAAAAATTAAAGGAGTTTGTGACCACTAAACCAGCCCTGCAAGAAATTTTAAGTGGGACTCTCTGAGGGGAGAAAAGATGAAAAATAAATACATAAATACATAAATACTTACATACATACATACATACCAAAAGCAACAAAGACTAGAAAGAACCAGAGAACACCACCAGAAACTCCAACTCTACAAGCATCATAATGGCAATAAATTCATATCTTCAGTACTCACTCTAAATGTCAATAAACTAAATGATTCATTCAAAAGACATAGGATAACAGAGTGGATAAGAAAACAAGATCCATCTATATGCTGTTTACAAGAGACCCACTTTAGACCTAAAGACACCTTCAGATTGAAAGTAAGGGGATGGAGAACCATCTGTCATGCTAATGGTCGACAAAAGAAAGCTAGAATAGCCATACTTATATCAGACAATCTAGACTTTAAAATAAAGACTGTATAAAGAGATGCAGAAGGGTATTATATCATAATCAAGGGGTCTATAGACCAAGAAGACCTAGCAATTGTAAATATTTATGCACCAAATGTGAAAGCACCCAAATATATAAATCAATTAATCACAAACATAAAGAAACTCATTGATAGTAATACCGTAATAGTGAGGGACTTTAACACCCCACTCACAACAATGGACAGACCATCTAATCAAAAAATCAACAAGGAAACAAAGGCTTTCAATGACACACTGGACCAGATGGACTTAACAGATATATTCAGAACATTTCATCCTAAAGCAGCGGAATATACATTTTTCTCCAGTGCACATGGAACGTTCTCCAGAATAGACCACATACTGGGACACAAATCAGTCCTCAGCAAGTACAAAAAGATTGAGATCATATCGTGCATATTTTCAGACCACAACTCTATGAAACTTGAAATCAACCACAAGAAAAAATTTGGAAAGGTGACAAATACTTGGAGACTAAAGAACATCCTACTAAAGAATGAATGGGCTAACCAAGAAGTTAAAGAGGAAATTAGAAAGTTCACGGAAACCAATGAAAATGGTAACACCACAACCCAAAACCTCTGGGACGCAGCAAAGGCAGTCATAAGAGGAAAGCATATAGCAATCCAGGCCTTCCTAAAGAAGGAAGAAAGATCTCAGATACACAACCTAACCTTATGCCTTAAAGAGCAGGAAAAAGAACAGCAGATAAAACCCCAAACCAGCAGAAGATAGGAAATAATAAAGGTTAGAACAGAAATTAATGCTATCGAAACAAACAAACAAAAACAGTAGAACAGATCAATAAAACCAGAAGCTGGTTCTTTGAGAGAATTAACAAAATTGATAAACCACTAGCCAGTTTGATCAAAAAGAAAAAGGAAAGGACCCAAATAAATAAAATTAAGAATGAAAGAGGAGAGATCACAACCAACACAGCAGAAATAAAAACAATAATAAGGGAATATTATGAGAAATTATATGCCAATAAAATGGGCAATATGGAAGAAATGGACAAATTCCTAGAAACATATACATTACCAAAACTGAAACAAGAAGAGATAGAAAATTTGAACAGACCCATAACCAGTAAAGAAATTGAATTAGTAATAAAAAATCTCGTCCCCCCCCCCCCCCCCGCCAAAAAAACCCCACAAGATTCCAGGGCTAGATGGCTTTCCAGGGGAATTCTACCAAACATTTAAGGAAGAGTTAACACCTATTATCTTGAAACTGTTCCAAAAAATAGAAAGTGGAAGGAAAACTTCCAAACTTTTTCTATGAAGCCAGCATTACCTTTATTCCAAAACCAGACAGAGACCCCACTAAAAAGAAGAACTATAGACCAATATCCCTGATGAACATGGATGCAAAAATCCTCAACAAGGTATTAGCCAACTGGATCCAACAGCACATTAAAAAAATTATTCACCACTACCAAGTGGGATTTATACCTGGGATGCAGGGCTAGTTCAATGTCTGCAAAAACAATCAATGTGATTCATCACATCAATAAAAGAAAGGACAAGAACCATATGATCCTCTCAATAGATGCAGAGAAAGCATTTGGCAAAACACAGCATCCTTTCTTGATAAAAACCCTCAAGAAACTAGGGATAGAAGGATCATACTTCAAGATCATAAAAGCCATATATGAAAGACCCAACGCTAATATCATCCTCAGTGGGGAAAAACTGAGAGCTTTCCCCCTAAGGTCAGGAACAAGACAAGGATGTCCACTCTCACCACTGTTATTCAACATAGTATTGGAAGTCTTAGCCTCTGCAGTCAGACAACACAAAGAAATAAAAGGCATCCAAATCGTCCAGGAGGAGGTCAAACTTTCACTCTTTGCAGATGACATGATACTCTATATGGAAAACCCTGAAGATTCCACCAAAAAACTGCTAGAACTGATTCATGAATTCAGCAAAGTTTCAGGATATAAAATCAATGCAGAGAAATCGGTTGCATTCCTATACACCAACAATGAAGCAACAGAAAGAGAAATCAAGGAATCGATCCCATTTACTATTGCACCAAAAACCATAAAATTCTTAGGAATGAATCTAACCAAAGAGTTGAAAAATGTATACACTGAAAACTATAGAAAGCTTATGAAAGAAATTGAAGAAGACACAAAAAATGGAAAAAGGTTCCATGCTCCTGGATAGGAAGAACAAATATTGTTAAAATGTCAATACTACCCAAAGCAATCTACATATTCAATGCAATCCCTATCAAAATAACACCAGCATTCTTCACAGAGCTAGAACAAATAATCCTAAAATTTGTATGGAACCAGAAAAGACCCCAAATAGCCAAAGCAATCTTGAAAAAGAAAACCAAAGCAGGAGGCATCACAATCCCAGACTTCAAGCTATGCTACAAAGCTGTCATCATCAAAACAGTATGGTACTGGCACAAGAACAGACACTTAGATAAGTTGAACAGAATAGAGAACCCAGAAATGGACCCACAAACGTACGGCCAACTCATCTTTGACAAAGCAGGAAAGAATATCCAATGGAATAAAGACAGTCTCTTCAGCAAGTGGTGCTGGGAAAACTGGGCAGTGACATGCAGAAGAATGAACCTGGACCACTTTCTTACACCATCCACAGAAGTAAACTCAAAATGAATGAAAGACCTAAATGTAAGACAGGAAGCCATCAAAATCCTCGAGGAGAAAGCAGGCAAAAACCTCTTTGATCTTAGCCGCAGCAACTTCTTACTCAGCACGTCTCTGGAGGCAAGGGAAACAAAAGCAAAAGGGAACTACTGGGACCTCATCAAAATGAAAAGCTTCTGCACAGCGAAGGAAACAATAGGCAAAACTAAAAGGCAACCAATGGAATGGGAGAAGATATTTGCAAACGACAGATCAGATAAAGGGTTAGTATCCAAAATCTATAAAGAACTTATCAAACTCAACACCCAAAAAACAAATAATCCAGTGAAGAAATGGGCAAAAGATACGAATAGACACTTCTTCAAAGAAGATCCAGATGGCCAACAGACACATGAAAAGATGCCCAACATCACTCATCATCAGGGAAATACAAGTCAAAACCACAATGAGATACCACCTCACACCTGTCAGAATGGCTAACATTCACAACTCAGGCAACAACAGATGTTGGTGAGGATGCGGAGAAAGAGAATCTCTTTTGCACTGCTGGTGGGAATGCAAACTGGCACAGCCACTCTGGAAAATAGTATGGAGGTTTCTCAAAAAATTAAAAATAGAACTACCCTACGACCCAGCAATGGCACTACTAAGTATTTATCCAAGGGATACAGGTATACTGTTTCGAAGGGACACGTGCACCCCAATGTTTATAGCAGCATTGTCAACAATACCCAAAGTATGGAAAGAGCTCAAATGTCCATCAATGGATGAATGGATAAAGAAGATGTGGGATATATATACAATGGAGTATTACTCGGCAATCAAAAAGAATGAAATCTTGTCATTTGCAACTACATGGATGGAACTGGAGGGTATTATGCTAAGTGAAATTAGAGAAAGACAAAAATCATATGACTTCACTCATATGAGGACTTTAAGAGACAAAACAGGTGAACATAAGGGAAGGGAAACAAAAATCATATAAGAACAGGGATGGAGACAAAACAGAAGAGACTCTTAAATATAGAGAACAAACAAAGTGTTACTGGAGGGGTTGTGGGGGGGGATGGGCTAAATGGGTAAGGGACATTAAGGAATCTACTCCTTAAATCATTGTTGCAGTGTATGCTAACTAATTTGGATATAAATTAAAAACAAATAAGTTACGTCTTGCAATTTTACTTGAGAATATGACCCAAGAATGGTCCTTCTGCGTGAATATGTTCAGCTACTAACATTATGTACCCTCGCAGTACTTTATTTATTTATTTATTTATTTATTTATTTAATATTTATTTTTGAGAGAAAGAGAGAGCACGAGCAGCAGAGGGGCAGAGAGAGGGAGACACAGAATCTGAAGCAAGCTCCCGGCTCCGAGCTGTCAGCACAGAGCCCAACGCAGGGCTTGAACCCATAAGCTGTGAGATCATGACCTGAGCTGAAGACGGATGCTTAACCAACTGAGCCACCCAGGTGCTCCGAAAATTGACTATTTATGAGGTACAATTCCCCTAGTTTTGCAGAGTCATGTAACCACCACCACGATTCAGATCTAGAACAGTTCCACTCTTCTGGGATGTGGATTCGAATGTCCTTGTGTTCAGCGATGCTTTCCCGAATTACTACTTTTCCTGTAGGTTCTGTGTCCTTGCTTTGGTGGCCTTCCTCAGAGGCTCCTGTTATCTCTTCATTAGGGCTTCTTTCCTAGTCTTCAAATCTTGTCACTTTTCCTGAAATCCTTTCCCTCTCTTCTTTTCGTTGTTGTTTTTCCCTCTGCATTTTTGGAGATTTTCAATTGTTAAGTATAGAAGTTCACGCATCTTTTCTTCTGTGGTGTCTGATCTGTTGGGAATCTCATCCAGTGTATTTTTTCATGTCAGACGTTATTATTTTCATCTCTAGAAGTTTGGGTTCCTCTTACATTTTCCATGTATCTCCTTAATGTTTCCCCCATCTTCCTGACACTCGATGTCACCTCAAACCAAAGTAGTTACCCAGATGTTTTCCCCCATCCTTCTCTCTAGATATCATCCTTTCCCTTCCACGGCCACTGCCCATATAGAAAAGGCTTGTTGTTCATTTGTCCACCTCTCTATTTGTTCAGTGTGTATTCAGTAAGCACCTACTGCATGCTGGTCACTGGGCTGGTGGAAACGGGCAGACAAGGTGCAGCCTCTGCTCTTATGGAGATTTCGTTCCACTGGGAGGAGGTGGAAAACAAACAAGGAAGCAAATGTATAATCAGAAAACGTGGTGGCACCTGGATGACTCAGTTGGTTGAGTGTCAAACTCTTGATTTAGGCTCAGGTCAAGAGCCCTGTGTCATGGGATCCCTGCATAGGGCTCCACCCTGAGCATAGAGCCTGCTTAAGATTCTCTCCCTTTCTCTCTCTCTTTCCCTCTGCCCCTCTCCCCTGCTCACACTTACTAACTCTCTCTCTCTCTCAAAAAAATGTGATGATGATGTGAAGTACAAGAATTTAGGAGAAGATGCACAAAGGTATCCCAGAGGTGGTGACATTAATGTTAATCCTGAAAGACCAGAAAGATCCAATCACGGGGGCAAAAAGGAATTGCAGGCATTGAGATTGGCTTGACCAAAAGCTCTTTGTGTGGGGGGGAGTTGGAGGCTTGATTCACGGAGTTTGATCTTAATCCTATGAAGGGAAACCACTGAAAGTGTTCAAGCAGAAGAGTAAGACGATAAATTAAAATTTCTGAAAACATCAGTGGCAGTGCAGAGGATGAATTGGAAAGACACAAAGTGAAACAGGGGGGCCAGGTAGGGAATGCACCTGTTCAGAGGAGGTGATGGTGGCCAAGTGAGCAGTGAACGACTTGGGTAGGTCTGGGTGTATAAGAGACTACTGGTTTGTGGCATTAGGGGAAGTAAACTTGATCCTAACCTTGAGTTCACCAGCAGTCAGCTGGATGGACCTGGAAATTTCTCACCCCCTCCCCTTTGTTCAATGTTCAAAATTGTGGCAAAACTTACATAACATAAACTTTACCTTCGGAACCATTTTTAAGAGCAAAGTTCAGTGGTATTAAATACATTCACATGCACTGCGGTCACCACCACCACCGTGTCTGAAACTCTTTCATCTTGTAAAACTGAAACTCTGTCCATGTTAAATTATAGCGACCCCCCCCCACTCCCCACCCCTCCCAGACCCTGGCAACCACCCCTCCACTTTCTGTCTGTCTGGTTTTGACCACTCTGGGTATTTCATATAAATGGAATCCTACAGTATTCATCTTGTGACTATAAAGTCCTCAAAGTCCATTGGTAGGGGTGTCAGAATTTCTTTCCTTGTTAAGACTGAATAATATTCTGTTGTATGGATGGACCACATTTTGTATCTCTGTGTTCCCAGCCCCAGCACCTGATAGGTGCTGCTTCCTGTGTTTCATGAATGAGTGGAAAGATACACGGATGGATGAATTGGACACGTGCATGGACAAATTGTTGGGTTGACCCAACCATGGATGACGCATGCGTGGGTGGTTGGATACGTGGATGGATGATGGCTGGCTGGCTGGATGAATGAGCGGGTAGGTGAATGATGGCTGGGTGGACGGGATGGGGAATGTATGTGGATGGATGGGTGCATAAACGATCTTTCTGCAAGAGGTATTTCCTCGATGGCTTTCTCTAAGGCCTTCCAAATGTGGCGGGGTGAGCCACAGATGGAGAGAATGTGCTTTGCTTGACTCTAGGTAGCATAGGACAGAGAAGAGTTCTCAAACCAGAGGCTTGGGGGCCGGAGTCAGCCTGCGAGTGGTGTATGTTTTCATCATATTAGTTGTCAACTCCAAAAGTGAGGTCACATCCCACAAAAAGTCCAGATTTCCGGACTCTCTTGAAAAATTTTTGGCTTTGGCCTCGGTGGGCTCACATTTCTGCCTGAAGACAAGTAACTGGAACTGAATGGCAGACGTTTCCTCGGCTGTCTGGGACCACCCCGTTCCTGGGCCCCCTCCCATGTCCACCCGCCTGCCTCTTCCATTTTGTCTCCTAACAGAGTTAGCCAGCCCTGGAGTGGTGGGTTTGGGGTCAGAGGGGCCTGGCTCAGAGTCTAACCCCATCCCAGTCTCTGCCCCTCCTTGTCCCCCTTAAGAGCCAGCAGGAGAATCAGCTTTTGCGAAAGAGGATCCCTAACGCTGGGTGTGCGTCCTTGCTTTGCCAAAGATTCCGCACCTGGGGCAGGGGACGATGACCACGGCGGGCGCTGTCATCACTGAAGTGCGTTGAGGGCCTTACTGGCATCGGCCCGCGAATCCTCCGGTGAGGTCGGCAGTGTTGTTACCCCACTGCACAAGGAGGCTCGGTCTTTCCAAATCTACGCAGCCAAGAAACGGCTGAGCCGGGCTCTGAGTTTGGTCTTCTGTTCCCAGAGTTTCTGTCTGCTTCCCACAATGATGCGCATAAAGCGCCGAGCCGAGGCCCCTCTGAGCGACCCGCGGCTGCCATTTATTGTGCGTTTGCTGACAACTTTGGGACAGGCGGTGTGACCCCGGGCACTCTTCTTTGTGGAACTCCCCGATGTAGCACCTCTGGCACGTGCTCCTTCCTCTCTGGTCTGGCTCCAGGCGCCTGGTTGCTGGGCTGGCCCTTTCCCACACAAAGGGCCTGGTGGGCACTTGGGCAGCGTGTCAGAACAGAGGCCCGTGTTCCCAGCCTCCGGGAGCCCCAGGGACTGGCCGGAACATTGGACATCGTCCAGCTTCGGAGCGCTTCCCAGTCAAATGTGTCCAGCTGACTGTGTTCCCAGGGGACAGTGCCTTTCCCACGGCCACACGGGCCCCTGGAGTGGCCTCGGCCACCAGCTTGCCTCTCCGGTCGTCCCAGCTGGGGCCTTTCCCTCCGTGGGAGGCAGTAGGGACGTGAGGGCGAGCCTGGGACCTGGGACTCGGTGAGATCCGGGTTCGACTCTGGGCTGATACCTTCTCTTGCCTGAGCCTCACTCTCTCTCTTCATCTGTAGGTTGGGGTTCACCGGGCCCTCCTGCTGGCATCACGTAAGGTGCATCCAACAAGTTTCTGCCAAGCCAGCCCCAAGCTGCATCTACTCTGAAAGAGGCCCTTAAATTTACATACCCCCCCTTGCATGGCTGGTCACCATGCTCTGGAGTGCAAAGGCTATTAGGTTCTCCTCGGGGCACAGGAGCCTGACTCCAGACTCCTAATGTGACTGTCACACGGCATCCTAAAGAGACACAGGGCCTCTCTTTGACGACGCTTCCTGCTGGTGAAGTGTGTGTGTGTTTGTCAGGGTGCGGCTCCTGGGAACCCAGGAGGTCATTTCCGGGCAGAGCAGGAAGGAAACGTTACATCTTCTACTATCCTTAGACAAATGAGATGGGAGGGAAATAAACTCCACCCCCAAAACTTGACGGGCATTGTACAAAGTTAGTACATGAAGTCCTAAAATGGGAAAAATAAACAAAACCCTAATATTACACAGGTTTCAGGTCAATTTAAGACTTCGAGATGGGAGCCGCCAGACTGCCACAGAAAGGTAGCCTCGCGGAGAAACACAAAAGGGGCGACTCTTACGCCACTAAATGTCATCTTCAAGTATTAACGGAGTTACCCAAGAAAGAGCCTTAAAACTCCAGGCCACCGGCCACTCATCTTTGTTTTATATGAAATAAAAATAAAAGAATATTTCCCAAAGGTCCGGTTGCCCATGTGTTTTAAGTGAACAGATTAAGAAAACATAAAAGTGTGAACTTCTCTGGGAGACCGGAAGGCCCTCCGACCTCACTGAAGTCAACGTGTCTCCCTCCACTGTGGGAGACGTTGTGTGTATGCTATTTGCGATCCTTAAGAAAATCCCACCCGTGGGGATAAGCACCTTTTCCAGAAAAGTGACCATAAATATTCCAGCCTATGTCAGGGGGTAACCTTGCTGGCATCCCCAGTGTGGCCTCTGGGGGGCAGAGAAGGCTGCCCACTGCACCTGCCTCAAAAGAGGTCACATGCGATGGTGGCCATGGCCCCTGTGTGGGGGGTACAGGAAGAGGGCAGGATGCTTCCCCGTGGGAAAGAGTCACTGACTGTGGGCCCAGTACTTTGGGGACCCTTCCAAAAGAGGTCCAGAACTACTCAGACGTTAAGAAGAACTCACACCGGAAGAAGGTTAAAACCACGTGAGCAATTTCTGAACGCTGATTCCTATGGCTTTGTGTAGGTAATTGTGAAGGTCACTTAGAGGTGTCCGCCTGGTGTGGTGACAGGCCCAGGTGTCTATTCACTCATCCAGGCGCCACAGTGGGGGTATTTAGTAGATGTGACTGAAGTCCACAATCAGTGACTTTAAGTAAAGAAGACTGTCCTAGATGCTCTGGGTGGGCCTGGCCCAATCAGTTGAAAGGCTTTAAGAGCTGGGCTCAAGATCTAAGTGAAGAAGCAATTCTGCCTGTGGAGAGCGGTCTCCACCCATGCCTGAGGGTCCCAGCCCTGCCTAACAGCCCACGTCAGGGATTCCAGACCTGCCTCGCCAAGGCCCACACCTGCAATAAATCCCTTATTTGTCTCCTACTGGTTCTTTTTTGCTGTTAGAACCGTGACTGATACAGTAATAAAGGGGCAATAGGAAAAAACAAAGATTTTTTTTTTCAGTTTATTTATTTATTTTGAGAGAGAGAAAGTGTGAGTGGGGGAGGGGCAGAGAAGGAGAGAGAGAGAGGGAGAGAGAGAGAATCCCAAGCCAGCTCCACAACTGTCAGTGACGAGCCTGAAGCGGGGCTCGAACTCACAAACCGTGAGATCATGGCTGGAGCCGAAGTTGGATGCTTAACCGACTGAGCCACCCAGGCACTCCCCGAGAAAGATCTTTTCACTGACCTTTTGAGCTCTGTCCTGAAACTTTCACCTAATTACTAATTTTGAAACAAGCCAGGCCTTTTCCCCCTAAGCTCTCCCCACCTTGGGTCTTTGCCCTTGCTGGTGCCTCTGCCGGGACAGCTCCCCCGGGGGCTGGCGCTCACCCGGCTGGAACACTGTCAGAGGCAGGTTGCTATGGAAATTCCACCTGCTCATGGGCTGGGGGGGTGGGGAAGGGGCACTAAAGTAGCCCCTCCCCCATTGTCACTCTCAGACCCCCTGGTGTATTTCTTGCTTTGCATTTGTCTTTGCCTTATTTGATATTATCTCACGGATGCACCTGCTTCCTTGTTTACTGTTCACCCCCTCTCCCTCATAGCATCTAAGTCCCTTGGAACCTGTCTGTTCTCTTTCTGCTCTATCCAAATAGCACGTCCCAGAGTAGTGCCCAGTAAAACCGTGGCACAAATGGATGAGTAAATAAATGAATGATCTGGTGGCTGGATGGCAGGGGCTGGGGGCGACAGCCAGGCTTCTCTCATTCTGTCTCTGCTTCTGTCCCTTGCTCCCCGGGGAAGAGCTCCCGCAGGGCATGGCCTTTCCTCCTGCTCCAGACGCAGCCGCTGGGACCTCGGACCCAGAGACAGCTTGGAAGGAGCACGGGGCTGCCTGTCCCCAGTGCCTGGCCGGGCTCCGGCACGTCCCTGCCCCGGTCACTGGGTACCTGGTCTTCCTCCAGCTCACGCGGTTCCCGTGGAAAACTTCTGGTCTGCAGCATGACGCCAATGGCTCTGGGCCACAAAATGTGTCCAAGCCTCTGGTTCTGGTGGGGACACCTTGTTTCACGTTTAAACAGTAGGCAGGACACGGGAGGAGAAAGAGTCCAGCCCGGCCTGGCCCAGGAAGCACTCTCGCGGACTTGAAGCTGGCTTCTGGCCTGGGCTCCAAGGTCGTGAGTCAGGCTGGTAATTGCTGAGCCCGGGCTGTGGGTCCAGGAGATGTTTATTCTCAGCCCTGGAAGCTTCTCGACTCCACGCCAAGAGCACACATCCCATAATACTCGCAGGGCCCCTGCAGAGACTCACACAAGCTGGGACACATGGTCCCATGGCACCCCCAGAGCCTGGGGAGGGGGTCTCATCTTATGGCACAGAGGAGGAAGCCGGGGCCACCAAAGCTGAACAGACATCTTGCCCAAGAGCTGTCAGCGGGGACGGTAGGCCAGGGGCTCTGATTCTGTGGGTGTCGGGACAGGGAGTCACCCCCTCCCAGGAGGGAGGAGGAGCTGCTCAGTTCACATAAGGGGAGGGGCTTCATGCGACCCCCTCAGAGACCTCTACATGCATCCCTGCTTTTGTGGGGGCTCCAGGAACTCATTCCGGCAGAGCAAAGTCGGCCTGGGTTGAGGAATTGAGGCTACATCTCGGAAGTCACCGCTTCTCTGAAGGAGGGTCATGAATCCTGGGTGCCCGGATTCCGCGGACCTTATCAGGACAGTGGTCCCGGGCTGCACCCAGGGCCAGAGCCAACTGTGAGAGGCCCTGCTCGCCACCCGGGGGTCCCTGCCAAGCCCAACCTGCCCCCAGGGAGAGGCCTGGACAGCACAGGGCCATCCACCTTATGCGCCTTCCCACCCCGCTTGACCCCTGAGCCCAGGCCGGGGCTCGCTCACTGCAAGCCAGTGAGCCAGCCAGTTCACTGCAGGCCCATCGGGAAGCAGGTTCATATTAAAGCAGAGAGCAGGTTTTAATTATTGCCCGGGACTGGGCTTTATTCATCGCTGAATGAGACCGTTTGTGGCTTATGTCGACCACAGGGTGGTCTACTGCGGGAGGGTCCGGCAAAGCCACGGTCATTGCCAGAGTTCTCGCCTGGTCGGGGCAACACTCAGTCCCAGGGGACATGTGAAAAGAGCCGGTGGGCAACAAAATGAGGTTGGCTCCATGACTAACCCCATGTGTCTGGTACATTCTATCTGCCCAGCTCCACTGGCTGGGGGTTCCATGAGGACGGTCCACGTGTGCCTTCCCACCGCCCACCACCCCCCGGCATTGGCCTAGCACCCTACCCAGCGCTTGGTGCATCAGAGGCCTTAAAAAGGATTTATTGAGGAAACAGGGAAACGTGATGTCCTGTGGGTCTGGAATTGTGGAATATCTTGAAGTTAGCAGATGTCCTCAAGGTCCCTCATTGAGGGACCAAGCTGCCCTGGAGCAGGGTGTGAGCCCCTCGAGAGGTGGGTGGTGGGGGCCGGATGCCTCTGGACGCAGGGAGGGTTATGGAAGGGTCAAGTGCACCACCTGGAAGGGACCCTCATGGTGGGAGGATCCCTCTGTGTCGCTCCCTCCCTGGTTCCAAACTCAAGTCGAACTGTAATTTCTCTCTGTCCTTTCTTCCTCCTCTCTTCATTGGCCACTGTTTCCACATCACCGAGAGCCTTCTATGTGCCAGGCCTGGCTCGGGCTGCCCCCCGCCCAACCCGGGGGCACGTGGTGCCAGGCATCAGGGGTCTCAGGGTTGGAAATCAGGCAGATGTGAGCCAAGGGCAGGAGGTGAGATTTGGGGTCAAATCACAGAGGGCTTTGTGTGGGGAAGTTCAATTTTATTCTTTTTTTAAAAAGCTTATTTATTTTTTGAGAAAGAGAGAGAGAGAGAGTGCATAAGCAGGGGACGGGCAGACAGAGAGGGAGACACAGAATCCGAAGCAGGCTCAGCACAGAGCCCCACACGGGGCTCGAGCCCAAGAACCAAATTATGACCTGAGCCGAAGCTCGATACTTAACCAAGTGGGAACAACTGAAGGGAAGCCATGAAACATGGGTTTTGTAAAAGGCATCGTTTGTTTTTAAGGAAGCCCCATCCGAGCTGGAGACACAGCCAGGCCCGGCGAGGGACGGCAAGCATTCTGTTCACGCGCATGGGTGCCTCCAAGATCCGGCTTTCCGCAAGGAGGCCACTCGCCCATCTGGCTGGCCGGGCCCCTCCTGGGGGAGAGGATGCTGTCATCGTCTCCCCTTGGGGGTGGCCTCTGGAGGGGACCAACCAGCATGACCTCCTGTTGACCCATCTTCTGCCCAAGCCCACGGCCGTCGGGTTGTCTGAATGGCCAAGAGATGAACTCATCACCACCTCCCGCAGGGCCACTGTCTGAGCGTGTCTGCGGCTTAATCAAGGGACAAGCACACTGTGTTCCAGGGCTGGGCCCGCCAACATCCTTGATGAGTAACTGGGACAGTCGAGGGGACCGGGAAGTGGCAACAATGCCACTATTGTTCTGTGGCTCCAGAGCCCCCGAGCACCGGGCCACACGGCGGGCTGGGCTGGGCCTGCCGACGCAGCTGCTGGGTAAAACCGAGGCCGCCTGGTCAGCGAGGCAGGAGGCACACAGGGGGCAGGGCAGGCTGCCCGGGGTGGGGGGGCACCTCCTCCGCAGACCCACCGGAGGCTCACAAAACAAATATCTCTCCTTGTCTGCAAACCACAGAGTTCCTTTCTGCAAAAGGACCGGGCCAATAGGCCCAGTGGAGGCCATCTGGCTTCATGTGTGCATTTGTTCGGTCCTTATTCGTTCGAGATTCATCCAGGCCCTTTGAGCATTTTACCAAAAGACGAAACTGGGCAGTGACCGCTTAACTGACATACATATTTTGGGCTAAGAGACTGACTCCATTAGGACATTTAATCCTTAAATGCATAGAAGCCTGCAGCCAGGGGCTGGGTTTGGACTCCTGCCCACCTCTTCTGATGGTGTGGCTTTTGGCTGGTACCTTCACCTCCGTGAGAGGCCTTACAGTGGGGGAATATTAGATACCTTATTCATGTTTTTAAAAAGTGTTTATTTATTTATTGAGAGAGAGAGAGAGAGAGAGAGAATCCCAAGCAGGCTCCACACTGTCAGCACAGAGCCCAATGCGGGGCTCGAACTCATGAACCATGAGATCACGACCTGAGCTGAAACCAAGAGTCGGACGCTTAACCGACTGAGCCACCCAGGCTGCCCCCTTATTAGGTTTTTTATTCATAGAACTAGAGACAAACGTATACCCATAGAGGGTCTGTATAATTTAATTAAAAAATGTGATCCTATCGATGGCTAAAAAAAATGAAAAGAGAATATACTTCCTCGTCCATGAGCTATCTGTGGGACAACTTTTTAAAAAGCCACGAAAAACCCTATAACCTCAATAAATTCCAAAAAAAGAGATAACGCAGACACATTTTGACCCTAATATTGAAAAACAGTCATAACGAATGAAAACAAAAAATCCAAAAGAATGTAAGTATTTGTGATTCACCCCCTTTGGGAAACCATGAGGCAGTGTCTCTTGGGTCTAGAGATGAACAAACACCTCCCCTCCGACCCCGTGACTCTCCTTCTCAGCAGCCAGAGAAACTCCAGAAAGCTGAGCTGCTCACCCAGGGCAGGGCCGATTACTCGCATCTTTTCCACACCTCCACCTTCAGGGACATCACTGTGGCAGCTTGTGCAAGGAGCCGGCCGTGTGCAAGGATTTACACCATGGAAATCGGCACACACCAGTCAGCGCTTGTCATCTGGAGAGTATTTCCAGCATACCACGGCTCCAAAGTCACAGAGAGAATGCTCACCGCGGTGATGCGGCATTGCCCCAAACCGGATGGCACCTGGATGTTCAGCAGCAGTAGAACGGTAGAGAAATCATGGTTATCTTTTCAGGTACCAGAACACTCTGCAGCAAGGACAGCGAGCACACAGTGTCACAGACAGCAATGCGGATGAACCTCGCCGGCACAGAAGGATTTGCATTTTAGGGCTCCGTTCGTGCAAAATTCAGAAGCAGGCAAAACTAACCTCTGGTGTTAGAAGTCACGATAATAGCTACCCCCGGCCGGAGGGGAGCGTCCGGAAGGGGTGCCAACGGGCTTCCGGAAGTGAATCCGGAAGGGGTGCCAACGGGCTTCCGGAAGTGATGGCGATACTCCTCTTCCACATCTAAGGGCTGCTCGCGTGTGTCCACTTAGGTGGTGAAGTCTCATCGAGTTGACATTTACGATTCGATGAGTTTTTGTGAGTACGATAACCTTTAGGAGGAAGTAAACTAAGAATATAAGATTTGTAAGTAAAATAAAGCCCAACAGGCCGAAATAGAACATTATCTCCTAAATAATCCTTGGGCCAAAAGTGAGCCGGAAAAAACCATTTGTCCTACGTAATTAATCACGAGGCTGCTGATCGCAGGGTGGTTCAGAATCCTAAAACATTAAGCGTCATCCAAGTGTTAACAGAGGAGATTGGGCAGACAGAAATCCGTGTGCTGTGAAAGAAGACGGAGTGGGGACATTTTCATGGAGGATACGGGGAGCACGGCAGCGAATAATCACCGTCTGTGGGGGGAGAGAAGAATAAAGAGGACGTTGGTCTGGGGGACTCAGGGAAGAAACTTTCCAGGTTTAGAAACAGCTGGAACAGAGCAGAGCAGACAGGACTTTACGAGTGTGACTTCTGACGTTAAGAGAGACTCTGGCCCACCACTCACCTTCTGCGGCCCTGGGGGTTACCGATGGTGGCACATTTCATCGGTTTGCATTTAATAGACAATAACTTGATGGGCAGAAACAGAGAATGCCAGCCGGAAGGGACCGTGCGGGCCTACTGTTAAATATTTGGAAAGTTTGCGAGCTGGCTCAGTTTGTTTTTTTTTTTAATGTTTATTCATTTTTGAGAGCGAGAGAGGCAGAGACAGAGACAGAGTGTGGGGAGGGGAGGGGCAGACACAGACATGCACGCACACAGAATCTGAAGCAGGCTCCAGGCTCTGTGCTGACAGGGCCCGAACTCATGACCCAGGGCTCGAACCCATGAACCTTGAGATCATGATCTGAGCCGAAGTTGGACGCTTAATCGACGGAGCCACCCAGGCGCCCCTTGAGAGCTGGCTCTCGAACCACTGATGGCCTGTAATCGGCCACTGCAGCGTGTTGGGGCCCTGGGAATCGGTAACCACTACGAACCAGGGGATTTCTCCCCCTCTACTCTGGACAGCTGGCCTGTCAGCCCAGCCCTAGGTTTCATTTGCAGATCAGACCATCATCACAGCACTCAGGACCAACCTTGCTAATTCTCAGCATGCCTGGCGGGGGCCAGGGTTTAAGGTACACCATGCACACGGCCTGCTTCCATCCAGTTAGGGTAGCCCGGCCACCGAGCTCCACAGGAGAGCCGGCTTGGGCCTGGTGGCCCTTTTGCACATCGTGGCCCCCATCCCCCAGCACCTCAACGGGCGGGGACCCCGCTCTCTAGCTCCCCCCCCGTTACCCGAAGCCCCCTGGCCTTTCTCCCCACACCCAAACCTGTCCACCGGTCAGTTCCTGGGATTCATGTGCCGAGGTGGTCCACGAGGCTCCAGACCACGGCCTCCCAAGTGCCAAAGCCCGTGGCCTGAGCCCTTCTCCTCTGCAGTTTGTGAAGTCCTTTGGGGCAAGTGACGCCTCTCTGTGGGGTGGATGGACGCCCCCAATCAGCCACTGGGGGAAGGGGAGCTCCGGACAAACAGTAACTTCCTTCTGAGCAGCGTCTCAGAAGAGGTTGAGCGAGGCTGCGACTGGTGGAAGGCACTTCCCGACAGAGAGGAGCCCTCTCCTCCCTCCACTTCCCTCTTGCCCTCCTCTCCGCTCCCCTGTCTCTCCCCTCTCCCCTCCCCCGCTCTCCCTTCCCCTCCCCTGCCATCTTGCGCCTCTCTCTCTCCTCCCCTTCTTCCCTGGCCCTCCAGCAAACTGCAGCCGTCCTGTTCTGTGCCCAGGCACCCCATTATCTGACACGTACTCATCACGAGGACCTGTAACTGGAAGAGTGACCACATACTGTCGGCTCAGCTGGAACATTCTTCTCCCACCACCACCCCCAATCCTCCACCCCCTCTGCCTTCAGCTGGGCAATTCTCCCTTCCTTCAGGGCCGCCTTGCCAAATGCACTCATTTTTACGCCTCAAAGGTTTCACAAGAACGTTCCCCAAATATCTGTTGAGAACCTACTAGGCACCAGACTCACATGAGATATGAGACTCCATTTTCTTAGTTTCCTGAGGCCCCTGCCCAAAGCACCTTACCTTCCTTCCTTCTAGCACCTTCTACCTGCCTCTCTCTGACTCAGTTAGAGCTCGTTGTGTGGTAGGAGCTCAGTATACATTGAGAGCCTACTATGTTCTACTTCTGCTAATCGCTGAAATTTTACGGACGGCCAGATGTGGATTTGTGTCAACAGAGGGTCTGAAACATTTTTTCTTCCTTCTACCGTTTTTCTTCAGCTCGGTTTTCCCGCAAAGTGATATTTTCCAACTTGATTAACAGCTGCCGTTTTCACCTTTGATCGAGGCTAACAACTACAATCGAGATGCCTGGCAACAGCCACCAACGTTGTAATAAAATTACACTCATTTACTTGGTGCTCCAGGAGCACCGGGGGTCATTTATCTGAACGGAGCTTTTTAACGTTTCAAAATAAGAAAGATAACGTTGTGTTCGTGAAATGTCTGCGCTCGGCACTCAGCGACGCAGCCCTCGATTGCCAGGACCTCCGAGCTCTGACCCACTTAGCAGATCGATGCAAGAGAATGTGAGCTTCTCCAATGTTCCGGAACTTTCTGGTCAGGAGACCAAGCTGGTGGCAGGCAGCGTGGCCAAAAATGCCTGATGGTTTACACGGACGGCCCTGGGATGGCAAAATGACTTGTAGTTCCACGGTCACCCGACTTATTGTTTCAGGAAGTGGGGTTCTTTTCTCCAAGTAGGAGGACTTGGAGGAGTGATCCCAGGGGCGCTGGGCCAGGAACACCAGTGGTTTCCCAGTGAAGCAAACGCCGGTCGCCGAGTGGAAGGGCTCCAACCTCCACGCCAAGAAAAACCGTCCCCTCTGAGACGCGCAGCCAGAATCCACCTTTGGCAAACAGTCTGTGTGATTCTGGCCAGGGAGCTGCGGGCTTTTGTTTGCCTTCAGAGAACGAAGCCAACGGCAGCGGGTTGGTCGGCTCCGAGCGCTGGACCGGAGCGGGTGGGACGGACCATCTTGAGGGAGCCAGCTCGAGTTTTCCGCCCAGGTGGGCTTCCTCGGGAGCAAAACGGAAAGTTTCCTTCTGGAGACACACACGGCTTGTCCGCCCCGAAGCAGGCCCCACGTCCCAGGCCCCATCGTTGTAAGTGGGGCTACCCAGACTGACCTCCTTATTAATTATTAATAATAAGCCCCTCATTTCCTCCCCTCCGTCACCACCCTCCATCGTGGTGAGGGGTCAATGGTGCATATCAACGGTGTAATACACCTCCTGGGGTGGAGCCTGTGCCCTGCACTTCTAGCTGTGTCATCTCAGGCATGTTGGTTAACCTTTCTGTTCCTTTGGTTCCTCATTTATGTATATGTGTGTGTGTGTGTGTGTGTGTGTGCACATATATATGTGCATATATATATAAAGTTTATTTATTTTGAGAGAGAGCGTGTGCATGTGCAAATGGGAGAGGGGCAGAGAGAGAGAGGGAGAGAGAGAGAGAGAACCCCAAGCAGGCCCCGCGCTGTCAGCACAGAGCCCGACGCGGGGCTCGAACCCACGAACCGTGAGCTCATGACCTGAGCCAAAGTTGGACGCTTGACTGACTGAGCCCCCCAGGCGTCCCTGGTTCCTCATTTGCAAAATGGTGCCAGGGACGGTAACTACATGTTCCAGGCTGAAGGCAGGATTGAATATGATAATTTGCAGAACGCCATGAGCGTTTGGTGCGGGGAGGCAGGGTGATGGTGGAGCGTTGGCCTCTGTGCCTATTGGGACACATCTCAATTCCCACGTCTCTTCCCTCTGTCACTACCTTGATTCAGGTTGCTGTCCTGCTGGAGGTGGGTGAGGACCAGGGGACAGCTACTGATGTGGCTCCCTGCTTCCTCTCTTGTCTGGTTCTGTAGGTTGCGGCCCGAGGGAACTTTCAAACATTGCATTGATTTCCAAGACTGCCATTCAATCTACCACACACTTGGTGACTCAAAACGCCCGATGTTTATCCTCATATCTTTCTGGAGGTCGGAGTCTGAAATCTAGATGCCGGCAGGGCTGGAACTCCTCCTCAAGGCTCTAGACGAGGACCCGGACCCACCAATCCCCAAGGCCCTGGGGACTCACCTGCTCGTTCTTTTGATAAACGATGATGGAGCCTGCGGGGTGGGGGTGAGACCCGACAGGGGCGCTGTCTGGCCACTGATGCTGCAAAAGCTGCTAATAATAGTCGGCAGGAAAATGCAGTTAGAAGATTCCCCCGGGGCCAGGCTACGTGCGCCCCGTTGGCCCAGATAGGATACAAATTGTATTCTATTTGTTTTTATTTTGATGGGGTGGGGGCAGAGAGAGAGAGAGGGAGGGAGAGAGAGGATGAGTGGGAGGGGGGCAGAGAGAGAGAGAGAGAGAGGGAGAGAGAGAATCCCAAGCAGGTTCCGTGCTGTCAGGGCAAAGCCGGGCGCGGGGCTCAATCTCACAAACAGTGATACCGTGACCTGAGCCAAAATCAAGCCAGATGCTCAGGCCGCCTGAGTGGCTCAGTCAGTTAAGCGTCTGACTCTTGCTTTTGGCTCAGGTCATGATCTCATCGTTCGTGAGACTGAGCCTCGCGCCCGGCTTTGCCCTGACAGCATGGAACCTGCTTGGGATTCTCTCTCTCCTTCTCTCTCTGTGCCTCCCTTGCTCATGCTTTCTCTCTATCTCTCAAAAATAAACGAATGAATGAATAAATAAATACATATTTTAAAAAAGCAAGGAGTTGGACGCTTAACCGACTGAGCCACCCAGGCGCTCCCAGATCATATGATGAAAAATCATTGAAGGTTTTGAGCAAGGAGCAAGTGATCTCTGATCTGTACTCTACAAAAGTCTCCCTCACTTAGGGTTGCCAAATTTAGCAAAGAAAAAGACAAGGCGCCCCGTTACATTTCAGTTTCAAATAAGTAGTGAATAAACAACAAATGAGTATGTCCAAATGGGACCTACCTATGCGCATATATATATATATATATATATATATATATGCAAGGGACGGGGGGAGACGGGCATTGCTGTTTGCTGTGCGTGCATCCTGGAAAAGACGCGCGGAGACGCGGAGCCCCGTGAACAACTTTCCCTCCACACCCTCTTTGCAGGCAGGGGAGTGGATCGCCGGCTGACCTGGGGGGGCCCTCTCTGAACCGTCCCAGGAGTCACGGCTGCGCTGTGCACACCGATCACCTGGGGATCCGGTGAAGGGGCCCGGGAACCTGCCTTTGTAACACGCTCCCCGGTGAGGCTCGCGCTGCAGTGACCCGCAAGGCTCTGGGCCAGTGGTTCCCAAAGTAGGGATCCGAGACCCCCCGCATCAGCGCCACCCTGTGACAAGGGCGGGTCCCGGGCCTCATACGGGGCTGCCCCATCCAGGTGCGCTGGGACAAGCCCTCCAGGTGAGGCTGAGAACCGCAGGTGTGGAGGACTGTCTTAGGGCCCGCGCAGCAGTGAGGGAAGAGGGGCCACCTGCTACGTGTGTGGCCGCCAGAGGAGGCGCTGGTGAGGGCGGGAACGGAGGGGGGCGGGGTAGGCGGAGGTCTGAACCCTTCCAAACAAGTGCTCCCAGTCCCAGAGCTTCTTGTGTAGGTGCCCCTGCGACCCAACCCTGTCCTGAAGAAGAGGCCAGGGAGAAAGGAGGGGGGACACGGAGGGAGAAGAGGAAGGGGAATCCACCTCTGGACCCCATCTTCCAAGGCTCTCCCACCCGTCTGTCCATCTAGCTGGCGACTTTGGGCATCAGCCTAATTTCTCTACGTGAGAGGTGGGAACCACTGAGGCACGGGCCTCCCACAATTCATGCAGGGAAGAGGCCACGGCAGTAAACACCCCCCCCCCTCCCCTGCCATCATCTGCGAGGGGTTCTGTTTTCCTGTGGGTCCCTGTATTTGGGCATCTTCCCGCTGCCCCCTGTTGCTGGTGTCTGGGATCCCCTGGGGGGCAGGGCGGGGGGAGAACTTTCTCCTCTTCCTTTGTTCACCTGTACCAGATGAGTCAGGTCACTTCGACACCCAGCCTCACGACGGGGTCCCGTTCACACAGACATAAGCGGCCCTCGGCACAGCTCCCCAGTGCTCCCCAGGCACAGCCGAGGCTGAGAACCTCCCCACATTCCCTCCCAGCCCACCTTCCTGTCGCCACCCACCCCACCCCCCCCCCCCGGCATCCCCTGACAGGTGGAGGAGGGAAGGGCGGGAGTTGTGGATGCGCCTGTTAATTTGGGAGCACACACTCGTCTGACAACATCCCTTAATGCCCACTGCATGCCAGACACCGTGTGAGGCCCAGGGGAGCAAAGGTATTGAAAACAAAAAGGATGAGAAAGGGCTGTGGTTTGAGGCAAGCAAGTTCCAGGGAATGAAAATAAAGGGCGGATACGGACGGTAAGAACGACGGCCGGTGGGGATTAACCTGTTCAATCCTCACCAAAAACCTGTGGTTTAGGTACTGATGTGACCTCTCATTTGACAGGCGATGAAAGCAAAGAACAGAACAGTTGCTTATTTACTTAAGGTCACACAGCCGTAGGAGGCAGAGCTGGGATCCTAATTAGGGACTTCTGGATTCCGGAAGCCGGGGTCTTATCCACAGTGCCCTCCTGCTGTCCTTGGAGTGAGAGACATGGGGTTTTCAGCAGCCTAGGAAAGCACGCTAGGGCCCTAGGGAAGGCTACCTGGAGGAGGCAAAGCCTGAGCTGAGTCTTGAAAGATCAAACGATTCATCACACTTCTTCTCTTAGTCACATCTAGCATCTAGGCTGTGCCTGGATAAGGCGGGACAGGAGGGTCAAGGGGAAGGAAGGTGGGCAAAATACCCAGAGGGGGGGTTTCCTAACTGTGGCTTGAACAAGGGAAAGAAACATAAACTAGATTAACAACAACGGGGCGCCTGGGTGGCTCAGTCTGTTAAGCCTCTGACTCTGGATTTCAGCTCAGGTCACGATCTCCTGGTTCGTGGGACTGAGCCCCACATCTGGCTCTGCTCTGACAGTGTGGAACCTGCTTGGGATTCTCTCTCTCTCTCTCTCTGTCCCTCCCCCACTAGTGCTCTCTGTCTGTCTCTCCCAAAAGAAATGAATACACTTACTTTTTAAAAACAACCACCACAACCCCCCAGGAAATTTGCTGACAATGCACAACTTCAAAGTTGAGCAGTTTGGCAGCTTTCAGGCACGGCTGTATCCAGGGGGTCATTCGACAGCAGCAAGACTTGACTCTTCTCCCAGCATCTCTTGGCTCTTATTTCTGATTGGTTTCCTTCCAGAGCAGGCTGGGTTCCAAATGACAGCAGAGATGGCTTCCAACAGCTCTGAGCTTTCCTCGCCCTCACAGCTGGCAAGTCAGAAAAGCTCACAGTCTTCCCGCAGAATCCATTTCATTCCCCTGAAGGACTCTGATTGGCCCTGCTTAGGTCATGTGACTGCCCCTCGACCTATCGCAGTGCTGGGCTCAGGGGCATCAAAGCAAAGGGTGTCCCAGGAGGGAGAAGGGCCTGGCGGTGGCTGGAAAGCCACTCCCTCCCCCTGTCCTGTGGTGCAGGCTCCCACCTTGACCCAGAGCTGGAGACCCAGCTGTGGCTCCTGCCCCGCCAGGCTTGGGTGTACCTGGGGCGTCTGGGTGGCCAGGAGGAGGAAGGCGGCCAAAGGGGGGGGGTGTGTAGACAAGCCACACGTTTAGACACGATCAAGCACAGCCGGGATCCTGATTGGTCCCCCGGAATCGCTGGGACGGTTGGAAAAAGAAACAGGGAAGGCGATGGGACCCTTGAAAGTGAACTGGCGTGAATTGTGAATCTGAGCACCATGAAGATCATTTCCGACGAAGCTCGCGCACTACTGTCTGCATTTCTACTTAGCATTTGGCGGACCTTTGCTTCCTGCTCGAGCCTGAATGCGGACGGACGCGGGGGGAGGGAGGCCAGGTGCCCGGGAGCTCCGTGAAGGGTGCGGATGCGGGGGCTGCTCCGTCTCCGCGCAGACGGACCCGCCACCCTCCCTCGAGGGTCCACAGAAGGTGGGAGAATGATAATCAGGCCAGGTCCGGGGGAAGCAGCTCTGGAATCAGAATCCAGGGCTCCTGGCTCCCAGAATGACCCGAGGGAACACACGTCTCCTTCTGAGCCTGAGCTTCCTCAATTCATTAACCAGCAGTTGGTCTCAGACAGTATTGGCCACGATTGGGCACCTATGTCATCGGCATAGATGTGGTGATTTCCGGTGGTACAGAAGCAAGTAAAAAAAAAAATGTTCAGGGGCATCTGGGTGGCTCATTGGTTAAGCGTCAGTCTTGGGCTCAGGTCACGATCTCGTGTTTGTGGGTTGGAGCCCGCGTTGGGCTCTGTGCTGACAGCTCAGACCCTGGAGCTTGCGTCTGCTTCTGGGTCTCCGTCTCTCTCTGCCCCTCCCCCGCTGGCTCTCTGTCTCTCTCCGTCTTTCAAAAAAAATAAAACGTTAAAAACCATTTTAAAAATGTCTGATAAGGATGCGTTGACCTTTACGGTCACCTTCTGTTTTGTTTCTCACGCGATAGTTGTGATAGAGTTTCATGTATAAGGCAGTCGGCGTGTGGCCAGTGGGGTGAACTGGGATTTGGGGGCAGGCGAAGGGTCGGAACCTTGGTGTTACGCCAACTGGTACACCTATTTATTTTATTTGCACCCCAGCCATCAGCAGAAGTGTGCAAAGCGCCCTGGCGACCGGCGGTCACGCCTGGAGTGGGCGCCCAGCTCCCTGGGTGTGCCGGCCCGGCGATTCTCCGACGCGCCTCCCGAAAACCCAGCTGCGATCCCCAACGATGTGCCATTTTGAATGCTGCTTTTTGAGACGTAATATTTGCTGACAGTCATCAGATGCCATTAGGCCGACTCCTCCAACGTGATTCTCGGTCCTGCTTCTGGGTCCTGCTTAGGAATGTCCCGTAATAGGCTTAGCTAGCTGTGCTTTTGAAAGGATAGCTCCCGTATTTCTCATGATTATAAACAACAGCGCTTTGAGCTTCCTGACAGTTCCTGAGGACGCTTTCCTTGGAAGGGTCTTGGCTGCACGCCTCTGTTTAAAGTGGGGAGGGGTCTTGGCTGCCCCCCGCGGCAGCCCCAAGCTGCTGCGTCCCACGGCGGGAGGCCATTCAGCTCCCAGCTCTGTCTAGACAGCGAACGTGCCAGCTACTGCCAGGCCTGAGCGGGCTGTGTATGTGTGTGTGTGTGTGTGTGTGTGTGTGTTTATATGTGTGTGTGTGTCTCTCTCTGTGTGTGTATTTGTTAATTACCCTGGAATGTCTGCTCCAGCCGCCACTGTGGAAATGTAGGTCATCCCAGTGAGGCGCGCGGTCACGAGAAGGGGGGTCAGACCGTATCGAGGTCACGGCCGTCTGGGAGCCGGCCTAACAGGGCCCAGGCACGTGAGAAGCAGACCGGCTGGTTTCTTTCTGCGGCCCTTTCTCTTGGCGCATTTCATCGTACTGCTCACATTTTCAGCCTCAAGCATGTCGCTTTCCTGTCGCAGAGGCGAGGACAAGTGCCCCATTGTACACCTCAAATTGGATCTTTCATGTAGCAATCTTTTACTGCGCGGCACATTCTATGAAGCAACTTCCCCTGCGTGGTCAATGGCCTTTTATCCTTCAGAAGCCCCAGAGGAGGGTTCTGTTGCTCAGAAAAGTTACCCAGCTATTCGTAATAATAGAGAACAATTATTTGCCACTGACCACATGGCTGCTTCTCATCTGGCCTCAGCTCTTTGTATGTAATATCTCTGTTGAGGCAACAGGCCAGCAACGGCTGAGCCCATTTTGTAGATGAGGAAATGGAGGCACAGAAAACCAATCACAACGTGAGCGGGATTCAAACCCAGGCGGTCCCGCTCTTCGAGGCTGAGCCGTCAAACCCTGTGCTCTCCATCACTGCGTTAAAGTCCCTGAGTTGGGTTGGGGTCAGTCTTTGGCTTAGATAAACCATTCGGACTTGGGAAAAAAACAACAACAACAACAACCCTGGAGTGAGAACAGGGCTATTGTGCCTCCAGCAAAGAAGCCTTTGGTTGGAAAGCGTTAAGCCCAAGTCCCGGCCAACAACAGTGGCTCCAGAGGAAGTCGCTAATAGGTCAGATCTTCTCTCCACGTTCACCAGCCCAAGTCCGAGACGTCTCTTATCCACGCACATCCCCACTCCTCGCCCTGGGTTTAAAAAATAATCTCATCGAACAGACTTTTCCATCTGTGCGACAATACTCTGCTGTGGGGGGTGGGGGGTGCTTTGTTTGTGAACCTGAGAGTAATAATCGCTCAAACATTTGTCAACTGTGGTTATGAGCAAAACATTTTAAGAAACTAAAAGAAATGATGCTTCAACCACCCTCTGCCAGAGGGCTGGGGCAGACTGCTTTTCCCTCCCAACGCTGTATCACAAAAATCTTCAAAACCACAGAAATGTTGAAGGAACTGTGCAGGGAACACCAGACACCCGGCACCCAGATTCTTCCGTGAACTACACTGGCTTTGTCACACATCTCTCTGTCCTCTCCGTCCCCGGCAGCCTGCACTTTAAAAAGACATGCACAGGGGCGCCTGGCTGGCTCAGTCGGTTGAGCATCCAACCTTGATTTGGGCTCAGGGTCATGATCTCACCGTTCGTGGGCTCTGTGCTGACAGTGTGGAGCCTGCTTGTGATTCTCTCTCTCTCCCTTTCTCTCTGCCCCTCCTCCCCATCTGTCTCTCTCAAAATAAATAAATAAACTTAACAAAAAATTATAGAGCAACGCGTACAATCTGGGCTGGCTTTCCTCCCTAGAAGAAGGTATTCTCAGCCCTGCGGGGGTTTGGCCACGACTTTGAAAGGATAGTTTTATACAGAATGTCATGTTTGACAAGGCGGTGACAGACTGGCCCCCGGGGTGGTCCGTGTCCCAGCTCTGTGCCAAGTGCTCTGCACACACCATTGCTTTCAATCCTCAACCACCCTGAGCTTCAGGTATTATTATCCTTCTCCTGTTTTGCATGGGGAGAAACTGAGCCCCCGTGAGGTTAAAAAAAACACCCCTAGGACCACCCAGCTCGGAAGTGACAGGGTAGGGATGTGCCCCCAGACACAGTGCCGCACCTCCAGGACTTGCCCTCACTTTTTTTTAAGTTTCTTTCTTTATTTTGAGAGAGAGAGCAGGGGAGGGGCAGAGAGAGAGGGAGAGAGAGAATCCCAAGCAGGCTCCGCACTGTCAGCACAGAGCCTGATGCGGGGCTTGATCCCGTGAACCGTGAGATCATGATCCGAGCCAAAAATCTAGGAGTCGGACGCTTAACCGACTGAGCCACCCAGGCACCCTGAGGACCGAGGCTTCTGACTCTCTTCCCCGCCCAGCACAGGGTAGATGTTCCATAAATGTTTTTCACTGTGAAAAGAGGAACTCTCTGCCAGGTTCGGTATGAAACACCTGACAAGGGTGGTCTCATGGGATGCCTGTGCTAACCCTAGGGCGTGGCTGAGAAAATGGAGGCTTATCGATCAGATGGGGAGAAGGTTAGAAGAGCCACCCACTGGGCCCTTCACCCTCTTGGTCTGGTTGCTGGCCACTTCTGTCCCCGGACCTCGGGAGCATCAGGCTCCCTTGCTCTAAAGGTCACTCTCGAGCCACTCTCCCTCCTCCCTTCAGGGAGCCCTTCCGGCTGCCCCAGGCAGGTCCAACCTGCCTGTGCTGATTTCGGTCTTCCTGAGTGGTCCTGGGAGGATGTGAAAGAGCCAGCCTTTGGGAGTCCTGCAAACCTAGATCGAAATCGAACTGCTGTCTGTCATCAGCTGTGCAAACTTGGGTAAGTTTCTTCGTGTGTAGAGAGGTAGGGATCACGCCTTCTGAAGAAAGCTGATGTGAGGTTTTGAAACGGACAGGAGGGTATATGAAGAGCATCTCGCACCCAGCAGGTGCTCCGTGAAAGGTCATTCTCTCTCCTAACGTCTGCTGAGCTTGTGGGCTGTGGTGTGTGATTTGCACATGAAGGGGTTTCTGGTACCTGGTCTTCTGTGACCCATGACCAGGAGGAGACTTAGATCCTGGACAATGTGACAGAAAGGGAGACTCCTCTCCCACAGCTCCCGAGGGGTGCCTCACACCTTCTGGGGTCGCTCAAGGAGAAATGTGACTTATCTTGATAACTCGACAATTTAACAATAAATCATATATGATTCTAGTCTGTTTCTTTTGCCTTTATGGCTGTTTCCGCCCTCAAGGAGCTGAGAGAGTCTATGGAGATGTTCTACCTCTTTCTTATGAGACCAAGAGTACCTAGAGGGCTCAGTTTGACTCAGTGCCACTCAATGCACCTCATGCCAATTCAGTCTAACCTAACTTAACCCCATCCACTCCATCCAACCCAACTCAACCCAACCCAACTCAGCCTAACTCAAACCAACTCCACTCAACCCAGTTCAGCCCAACACAACTCAGTGGCAATAGTCGTTCAGGGGAAAGCTCGCAAGATTTAAAGGCCGACAGGCCTGAGGTGAAATCTCAGCTCTTTCTCTTACAAGCTGTGCGATCTCAGACAAGTCACTTCACTTCTGAGTCGGCTTTCTCATCTGTAAAATGGAGATAAAAATCCCACATTTGCCAGCACATGAGATTAACTTTCTGTTCGTCAGGTGCCTCCTCATGTGACACCATCAAGCCCACGCCGGGCCACTGACCGGAATAAATCTCAGCGGTGTGCCCCCTTCCTCCCCTGGCTGATCTCCTGCCCCAGCAGGCTGGTAGAAACACCTCCAGAAGAACAGGAGGTCACCTCCAACCCAGTCCTTCTGGTTGCTTGGTACTTGGCTAAGAGTCTTGGGGTAGGAGTTGATATTTTGGGGCTTCCTGATAAAACTGAGTGACTTCATGGGCACTAGCTAATCTTAAACTGCAAGTATGGTACCTTCAAAGTGTTGTTGTGAGGTCAGACAATGCACGGCACTCATACCAACGGTGCAGAAGTTACCGCAACGGCCACAGCTCCCATCAGGGCGCTACAGTAGAGGCTCTCTTTACCTGCCTCTACGTTACAAGACCCAGGACTAAGCAGCGCTCTCCACCGCCTCCGTAAATATTGCGTGGATGCCCACCGCACCTCAAGTGTCAGCGACGCCCCAGCGAGCCCTCCGCTTCTGCTCCCCTGACGCTAACGCGTCATCTGGTTACCAAGAGTCGGATGGATTTGTTCCCGAACGTGCTCGTGCCAGGGACACTTGCAATTTTAATTCTGTAATTCAAAGGAGTCATTCTACCGGATGAAAAAGCTGTGAGTGTGCAAAGAGAGATGATAGTCATCTCTCCGACAAATCGGTCAAGGGCCGTGCAATGACTTGATCAACACGAGATGCGAAAGACTTTGCTGGAGAGTTAGGTGTGGGAGGGACTACTACGGAGGTTAAAAACGACCTGAACCGTGAAGAATTCTACATTCTGAACCTTTGCAAATGTCCTTCAGTTCTTTACCTTAAAGGGTTGAGAACTGGCAATTCTAGAGCAAATAAAAACGGGTGTGGTTTATGGAAGAAGGTTAATATGGAACTCCGATCAGCAAAAATTAAAAGTGCCTTGTTGTACACAAAAAGTTTGGTGAATGGATGTACCAGTGGGCCATTCAGCCGTCAGCTTTAGCTGCATCAGGAGGTCACAGAATCGTTACCTCCATGTAGGGGCCGTGTGTCCCGGGCTCAGCTCTGCAGTGGGCATCGAACGTGTATATGAGCCGGGCGTGACCAGTCCCGTTGGCAGAAAGAACACAGCCTGTCACACGGGCAGAGGCAGCGCCCCCTTCCTCCGCCACTTGCTTGCTGAGCGATTCCGGGTGACTTTCCAGGGCTGCGACTTCTCCCTCAGCAGAAAGGGGTGCTAAGAACTAGCTCGCAGGGTGTGAAGGTCAGTGGAGGGGTAAGGAGAACGTGTAGTCACTTTCCGACCCATGAGAGGGGCTGTCAGGAGCGCCTTCCCTCCTGCCGGGGGCTTCCCAGTCCCAGAGGCCCCGTGTGGTCTGACTTCTTTGTCCCCCATCCCCGAGTGGACGAGTTTCAGCTCTCAGCTGAAGGGCACCGTGGGGCGCGATGTCTATGAAATTGTAAAGATGAGTATGAGACACGCCATCCCTCAAGCTCAGAAAATGCACTTGACACGTTTGTCCCTCGGGGAGCCTGAAGTTGGGGTAAAGCTGGGACACGGTAGAGAGCAGAGCTGTGCGAGGAGGGGGGAGGCCCCGGGAACAGGGGACGAGGCGCTGCCTCCTGGCCGCGTGCAGGATTACAGACGCATTGCCTCATGGATTAATTAATGATGGCAAGCTCATTAACCACTGTCTGACCTCCGACGGGCAGGCACCCTGGGTGGGCAGCGTGGTCCTGGGTCATTAACGATGACGTGTGTGGACTTATTGGAGGGACAATCGTTTTCCTCAAGACCCAGTTTCAAGTTGAAAATGGAAAAAGCACTTGGTTTCTGGGTCTGCATTGTTCCTGGTGCATAAACACGGAGGAGAGGGCTGTAGGCCCCCTGGGAGTCGTGAGAGAAAAGTCTGGACACAGAGGGCCTGGGGAAGGGCGGCCCAGAGGGGAGGCCCGCAGCGCATTGAGACTTCAGGGAGGGTCTCGAGAAAGGCCCTCCCTCCAACTCCCGGGACTCTGGAAATGAAACCAGCCACCCCTTCCTGTGCGCTCACTTGTGCCTGGCCCTGTGCTAGATCCTTTCCACGTGCCACTCCATTTCATCCTCAACAATTCTGGGAGGTAGGTTCTGTAATGTCCCCATTTTATGGATGAGCACACCGAGGCCAGGAGAGGTTCAAAGGCACGTCCAAGATTGGCAAGAGGTGGACGTAGGGCCGCGCCATTCTGTCGGGCTTCATGAATGATATTGCGGTGATGAAAGTTTACACCATCTCCTTGAGGACGATTCCGATAAATAATATTTGTCCAGTCACGGGGAGGGTCCGGTATTTCGTGCGGATTAAGTGGCTAAGCCACCCAACGACCCTATGGAGATGGTAGAATGGTCCCCTGATATCTTTCGATATTTGCTACTCCCCCCAAAATTGAGGGTGGCCTTTGGCCTTCTTTCTAGGTGGGACCTTGCCAAGCAGTGGGGTCTCCCAGGGCAGGGAACTGGCTTACACCTCGGGCAGACCCGGGTCGCGGCCACTCACCAGCCTCTCACTTCCCGCCACCTGCCCGAGCCTCACTCTGTTCATCTGCAAAGTGGGACAGGAGGGCACGGGGACCAACCGACATCGAGATGCTTCTGCCAATCAGCTGAACGTAGGAAGAAAGAAAACCGTCTTCCCCATCCGGGGCCCACACCGGTTTGCTTTTTGACTAAAGAGGACTTTTTTTTTTCTTTTAGGCCTTGGTAGTTGGATTTCATGGATCGGGAATTTTAGTTTGAGTGCTCAGATCTCTCCTTTGCCCCCTTACAGCCTCGGCTATCCACCTCATCCCTACCCGGTAAGGTTGCCAGAGAAAATACAAGATGCCCAGATAAACCTGAATTTTCAATAAAAAAAGAGAGGATTCTTAGCATTTGCACATCCTAGGCAATTTTTGAGACAGAGTGATACTAAAATATTATTCATGGTTTATCTGAAATTCGATTTTAACTGGGTATCCTGTATTTGTTTTTAATGTTTTTTTTAAATTTTTTTTTCAACGTTTATTTATTTTTGGGACAGAGAGAGACAGAGCATGAATGGGGGAGGGGCAGAGAGAGAGGGAGACACAGAATCGGAAACAGGCTCCAGACTCTGAGCCATCAGCCCAGAGCCCGATGCGGGGCTCAACTCACGGACCGCGAGATCGTGACCTGGCTGAAGTCGGACGCTTAACCAACTGCGCCACCCAGGCGCCCCGTTTTTAATGTTTTTTATTTATTTTTGAGAGAGCGAGCGAGACAGAGCATGAGCAGGGGAGGGGCAGAGAGAGAGGGAGACACAGAATCGGAAGCGGGCTCCGAGCTGTCAGCACAGAGCCCGACGCGGGGCTCAAACCCACGAACCGCGAGATCACGACCTGAGCCGAAGCCGGACGCTTAACCGACCACGTCCCCCCAGGCGCCCCGAGACTTGATTCTCTCAACGACTATGTGGAAATTAAGGAGATACCTGCCCTGAGACACGTCACTGAAGCCTGTGCCCTTGGCCTCTCCACCCCCTGCACCCTCCGGAACCAAGACAAGGGGGCTCCCCGGGCTCCCTGTCCGCCCCACTCGGGTCCGTCCACCAGCGCTGCCGGTCTGCTGGGCCACATCCTCCTGCTGCCTGGACCGGATCTAGATCACGGCTATTCGTACTCGAGTGCCTGTGCCAGCACAGAAAGCCTTGACGTGTCCCATCCAACTCGGTTCCTGGACAGACCCAGCACCCTCCCCAGCTTTTACATGCCTCGATTTGGCTCACCAAAGGAGAACGCAGCCCTAACAACCCCTCCAGGTCTCCGGCAAGACGGTAGAGTGTCCCCGCTCTTGGCTGCAGCCCTACCCGGCTCTCCGTGAAATGTTTGCCAAAGACCAAGCGGCCCCACAGCCGTCACCCGGTGGTACACACGGGGCAGAATCCCCTGTTCTCCGCGCCCCGTCCTGTTTCAGGGGCTGCGGCGCTCTGAGGCACACGGCCTGGTGCCACCTGCTCTTCCTTCAACGACGACGGTGCCGCCTGACCCAAAAGGTTGGCTCTTTGTTTCTTGTTTCATGCAGCTGGCTTTAGGGGAGCGGGCGTCAGCTGCTAACCAGCTCGGGGGTCACGCTCCAGATCCGGGCTCTGCACTACCAGAACTGCAGACGCCGGTCAGCCCGTGCCGTGTGACCTTGCCCTGGTCCTCGGAAGCCCGGCTCCGGTTCGAAAAGGTAAGTCATTATGCAGACAGCTGGCCGATGGTAAGCTGTTATCCGGTAAAGCCAATGACCCCGTCTCGCAGAAGGGGACATCCTCGCTCCGGGAAAGATATTATAGTCAAGGCAGCAAGGTTCATGGCCATTGAGGGTACCCTCGTTTATTTACCCATTTGGTATATGTTAGCTGAGCACTTACTCTGAGCCCAGTGTGTCAGCACCAGTGATAGAGTGCGGTAGTTAAGACATGGTTCCTGCCTTTCAGGATTCTATCCGCTTTTTTTGGGGGGGGGGGAGTGTTGGGAGCATACGCAAACAGTCCAACCCCCTGCGATGAAGCCCATCAGTGAAGACTGCCGAGCCTTTCCAAGGGGACCCCTCCCACCACGCCCCCCTGTCTGCCACTTTCTTTCCCACCCCTGTTGCATCCCCAAATGAGACATAAGCTGACGTCTGACAGGGAGTCTCTGAGATAGTTTGCTCTCCTGCTAAAAAGGGCCATTTTCACTGGCTTCCCCCTTTTGTCTCGAAAACGTCAAACTCCAGCCGCCTTCTTGAGACCAAGAGGCCACCAAGCTGAGGACAAAAAACGCCAAGGTGCCTGGAACCCTCGGGGGTGCAGCAGCGACAGCCTCGGGCCCCGAGGGTGCCACCCAAACAGGGCCCCATCCAAGCATCCCCCCTCCCGACTCCTCGACATGCGAGGAAAACAAACTCCCGTTTGTTTGCGCCGCTGTTAGTTGGGTTTTGTGTGGCTTGCAGACTGCAGCATTTCTCACTGAGGCAGAATTCAGTGAATTTTGTCTGAAAGGGTCTGGAAAATCTAGACAGAAGAGGTAAAAAAAAAAAATGCACAAAGTCTCTTGTCCTCAAAAATTCACCATCAGTCGGGGTGTGGAACAGGGAACCACGGGGCCGGCTTGTGAGTCTGGCAGATGGAGGGGCCACACCGTGTCTGCCCGAGGCACAGGCTCGAGGGCTGAGCTTAAGAGCTCTTGTCCCGAGAACGAGGGACGTGAACTCAGACCTCCTGCACCCCGCTCAGACCCCAGAGACCTCGCTGGAACCCCGCCTCTGTCCTTGTCATTCACTCGCGCTGTAAAAACAGTGTCTCTCAAACCCCAGCATCCCCTGGGGGGTCTTTTCTGAGAGCAGGTTCACACCCAGCAGGTGCACAGTCTACTTTTCCAGCTCGCTCCCAGGGGGTGCCCCTGCTGCTGGCCCGGGGACCACTCTTTGCGCAGGGAGAGCGTGGAGGGCCACTGGCTGTGTCTAGAGCCGTCCCGTTGGTGGTCGGTCACGCTGTCCTGCCTGCAGAATCAAGGCCGTGCCGGGTCCTCTGTACTCGAATGGGCACAGACGCCCTATCTTGTCCCTAAATTCTTCCCTCCTGCAGTCTGGCGGGCCTCTTCAGTTGTGGATTGGAAATCAATTCCCGGGGGTTCGGAGAGACTTGGAGTGGCCAAACTGTCCTGGTTTGCCCGGGCCGGCGGGCTTCCCAGGGATATGGGGCGTTCGATCCCGGCGGGCTGGGAAGTCGGGGGGTCGCCCTGTCTAGACTGTGGCCTGAGTGATTAAAGGCAAGGCAAGGCAGCTCAGCCGAGTCCTTGGAAGCCAGCACAGTGAATGCCTGCTGGTGTCAGCACCCCAGGCACATCAGGGAATCCGGCACGGCCCTGCTCTGGAAGGGGGGGGACAGATCTGCTCTTGGCAATTTCCTCTAGACGTCCCAGACCTGGGTCTGGAGGCCTGGATAGTTGGGGGACGCGATGCGCGAGCCCCCTCCCGCCTCGGGCTTGCTGCGGCCACATGGGGCTGCAGGCGGCGGCCCTGTCACTGCTCCTTGCCGCAGCACTGAAGACTGGGGTCGGGACAGAATGAGGTCGCGGGTTCTCCGCAGCTCCCCGGTTTGCAGGGGCCTCCCCGCCTCCCACAGCCCCGGGCTCTTAATGACTCGCTCAGCTCCTTAACGGAAAAAAAAAAATGTGCACTCGTTCCCAGCTGAATGTCCTTAATTTGCCTCATTTGTGCCTAAAGCACAGGGTAAACCAATGTGAAGCGAAAGGGCTATTGCCACGATGTGACGTCCCTCCTTCCGAAAGTGCGTTTGTGGCGCTAACCAGGCACGGCGGGAGGGGGTGGCCAGACGCCGCCTATAGACGGAGTTCACTTTCTGGCCCTTTTTTGCTTTGGTTTGTGGTTGTGTTTTTAAGATGTGACCAATATTGAAGAATTAAAAGATTTCAAGTAAAAATCCATGTTTCTAATTTCTCTTCAATCGAGCAGGACCGACTCCACCTTGGGACACACGGACGCTTTGCTGGGGCTGAGGACAGACTGCCTGCCCCTCAGGAGCAGTGGGGTGGGGAGGGGGGTGGGGGACGGGGAGGGGGATGGGAATGTGAGCCCTCCAGCCAGCCTGCCCCCCCCACCGTGGCATTGATTTAGAGCCTTCTCTGAATCGTTTCTTGTGTTATTTTATTCAGCGAGCACGTTATCAGTAATGGATTCATCTTCATAAGTAACTGCTGACTTACGGCCCCTCTGAAGACAGGACTCCCCACACGGGCTGGACTTTGGACCCACTCGGGACCAGAAGCAGGAAGTAGGGAGGCTCAGGCCATCTCAGGGGCTGGTTGGGGGTAGAATTTCAGAATTAAGCCTTCACATTTCCTGTCATTGTGCAAAAGTGTGTGAAATGGGTATGAATTTTTAATAGAAATATCAGGAAAGAACATAATGGGTATCTATTTTTTTTTAAGTGTTCATTTATTTATTTTGAGAGAGAGAGAGTGTGTGAGCACATGCGCCAGAGTGGGGGAGGGGCAGGGAGAGAGAATCCCAAGCGGGCCCCGCACTGTCAGCGCAGAGCCCGATGCAGAACTCGACCTCGCAAACTGAGATCACGACCCGAGCTGCAATCAAGAGTCGGACGCTTAATCGACTGAGCCACCCAGGCGCCCCCATAATGAGTATCTATTAAGGGACAGAGGATGCCGCATGTCCTCCAAGGCATGTAAGAACCTGGCCAGAAAATACCCTTGACCGGCAGCTCTCTAGTCTTTAACTCACGCACTCTGAACAGGAAGTGCTCAGTTAGGTGTCTATGGGGCATACGTCTGCTTGAGTACGTGTAAAGGCCTGCTTCTTAGTAGGCAAATCTACAGCAACAGAAGGATCAGGGTCATCTCATTACTTGATTTATTACTTTTATAGAGAAGCAAATTTAATTACATGGGAAAAGTGTTAACATCAGATACACGGAAAGCAGTAAGGCAGGACGTAGGGCGTGATCCCATTATAACTGAGTAAATATTTAAACGTGTATACAAAAAGATGAAACGCTCAAGTCAAAATGTTGGCTTTTATTGGTGGATAGATTGTTGGGTTATGTTTTTGTTTTTCAATTCTCATTTTGTAAAGAATCTTGGTGATCAGTTCGATTTCTCAAGTTGAGTTTCCTTCAAACTGCTTAGTTGCTATTAGCAAATGCCTGCCAAGGACCCAGGTTGAGCCCTGAGTGCATGCCAGACATCGCATCTGTAGTCTAGGAAGGAAAAAGGAAGGGGAGAGAACAAATGCTAAAATTTCTTTTTTAAAAAAAAAAATTTCAATTTAAAACACTGCCAAAGGGTTGCTTTTGACTCCCCACTCTCTCAAACCATGTCAGATGGTCATTTTTAACCGCAGGGGTTCTGGGAAGTTGAATGTTTATAAACAGGCCCACCACTGCCTGAGCAAAATCGAGATTCTGGTTAGGGACCTTGCAGTAGCCACGTCCCAGAACAGTGGTGGCCATAACCTCATTTCCCATGTGCTTCACCGCCTGGTGTGCTAGTGTTACACGTGGTTTGTGTCTGTCATTCAGGACTATTATTATTCCATGTCACAGAGAGAGAAACTGAAATCAGGGAGGTGAAGCTATGTGCTCCACGGTGTCAGACAGACCCGGGATTCTAGCATCATCTCGTCTGGGTCCAGAGCATCTGGGTCCACCCATCACCAGGACATAACAAGAAAAACAGTCACTTAGGGATCAGCACACACATGTCAAAGAACAGTCATTTCTTCTTGAATCACACTTGTGTCCTCTTGGGTCCCTTAAGACCAGAGAGAGAGAGAGAGAGAGAGAGAGAGAGAGAGAGAGCTTCTCAAACAGAATGTGCATCCAGACCACCGGGGCACTCTGTGAAAATGCAGATGGGATTCCTGGTGAGCCCTAGGCTTTGCACTATTTTTTTTTTTAGTTTATTTTACTTATTTTGAGAGAGAGAGAGAGGGAGAGAGGGAATCCCACTCCACACTGTCAACACGGACCCCAATGTGGGGCTCGATCTCATGAACTCTGAGACCATGATCTGAGCCCAAATCAAGAGTTGGTTGCTTAACTGACTGAGCCACCCAGGCGCCCGGTAGACTCTGCCCTTCTGACACGCTCCCAGGTAGTGGCCACGCTGGTGGCTGCAGACCACACTCTGAGTGTCCCACCTCCCTGGGGCTGATCTCCTGGATTCCAACAGTGCCCACAGAATACAGCGCCACGGGGAGCAAAGGCCATCGCACAGGACCCAACAGGACAACTCTTCACATGATGAAACCAGGCTGAGGAGAGCTTTGCTCCCACCTGTTTCCTTGAGGAGGGAACCTGCTCCCTCCACTAGGTCAGGTCCAGGCCTCTAGAAGGACCAAGGGACAGTCCTCAGACCCACAGGGGCGTCGAGAACTGCTGCTGGTCAGGGCCCCCTCTTCCCAAGCCACACTTTTTGTATCATTACCGTGGGCTTATTTGGCACTTTGAGAACGGAAATAGTCCCAGAGCACGTGTTCGTTAGTTCACTCTTCGTTTGGGAATGTTTCTAAGGAGAACATACAGTCACAGCCACGATCTCGGAAACGTCTTCCATCCCCAAACAGTAACTGAGATAGTTCAACTGTGTATTTTCCTATCAGGAAAGGAAATCGAATTAATTTTTAAAATTGGGAAGAAAATATCAGAAAGGTGTAAAGGAAAAATGAGAAGTTCCACGTGTTCAACCCACCATTAATCCCTCGGTGGATTTAATTCCAGGCCCTTCTCTATGACACGTCTCCTCTGAGTGACACAGGCTATGTACCCCACGTTCACTCAGTATTACATCATAAGCGTGTCCCCTTGATTAAAAATGCTTTTTAATCACGAGTTTTAATAATTGCTATAAATATTCCACCTCAAGGACATTCGATAATTTGTTTAGCGGTTTTTGCAGTGTTGGACATTTAATTTTTTAAAAAGTCAAATAATGCCATGATTGATGTCTGTTTATATTAACCCATTTTCATTTCCTGATTATTTTCTTGGGCCAGCTTCCCAAAAGTGGAACTATCGAATAAAATAGATGAGTGGGTTTTTTTTTTTTTAACATTTATTCATTTTTTGATAGAGAGAGACAGAGTGTGAGCAGGAGAGGGGGAGAGAGAGAGAGAGAGAGAGACGGAGACACAGAATCTGAAGCAGGCTCCAGGCTCTGAGCTGTCAGCACAGAGCCCGACGTGGGGCTCAAACTCATGGACCAGGAGATCATGACCTGAGCTGAACTCGGGCACTTGACTGACTGAGCCACCCAGGTACCCCTATTTTTTAAAAATTCATTTATTTATTTTGAGAGAGAGAGAGAGACAGACAGAATCTGAGGCAGGCTCCAGGCTCAGAGCTATCAGCACAGAGCCCAACGTGGGGCTCGAACCCACGAACCGGGAGATCCTGACCTGAGCTAAAGTCACACGCTTAACCGACTGAGCCACCCAGGCGCCCCAAGTGTCTTTAATATATGTTCACACCCACATGATCAACCAGTTGTTCCTTATCATGAAAGTGTTTCTAACAATGTATGACACTCTGCTGTTCCACACTATCCTGGATCTGAGTAGTATTATTTAAAAAAAAAAAATCTTTGTCCAATTAACTTTTAAAACGGTCTCTCATTGTCTTGATTACATTGATTAATTCTGAATATATTTCTTCACAGATCCATCACTAAGAATTTCATAAATGAGAGCCCTAAAGGGAACGTCTCAGCTGGATTTTGAGGCTCGTTCTATCTGAATGGGCTGGAAGGCCTAATACTCCGTGCGGCTAAGAAGCCCTCCAGCCTTCAAATTCAGGTCGGCTGGGCGGGAAAGCGGGGGGAAGGAAGTTACTTTTTTGGCTTTGCGTCAACCTGAACTTTAAGACCGCATTGGCATTGGAGGCCCCGAGTGGGGAATCGATGGTCTGGGGGGTCAGGCCTGTTTTGGGGTTTGCTGTGCTCTGGAGTGAACCCTGAGGTGACATGTGATGGGCCCATCGCGTGGGTGTGAAGAACATTTTGGTCTGTGTGGGGGGATGAATCACAAGGACAACAGGAACAGGTCGTAGCCCTACTATGTCTTTCCACGGGTTACGCTAAATGGCGCAGTTAGGGGTGGAGAACTTGGGTGACTGGCTATGGCCCTGTCCCCTGGCCCTGGGCGACTTTTATGACTTTATTCAGCTGTAACCTTCGGGAGGCGTCTCAATGACACCAGAGCGGCTTTCTCTCCCCGCTCAGCCAGCTCACCAGACACGCTTTTCCTTTCCAGGACCACATCCATCATGGGCCTAAATTCAGGAACCGTCTTGGCATTTATCAATCAGCCAGAAAGCAGAGCCAGCGTTAGAAGACATCTCATTAATTTTGCAAGTGTGATTTATGCCCTATTTAAACTATGGATTAAATTCCACGCAAGGGGAAAGAGAAATCAAACAATTAAAGCAGTCTTCTCCCTGGGACGGTTTTGAGGTTCACAGCACGGTGAGTGAGTGCCACACGGAGGGAACAGAGCTGCTAGACAGGCTGTGGCATTGGGAATCAGGAGACCCAAGTTCAAGGCCAGCTGGGGGAGTGCAGGCCAGTCAGAAGCCACTGGCCTTCAGTGTTCTCACCTGATGATTAAAAAGAGTCACATGGGGGCGCCTGGGTGGCGCAGTCGGTTAAGCGTCCGACTTCAGCCAGGTCACGATCTCGTGGTCCATGAGTTCGAGCCCCGCGTCGGGCTCTGGGCTGATGGCTCAGAGCCTGGAGCCTGTTTCCGATTCTGTGTCTCCCTCTCTCTCTGCCCCTCCCCCGTTCATGCTCTGTCTCTCTCTGTCCCAAAAATAAATAAACGTTGAAAAAAACAATTAAAAAAAAAAAGAGTCACATGGAAGGCACCTTGCGGGGAGCAAAGCACTGTCCATTCGGTGGTGGTGGCATAAAATGCCCACCTCCCTTCCACGTTGGTTCTGGGACAACCAGTGTAGTTTGTAAGGTTGTATAATCATTTAAAAAATGTCTTTTGTAGGGGCACCTGGGTAGCTCAGCCAGTTAAGCATCTGACTCTCGCTTCATTTAATTTTTTTAATGTTTACTTATTTTTGAGAGAGAGAGAGAGAGAAAGAGAGAGACAGACAGCATGAGCACGCTCAAGCGGGGGAGGGGCATAGAGAGAAGGGAACAGGATCTGGAGCGGGTTCAGCGCTGACCGTAGAGAGCCCGATGAGGGGCTCAAACTCATGAACCGTGAGATCATGACCTGAGCTGAAATCGGACGCTTAACCAACTAAGCCACCCAGGCGCCCCAGACTCTTGATTTCAGCTCAGGTCATGATCTCACGGTTCATGGGATCAAGCCCCGCATCGGGCTCGGTGCTGACAGCATGGAGCCTGCTTGGGATTCTCTCTCTCCCTCTCTCTCTGCCCCTCCCCTGCTTACGCTCATGTGCACCCATGCGCACACACACACACACTCTCTCTCTCCCTCAAAATAAATAAATAAACATTTTAAAAGTATATATATGTTTTGTAAATGCGTATGTACTTTTTGTATCTATACATACAACAGATTATGTATTGATATATGATCTATATCATATATAGATGTATGTGCATGAACATATTTACGTGTATATATGTATAGTTAGATATACATAAGTATATTGATATGTATAAATATGATATACATAGATGTATATAAAAATACATTTTTATCCATGTTTTATTTTTATTTATTTATTTTAAATGTTTATTTATTTATTGTTGGGAGAGAGAGTACAAACGGGGGTCGGGCAGAGAGAGAATCCCAAGCAGGTTTCAGACTGTCAGCACAGAGCCCGACGTGGGGATTGAACTCAGACACCGTGAGATCATGACCCGAACCGAGGTCGGATGCTCAACCAACCGAGCCACCCAGGAGCCCCTCCCTATTTTATTTGTAGCTTTCATTATAAATCACAGGCAGACCACTTTTTCAAATGAGAGGATACTTGGTGTTTTTCTGTAAACCCTGTTAGTTATTTCTACAGCGTTCCCCCATCAGAATGCTTTTTGAAGAAAAATCTACGACGTAAAATAGAGAATCGACCGAGCCAGAGTTTCCTTCATAGCACTGGCTGGGCTGGAGGAATTCTAGCAGGTGACCCAGGCAAAACACGCTGGGGTGAGCCTGCCCCTGGACTGAGCCCCACTGTGTCCGGACAAAGGCTCCTGGTGGCAGATTTTAGCATCTAAACTATAGCTTCATGGTCGTCGAGTGGCTGCAGACTTTCTCTGTGTTCACTACAATCTCAACAACTCATTCGTGCTTTTACGGTGATGATAATATTTATCTCTCCAGGCAGATGGCCACGTTCATGCTCATTTAGCCACAGCAGACTGTCCAGTGTGCGGCTGAATTGCTTCCTTCCCCAGCATTATCCGCTTGGCTAATTGAGTTTGGTTAATCGAGGTCGTGATGAATGAAGCCCGAAGTGGCTGCCTGGGGCGTCGCCTGTTGGCGAGGTCAGGTGGGGAGACCAGTCCTTCAAAGGGTGGGCTGCCGGAGAAAACCCGAACAGGGCATCTCGGCAGGACCCCTGGGACGGGGCTGACTTCTCCCTGGGCCCAGCGCCAAGGGACGCCAGGACTTTTGGGGGCCCAGGAAAATGGTCCAATTGCTTTTAGAATCAGGAAAAATAATGGCTTGGAGGAGACAGAGAGCAGGGTGTCTGGAAAGCTCCGGGATGCTGAGTGCAGAAGGGGCTAGCAGGGGCGGGGGGAGGAGGGTCCCACTAGCATGCTGGAGACCTGTGGCGGGGGTGGGGGGGTCTATACAGGGTGCGCGCAAGCTGCCCCTGGGTAGTGACAGGGTAGGAGTCCGGGGAATGGAGGGCGGGGGTGGGAGACTGTGGTGCCATCCGCTGGGGATACAGAGATACTGGGTCTGTGTGTGGAGAACAATGGCAGAGACCTTACAGCCACATCGGCACCCGCCCCCCGCCCCCCCCCCCCGCCACCTTCCTTCCCCAGCGACCCCGAGGGCACTCCTTCCTGCCCTCTGTCCACCTCGTGCCACACCTCACCCCTCCACCTGCCGCTTCCCACCCTCTGCAGAGGCGCTGTGGGTGAGCATCACCACAACCTCCCTGCACCCCGTTCCCACCCCTGCCTGCTCTCTGCTGCCCCTTTAACTGGGTTCGCGGCAGCCTAGAGCACAAGCTGAATGATCCCTTTGTCTTCTAACCTCCTTTACAGCTTAGCTGGAACTTCTCTAACATGTGCACCCAGATTCCTCCAGAGGTAAAAGCAAGGGTTCATCTCCCCGGGGCCTGGGGTGGGGTGGGGGTGGGGTGGCTGCACAGGCTGGAGTTTATTTTGAGCTTGTGTTTTATCTTGTAAACCCTCACGGCTCTCATATTCTGCCACAATACACGTCTGTATCTTCTTAGCGGAAAAATAAGTGTCCCTGGCAAGTCTCTGGGCAAACTCCGTGCTCCAGGGAAGACAGGCGAGACGGGCGAGGCGTCCAGGGCTCCAAAGGCAAGGAGGGGTCGCTGTGGGTGCCGATCCTGGGCTCGAACGACCCTGAGGCCAGCGGCTCCCTGTGCCGTGCACCTGTGCTGTGCCTTCCTGGTCCTGCGCCCAGCCCGCCTGAACCCCGTTTTGATAGATGGGGGCAGATTCTCAAGGGTAGAGGCTGGCCGTCACTCCTGCCTTCCAGCAGATGACATTCTTACAAAGCACCGCCTTGAACATCTCGTGTGGGGATAACACAGACACAATTCGGTCACTCGCCACATCAGCATGCTTTCGCGTAGTTGCTCACTTTTAAGAAATAGTTACTAAAAGCCGACTGTGTCCAAACCCCTCGCTAGATACTTGGGAAACGCTGGTGCCCGGACAGACCAGTCTCTCTCGGGGTCTGGCATGCTGGCCATTTCAGGGTATTTGCTCGAGCAAAGCCAGACTGGAAGGCAGAAAAACGCATCTGTGTCTGGGTGAAGTGGGGCGCGTTTCTGGGCACACCCGGGCTTCCCAGTTCCGCATTTACAGAAGTGCCTGCTCTTTGGGGGGGGCGCTCGTCCCAAGAGCAAGAGGGGGTGCACAGTGTCACACAGACTTGGGAAAGGTTGGGGAGCCGGTGCCCGGGAGAGATGTGGGACGTACATTTGCAGGTTAGATTGCGGTAGATCCTGTGGGCCAGCTCTCTCCAGCGTTTCCACACGTAGCCCCTTTTCCCTGCAGCACCTGTTAACATGTGGCCGCATGGGTTCTGCTGCGCCCCCTTTCAGAAACGCCCATCTTCACCTTTTCCTGCTGGTTTGTGGCCCCAGCGTTTTCCTCTCTGGTCTGTCTTTGCGGGGAGACTTCACCTGTTCCCTCCTTTGGAGAAGGTGTGAAGCTGGACTCAGCTTGATGGTGTTTTTTGGGATGGTGCGCGTGTGGCCCGAGGTTGCTGGGTGCACAGCCCGTCCCCGGCAGGGGGGGAGGGGTGCCGTCACCGGGAACTTAGGGACGACGTAGGGATAAGGAGGATCTTGCTGCTTTAGACGGCTTTGGCACAGCCCCTAAAATGGTAACAACCAGCCAGAAACATTAAAAATCACAACAACAAAACGGAACAGGGGTGGGGCGGGGGGAGGCCCTCAGGAAGGAAACACCAAGTCCGTGCAGCCAAGAAAGGTAATTTAGAAATAAAGTGAGGAAGCAGTTCCCGAGACTGCCCTGGCTGGCTTGGAGCTTCAGAAAAACACGGTGACCCGCTTCTGGGCCTAGGGAGCTCGGGGAGGGGCGGGGGGGTGCAGGGAGGGGGCGTGGAGGGGTGGGGAGGGACTGAGAAGACGCCAATGCCCCCAGGCTCCCAGCTGGCCAGGCCGTCCTTGCAAGCCGCCCCGCAGCCAACGCTTCCCGGGCCCACGGTGGGGACCCGGGGCGCCCTGCCACCCCGTCCACCCCTTCCGCGCGTCCCCGGAAACTTCTCTGGCATCCCATTAAGGTTCCCAGGTGACAAAACAGCCCTGCGTCCCATCCTCCTCTTCTTCCATATTCTAGTTCCCTTCCCATCTCTCCTCCGGCTCTGCTGTTCTCCCCGACCATCTCCCCGGCCGCATCCCGCGCCCCCCAGGCGCACTGGCTCGCACGCCATGGTGGCCTCGGCTTACACAAAGGAACCACGGCCACGCAGCTCCACGAGCCACAACTGCGAGGGTATTTTTGACCGTGCAGCTGCATCTGCCTGGGAGCGGGGCTGCAGAGACGCGGGAAGACGGCGGGGTCTTAAATAGCAGCTCTGAGACGTCGGCTGTTGCTGGGCCAGGGGGCTGCTGCCCTCCCTCCTGCCCCCAACACCTCTCAGCCTGGGTCCCCGTTGCCATGTTCCCGTGCGGGTTCATGGCCAGAGAGGGGCCCAAGGTCTCGCCGGGGTCTCCTCTTGCCACGGGAACGATAGTTCTCAAGCGGGACACGTGGCCGTGTCTGGAGACACTGGACTGCCGCGACTAGGGGTGGGGGGTGTGGCTGGCATCTGGCGGGTAGATAGAGGCCAGGGATGCCGTCCGACATCCTGCGGTGCCCAGAACAGCCCTCACCACCGAGAACGACCCGGGCGCAAACCTCGCCGGGGCCCCGGGCTGAGAAACCTTGAACTACATCCCTTTCTCTCCCTCCCTTGGCGGCCCTATCGTTGATTCTGGCAGAACTTGGGCTAAAATAAGGTTGAATCGGCCTCAACTGTTTTTGTGCAACTGTTATGTGTTTCATAGATCCCTTGAAAAATTTTTTTTAATGTTTATTTGTTTTTGAAGGAGAGAGAGAGACAGAGCACGAGCGGGGGAGGGGCAGAGAGAGAGGGAGACACAGAATCGGAACCAGGCTCCAGGCTCTGAGCTGTCAGCCCAGAGCCTGACGCGGGGCTCGAACCTACGGACCGCGAGATCCTGACCTGAGCTGAAGTCGGACGCTTAACTGACTGAGCCACCCAGGTGCCCCTAATGTTTATTTATTTTTGACAGAGACAGAGCGTGAGCAGGGGAAAGGCAGAGAGAGAGGGAGACACAGAATCCGAAGCAGGCTCCAGGCTCCGAGCTGTCAGCCCAGAGCCCGGTGCGGGGCTTGAACTCACCAACCGTGAGGTCATGATCTGAACCGAAGTTGGACGCTCAACCGACTGAGCCACCCAGGCGCCCTCCACTTTTTTTTTTATGTTTATTTTTGAGAGAGAGAGAGGGTGCAAGCAGGGGAGGGGCAGGGAGAGAGGGAGACACAGAATCCGAAGCAGGCTCCAGGCTCCGAGCCATCAGCACAGAGCCCGACGCGGGGCTCGAACCCACGGACCGCGAGATCCTGACCTGGGCCGCGGTCGGGAGCTCCACCGACTGAGCCGCCCGGGCGCCTCATCACAGATCTCTTTCAGGAAGTCCCTCTGCATTCTGAAGTCAAATAAACGTATCTGAAGTGGGAACTGGGTGTGATGACAATGGTTTCGAAACCAGTTGTCACCCGCCACCGATAGACAGCGCGCCTCGAAATAAGTACCGCGAAGATACAGCCGAGGTTGCTCACGCTGTTGGCCGGAGGCGGTTGCCCACGAAGATGCTGGACGCAAGGCTCCCTTTCCGGTGGTTGTTGCAACTCATGTGGCCGAACGAGGCGGTGGACAGGCCAGCAGGCCGTGGAGACTTTCTCCCGGAGGGAGGCTCCGGCCCTGCCTTCTTGGGGGCTGCGGGTGGTGCACACCTCGTACTAAGGGAGACCACAGCCCGCCCTTCTTAGGCCCACCAGGGAGCTGGTCTCCCGCTCCGAGAGACTCTAGGAGGGATCATCGGTACAGCCACCCCCCGCCCTGCAATCCCAAGCAAGCCACCCAAGCTTTCTCAGCCTCCGTTTCCTTACCTGGAAAATGGGTAAGCGTGGTTGCGAGAGCTCAGGGGGAGAACAAACACACGTTCCGAGCTCAGCTCAGCGCCGAGCGTGATGACTCTTAATCATTTCGCCCTTATCCTGATGCATCATCCAAAAGAAAGGAGTAGACAGTGTCTGATATGATATCAGGCAACAGACGCCTACATACCTTTAATGAGATTTGCACGCTATGTCAATATGTACACGTGCACATGCATAGAAGGCTGTAGGCGTTCTAGAAGCCGAATTGCCCTTCCTGACCTTCAGATCCCTCGAGGACTGCAGGTAAAGCTTTGATTTCCCAGCCGGCTTCCTCCCTCTCACGTGCCTGGAGAATCCAAAGGGCCCAGATCTCTGCTCTTCGCCCCGAAGAAATTCCCAGGAGACCAGGGCGTCTTGGAATCCGTGAGCCTGGAGAGGTGTTGGCCGCAGCGACTGGAATCAAGACCCAGGAGGATGGAGTGTCACATCTGAGCTCCCTTGTCCCTGTTCCTTGCTCCAAGCAAGGCTCCTGCCTGTGCCCCACACCCCAATCCCCTGCCCAGCCTCCCCGCCCAAGCAAAGCCCAAGCAGGACCCTGTCCCGGCCAGGGAGCCGGGGCTCGGCCTGGCTAAGGGGTCATTTCCTGCGGTTGGAGCCCACCAGCCCCCGGCTCTGACGTGGATGGGCGGCCTTTGGACCTGAGGCTCAAGGACCCGTCCCGCTGTCGTGGGTGTGGGTCCTCCCGGCTGTTAAAAGCTTGTGAGGGACGACATCCGTAGCTGCAAAATGCGGATAATAATCCTTCCGGCCTCCAAGAGCTGACTCAAGGGTTGGGTGGGACAGTGTAGTCCAACGTTTCGCCTGGAGGCTGGGACACAGGGAACCTGAAATGGATGCCAGCTGCTACGAACGGTTTTGGGTCACGCGGAGTTTGCCCGTGGGAAATAGACCCGCCGAGCCCTCAGTGGTCGGTCAAGGGGAACCTTGGGCTGGAATGTTTTCTTTCCTTCTTTTTTTTAATTAAAAAATGTTAATGTTCGTTTATTTTTGAGAGACAGAGAAACAGTGTGAGCAGGGGAGGGGCAGAGAGAGAAAAGGAGACACGGAACCCGAAGCAGGCTCCAGGCTCCGAGCTGTCAGCGCAGAGCCCGGCGCGGGGCTCGAACTCACACACCGCGAGATCGTGACCTGAGCCGAAGCCGGACGCTTCACCGACTGAGCCACGCAGGCGTCCTGAACCAGAAATTTTTCTAAAAAGCAAACATCGGTGGAACTATTGGACTCTTTCTGCTGCCAGGTGGTGATAAGTGCTATGGAGAAAAACGAAGGCGGGAAAGGGATGGGGTGTGTGTGTGTGTGTGTGTGTGTGTGTGTGCAATTTAAACGTACAGCGGTGAAAGCCTCAAAGGGAAGGCGATATTTGTGTCACAATCTACACAAAATGAGGGAGTAACCCATTGGAATAGCAAGGAGCCTATTTCAAGTAGAGGAAGCAGCCAGGGCAAAGGCCCTGGGGCATCTGAGGGCTGGCAAGGAGGCAGGTGGGCTGGAGCAGAGGGAGCTGGGGGAAGAGTGGGCAGAGAGGGCAGAGGCCGGGGGAGGTGGTGTGGGACCTGAGTCACAGCCACGACGTCGACGTCGTGAGATGCGGATCCGTGGGAGGATCACGAACAAAGAAGTGACAAGGACTCACCTTGCACCTTAACAGGACCCCTTTGGCTGCTGAGATGCAGACGTGAGAGCCAGGCAGACCCAGGAGCCCGGGAGGAGGCAGCCGCGGGCCTCTATCCAGGTGAGAAACGGTGTGGATTGCAGCACGGTGGGGCGACAGGTATCCAGAAGGACTCCTACTTTCCCTGCTTGAGCTCCCGCCGCGTGCTTTCTGTCCTGGCCCCCTCGGGCCATCGCAGTGGGGACTGAGAGGATGGGGGAAGGACAGAGCTGACTGCAGGTGGCCAGGGACGGCTGCGAAGGGTGTGAAAGCTGGCCGAGAGCTGGCCCTTGACCTTGGGTTGGCAGGAGCCAGGACCCCCACGGCCGCACTCTGGCCAGCGGGGAGGGTAGACAGAAATTCACAGGCTTCCCAGGCTGAGCAGGGCAGGGCCGCCTCCACGTCCTGTCTCCCACAGAGGCTCAGATCCGTGCGAGGGCAGGCGCAGTGTTATTCCAGCTGAAGACGGCAGGGACCCTCCCAGCACGGCACAGGGAGAGAGTGGGCAGGACATTCCTGTGCTGGACGGGGGCTAGGCCGTGGGGGTGCAAAAGATCCCCATCATCTGGTGGAATATTCTGCACGGACTGGGCTTCGGTCCTGGGGAGAGGGCGCTGGAAAGGGCGTCTGGGTGCCCCAGGACCTAGTGGTGGCCTTTTTGAGTGTCTGGGTTCCTGGGGAGCAGTGCTTGGGGAAGCCAAGATAGGTGATTATTCACAAATAAGCCGGGATGGCGGAGAAAGACAGGGAGGGGAAAAGGGGAGATAAAACCGGGAAGTGGAGACCGCGTCAGGCGGAGCCAGGAGTGAGTGTTTCCTCGCGCACGTCTCTGCGTAACTCATGGCCCTGCTATTTGCTGAGCGCCTGCGTGGGGCCAGACTCTGTGCTCCCCCACCCCCCCCCCCACCCCGGTCTCCTGTGTTCACCCCACAGCCTGGGATGTTCTCTCCGCTCCCCCGACCCAAGGATGGGCCAAGGGCTTCCTCCCCCTGAGAACAAAGCCCTCCTCTCTCTCCAGGGTATTGCTGTGGATCTCGTCTGTCTCGTGTGAGCTCCAGGCTTCTCCCTCCAGGATCCTCCTGCCCTCTGGGGGCATTTGGGGGTGTCGGGGGGCATATCTGGTTGTCCAGACTCAGTGAGGCAGGGGATGCCCCTGGCACGGGGTGGGTAGAGACCAGAGATGCTGCTGAAATCCAGCGATGCCCAGGATGGCCGGCCGCAGGGAAGGACCCGTCCCAGATGTCGGTGGTGCGGAGGGTGGGAAGCCCGTGGGAAGCCCAATTCTGGGGGCGACGGAGGGTGGGTGTCTTGGGTGGAAGCGTGTTCCTCCCACCACTGCTGGCCCCGGCTTCAGGCACTCTCCACGCGCCAGCAGCCGTCCTGACCTTGCTATTGTGGTGTCCTCTCTTCCCCTCAGCCCTTGACAAAAAACCGGAAAACTGCCCCATTTGACAGGTGAGGGATTGGGCGGCTGTCCCCGGACTTGGGGGTGGGGACAGAGGGAGGTGGAGAGCCCCCGGAGGAGAGACAAGGCTGCCACTGGCATTTTAATGAGCGCATCGGCCCCGCACAGACCTGGGAGGGCACCACCACCGTGCCCACGTGTAGCACGCACTTCTCTGGGTTCGTGGCCATCATGGATGCAGGAGCAGGCCTGCCTTCTGGGAGCCCTAGTTCTCTGATCTTGTACGGCCAAGATACATGGAGGTCCCCCCACCCCCAGGTCCCCGCAGGGAAGGATTGGCCACCTGAGCTGCTAGGATCTCCACCAGCGGGCAGCCGTCTGTGGTCAGCCCTTGGGCTTAGACGGTTGTCCCTCCCAACGCCTCATCCCTCCTGGGGTGGCCAGTGTCCCCTGACTGATGGACACAGGGCTGTAAACACCTGGCCAGCTCGGCCCTACTCGGGACAAGTCCCCCTGTCATGGGACCTGGACCCCCACCCACCCTTCTTCCTCTCCAACCCCTTCACCAGTGTGGATCCCAAGGGCCCCCTGATGATCCTTCTGCTGCTCACTTACATGCATCTCGGGGTCTGCTTCCTGGGAACCTTGGCCCAAACGGCCCCCATTTCTCTGCAAAATCCTCCTCCTGGGGTTCTCCGCAACCACACCTGCTCCGTGGAGACAAAAGTGCTCTGAAAACCTGAACAGAATCCTGCCACATCCCAGATTGACCCCTTCTGTCACTTCCTGTTGCAGTTAAAAGAAAATTCCATCTCCACTTAGCCTGCACACACTGAAATGTCACCTCCTCCGGGAAGGCCATCCTGACCTCTCTCTGCCCAAACCACACTCTGCTCTGCTCTTTGCCGGCCCCTCCACCTGGCCGTCGATCGGCGGTGGCACATGAATGTTGCCGACAACCGGGCCGATGCGTTTGGGAGTGGACCCTCCCCCAGCTGAGCTTCCGGATGAGAACACAGCTCTACAGACACCGGATGAGAACACAGCATTTTGAGACCCTCATGAGAGAACCCAACTAAGCCGTGCCCACACTCCAACCCATGGGAACAATTGTGAGGTCATAAAAACGTGCTGCTTGAAGCCACTGAATTTGTGATCCTTTGTTATGCAGCCATAGAAAAATAATACCCTTATTATTAGAAAAGTGTAGGTCACACCAGCAGACATTCATTCGACGGTATTGCTGTTACCTTAATTCCTTTACGCGTCCGTCCTGCAAGTAAGGGTTGTCACAGGGAAGTTTGGGTCTTGCAGAAATGCTGGCGCTTTGACCAGCAAAATCTGGAACCCCAGGGCTTCATCTTGGGGTGTCCCATTATCAGCAGACCAGCTTTGGCCAGCTTTGAGAGGCACTGAGCGTCTTACCATCTAAATCTCATCTCAGGGCAACTAAAAGTGTTTTTAAAATTACGAAATACGTGGGGCGCCTGGGTGGCGCAGTCGGTTAAGCGTCTGACTTCAGCCAGGTCACGATCTCGCGGTCCGTGAGTTCAAGCCCCGCGTCAGGCTCTGGGCTGATGGCTCAGAGCCTGGAGCCTGTTTCCGGTTCTGTGTCTCCCTCTCTCTCTGCCCCTCCCCCGTTCATGCTCTGTCTCTCTCTGTCCCAAAAATAAATAAACGTTAAAAAAAAATTTTTTTTAATTACGAAATATGTAAAAAATCAAAAGAAAATCGTAAGCATTAGAATCAAAGGTGTGTGTGCACGTGTGTGTGTGATGTGCGCGTGTGTGTGCGCATCCGTACGCACGCGGACGTGTGTCTGGGCGTGAGGTTGGTCAAGGCCGGAGCAGACAGGACGACGGTGCTCTCCCTCCCGCCGACTCAGGCTCAAGCCCCGAGTAGCTGCGGGGGGGTGGGTGAGGGACGGGGGACTGTCTGCCTGGGTCCTGATCCCCAGCTGGCCGTCAGCGGGGACACAGGGCTGATGGGACCCCAGATGTCAATATCTACAGCAAATGCGAGACTATTTAGGTACAATTTAGCAGAAATGAGTCATCCTGCAGACATAAACATTTTAATCGGAGTGACAATTTATTCAAACAATTTGACAATGCTCACACATGCAGAACAGATGGGCTGGGGTGGGGGGCCCAGCAAGCGAGCCAGTGGGGGAGGAGCCCCCGGCAGACGCTGGGCGGGCTGCTGGGGGTGCAAAATGGAAGGTAAGGGGCTCCCTGCCCCTTCCTGCCAGCAGAGGGGCTCCTGGAATGAGCACAGGTCCCGAACCCCCGGGGAAACCTGTCTGCAGTTTCAGGCACCTCTGTCTGATGCCCAGACGGCTGGAGATGTGAGGGAAATTCTGGAGAGGGGAAGGCCAATCGTTTATTCACGCGGCCATTTGAAGAATTCGCTCAGCATCTGTTATGGGCCAGGCACTGTGCTGGAGGGTGTGTGCATGTGCGTGTGTGTGTGCACGTGTGGCCAAACATGTATGGGTGGGTGCACATATATGTGAGCGGGTGCACATGTGTGTGCACAGCCTAAACTATTATTAATGTCTTAGGGTTTTTGAATTTGGCGTGCGTAGCTACCCGAGGCTGGCCCGGAAGCAGTCCCAGGACAAGGATTTTAGTCAAGGGGGTTCGTTTGGGAAATAACCCTGGGAAAGCTCCCATAGCGTATGAGGAAATGAGGGAAGGAAGGGCATGAAGCTGACACAGGGTATGTTGATGGTCAGGTCACCCGGCAGGTGACCTCCTGGAATCTCACTGGACTCCTGGGAGGTGGTATAGGCCATGCCTCAGGGGAGTCCTTCCCAAGGGCTGAGGGAGCCAGGCATTTTTTCCTTCCTCCCGCTCTCTTTCCCTTATATCACTTGCTCTGGACGAAGATGCTGCCGTGTCGAGGACACTCAAGGAGTCTATGGAGAGATGCTCACGGCAAGGAACTGAGGCCTCCTGCCAACGGCCATGCGAGGGCGCCATCTTGGAAATGGGACTTCCAGCCCCAACCAAGCCTTCAGATGATACGGCGTTTGTTGACATCCTGACCCCAACCTCATGAGAGATGCTGGGCCAGACCCGCCTAGTTAAGCCCCATCCAGATGCGACACAATGTCTGCGGGGTAATTAGCTATGCAACAACAGACAACTCATAGGATACCTATTTCTCCAGTCAACCGTAAAGGAACCTGTAGAGTTCTTAAGGACTGTCGTGATCCTCATTCTGCAGATGAGGGGACCAGGGCAGAGTGGTGGGGCCACCTTCTGTAGTGACACAGCCAAACATTTTCAGAGCTGGGATTAGACCCCAGGTCTGTCCCACTCTGAGACTGTATTAGTCCGTGTACTCCAGGGGAAGGCAATCGATAGGATATAGAAAAGAAGATACAGTATAGAAATTGCCTCCTGCCGTTACAGAGGCCAAGAAGTCCCATGATCTGTCATCTGCAAACAAGAGACCCAGGAAAGCCGTTGGTATAATTCAGTCCTAGTCCGAAGGCCCCAAAACCAGTGGGGGCAAGGGGGTGGGAGAACTGGGTTGGGTGGGTGGGGTCGATGGTGAAGAGACCTGGTCTAATCTCAAAGCCCAGGAACCAGGAGCACCGATGGAGGTCTCAGCTCAGGCAGACAGAGTGAATTTGCTCACCTTCCGCCATTTTGTTTTGCTCAGGCACCCAGTGGATGTGGTGCCGCCCGCCTGCGCTGGTGAGGGCATCTTCTTTACCAGGCCTGCTGATTCACCTGCTAACCCCTTCCAGAAACACCCACCACCACCACCACCCCATACACACCCAGAAATAACGTTTTACCAGCCATCTCACCCATCAAATTCATCACCACAGAGACCAATTGTCTTAACACCGTGGCATACCCGACCCCTGTCTGTCCCAACGCCCGGTGGAGAGTCAAGAGGAAAAGTAGGGGTGCGGGGTGACATTGAACCGATACAAATAATTTCAGTCTGTATGCTTCTTTTCCTCAGTGATAAGTTCGTCAGGAAAGAGCCCTGAGTGAGTGGTGAGCCCCCAGCATGCAGGGCAGACGCGCTGGAAGAGACGTTTGACAAGCAGGCCACCGTCTTGGAGCAGGGGTGAGCTGTGGCCCCTCCTCCCGCCGCACATTTTCTGAGCGTAGACTCTCACCCATTTATCTCCAAATACAATCACCAGCTACCCGCCTCCCCCCCTTCCCAAGCAAGTGGAATGGTTTTGCGATTTAATGTAATCACCCACTGAGTTTCCAAAATTAATTTCCTGTTAGAAATAAATATTGTACCATGAATTATAAATCAGCCCAGGCGGTAATTTACGGAGAACCTGTCAATTAAAATTGCGACTGTGGTTCTCCGCGGCAAATAGAAGTGGGGGCCCTTCGGGTGTCCCCAGGATTGAGAGCGTTCGTGGACTCTCAGGGAAGGTCGGGTCGGAAGGGACACGTCGTCGACAGAGGGAGACCCTGGCTGCCTGGGGCCGTCTCCCGAACAAGCTGCTTCTGTCCCCTGGGATCGAGGTTGTCCAGCCTTTTTTGGAGCCTGGATGTTGGGAGTAAGTGCTGAATAGCTCGGTCCCTGCCCCGGGGCCTGGGAACCTGCTGGTGGCGTCCCCTGTGGAGTGGCGGCGGCAGTAAGGCCCACGGGAAGGGCTGGTGTTGCGCTCAGCACGGGCTCGGGGCTGTTCTCCGCTCTTGAAGTCCCAGCAGGTATGGCTGGATCCAGGGGCTCAAGCTCTGACTTCTGGATTCTTTGTCTCTTCTCCTTTGATTCTGCTTGGCTTCTGCTCTCTGCCAGCAGACAGGCTGCCCTGCCCCACAACAGATGGCGGTCCCCACTGTCTGTAGGTGTCCTCGCGCTGTCACTCCTTCGGGGTGACAGCCGTTAAGGGAAGAGCGCTGACGGGGCTCACCGCTGTGGAGAGAAGGACAGGTGCTGTGACTGACCGTGGGGCCTGAGCCCTCGTGTCGGCCACCGCAGCCGGCCGGATGTGCCCAGAGGGGCATCTGCTTCCTGCGGAGCTTGGGGTGGGCCGCCCCAGGGTGGGTCCTGGGAGAGACACCCACCTGAGTGGGGGCAGAGCCCCTGAGCCGGGGGTAGTGTTTCTACCACCTTCCCGGCCCCGCCCGCCCTGCGGTGGAGGCTGGGCCAGCACCTGGCGGGGCCGAGGGGCGTCGCTGGCCTGGGGCTCTGTGCCCACAAAGCTTGACTGACCACGACTGGCTGGAAAGAGCCTTGCTACGATCACCGTCCCTGCCTCCCGCCTCCTCCTCTTCCTCCTTCGTCAGCCTCACAGTCCAGCGGGCCCGGATTGTGTTCAGTGCCCACCGGCCCCACGGGCCACATGAGTTCTGTGCCCTCCGGGTCAGCGTGGAGGGCAGAGCTGGCATCCAGGGCGCTGACTGCCGGCCCCACTTCTCCACGCAAGACGGAAGCGGCGTACTTTTGCAGGATGCCACGTCCCACGCGGTGAGCGGGCCGGCCTGGTCCCCAAGAATGTGACCCGCTGGGGCCGGAACAGCTGGGCGGAACATCTGGCTTTGCTTCTCCCCGGGTTTTTGTCAGTGCGTAAATTCCTCTTTCTTTGCGGCTTTTTCATCTGGCCCCAGGCGTGGTCCCCTGGGGGCACGGAGAAGCAAAGCAAATATTTACCTGAAACAGACTTGGCTTGGGTTGAGGCTAAAAGCCTCCTGGAACTGCAGAGAGGAAACAGCCAGACCCTCGGGGCAACGTCCTCCCGGCCCTGTCCTGTTGGTGACAGAGCAGACGGCCCTGTGGGGTGGCCTTGCTGGGGCCGGGCTCCAGCGACCGATCACTGTGGTCTCAGGGGGCGGGGGCAAAGGCGTGGGGGGCGGGGGCAAGAGCTGGGGGCGCCTGGGTCCCCGATCTCTAGTGACTGGGGTTGTAGTCTGTTAACCCCCAAGCGTCAGGCTTGCAAAGTCAAGAGTGGCCTTGGGGAAACTTTTTCTTTTTAATTGTGGTACAATAGATATAACATAAAATTCACCTTTTAAAAAAAAAAAAAAAGGTTTATTACCTTATTTTGAGAGAGAGAGAGAGCACGAGCAAGGGAGAGGCCGAGAGAGAGGGGGTGACAGAGACTGTCCGCACAGAGCCCGACGCACGGCTCGAGCTCACGGACCATGAGCGCGTGAGCCGAAACCAAGAGTTGGACGCTTTTAACGACTGAGCCACCCAGGCGCCCCTCCAATTTCCCTTTCTCAGCCAACAGTTCAGGGGCATGAATACCCTTCACGTTGCCAGGCGACCAACCCCAGTGCCCGGCTCCAGAACGTTCCCGTCTTCCCTCATCGAAACTCTGTCCCCAGAACCGACTCTCCGTCTCCCTTCTCCCCGCTCAGCCCCTGGCATCCTTGTTCCACTCCCCGTCTTCGTGAACGCGACTAGCCAGGCACCTCTTGGGGTGCACGGAATGTTTGTGTCCCCCGGATTCCCGCACGGAGACCGGACCCCCAATGTGGCCGTGTCTGCAGGCCAGGGGGTCACGAGGGTGGACCCCGCGCGGATGGGCTCAACCTCTTGACACTGCAGGCCCCCCCACAGCTCCCTGCCTCGCCCCTTGCCCCACGTGAGGACGTGGCCAGGGGCTGGCTGGCCGCAACTCCAGGAGGTTCTCCCCCAGAGCCCGCCGTGCTTGGCACCCCACCCTTGGACTTCCAGCCTTCAGACTTCGGGGAATGAGCTTCCTGCGCTTGAAGCCCCCGGATCCTGTGCCCGGCGGATCGTGACAGACCAGGCGGGCCAGCACCGTCCCCTCCCCGGAGGTGCTGTCGCTACGAAGCCGCAGCGAAAGGCTGCAGACTGCTCAGCCCAGAGGCCTCTGGGCTGACCTCTTCTTATTCTTTTCTAAATAGCAACCAACACAGCTGATAAAAGGGGTGAATTCGGGGGCCCTTCCAGCACCTTCTGAAAGGAGCTGCTCTCCAAGCCGCCATGGTCTTGGCAGGCAGGCCCTCGGAGGGAGGGCAGGGCATCGGGGACGCAGTGTCCCCACTCCCGAGGCTTTTCCCTGACCGTCACCTTCGCGGCACTTGGCCCAGCGGTTAGCGCGCACGTGACTTCCTCATCTTCCACAGCGTCATCTCCCACCCTGTGCTGCAGACCCCCGGGGCCGTGGCCACGCCGGTGGTGTTTGCTCCTGTGTCCCCACCGCCGGGCACACAGTCGGCTGCAGGATGCACTGCTCGACTCCATAAATAGGGGGCACTCAACCCCCAAACCCTCTGAGTTCGGGGACTCACAGAAGCAGCCCTTCCGTCTCTCCCGAGGGCCTGCTCTGTACCAGGAACTTTGCTGAGTGTGGAATCCCCTGGAACACAAGAGCCCCGCCTCTGCGAGCCGCGAGCCGCGTGGTGTCGCGGCACAGGCACAGGTTTGGGAATCAGAGAGACAGGAGTTTGAGCATCGCGGGCAGGCCGCTTAACTGGGTGGGACAGCGAAGCGTCCTGAGCCTCAGTTTCCCCAGCTCTAGGACAGACAGAACAATATCTATTTCATCGGATTGTCAGGCAGATTGGAGAAAATGTCCGTACTGCACTCAGCAAAATGCTTTGCGCGAAGCGAGTGCTCAGCAAATTACCTCCTGTATTAGTTTCCTAGAGCTGTTATAAGAAAATACCACAAACCGGATGGCTTAAAACGGCAAAATTTATTTTCTCAAGTTCTGGAGGCCAGAGGTCTGAAATGCGGTGCCTTGTGGAGGCTCCGAGAGAGAATCCGTCCCATGCAACATTCCCAGCTTCCGCTGGCGGCCGGAAATCCTTGGGGCTCCTAGGCTCATGGCGCTAAAACTCCAATCTCTGACTCCATTGTCACATGCCCCCTTTTCCGTGTGTCCCTATGTCTTTGTGTCCCTCCACTCTTATGAGCACTGGATTGAGAGCCCACCCTAATCCAATATGACTCAACTACTTATCCTTGCAGAGACCCGATTTCCACATAAGGTCACAGTCCGAGGTTCTGGGTGGATGTGAATTTTGGGGGGACACCATTCAGCCCAGAACACCTTCTACTATTTTCGTGCTTGGTGCTTTGCAGACATTATTTCATTCCATCCTCCAGCCGCCTTGGGAAGAAGGGACGGTGGGGAGGGGCAGGCAGCCCTCAGGAGGGGCCACTATTTTTTTTGCCTTTGCTTTGAATCCATCCGACTGTCAGAGACAGACCCCGTATCGGAACCCCCACCTTGAGTCTTCGCTCAGAAAGACAGTCCTCCCATGAAAGCCGACAGAGCCACGTGGAGCTGGTTCCAAAGTGCCCGCTGTTCAGACTCCTCGTCCAAGTTGATGTTGGCCGGGAGGGCAGAGCTGGGAGCCCGGCGTGGGAGGCATTTTCCTGGTGGCACCAGCAAAGCGGCCAGGCTGGGCGTCCAGCCTGGCTCGTGGGCTCTGCGTTTACGGTCCTCGGTGTGGAGGGCTGTTGCTTTCTCCGACGTTCCGGTAACAGCCTGGCACGGACCTCATCCTTCCTGGGGACACGATGAGTGTTCACTGCCTGACGTCAGTAAAATCCAACCCCGCAGTGTCTCTCCTGAGAAGCCATTTGTGGGGGGTTGGTTTGAACTCATTCTGAGGACAGAGCCACAGGGATTTGCTGTGTCCCTGGAGAAAGGTCCAGTATCTCAACCCGCACCCGGGAAGGGATGGTTTCTTTGCACGTGTGTGCGGCGTCTGACCCCGGAAGGGCGACCGAGCTGGAACTTTGCTCTTTGAACTTGACCTTTTCGGGGCATCCGGGTGGCTTAGTTGGTTGAGTGTCCAACGTCAGCTCAGGTCACGATCTTGCCGTTCGTGAGTTCGAGCCCTGCATTGGGTTTGCAGCTGTCATCCTTCTTTGGATCCTCTGTCCCCCTTTCTCCGCCCCTCCCCCACCCACATATTCTCTCTCGCGCGCTCTCTCTCTCTCTCGCTCTCCCAAAAAAGTAAATAAAACATTAAAAAATAAATAAACGAGTAAACTTGACTTTCTCACCACCTGTTCAAGAATAGGCCTACCCTGAATGCCACTCTTCATACTTCAATCCAGGGATGGGGGGCGGGGCGGGGACCACTATCAAGCAGTTTCTGGGGCCCACAAGCCAGTGAATCTGACTCACTAGGTGACGTTCGGGAATCTGCCTTTGTAACAGGTTCTCTGGGTCACTGATCTGAGCTCTCTGTGCCAGACCCTGGGGCAAACACTGATTTCGCTTGGAGGGAAGCTGTAGCAAGATTCTAGACCTCCCGATTAGTCTGCAAAATTAGATTTTTTTAAGGGAAAACCCAAGCTAGTGTTTTCTAAAGCCCTGAGTCACGGGCTGAGGGTGAGATGGTTTTTTGTGGTGCATGCACGTGGCATTAAATAATACTGGTTCGTGCAGTGCAGTAATTATGCCCCTTTGGGTCCCTCTGGGTAGGTGAGGGGGAACTCTACATCTGGCATGAATGGCCTTTTATATTTAAATTTTTTAACGTGTATTCATTTTTGAGAGACAGAGAGAGACAGAACATGAGCAGGGGAGGCACAGAGAGAGAGGGAGACACAGAACCCGAAGCAGGCTCCAGGCTCCGAGCTGTCAGCACGGAGCCCGACGCGGGGCTTGAACCCACAAACCGCGAGATGATGACCTTAGCCGAAGTCAGATGCTTAACCGACTGAGCCCCCCAGGCGCCCCCGGAACGAAGGGTCTTTAACACTTCCTGACACTTCTAATCTCCCTTGTGAACACAGACAAGGGTCCCAGGCCCGAAGACGTCCGCAGCAGCAGCATCGGGCTGGAATTTAGTGATAGGACGTTAGAAATCATTATTTTTCAAAATTGTAAATAATGGAGAAATTTTTATTTAAAATAATAATGTCAAGGCATTTGTTTCTGTAGTTGCCTTCTGTTAACGCCAAGGAACCCTCATTTCCATGACGATGGCCGTACCGAACTTCCTTTTAAATTAAATGTAGTTCGTGAGAAACGTGAAGTGATTTACAGAACCAGAGACGGGCAAGGCCTTCTGGTAAGGGTGGCAGGCGAGGCCAAAAGTGTGGCGGGGATTCAGGGGATGCTAATCCAGTGGAAGCTTTGTGTTCTGTGTATGAGGAAACAGGCCTGGGGAGGTGGGGGGAGGGGGAGGGACCTGCCCAAGATCACCCAGCATCTGGGGACAGTCGGCTGTCACCTCCGGGTACCCACGGCGGATGTCTGTGCGTCACACGCTGCAGAGGCCGTTTCTGGGAACCTGGGGCTCTGAGCTCACCGCGGAGGCATGATTTCCAAGACACCAACATCTTTAAAAGAGATCTACACGAAGCGGCAAGAGTGACCTCACCCCAGCCTGCGGTGGCTGCTGGGACCCAGGACCCTCTAGCTGGTGACCGGCTATACAGGCAGGCCTGTAGGTCCGGGGTCGCCCGAAAGGCGGGGGCTGGTGGGGGGTGGGAGCATTCTTTGGGACTGACACAGTGGTTCCACACTGATCTCACCCCGACAACTGAAGGCTTGTTATTCAAAACTGAACTTCATTTCGTTTCTAAGCGCTCAGGAGCTGGGGCTTGTGGGGACAGCTCTTGCCTTCAAAATGGAGATCCCGATGGTTGAAAAGACCCTTCCCCGTCTCCAGAAGGCTGACTTCGGCAGTCGCTGGTGCTGCTTCTTCCCCACCCCCAGCCGAGACACCTTCCTGGTCCTCCGGGTGGTTGGAGGGTGCCCGGAGGCACACCCATATGGGGAACTGTGACAGGTGGGGTGGCAAGCCAGGCTCCTGGGAAGCAGAGCCTGAGGCAGGGGTTCTCGAGCAGGCACTGCATCCGGGAGAGCCCTCGGGAGCGGCTGGAGAGGCAGCGAGGGCAGAGAAGGAGGTGAGCAGGAAGGAGGTGCGTCTCAGCTAGTGTCCAGACTCCGCCGGGTCCCCTGAGGTACGAGCCCTGGAGGGGACACTCCTCCACAGAGCCGCGACTGCCTCAGGTGCGAGACAGGGCATTCGAGCCCCCCCCCGTGTCAGTCAGTTGGGGGCTGTCGGGTGCCCTTGCAGCGGGTGGGGAGGCTCCCCCAGTCCAGGACAGGTTTCAGAGAAGGGGCGGTAGCCTTAAGTAGTCACAGTGTGCTGGGAAACCAGTTTTCCAGGTGTGGGAAGACGCAAGTCCCGATTGGTAGCTTTTGCCATTTCTGTGGCGTAAACACTCCCTCGGTGGCCGATTTCAAAGCTGCCCGTGGTGTAACAACGGGCCCACAGAGTCCCTGGCTGCCGAACAGTGCGCTCTCACAAGCCAGGAGGAGCCAGACCGCCGGGAAGGGGTCTGGGTGGCACCAGCACAGCTGGGTGACCACAGTTCCCTCCCACCCAGCCTTCCTGCCTCCCCCCTCGGTCCTGCAATCCTTCCTTCCGCCATGAGCAGAAGCACCTTCTCACACGGCAACAATGTGCCGCCCCGAATTCAGCCCTTCAGGGCCCCCCCGTCCCCTCCCTCCAGGATAAAGTCCCCTCCACACCTGGGTCCAGGGAGCCCTGTCCCACTGACGCCTGCCAACCTCCCCAGCCTTGTCTGTGCCACTCACTCTCTCGTGGGCCTTCCACTCGGCCACCCAGGACTGTCTCCCATCCGGAAGCCTTGACCCTTCCTCACTGCCGGGCCTGTAGGTCCCTGTACACGTGGCTCTCCTGGCCGGGAACGCCACTTCCCTGCCCCGTCCGCTTGGCCCGACCAGCTCAGCTTCTACACAGCCTTGCTAGAACACCTCTCTGGTTCGTGAGCAGGGCAGCCAGGACTTGCTGGGCCGCCTCGGGCCGGCACAGCGCTGTCTCTGGGCACAGCCCCCCCCCCCCCCCCCCCCCGTGATGCACCTGCTCCTTCCTGCATTAACCCCTCATGGCGAGTCTCGGGGAGGACAGAGCGCTGCCCCATTTTGGAGATGAGGACGTTGAGGTCAAGAGATGAAGTCACTTGCTCAGGGTCATACAACATATCCGTAACTAGGTCTGACAGCTTGCCTTCCAACAACGGCGTGTCCTTGACCTCTCGCTGCATCACTGCACAGACCGCTGCCTCGTCATGTTATCTGCTGCTCTGTGGTTCCAGGGGATGGAGGTGTCTTTCTCCGGGCACCTGTTTGGTTTCTTTCGTTATCCCTCTTCTAACCGGCGTTACCGTGGACATCTTCGTGTCGACACCACTGCCTCGGCCGGGAGGGGAAGAAGGGGGCAGATTGCATTTCACATCCTGAGAGATTTTGCAGCTACGGTTCTGGGCAAGGGTCACGTTGCCCAAAGAGAGGTCTGCCTTTGCCCAGGACTCCCGGGAGGCTACCCCTGATTCCTCAGAATGTCCAGACTCAGAGAGTGTCTGGGTTTACTCGCTGGCCATCTTGGTCCATGTGATATCAACTTGACCTCCAGTGAGGCTGGAGACAAAGGTTAGAGACATGGGCCGTCAATCAAGTCTAGGGAACAAATCCCGACCAAGACCCTGGATACTGAGGCACAGGGAACATCCCTGGTGGGCAGTGCTCTGTGTGTGCTCTTACGCATCGTTGGCAGGAAAGGTCGGCACTGTCCCTGATTCCATGGGGAGAGGACAGCTGGAGGCTCTATGCTTGGGATTCTCTTGGGCACCGTCCCCTGTGTCTCTTCTGTCGGCCGATTTACATCTGTATCCTTCGCTGTCGTAAAGTGTAGCTGTGAGAACACCAGCTTTCGGTGAGTTCTGAGTCCTTCTGGTGAAGTATCAAAAGTGAGAGTGCCCTTGGGGACCCCCAGACTTGCAACTGGGGTCAAGAGGAGGGTGGTCTTGGGAACCCCTGCACTCTGCAACTTCCGTCTTGAGAGCCCCTCTTCTGTGATCGGCCACAGGACACAAGTACCCAAAGGGCCTCAGGCTGGGTCTTGCACCGCTGGGTTGCTTGTCCCGAGCACACAGTAGGTGTTCAGCAAATAGTTGTTGAATTGATCCATTCAACGATGATGGCCGTTGACACTCACCGAGGCTCGGATGTTGGTTTTATTAAACCCGCTTCACAATGGGGCAGTGGGACCCAGAGAGAAGGGCAGCGACTTACTCAAACCACACAGCTGAGCCAGAATTTGAACCCGGTTCGAGGTTTCACAGCTGCACGTCCTACTATGCTCGATTCCCCCCCCTCGCTGCGTGGCTGGGGAAATGACAGGCTGAGAATAAGGGGGCCGGGGAAGCGGGAGTCGGGGGTGGGGTAGCACCCAGGGACAGTGCGCAGCGGGGGCTGGCCCAGGGGCCGATCCGATGGGAGGCTCGGAGCTGGGCTCCCCAGAGACCCGTCTGTGGCCCGCAGTGATGCTCTCTGTCCAGCGCGTGTGCGTGTGGCCTCAAAGAAAGGAATGACAGTGAGAGAGGCTGTGAGAGGAGGGAATCTGTGAGTTACGAAAGGGAGAGTCAGATGAGAGGACCAAGTCCTTCGGTGTTGTGTTTTTATCGCACAAATCTGCACTTCGAAGAAAAGATTTTTTTTTTCCCTTTGGTTGTTATTTGCTTAAGAGAATTGGAGAACCAGGAGCTGTCTGGGTGGATGATTAATGGGGAAAAAATTACATTTCGATGAGGTCTCTCCTCCTGAAGGGTGACTCCATCAAAGGGATGTGTAGAGTGGATGTCAAGTTCATTTCCTCATTTCCGCCTCAGCTGGGGCTGAAAGCGATGCTCTCAGGGGGACCGGGGTAGAGAAGACGCAGTTGAAGGCTGAGAGGGTTCTCATTAATAATAATTGCAGCTAACACTTACAGATTGCTTCCTGTGGGGCCTGGCGCTGTGCTGAGCAAGTCGTTTTCAGCATCGCGTACCGATGACGGCCCTGTGGGCTGGGGGCCATGGGCGTCCCCATTTCGCAGATGGACAAGGTAAAGCCCAGGGAGTTAGGGAGCTGGATCAGGGTCACAGGGCTTGAAACACGACCACAACTGGGTCTGTCTGGCTCTTCCATCCTGGCTCTTCCTCTGGATTCATTTAAGGGCCAGAAGAGAATCTTCCAGAGATAACCTTGGGCAGGTGTCCATCTGTTCCCGGTGAAAGTGTTTGGGAGAACCAAGAAATGCTCCCACTCTGAAAACATCTGTCCAAACTGTCATGCGTGGTCACCTACCCACCCCCCTAACAGGGCCTAGACAGGTGTCTCCATCCTGTGTGGGGGAACAGTGGCTTGTGACCAGGAGAGAACGGAGGAGCCTCTCTTCCTCCCTTCCCGCTGCCGTGGAACAGCAGCCAGGCTTCCAAACAGCATGTGGAGAGGACTTGTTGGTGGCAGGGTCACTGAGCCTATCGGCGGAGGCTGCCTTGGCCAGCAGGAGGGAGTCAAGACAGCCGAAACCCTCTTCCCCTCGTCCCCTGGTGGTTCCAAGAGGGTTCTTCTGGGGGAAATTGTTGCGGGATACAGATCAGGATTCATCCTTTAATTCTTCAAACATTTACAAATGTGCTAGACTCTTGGGTTACGGCAGTAAGAAGAATATCATGATTTCTGCCCTTGTGGGATTCATGGTGGATGGATGGATGGATGGATGGATGGACGGACAGATGGAGAGGCACAGCGACAGACAGGATGCCTGGGCTCAAATCTCAGCTCCTCCTCTCACTAGCGAGTGACCTTGGACAAGTTGCTTAACATCTCCATGTCTCAGTTTCCTTATCTGTCAAATGGGAGTGATAATAGTATCATCTTCAGAGGGTTTTCCTGAAGAGAAAATAAGTAGATACATAAAGTGCTTAGAACAGGGTCTGGTAAGTGCTATGTGAATGTTGGATCGTAGTAGCGGAGGGGACAGATACTCACAAAAGAACAACACAAAAAGCATAAAATTGTAAATTTGATAAGTGCTACAAAAGGGAGGGAAAGGGTGCAGGGAGAATATTAGGAGACCAGGGAGGGAGAGGGAAGGGAAGGTTGACCAAGGGAGGGAGGAAAAAGGAGGTGAGATGAGACTTAGGCTCAGAAGTGGTCTGGGTGATGGAGGCTGAGAGGAGCATTTCAGGCTCCAAGAACAGCACGTGCAAGGGCCCTGTGGTGGGCAGAGGCGTGATGAGAACGAGGGCGTGTGGCTAAAACTCAGGGACAGGTATTGAGAGTGGAGGGCCAGGGCTGGAAAAGCAGCAGGGAGCAGGGGCTGACCTGGCTGGGGGGTAGAGGTTCTGGGGGTAATGGGGGGGACCTTATCCAAGCGCAGAGAGACAGATTAGAAAGGGAAGGAGAAGGGGGTCTGATCACGTTTATATTTCAAGAAGACTGAGATTGGCAAAAAACAAATCCTAAGTGTCAGAGCTGGAGCTGAGGCCTTGGGAGCCCCGGGCTGGTCATCTGTTAATGGTGCTGGCAGAGACCCAGGACTCCGCCGGGCTGGAGGTGCAGAGCCCCACAGATGGGTTGAGGCAGGGCCCAGACCCCCACCCTCAGTTCATACAAAGCAGACCTTTGAAAATATTTTGTCTGGTACGCATTTTGGGACTTTCACAGAAGATATCATTCAAGAAAATGTCTCTCTGGTCTGTCTAATAAAAGAAAGGAGAGGAGAGGGGAGGGGAGGGGAGAGGGGAGGGGAGGGAGAAGAAAAGAAAAAAGAAAAGAAAAGAAAGAAAAGAGAAAGAGAAAGAAAAGAGAGAAAAGAGAAAGAAAAGGAAAAGAAAGAAAAGAAAGAAAAGGAAAAGAAAGAAAAAGAAAAGGAAAAGAAAGAAAAGAAAAGGAGACACCACTTCTGAGTGTGCAGATGGGGACCCCGAGGCTCACTGTGACCAGGGAAGCAGTCGCATCAGACCCCGGACCCTCACCTCTGCCCTGTGCTGGGCTTCCCTGGAGTATTAGTTCTGTGTGTTTCCCTAACCAACGAGCACAAACTTGGCCGCTTTAAGGATATGAACGTTTTATCTAACGGCCTGCAGGTCAGATGTCTGCACTGAGCCCCACGGGGCTAGAATCAAGGTGTCACAGGGCTGTGCTCCTTCCGGACCTGTGTCCCGCTCATTTGGGTCACTGGCAGAATCCATCCCCTTGGGGTTGGAGGACTGATGTCCTCTCTCCTTGCCGACTGGTGGCGGGGCCTCTCAGCAACGCGCCCCACGTGTGGGCCCACGTCTCAGAGCCGGGAACGGGGTGTGGCTGCTTCTCACCGTCACCTCCACGCCTCTCCTTCTTCCGAGCTCAGGTTGCAGCCGACAGCAACGACAATGGAATTTAGTCGTGGTAAAATACACGTAACATTAAATTTACCATCCTAATCATTTCTGAAAATACAGTAAAGTGGCATTAAACACCTTTACGTTAAGGGGCGCCTGGGTGGCTCAGTCGGTTGGGCGTCCGACTTCGGCTCAGGTCACGATCTCGCGGTTCGTGGGTTCGAGCCCCGCGTCGGGCTCTGTGCTGCCTGCGTGGAGCCTATCCTGCTCCCTCTCTCTCTCTGCCCCTCCCCTGCTCCCCTTGTCTCTCTCTGTCTCTCCAAATGAAATAAATATTGTTAAAAAACGCATTTCTAGGGGCGCCTGGGTGGCGCAGTCGGTTGAGCGTCCGACTTCAGCCAGGTCACGATCTCGCGGTCCGTGAGTTCGAGCCCCGCGTCAGGCTCTGGGCTGATGGCTCGGAGCCTGGAGCCTGTTTCCGATTCTGTGTCTCCCTCTCTCTCTGCCCCTCCCCCGTTCATGCTCTGTCTCTCTCTGTCCCAAAAATAAATAAAAACGTTGAAAAAAAAAATTTAAAAAAACGCATTTCTGTGCAACCCTCGCCACCACCGGTTTCCAGATCTCGCAGATTTGAAGCCTTGTCCCCCTCGAACACAAAGTCCCCACGCCCCCGTCCCCCCAGGCTCTGGTTACTAGCACTCCACCTTCTGCCTCTGTGAGTGCGCCTATCCGGGGCACTTCCCATAAGTGGAACCACACAGCGGTTGTGGGGGGTGGGGTGGTATACACCCAGAAGCGGAATCTCTGGACGATTCGATAGTTCTGTTTTTAATTTTTTGAGGACCCGCCACACTGTTGACCACAGCAGCTGCCCCAGTTTGCGTTCCCGCCAACAGCGCACGGGGGTTCCCGTTTCTTCACATCGTCGTCGACGCTTGTCCCCAATGATTAGTGATGCTCACAGATTCCCCGCCTGTAAAGATTGATGGTAACTAGATCGGGCCCACCCGGGTACCGAGGTACCGACGCAAAGGCCCTGTGGCTGGCAAGGACTTGGGTGTTCCAGGATCTGAGAGATGGAGAAGGCGGCTGGCGTAGGGTGAGCAAGAGGCTGGAGAAATCAACGGCCCCGTTTCCCATTCTAGAAACATCTATGCTATCAACCACGCTCCATAAGGGATCGTTTTCCTCTCTGCAAAAGTCACGGAAATGCCACAGTTAGGAATTGGTGTGGGGCCCCATTACTCAACGGTAATCACAGTGACAGCACAACGTTTTAGTAAGAAATGCGGCCGTCGGTTTATTATTCCAGTAGAGAAGATTAAACACCCTGCGTCTGTGAGATGAAAATTAAATTGTGGGTGACCCAGGGGAGCCTCGGGATGTGGGAGGCTTCCTTGCCCTCTCTCCCCTGCCCCGCACCTCCCGCCCCCCTGCTGCCCTTCCCGTCCACCCCAGGCTATTCCCCCCAAAGATCTTCCTTTGGAGTTGAGTCACAGATGACGGGAGGCCCGCACGATGAAACGGCGTCTCCCCACAGCGAAAGCCAAGCCAAACAGATTAATGTAAGTTGCATCTGCTGTAGATTAAACATTTGGAAAAGCCATTTTATAAATATTTTTTTTCCACAACCACATCCCCATATGGCCGCGAGCTCCGGTCTCCGCTCCGGCTGCTGGCGGCCCCACGCATATGTATTTAATGTACACTCCAGGTCTGGGACTCGGGTTCCCGGCCTCCCGGGAGCATTCCAGAGTGACTCTGAATCTCCTTTTGGGGCACACAGCAGACTGTGGGGCAAACAAGGCAGATGGAAGCTGGATACCGGGCGGGGCTTGGTGTGGGAGGCGAGCGAGCGCAGACGGCCCTTCTGGGTCCTCTCTCCAGACATCCAGCTCACGGCCACTCACTTGCTCTGTGCTCTGTGCTCTGTACTCCCGGATTCCAGGAAGCCGGGTCTTCGTCTTTCCAGAGCAACCACCCAGCAGAAAAATACCCCCGAGGGCCGGGACTTGCCCCCCTTGAACCACTACACCCCAGAGAATCGCCGAGCCCTGCTGGTTCTCCCTGAAGGGTTTCTCTAGAATGTGCTGCTGCGGCCCACTCACCTTGCCTCCCACCCAGTGCTTTCACCTGGACTGCCATGGGCCTCGTCCGCTTACCCACCTCCCTCCACGTACCTCTAACAGCCTAAGAGGTACGTGGACCGCAAGTGAGGCACAGAACCTCTAAGAATCTGGAGCTTTTGCAATGAGCATGAACACAACGGGGGGGACTTGGCACGAATCGAAGAGTAGAGGGGCTTACAAATGCTTGGTTCCGTGCACAACCCCAGTGCCTTTGCACATCCTAGGATGACCAAGATTGAATTTCCCTTGGGTGATGGGAGTTCAGAAGCAGACATAAGGGCATTTAAAGACTTTCTAGGACCCTAGTTTTGTCTGTCTGTGGACTGCATTTCTGGGTCAGGACAGTGCTGCGCAAATACTGGGAGCTTCTAGGAAATGCTTTCCCATGGGCGCCACCCAGACCTGCTAAGTCAGAATCCCTGGGGACAGGACCCGGGAATTTATGCTCCCCCAAGCTCTCCAGGGACTTTTGCACATGTTAAGGCTAGAGATGCCCTGGATTCAGAAGCAACCCCCTTAAATACAATGTGAGGAACCCGCAGAAGAGAGTAGGGACACGTGTGGCTGTGGGGTGAGAACCAGTGATTGTCAAAGCGAGGGGTCCGGAGACCCCTCGGGGTTCCTGAAATCTTTTGGGCAGATTCACAGGCTCAAAGCCATTGCCCTAATAACGCTAAGTCGTCATTCGCCTTTTTCCCCTCATTCTTTCATGGAGTTTTCCGGCAGCCATGTGACGTGTGACTGACACCCCTGCTCTGTGCGTTGGTGATTCCGGTGTTTCCAAGATGTATTGATTTTAATTTCTAACACATGAGATATTGATCGATACAGCCCCCAGAGACAAGAGCTCTTCGGGGCTCCCAAAAATTTTTTCAAGGGTAACGCGGTCCTAAGACCAAAACGTGCCAAAGCCTCTGACCCGGCCCTTGCCGTAAGCCCCTCATAAGCACCCAGGAACAAGAACTACTAGAAGCTCTTATGTCCATCTGACAGGTCAAAAAATGAGGCTCATAGAATAGGAGCCTGTGGTTCTTGGGTTGTGAGCTTCAGAAACCAACTCTGGCTTACTTAGGATTTACTGGAAGCCTGATGGTGGAGAAGCCGGAGAACAAAGCCGGGGGCAGGAGTCACCCAGGCAGCGTCCAAGGACAGAGGCGCAGGCTGGCCGAACACAGTAGCCATTTGTGGCCCCATGTCCGATGGAGCTGTGCCCAAGAGGCACCCTACTCTCCCGGGGGAGCGGTGGGCACAGAACCAGGCCAGGGCAAGTCTTCCCCTTGGTCCCTTCAGTCCTTTGGTTCTGAAGCAGGGGGACACTAGTGACTTTCTGGAGTGCACGGAGGCCTCTCCCCGGGTCCCGGGGACCCCACTTTGCCAACAGCCGCTTGCAAGAGAGCGGTTCCCCGCGGGCCTCCCGGGGCCTCCCGGGGCACATGTCTACAGCGACCCTCCCCGGAGAGAAGCCCGGGGGACTGAATGGAGGGCTGACCGTGGGGGCACATTTGACTTCACAATGAATCTCAGCCCCCAAATCAGCACACAGACGAACCATGGCCCTTCCCCATCGCTCCTGAGTCTTGCCACTTTGTGAGGGGCTCGTCCGTGCCACCTCCCACCCAGCAGGAAATATTTCACTGGGTTTGTCGGGAGAAATCGCCCGGCAGCTAGGATCGCTTGCTTGGCGTCCTGTGTACCAAAGGCCGCAGGAGCTCGTGCGCTGTCACACGTGGCTTGTAGGTGTATGGTGGGCACAGCCCCCCACCCCAAGAACACCCCTTAAAAATATGCTTGGTTAAAAAACAATCAGCACTTTGTTTACAGTTCACGTAAAGAGCCACAGACCTTCTCCTTCCCTGGGACCGCCTGTGCCTGCCTCCCCCAGCGGCACAGCCGCGTGACTTTGCCCCAGTGCCCCGCTGAGACTACAGGTGGGAAGCCTCGGGGGCAGCCGGGCATCTCCTCTCCTCCTGGATCACAGCAGACTCGATGCACCCGGGCGGCCTCGCCCTGAAGAAGGAACCCGCCTGACCAGGCAAAAATGATGCTCTGGGCACCACGATCTGATTGGCAGAACGAAAGGGCTGGAGAAACCTGTCGATGCACCCACGAGCCCTGGTGAGACAGGGTGATTCGAGGCGCACAGGGAGGAGAGGGCCGTTTCATTTGGGCTTTGCAAAGCAGGGAGGCCCCCTGGCCCCTCCCGCCTTTCTCCTGGCCCTCCCTGGTCCTGGTCTGGATCCTCCCCTGCTGGCCAAGCTTCTGCTACGACTGGAGGGCTTGGGCTCCTGACAGGCAGCCCCTCCCTCGGTCCACGCTGGCCACGGCAGGGGCCCACCCACACGGGATGCCACGCCTGCTGATCGGGGCACCGCTGGTGCACGTCCGCTCCGGGAAGTTGACATCCCTGCTTGGGCAGGCTCGCGTGGCTGGGACGAGGCATCCACCTGATGATGGGGGCTGCCACGGGGCCCCTCCTCTGGGAGCCGGGAAGCCTCCTGGGTGCTTGGCTCTTCCAGGCTTTGAGAAGGGGACAGCTTCACCTCCCCGTCGTCCCCCGTGGTGACGGCTGCTGGCCGTTCGCGTGCCGGAGTGGCGTATGTGATGTGGCGGACCAGGAGAGCGGGGCCAGCTGCCGTGACGCCTCAGGCCAGGGGGTCAGCTATGACAGTCTCCTCCAAAGGGCGGGAACAGAAACTTCGCTCAAAGATACGAAAACCCTCAGGACTCCAGGATCCTGGTGAAGAAAACTGAGCCGCGGTTATTAAAGCACCAAACTAGATTTTATTCTGGAGCTGTTGCAGCAGGGGAAAGAGACCTCAGCGCAGCAGGGCTCTGCCCACAAGAAGGAGAGGGGATGCGCGGCCAGGGAGCAGGGTGGGGTGCGAGACTGGCAAATTACTGAGAGGGAACCACAGGGGTGGGGTGGGGGGAGCTCTCATGAGCTCAACCAACGGGATTCTCGCCAGGGGCGGCTGAGGTGGAAGGACCCCCCCCTCCCCAACGGCTGGCAGGGGATAAGGACCCTGAGCAGATATGGAGGGTGGGGATTCTCTCCACCCTGAGTTAGCAGGATCGCCCGCAGGAGTCTGCGAGGGTGGAGACGAGCCCGGGGTGGGGGCCTAGGGAAGCGGAGGTCAGACTGGCCTGACTCAAGTCTGGTCCAGAAGAGAATCTTGGTCAATACGACTGTGGGACAGAAGGGGGACGATATTTAGGGAGAGGCAGGGTGCTCCTGAGAACCCTGAACCCCAGCACATCAGGGGCTGCCTGACGTACGGGAACCCTGCAGTCTCCCTTTCTGGGTCTGTGGCTCCAGCCCCCTAAATCTCAAGAAGGGGTGTGGCTCTCCTCCAAGGCCATGGTTCTCATTCATGGTGCCCTAGGCTCTGGGAGGTATAGGAACACAAGACAGCCCCGCTCCAGGGAGTTCTTGGTCTGGTAGGGGGTCAAGGCAAGCTCACAGATTATACCGTAAGAGAGACCCCCCACTCCCCGCCAGGGTCCTGTGGAAGGAAGCGGTTGGTTCTGGCTAAGAAGGGCCTGGGGATGGGGCAGAGTACCCCCGGCATTCTCCTTGGTCCCTCACCTCCATTTTGCAGTAACCTCCCTGTCTTCCTTCAGGGAACCACCCTTTCCATTGCAAAGGATGTGGGGGGTGATCTACTGATCAGAAGCTCCAACTCCAGGCCCAAACCAGACCCAACCCATGTCCGTGCCTGAAATTTCATACCTGGACACTGAGACATGGAAATTCTTACTCTTAGAGTCTTAGGGTGTAGGATCCATGCTGTCTGTGCCCTTGCGGCCTGTTCCCATGTGCTCCTGTGCAGTGGAATTGGGGCAACCCTAAACTGGGAGAAAGGTCATGCCCTAGTGGCATCCACGGAGCTCCTGGATCAACCCCGGCCTGAAGGCCTCCCCCTGGATTCTTCAGTTGAGTGAGTGAACAAATTATCTTATTTTACTTAAGCCGAGGTGAGTTGGCTTTTTGTCCCTGGCCACAGGAGAATCCTGTGACACAGGGGGTCGAAATTCTCTTTATGGAGAAGGCATCATCGCAGTGGGTCTTTAAAACAGTGAGGGTCTAGAGAGGGAATCCAGAGGACGACTGAAGCCAAGAGGTGGACAGGGGAAGTTGAGAGCTGAGAGGAGTCCCCGCCTTTGTTCTTCATGGTATTTCCACGAGCCAGCATAGCAGACCCTCCGTGAAATCAGTGCCTGATGAGTGTTTGGTCGCATGTGGAATAGGTCTTAAATACTACACCCACATCCACCTGGAAAGACAGGCTTGGGATCCTCGGGCATCTCCGTCAGTCCCAGTTAATTAGCCCTGAGAGCAAATGGCTAATGAGCTCCCCAGCCAGAGACGTTTAGCCCCAAGCTTTGGTTTCTCCCCGAACGCCCCGTATGTGGAACACTGCCTGGACCGTGGGATCCGCACACCCAACCCGACCCCTGTCTTCCTGTCAGGGAAAATCTCCCTTGAAATCAATAATGACAAAAGCAACTCCAAGTCAGCTTTTCGGGTGCCAGCAACCAAGGTGGGGAATGATTTCTTGACTCTGTTCGTGACTGTTGGAAATGGCTCGAGACTGTTCCATCCGTAAGGATGTCAGGAAGGAGTTAGTGTCTCTGCAGCAAAAGGCAGAGGTTTCAGCGACTGCTGGATGATCTAATGTGGAGTGAGGTCTGCTGGCCCCCCAGCGTGGTACTCGAGCGCTTCCGAAATGCTAATGTTTTCAGACCCAGACTCTGTGGTTTCTCAGTATCTCGGATAGCACAGTAAATTCCAATGTCAGCTATTGATTTTACAATTTCCTTGTTTCCCCTTCCCTTGCTCTCTGTCTGTGGTTTTCTTTATTGAGGATTCAACCCCGCCAGGCACACAAGGTCTGCCTGTTACTCGTATCGGCCCCCCGGGGTCCCGGGTCCCTACCCACGGGCCACCCGGGAGGCCGCGTCCTCGTCCAGACTGGGGGCAGACGTTCCTTCTCGTCTGGCTCAGCCGTCTCCGGGGACCCGATACGATGCCAGCCACGGAGACCCAAGAGGACTGAGACTATTTCCCTTTGGGGGAGCGCACTGTCCCATCGGGAGACACAACTATCAATAGAAAGCACAGAACGGTGGTGAGTTCTAGAAAAGTCAGAACGAGTGGGAGGTTCAGGGAGGGTTCGGGAAGGCAGATGAGAATCTCCCTGTCCCCTGCCCCTGGGTCTCGAGCCGCTGCGTCTGATCCTGCCACGAGCCCACCACCTCCATTTTACAGAAGAAGCAACTGAGGCCGGGGAGGTGACACAGTTCGCCCAGGACTGAACAACGCCGGGATGAGCACCCAGACCTCTCTGGCTCCAAGGTCGGTATTGTCACCGACCACGTTATCTTTCAGCTGAAATTGCTTTAGAAGTTGCCACTTAACTGCCAATGTCACACAGGCCTCTGGGGCTGCCTGGGAAACTGGCTTTGTTTTTTCCTCTCCCAGACGGCTTCTCTCTTCTTTCCTCAAACCTCCCCTGTCCACCTGGTCTCAGAGCCGCGGGAGGAGAATTTCGGCAGCGTCTGCAGCCATGGCCCCTACCCCCCGCCCCCTCCATCCCTCCCCTCGGGCACCAGCTGTTGTCCACTCGCCTCTGGGCTACCCACACTCCCTTCTCTGCTGGATCATCTCTGTTAGCATCAAAACTGCTATAAAGTTTTCCCCATGGTTTTTTTTTAACGTTTATTTTTTGAGACAGAGAGAGAGACAGAGCACGAGCAGGGGAGGGGCAGAGGGAGAGAGAGAGACACAGCACCCGAAGCAGGCTCCAGGCTCCGAGCTGTCAGCACAGAGCCCGACGCAGGGCTCGAACTCATGGACCGTGAGATCGTGACCTGAGCTGAAGTCGGACGCTCAACCGACTGAGCCACCCAGGCGCCCCAACGTTTATTTATTTTTTGAGAGAGAGAGAGACAGAGCACAAGCAGGGGAGGGGCAGAGAGAGAGAGGCACAGCACCCGAAGCAGGCTCCAGTCTCCCAGCCATCAGCACAGAGCCCGACGCGGGGCTCGAACTCACAAGCTGTGAGATCATGACCTGAGCTGCAGTCAGATGCTTAACTGACTGAGCCACCCAGGCACCCGGAGACTGTGTTTCTTCTCTCCTGTTCTCTGGGTGCCAGGTTTGTCTTTGGACGCTTTCCGTCAGTGTCACAAAAAGGCTGCCACCACTCCAAGCGTCACACAGAGATATGACAGCATTCCAAGGCAGGGAAGGGGTCATCTCTCCTTGTAGGTCTCTCTCTTTTTTTTTAATGTTGATTTTTGAGAGAGAGAGACAGACAGAGACAGAGCATGAGTGGGGAAGGAGCAGAGAGAGAGGGGGACACAGAATCGGAAGCAGGCTCCAAGTTATCAGCACAGAGCCCGACGTGGGGCTTGAACCCACGAACCCCGAGATCATGGCCTGAGCCGAAGCCAGATGCTTAACCGACTGAGCGCCCCTCCTTGTAGGTCTCTTTGTAAAGTGAGAAAACCTACAGCAGCAGCGCCTGCCATGTTTTCTCACATCCTGTTGCCCAGAACCATGAGTCGCCTAGACTGGTCAGGACTCCTCCCCGAGTCGGGGATCAGGTTGCTTGCGTGTGAGTTGGATTCCTGAACAGAGAAGAGAAAGTCGGTGAGGAACCAACACCCTCTGTCATCTATCTGTACCCTAACAATTAAACGGCACGGACAGATAAACGAAATGGCGAGTGAGTCCCAAGCAAGTAGGTCGAGGCAGGTGCTCCCACCGGGAGGTGCTGATTCCGCATCGGATAGATGGCTTCGCACAAGAGGACTTGGGGGAAACCCACTCCAGGGGCAGCAAGGGCAGAGATGACAAAGGTAGATGCCTGGGTTGGCCCACGTTCCCCCGGATGTGACCTCCTTTCAAAACCGGGCGTCAGCGCTCCATTCAGTCAAAGCTGGGGAAACCGTGAGGGATCCAGACCGGTCACAAACATGGTCTGTGGCACCCCCTCATTGCACCGGTCTGGCCGGGACCCCCTGGGTGCTCTGGAGTGCCCCAGGCGCCCCTGAGGGAAAGCCACATTCGTGGGCGACAGGACACGCTCATGGGCAAGACACGTCAAGGAAAACGAACTCCCTTTGAAATAGATTAATAACCACCAGGCTCCCCTCAATGATCCCCTGTGTGGCTGCTGTGGTTTCCACCTGCAGATTGGAGCCGTTCTGACCTCCCTGGGAGCCTCTGCCTCATTAACTCACGATTGGATGAGGGGGAGGGGGCCCCAGCAACACCCAGTGTGGACCGTGCCCCTTCGGGGTATGATGAGAGATGAACGCCACCTTTCCTGGGTCCCCCCTCTCCCTCCCCGGCCCGGGCCCCCGGACGGGGAGGCTGCCAAGAAGTGGAGGTGGTCGGTAAATTTAAGAGCAGTTCTTTGCCTCTGGAGACTGTTTCCTCATCTGTAAAATGGGGGTGTTAATAACAGAACATAGGGCACAATTTCAAAAAGTGACAGTTAACACAATTACTATGATTAGTCTAATTACACGATGTGAAATACGTGCCCCAGGCGGGCTCCTGGTGAGCCCACACTCCCGTCCCACTAGACACAGCTGGACTTGCAAAGAGTTTGCTCCTGAGTGAACTGGTCCCCAGAGCGGGACACTGCCGACACCGAAAACACGTTTTAGGCCGAGGGAAGTCAAAGGCCCCACGTTGTGCCTTTAGAGGAACCCGCTCCTAGCATCCTGAGAAACCCTCCGGAAGAGCCCTCGCAGAAGGAGAGTCTGGAGGGGGTGTGGCCGTCTCGGCTGGGGCATCTCAAAGTGCCCAGATGGCATCTCGAAGTGCCCAGATGGCAGCCAGATGCACCCAGGCCTCCACCCTGTCCAAATCCACAAGGTCTAGAGACCTAGAAGATTCAGGTCCCCAGGGCACCTGCGCCGCTGTGGGCCTCCTGGATTTGCAGGCGCCCAGTTCAGACCCAAGTCGGAATGTGTCCCTTCCCAAGCAGGACCCAGAAGACAGGACACGTCTGTGACAACTTCGACGAGGCCGCCGCCTGTGAGAGCTCCCACGCCAGGGGCCTGAACATCTTACGGCCACCGACTTTTCCTGGCAAACTTCTGCTCTCCCACTTCTCAGGCGAGAGAACTAAGACTCACAAATCATGGCAGCTGGAGACGCAGAAAGGGGGAGGGTTAGACAGGCAGGAAGGCGGGCAGGGCAGGCACTGGTGCGGGCTGCAGAAATAATCTGTCACATTTCGAATCCAGATTCAAGCCATGAGTGAGAGCGTGCTGGGTGGGTGCCTGCGCGCGTATGTTTCTGCTTATTTGTTTTTTTATCTCCTTCTAGAAAAATCACAGAAACAGATCTATCCTGGTCATAGAGGAAAGCCGGAACCTGGCCACCTAGGGACAGCTGCAGTGTCAGACAGATGACTGCAGGGGAGGAGTGTGGCCTCCCACAGTCAATTAATGGCTATAATTACACACTGTAAACAGTCTCGGATATAATTAAGGCTGGAGGCCCAGGGCCCGGCGTGCGTGCTGTTGAGACTGGCATCATCAGACGTGGGGGCTGGAGTCTCCCCCCTCTGGGAAACATCAAAGCGCTGCTCTGGCCCCTGGGGTGGGCTGCAGCCCCTCCCCGCCTCCTCCCCGTGCTCATTCTCCTGGTTCGGAGCTCGTCTTCCGAGGGGAGTCGTGATCTGGCCAGGTGCCTGGCTTAGCAGAGGGGACCGGCTCTGTCCCCGTGCTGATGCCCGGAACTCCTGGTGACCCCTAGAGCCCCAGAGGGAGAGCCTCACCCCGGGAGGGAGAGATGACTGCTCCTGGGACCCCAGAAACTCACTGGGTCTCACTCCTTCCTTTCCCTCCCTCAGCCACAGCTCCAGCCCGCAGGTCTACCTTGGAGCCTCTGCCTCACCTTTGAGATCCAGTCCGTTCAGCCCCTCGTCCACGTCTTCCAGAAGTACTCATTGGGAGCCTCCCATGCCCAGGCTCTGTGTCATCAGCAAGGAAAGGCAGTCCTCCCACTTCCAGTCCTCCTGCCTGGGGCAAGCCCCCTCCGCTCCCACCTGGGCAACTGTTGCCGACCTCTGTCCAGTCCCCTGGCTTCCTCTCTGAGCCCTCAGGATGAACTTCCGAACTCTACATCCGGCCAGGTCCCTCTCCGCCTAAAGCCTTCCAAGAGCTCACCTGATGGTGTTGTGGGACAAAGTCCTTAGCAAGCTGCACCGCCGGGCCCCAGACCCGTCCCGTCCACCAACTCCCCTCTTGCACTCTGAGCTCCAGCCCCCTGGTCTCCCGCTTCTGAGTTTTCTCTGGCTTCCTGCTTCTGAGCCTCTGCACCAGTGGCTTCCTCTGCTGGGAACGCCCTCTCCCCTCGCCTTCCCTCACCCAGAAAACTCCACCTGGTCCTTTATGTCCATTTTAAACAGCCTTTCTTCAAAAGAACCTCTTCCAGGGGCGCCTGGGTGGCTCAGTTGGTCAAGTGTCCAATTTTGGCTCAGGTCACGATCTCACGGTTCGTGGGTTCCAGCCCTGTGTCGGGCTCTGTGCTGAGGGCACAGAGCCTGCTGGGGATCCTATCTCTCCCTCTCTCTCTCTCTGTTCCTTCCCCACTTGCACACACTCTCTCTCTCGAAATAAATAAACTTAAAAAAAAAAAAAAGAACCTCTTCCTCTTCCAACATCTCCTGCCTGGGTAAAGCCCCCAAGTACATGTTTTTAGGATTCAAGGATGTCGTCTTTTGAGAGCTCAATGCTTTTGTAATTACGTGTTTCGTGGCTTCCACTCCTGACAGTTGTTTGGGAATTCCCTGTCTGGCTTGTTTGTTTTGTCTCCAGCACCTGGGACAGTGCCTTGCACATAGTAGGTCTTCCCTTTATTGAGCAAATGGGTGAATAAGCAAATGCATGTACGAACAAACGGCTTTTCTTTTCCCCCGGGGCATACAGAGGCAAGATGTCACATGTCCTACTTTCTGTTTCTTTGTGATCCGCCTTGAGTATTCTATTTATTTTTGGTTTGGTTCTTGTCATTTGTCATTTCGAGCCTTGAAGTGCCCAGGTACCATAAGGTTTCGGGTTGTGGTGGTTCAAGATGGCGACAAGTTACCTGACTTTCTGTCCATGGCGAGGTTAAGCCCATGTTGCCTCCATTTGAATCTGGGCTGGTCTGTGACTGGCTTGACCACTTGGGTCTGGTGAAAAAGGATCGTCTGCCAGCTCCAGGCTTCTCTGAGAAGAGGACAGCCAGCTTCCACATCCTTCCTTACGGAGCCTCGAGCCGCTATGTAATGAGTCTGACTACTCTGAGGCCACCGTGCGTAAGAAGCCCAAGCTATCCCCCTGGAGAGCCATGTAGGGGTAGCAAGGGAGAGACGTCTGGCCAGCTCCCAGCCATCTGAGCCAGCCAGCCCAGGCCCTGCACAGGTGTGTCCCTGCTGTGCCTCGTTCACCTGACCCATCGAACCTTGGTACATAATAGTAAGTTGCCAGTTGAAGCCAGGACACTTGGGATGACTTATCGTGCGGCAGCAGATGACAAGAACAGAACTCCTGAGCTTTGACAGAGAAGACAATACTTTCAGACATGTACATAACGCCACATCTGCCCCACTCATCACATTCGCAAATCCTCCCACGAGAGAGCCCGCTCTTCTAAAGCACCCCTCCAAGTAAAAACAAACAGATAAACAGCATATCCGCGGGTTTCTGACTTATGGGACAGGAACATTCTTTTGGTTTTGTGTTTTGGAGAGCCTTTCCTTGTGGTCTCTAATTTTTCCAAAACAGACTCTCAGCTGGGTCTCATTATCCATGTGACTGCTGGGAAATTCTAATCCCTAATGCAAGACCTATATTTTTAAGGACGGCAATCAAGAAAACTATGTTGAGGAGGAATGGAGCATTCTGGATTGTGTGCCTACTGGGGGTGGCGAGGGGAGACCGTTGTGGGACCAGAAAACCCACCACTTCTTTTCCGGCACATGGTCTGAGCCTGGAGCTCACCTTCCACGGGCAGACGCTGGAAGGCTCTGTCTTTCCTGCCAAACAGAGGACCCCTGTGCTGGTCATCTTTTGCTGTGATGTGTATCTTGGCTGAACAGAAGTGGCCCCTCCTCTGAAGCTGGGCTCCGAGGGTCTCTTCTGCAGGTGGAAAGACACTTGGGACCAGTGGTCCACAGCTCCCTCCACAGAGATGTACCCTGCATTGCAGACATAGGCCGGTTGCACAAAGCCTCAGCATCTGGTACTTGCTGGCAGCTTCCACGGGGCTCCCACTGACACCTTTCTCAGACTGAGTCCCTGGGAGAACATCTTTGGGCAGCTTCATGCATGGGTGGGCAGAAACATATGAGGCATCACCTAGATTACTGGGGTCAGGGGCAAACTGACTTTTCAGGAGAGATCAGAGGTGGGAGAATGTGTGATTGGGTCCCCAGAAGGGGCCAGGCTGAGCCCTCCTGGGTGGAGAAGGAGAGGAGAGAACCAGGGTCAGGGTGACCCAGGAGGGTCCTAGGGAAGGACGATGACCAGTGAGTGGGTCAAGCAAGACATAAGAGGTCGATATGCTCAGAGGTGCCAAAGGGCTGACCCACGGGTGTGCGAATATTCCAGACCCTTTGGTTTTACAGACTGCTCTCCACTCAGCAGCTCAGGCCATCTCGTCTACACCTAATTTAGCCGTGTCTTGCCCGCTCTGCTTCAAACCCTGCAGTGGCTCCCAGCGCTCCCACGAGACAGACTGCCTTCTCCCTGCAACCCTCGCTATAACCCGTGCCCAGACTGGGCTCTGGCTTATCCAACCCAGAGAGGCCTTCTCTGACTCCTCCCTCACACCATATGCAAAACAGCAAGTCTAAGAGTGTTTATAAATCCAAATGTCACGGGAAAAGTATAAGGTTTCAAGACGAAAGCATAGGAAGTGATCTTTCTGCCTTGGGGTAGGCAAGGAATTCTCAAGGAGGACACCGGAAGCATTGGCCAAAGGGGAAAGATTGCTGAACATTTTGAAACAGAATTAAAGTGAGGAAGCCCCTACCCAGCAAGAGAAACGGATCAGAGAGTCACAGGCAGGCCACGGAGTAGGACAGAACATTCGCAAAACAAGATATTCACCAAAGGACTCACATATTCAAAATGTATAAATAACTCCTACAAATCAGTAAGAAAAAGATCATCCCCAAGAAAGAGGGACCAGCGACTCAAAAGGGGGCTCCACAAAGACAGAACAGTCCGGCTGCCAGTCAACACATCAGAGGGGAGTCACCTCATCATTCATTAGGGTGATGCAAAATAAAGCCACAGCAAGATACGATGCGCACCCGCCAGAATTTCGAAACTTTGAAACGCCGGCAACACCAGGTGTGGGGATCCGTTAGTTGCATCCCCAGGTGTAGACCCAACAGATACGTGTGCCTGTGTGCACAAAAGCCATGCACAAGAAATTCATAGAGGCACTATTCATCACGGCCCCAAACTGGGACCAGTGCAAATGTCCACCCCTGTAGAAAGGGCGCCTCATGGTATATTTCATACGACAGAGTAGCGTTCACACCCAACAGCATGGAGGAATCCCCTACGCTGTGTGAAAGCAGCCAGAAAGCGAGTGTGCACACAGTAGGACTCCACCTACCTTCACTTGGAGAACAGACACGATGAATCCGTGGGGAAGGGGGTGGGGTTGAGACCGGGATGGGGCTGGGCGCTTCTTGGGCTGAAACTGTTCTATTTCTGGGGCCCCCCGGGTGGCTCAGTCGGCTGAGCGTCTGACCTCAGCTGAGGTCATGAGCTCACGGTCCATGAGTTCGAGCCCCGCGTCGGGCTCTGTGCTGACAGCTCAGAGCCTGGAGCCTGCTTCGGATTCTGTGTCTCCTTCTCTCTCTGCCCCTCCCCTGCTCACACTCTGTCTCTCTCCCAAAAATAAACATTAAAAATTTTTTTTAAAAAGAAACTTCCATTTCTTCACACGGAAGGTGATGGCACAGTGCAATCACTCTGTGGAGACTCATGGAGCTGAACACTTATTTCTGGTTGGTGCGTTTTTCCAAATGTGAGTGATACGCCCATCAGAGCTTACCTAAAAAAGTAACGAAAAAGAGGCAGAGCGGACCTCTTCTTCAGCCACTCATTCTCCTGAGAACTCATTTTATTTTCCTCAAGTACCTAATGACAGGCAGTCACAAACCACCTTGCGGCCCGCTTCTGTGAGTTCAATGTGTACTTCGCCATTAATGTGCTGTGTGACTTTGGCCCAGTTACTTAAAGTATCTGTGCTTCTGTGCCCGCACCTGTGAAACGACAATCATGCTAATAACGGATGGTCCTTGCCTCACGGGTTGTCGCGAGGTTGATACCTAGAGGGACAGAGAGCGTGAACTTGAGCAGGACTCACGCACAGATTTCTACGGCCATCAGAGTACTCGCTGTCCTCAGGGATCCTCTTGTTAATGGAATGTCCATCTCCCTGGCTGACGTGCAAATTTCAAGGGGGCACGGGGTCTTGCCAGCCTTTCTAAGATGCTTCTTGACCACTGTGGGTATTGAATAAACATCAGATGATTGGGCAGGGTGTCAGGGGACCCTTGAGGAGGAGCAGCCCCAGAACAGGCAAGGAAGGAGGCATTTCTGACATGAGTCAAAGCTGATAGAAGGTCAGTGTGGCCTCAGGGGAAACGGGGGCCACCCGGGACCCCTTCCTTGTCCAGTGCCCAGAGGGGCTGCTACTCAGAGAGCCACACCTTGCAAACGACGGGAGCCTCGGGAGGGAAGGGAAAGAGAAAAGAGTCATGCTTCGATATGCCAGCATCTTCTGCCACTCGGCAGGTGCAGCGGCCAGGTTACCAGCCTCCCTGGGGCCCTGAGCTCCTGGGACAAAATAAAGCCTCCAGTGTCTCTCCTGCCTGGGTGGCTGTAGCTTGCTTTTTTTTTTTGAAGTTGTGCCAGGACCACCAAAGACCAGGAACGCGTTCCCTGGAGGCCTTGAGCGAGACACTGAGTCTCCACCTGTGCTCACCTCAACTCCTTAGAGCCGAGACCCCAGCTTGGAGGAGCCGGGTCCCTGGACCCCAGCCCGGCAGGCGGGCAGCAGGCACAGGAGGCTGGGCGGCTGCATTTGCCCGGGAGGCGGTTAGGGATGGTGTGAACCCGCGCCCACCTTCCCCAGTGAGCTCTGCTTGACAGGACGTAATAAAAAATCTTTTAATCTTTGTCACTGTGGGTAGGCGGAGAGGCCAAAAAGTCTCTATGTTTTAAAGGGGAATTTTAATTAGTATGTAAATTCGACTCACGGCATTAAAATGTCATTTGCTAAGTAAATGTTGCCGCACTCCGAGTTCAGGTATTTATTTGATCCTGTCCTGCCAAGGTGCCTTTGTGGGTTTCCCGAGTGTGTAATAACAGCATTTCAAAAACAAAATGAAATTCTCCCTCTGTTACAATGCACCCGGGTTACGGCTTCGCCGTCGGCGATGTGACTGGAATATTTTAAGGAAGCAGCCGGCGGCTCTGGCAGCCGCGCGCGTGTCCCCTCCTTGCTGTCTGTCCGAGACGGCCTCGGGGGGCTGGGAAGAAGGCCCTCACATCCCTGACCCGGGACCCCCGGCCAGACGCCTCAGGGGTGACCGCCGGTTACCTGCAACAGGGCAGACGTGAGAAGCACCCAGGCTTTGAGACCGGAACCCCCACAAAGGAAGGGGGCGGAAGAAGATCACGGGGACCCCCGTTTTCCTTAATTCTACGATAAACGATGATTTAATACGAGGGATCCGAAGAGCAGGAAATAGGTGTCCAGCCGTGCGGTTCACTGGAGTTTCCTCCCACAGCGACCCACCATCCTCTGAATGTTGATTAAACATCACTAAACCATGCAGGTGTGCGTGTGTGGGTGCGTGTGGGTGTGTGGTGTGTGCACGTGGGTGTGCGTGTGCATGGGTGTGTGGTGTGTATGCACATGGGTGTGTGCGCGTGGGTGTGCGTGGGTGTGTGGTGTGTGTGCGCGTGGGTGTGCGTGGGTGTGTGGTGTGTGTGCGCGTGGGTGTGCGTGTGCATGGGTGTGTGTGTGCACGCGGGTGTGTGCACGTGGGTGTGCATGTGTGCGCATGGGTATGCCTGTGCATGGGTTGTGGTGTATGTGCGCGTGGGTGTGCAGTGTGTGCACGTGGGTGTGCGTGCGATGTGTGCACGTGGGTGTGCGCGTGTGCGGATGGGTGTGCGGTGTGTGTGCGCGTGGGTGGGGGGGTGCATGGGTGTGCGTGTGTGTGGCTTGTGCATATGTGTACGTGTGTGTGCATATGCGTGTGTGTGCCTGGTGTGCGGTATGTGCGCATAGGTGTGCGTGTGCACGGGTGTGTGTGTGTGTGTGTGTGCGGTGTGTGCGCATTGGTGCACATGGGTGTGTGTGCGCGCGTGGGTGTGCGCGTGTGTGCACATGGGTGTGCAGTGTGTGGGTGTGGGGGGTGTGTGTGCGCATGTGTGCGCGGTGTGTGTGGTGGGTGTGCGTGTGTGCACATGGTGTGCGTGTGCTCATGGGTGTGCGTGTGTGCGTGTGCATGGGTGTGTAGTGTGTGCGCGTGGGTGTGCGGTGTGTGTGCGTAGGTGTGCAGTGTGTGCATGTGGGTGTGTGTGCGCATGTGCGCGTGGTGTGTGTGGTGGGTGTGTGCACATGGTGTGCGTGTGTGCGCGTGTGCGCGTGTGCGTGTGGGTGTGCAGTGCGTGTGCGCGTGAGTGTGAGTGTGCATGGGCGTGTGGTGTGTGTGCGCGTGGGTGTGTGGTGTGTGCGCGTGCCTGGGTGTGTGTGTATATGTGCGTGTGTGTGCGTGAGTGTGCGTGTGCATGTGTGTGTGCGCATGGGCGTGTGGCATGTGCGTGCATGGCCGCAACCCCGAGCTGCCTGTCCCCCCCAGTAGGAGACCAGGCGGCTCCCAGCCCTGAGCCGACAGCAAGCGTGCCAGGCTTGAGCCCACGGGTGTGTGTGTCTGCGCGTGTGCACACGCGTCTGTGTGCGTGGCTATGTATGCATCTGTGTATGTGTGTATGCACGTGTGTTGGGGGTCGTTCTAAATATTACCACGTGCACCAGATGCACAGAGGTCGCGGCCGGTGAGCCCACTGGCCTTCCACCCTCCAGAGCGTCCCCTCCACTACCCGCCCCTGACCCAGCCTGTTGGCGGAGGTGAACTGAGAGGCATTTTCCGGGGCCCGGGAGGGGCTGGGACGGACGTGCCCGCGGTGTCACCCGCCAGTCGTGAACCCACATCTAATGCTGCTCCCAGACCCCCATCTTACATCAGCAAATGGCCGCACGGGTCTGGGCCGCTAAGCCCCGAAACAGGGCGTCCTGTGGGGCTCACCTCCGGGCACCCTCTGCGCCGAGGGCAAGGAGGAGGCCAGGAGGAATGAGGTCCCACTCAGGGACCCTCCGGCCTCGGCAAAGTCACTGTCAAGCGCCCCGCCGTCGGCTGCCGAAAATTCATATTGCAAAACCCCAACAGAACCCCAGCAAAGCGGCATCCCTTCCCCCACGACGCTCAGGATCGAGCACCTGCGCTGGAGGAGGACGGACACGTGCTCTAGGGGCACAAGCTTTCAAAACGGCCCTTTCCATTCTCCCATTGGTGCGCCCACTAAAAACCCTTGGCGGAGGGCCTGCGGTATGCAGGCCCCGGGCTCAGCGGCGAAGCAGGTGGCCAGTGTTGTCCCTGGGGGGGGGGGGGCACGGCGTGCGAGGAGAGCCGGAGGGTGCAGGGGCAATTAGGGGAGGGGACGCGACACCAGAGCAGGGAGCACCAGCGATGGGGGCGTGTCCTGGAGGCGGCAGGGCGGGGGAGAGGGGGAAATATTGAGGCGGGAGTGGGGCGAGTCCTTGGAAAATAGACGTCGGAGCCGGTGTTCATCTCCTCCTTCTGCCTCTGGGTTGCGGACAGCGTAGCGGGCCCGGGAGGACATGGGCAAGAACCAGCTGCAGGTACCGGGCAGGAGGGACGGTGCCAAGAGCGGGGGACCCTGTGCTCCTCAGCCCTGAAAGGCAGCTGTGGGGGGCCGCTCTCGGTCAGGCACCTGCACCCTTCCGGGGTAAAGTCCCCACCCAGACCAATGAGACCAGGGGGTCCTGAGACAGTCTGTCTCCACCAGTTCTTCCTGGGGGCCATCCTGTCCGGCCCCCGGTGGCATCTGCCACTGCCTGGAGACAGGCTGTCACAACCGGGGAGGGGGCCCGCGACAGTCATCGAGAGCGCAGAGGCCAGAGACGCTGCCCAACGGAAGAGCCCATCCCCTCGACCCTGTGAGCGGGGCAGCAAGGGCAGGCTCTGTGTCGGGAGAGCCAGGCTGGAACCAGTGCAGCCGCCCCCCAGGCCGTGTGAGCTTCACCTGTCTGAGCCTCCGTGTCCTCGTGGGTCGGCTGGTGATCGCCCCCGGGGCCCGTTTCCGGGATGCTGCTCAGGAAGCACTCGGCACGACCCCCGACGCCCTCGGCGAGTGGCAAGTTCTACTATTGCTGCGGGAACGTTCAGCCCTTCGGCACATAGAGCTCGTGAGGTTTTCCCTCCTGTGAGGAGACGCGGCTTTCCCCCCTCCCGGTCCCCCTCCCCGCTAGCAGAGTTGCAAAGGGCCCTTTAGCAGAGCGGGCAGATTAGTTCGTGGGCACTGTTGGGGACAAAGCCCAGCAAACACGACAGCACTTTCTATGGTGACAGTCAGGGTCAGTGGTCCTCGGCTCTCGCTGCACACTGGGATCACCTCGGGAGCTTTGCAAGCATCGGTTCCTGGAACCCGCCTTCCAAGGCTGATTTAAGGGGTAGGGCGGAGGTCTGAGAAGCATGGGGTGACTCTCATGGGCCACCAGGGCCCAGAACTTGGGGCTCAGCTGGCAGAACGGCGAGAGAGAGGTAAGTGAGTGACGTGATCTTCCGCAGGAGCGAAGGGCCAGGATTTCTGGGGAGGTGCTTGGGCCCACGTTCCAGGATGGGCTTGGATAAAGCCGGTGGGAGCCACCCGGATTGGCCCCAGCATGGAGGGCACAGGAGAGCCACCTGCCGTCCCGGAGTGAGCTGCCACCATCACTCCTGACACCACGGGTGCGTCCCCCCAGACGCTGAGCACACACAGAGCTGCGACTTTTGTCTCAGCGGAGGAAGCCCGGGCCTGTCCTTCTAGCTCTCATCTGCCCTGTTTCATTCACCTGACCTTTTTCGAGAACGGCCTTCACGCCAGGCACTGTTCTAGATTTGGAGACACAGCCGGGGAAAAGGCAGACACTTGCTCTCAAGGAGCCTGGGGTCCAGTCAGGGACTCCAGCTGCACAGACGTGATCAAGGAAAAAAAGCAAGAACATCTCAGGTAGCGGCAAGTGCCCCACAATCAGCGGTCCGCCTGGAAAATGGACCTTGTAATAAAACCCCTCCGGGCCGCTGTATAGATCGAATGAAATAATTCACGCAAATACGCCCGGGATGGGAACGGGCTTCCAGTAGGCGTTCCGTCTGTAATTCCATTCTGCCGTCTCCATCACACAACAGCGTCTGGCAAAGAGAATCCGCATGGCAGCCGGAGGAATGTCGCGTAGCAAGGATGCAGAAGTAATTTTAAGAAAAGTGATGGCGGGTAGAGTCTAGGGCCTCCTCCGGCCGGGAGAGGCGCCGGGATCCGTGCTGGGTCCGGTTTGGTTAGCGTTTCCCTAAGATATCAGCCTCCTGTCCTCACACAGAACCGGAACGGTCCTCGTTAGCCAGGCCACCTCGGGCGCGCCGTCTCCTGCCGTCCCTTCATAGGCAAAACCGGGAATTCCAATTCGAGGGGGGAATCTGCAGTCCACAGAAAACCGTCCACGCGTTGAGAAGAACACAGGAGCCCACCCAGCCCGGGGCAGCGGACGCGCCTCGTCTGTGGGTTGTGCTGGCGGGCCAAGGGGGGAGCTGTCCCGTCAGGAGATGAAGTCTGGAAAGCACCCCGTAAAGGTTTCCCTCCGCGGTCCGTCCCTGCGGTGTCCCCAGCACGCGGGCCAGCCTGCAGCGGCACTCAGGTCATGTCCGTCGGGGGGTGAGTGCGTGCTCTCGGACAGCTGCTTGCTGGTCACGCCCATCCACGAGCCGGGGGCCCCGCGAGGGAGACGCTGAGACTCAGCCCTTCCCCGAGGAGGTCTGGAGGGGGAAAAATGAAGGGAGGGAGCCCCGAGGCTTTCAAGGAAATGACTCCTTTCCAGATGAGCTGAAATAAAAAGTGAATAAAAAGTGAAATCGTGAAAAAGTGAAATAAAAAAATCGTTTTATAAGCAATGGTGAAAGGGGAGACCGTGGGGGGTGGTCTAGCTCAGGCTCCACGGACCAGAGACCCCAAGGAGACCGCATACATTTCCCAGTAGGGAGGCCGGGCCGTGGTGGGGGGAACTCACCCCAGTATAGCACAGCGGGTGGAGGGGGACAGCCTCACTTTTCTCCCTTTGACTCCTGGCACGAGAGAGTGACTGGGTTCCAGGCCCACCCGGGACTGTCCCTCCTGCCCTCACCTACTATGCGTAGCTGTGCAGGCAAAACTGTGACACCAGCCATCTACCCAGCAAGTCTGTCTGTTCTGGTTCAGCCCAACTCCACGCTGCGCAAGGCTTTCCCAGCTCACTGGGGCCAGGGATGGTGCCGGTCACCCCGATGGCTCTACCAGAAACCCAGGTCACTCTGGTCTGTCTCTCTCCTCCACATCCTGCACGGCGACCTCCAAGTTCTCTCCACAATCTGCCTGCTTGTCTCTATCTCCCCAGGCTGGCCGCATCCCAGCCTCCTGGGTGACGGTCATGGCCTCACCAGGTCTCCAGAAAGGTCCTGGCAGAAGATAGATTGGACCGTGCCACATGAGTGCCACACCCTGTGCCTTCCCCGCCGTTCGGTTCTTGCACGGAGGAAGCAGACCCCACGTTCACCCTGCAGCCCTGCGAGGAGCCCTTTCTCCCCTGGGTTTTTGTGCCTGGACACCCACTCCTCCCAGCCGGCCCCTGAATCTCTTTGCCTGACCAACACCAGTGCATGTGCAGAACCTTCTAGAAGGTTCCCGACCTTCCCAACTAGGTGAGGCACTCCATTCCTGTCTCCTCTGGCTGGACCCCTAAGATTCCCGAAGGCAGGGACCGTACTCACCTGTGCTCCAACCCCAGAGCCTGGCGGGATGCGGGCTTTAGAAGTCTCTACTGAATGACTGCTAACAGCTTGTGGTTTTCCAGCATGTGTTGTGTGCGGGGCCTTCTACGTAATTCTGATTATTAAGCGTCTCATGGACTCGTCACAACAATCCCTGAAGGACTATTTTTTGGTGCATATTTTACTGACAAGGAGACCGGGGCTGCGCGGTGAAACCGCGTGGGATGAATGAGTGAAGCAGTGAATGGCTGGACGAGGTCCCGGAATGATCCCTGTTCCCATATGTGGGCTGTAGTCCAGCTGTGCCCTGACTCGTCAGGGAAGCTTGGGCCCGTCCTCCCTCTCTGGGCCTCATTTCCTTCCTGTATTTAAGTTGGCAGACTCTTTGGTTGTCCTTTCCTTGGTGACTGTCCGGCCCCGTGCCACCTTAGCCTACCTAGGTCACAGGGCAGGGGTGGGCGGGCTCTTCCAAATCAAGCCACCAAAACTCAAGACCCCAACTAAGTAGGTCCCATCTTTTCAGGCTGTTTATTCCAAACCGTGACATGACCCTCAGGAGCAGAGGGCGTGAGGGACCCGCCCAGGGACAGGAAGTAGGTCTAGGGGGTGGGTCTGGGCTCTGCCTCTCAGGCTGTTGGGATCCTGAATCTTTCCTGGGCACGATATGTTTTCTTGGCAGCCCGGAGAGAGACATAAAGTGCTCATGGTTATCAATTCATCATCCAACAGACGGAAAATGCCTCTCAGGAATGCATTTCAAACCTCCACCCCACAAGCCCAGGGACACGTATTCCTAAGGCTTACAGAGTGGCCGCTGCCCCATCATCGAGGATTTGGACGAGCCTGTTGAGACCAATCCTGCAGTCGCAAGGACACCAGGGAGAAGTGCGGAGCCGCCGTGATCCCCATTTCACAGATGAGGAAACTGAGCCTCAAGCAGCTGGCCTGTGACCCAGGTCACACAACGCAGGAGAGGGGTGCAGCCAGGATTTGAAACCAGGGGGCCCAGCTTCCTCCTCTGTTCTTTCTGTATCTCAGGGTCCAAGGCTCTTTCTCCAATTCATACCTGACTCCCTCTCACTCACACAAGTGCGTGAGGACAGCAGACCCCTAACCAAGAGCCGGACCCAACCCCAGTGACGGAGCCCTTAACCCCCATGGATACCCTTTCTCCCGCTCCATCATTCCCAACACGCATTGGCTAAATGGGGGTGAGAATGTGGAGGTCAACACCGGTGTGAGTATTTAGAATTTTCAGCAGAACTGAAACAGAAGCCCTAGAAAAGAAGGTCGGCATTCTCTGCCGCAGAGGGATGCTTTGTACGCCGGTGACCCAGCCCGGGCGAAAGTTTGCTCATGACCACAAGGGTGAAGGAGAAACACGTGATGATTGGTCATTTCTCCCCACCCTCGCCCACCCTTTTGGCCACCACCGAGCACAGGGTCTCGCCCAGTGCGTGATTTATCCGTGTGCAGATATCGGTAGGGTGTCTCCGATGGGACAAGATAAATGCATTCTTCGAGCTTAATACTTTCCTTATGTGGTTTAAGGCTTCAGCCCTCTTAGTTCAAGAGCCGCCCCTCGGGGGCCTACTGTCCTCGAGTGCTGGGTTAGCAAATGTGAGGTTGGTCGGGAGACTCAACATTATCTTGGACTTTTAGGAACTTCCTTTCGATGAAAACCCAGCAGTCGGGAAGAGTTGCCTGAGGGAGGCTTTTCAGATCTCTTTGACAGGAGAGATGGGACTTCCCTCCAAGAAGGTTACCTGCCCAGGTAGAAGCTGAATCTTCTCGTTACTCGGAGGGCCTCATGAGAAGGCTCGCACTGGGGAGCCCAGAACTGCCAACTCTTTGAAAAAGAGAGACGGCCACGTTCAAGCTGATTGGACCTTGAAGGGCAGCGTGCTCAGAGCCCGGCCGCCTGGCTGGGGTTTAAGAACAGATTGTTTCCAGAAAGAAATGGGGCAGCTCTATCAGCCTTGGGCCCGAGGTGATGTTTTCCCCTCCCCTGGATTTCTAGGCGGTGAAATAAAACCAGGCCTTTATTTATAAAGCCTCATTCCTGTAAGGGTTCTGTTTGCCCTGGAAAGACTCAGGGAGAAAGCCATGGGGGAAGTAACCCGGCTTGCAGGTGGAGGGAGGGAGGCACAGAGAGGGCAAGTGACTTACCCCGGGTCACAAAATCAAGTAGTCTCCAGGTGATAGGAGTCCAGTCCGTGTTTCCGGAATGTTCTGGAACATTCATCTTTCCACTAGAGTGGTGTTTCTCAACCACACTATTGACATTTGGGCTGGACATTCTGTGCGGTGGGGCTGGACTGTGTGTTATAGAATGTTTAACAGCATCCCTGGCCTCCACCACCGGACTGTGGTCCCAGCCCCCACCCCAGTGGCCACAACCAAAATATTGCCAGGAAGGCCCCCATGTGCTGGTTGAGAACAACTTGCGTAGAGGATAGGGCGCCTCTCTCTGTACGTCTTGCTTGAAGAACGCAGTCTTTTGATTTCCTTTTAATTCTTCATTTAAAAACACTGCCTGGGGAGCACCTGGGTGGCTCCGTCAGTTAAGCGTCCGGCTTGGGCTCAGGTCAAGATCTCACAGTCCGTGAGTTCAAGCCCCACGTGGGGCTCTGTGCTGACGGCTCTGAGCCTGGAGCCTCCTTCCGATTCTGTGTCTCCCTCTCTCTCTCTGCCCCTCCCCTGCTCACACTCTGTCTCTCTCTCTCAAACATAAACATGAAAAATTTTTCTAAGAAACACTGCCTGGGGCCCTTGTTGGTTGGGGGGGGCATGGGAAGTGCACGCAACATGCAGGGACCTGGTGGGGGGGCTCGGATCTTGCCTCTGCACAGGCCCATGTTGGGTGTGCAGCCGTCCCCATCTCGGGCCACATTCTCCTAGAATTGTGACATCCCCCACCCTTCGCCCAGCCCCCTTCTTACTCGTCATCCCTTTGGCCACTCTCCCGCCTTGGGTACCTTTCCTGGAGCAGAACAGCATCGCCCTGTTCTCACTGGACCAGGCTCCCTGCTAAGCCCCGTGTGCACACCCCACAAACACGATCCCCATAGCCCGGAGGAGACTCCACGCCCCACGGTGACACCCAGCTGGCTCTCACTGGCCCTGTCTGTTCTGCACTGTCCCCCCCCCCCCACACCAGGAAGGTCTTCCCGCTGTATGGGGTGACCGTCCGCTGGGGGGAGGCGTCCTCAGCGGCCCCCAGGAGCAGCCTCACCTGTGCTGGATGAGGGACGAGAGCTGGTCCATCTACACTCCATCCTCCTCCTCCCGGTGGCCCTTGCTCTGCACCGTCCCATGGGCTCCCCCGTGGAAGGGAGCCTGATGCCCATAGCAGTGGTCTCCATCCACGTCTTTCCTTCCCGGCTCAGTCCCCCACGCCCCACCGATGCTTCCTGGGATGTCCTCCCGGAGAGACTGCTTCCCTGCCTGTGACAGGGTCTGCCCCCGGGGGAGCCCAGACTGAGAGCCAGCTGCACTCGCCCCCACACCTGCCCACCTGCCAGCAGCGACCTCACACGGCCTGCGCCCGCTGCCCGCCCCCGACCATTGCCATCACGACAGGGAAAGGGCGAGTCCCCACGGGCTCCCCCGCGTCTTCGAAATAAAACCAGGTTCTCGTCCTGTGCCCGCCCTCATCTGTCACACGCCGCCTCTCTCGCTTCCCTCCAGCCACCCCGGGCCCCCTGAACCACGGGCACCCCCGGGCCTTTGCGCGTGCTGGCCCCACAGCCCGGACTCCTTTCCCCCGGGTCGGCGCGTGGCCGGCTCCTTCGCATCTCAGCCGGCCTGTCCCCCCCTCGGGGAGGCCCCCTCCGACCCCGCGTCTCACGCAGCCTCCCTGGGCCAGCAGCCACGCTTCGCCCCATCACCCTGCTTTGCCGCGTCCACACTCAGCTGCCTAGGGATCGCTTTCCCTCCATGCACGGGTTTAGCCGTCGGCTGCTTCTCCCGCTTCCTCCGCGCCAAAGGTGAGCTCCGTGAGGGCAGGCACCTCGCCCGCCTTATTCGCTGCAGTATCGCCACGGAGATCAGTGCCTGGGAGTGGTCTGTTCAGAGAATGAATGCTTTAGAGGAAGAACGAATGAATGAATGAATGAATGAACGAGTGACCCAGGACAGTGCAGATCAGGAATTGGCAGTGGGAACAGGGGCGAGGGGGGGGGGGAGAGGGGCCTGAAAGGGAGTGCTGAATCTCCCCACGTTCCCAAGACCCCCTCCAGTGGGCATCGGGAGTCCAGAGGAGCCCGTCCTGGGCGCTGGGCACCTGGTCCTCATGCCAGCTGGAAGCTGACAGCTGCAAACCAGGAGACCCTGGCAAGGACTCCACGCGGCTCCCTCTGCGTCCCCCTCCTCCCCCCGTCATGCAGGAGGCCCCCCAGCTACGAGCAGGACACCAGCACTTGGCCGTGTTCCAAGAGAGGGGAGGCAGAGAAATCCAGCTCCATTGGACAGCTGAGGAGCTCGGGAAATGCATTTAAAATAGCTATTCTAGCAGCTGCCGGCAGATTACTTTTTCCATGCAGACTGGATGGCTTTAATAAAAAATGAGAACTTCTCCATCTGCTCTCTAAAGATAAGCCCCCAGTTCCCCAAATCGGTGAGCGACAGAGGCCCAGGGGGCCCGGGGAGGCTGGGAGGTGCGTCAGGCCGGTGACAGAGCCGATTAGCCCGGATCCGGATCCGGCAGCTCTCAAGGCGGTTGGGGCCTCCCGGCTGTGGGATGGGAAGCCGAGGCCAAGAGTGGGACTCGAGTAATTAAGATGTCATTTAGTCCTGTGATCGCCCCGTCGGGCCCCCAGGGCCACGTGCCAGCCTGTCTCCTTTCCAGCTGTCAGATGGAAAACGGCCTGGTCACCGCGGGACCGAGAGGGGTCCCAGAGCTCGACCGGGAAGCAGCCTGGCCGACGCGGAACCCGGCCCAGAGCAGGCCCCACCTGACTGGGGCAAGATTAACCACCGGGGATGGGTTCCGCGTACACCCCAAAAGACACGGCTGGTGGAAACCCCTAAAGGCCTCCTATCATGGCAGCTCTTCTCCAGTTGTTAGAGACGGAGGGGGCAGACGCTGGTCCCGTGGGGCCCAGTGCTTCCGTTGTTGGAGGCGCGCACTGAGAAAATGAATTTGAAATTGTGAACACGGAATTGTTAGACCCCTTCCCAGGGCCTGGGAAGTGAGAGGCCCTGGGCCCCAAGCTGCACGGGCTTCACAGTCCATGTGTGTGTGCGTGTGCATGTGTGTGTGTGTGTGTGTGTGTGCACAGCACACAGCTGGGTCTTTCCACCTGAGCCTTCTTCTGCCTGGAATCGCAGACCTAGTACGTAGGATGTATTCCGGTATCTGCCTCCTGACCCAGCGCCGGCTCTCGTCCCCGAATCCAGGACTGCTCCTTGTCAACCCTGCCGAATCAGAAGGGTGTTGGACAGAAAACAGGACTAGAAGGGCAGAAAGGAAGAGAGGAGGGCCTGCCCAGAGAAGCCAAGTCTGTCTATACGAAAAGAATAGCGATTCGGTAGACGGGAGAGAGACTATAACTCAACAGGCAGCGAGTCTGAAAAAGCCTGGAGCTTTACAAAAAAAAATTTTTTTTAATGTTTATTTATTTTTGAGAGAGAGAGAGAGAGGCAGAGTGTGAGCGGGGCAGGGACAGAGAGAGAGAGAGAGGGGGAGACACAGAATCGGAAGCAGGGTCCAGGCTCCCACCTGTCGGCATTCTGTGTCCTCTCTCTCTCTCTCAAAAATAAATAAACATTAAAAAAAATTTTGAAAAGGGAACTGTTAACTTGTAGAGGATGGATAAGTTGCCAGTGATGGTCCAGAAGAGAGGCAAATGATCTGTGGTCAATAGAAAAGATAACCTCAGAGTTTCCTTCCCCCCGCCCTTTTTTTTTTTTTCTTTTTGCTTGGTAGGACCCAAGACGATAACCAGACCAGTGTTGTAGCTTTTTCATGGGTCTCTCTCAGCCACTTCTGAACCACCTTTGTCATTCTGCAAGTTCCCTCATCCATGAACAAAATTACTGTGATGGGTTCTCACTGTGTGCTTCTCCGAGAGTTACGGTTCTGACTTTTTGAATATTCTATACTTGGAAATCAGTGTCCCCTCTCTAGTTTCTTTGGCGGTAAGCTGATTTTATACCCCCTAAGTCATTCCAAAGAAAAAGCGCAAACTTAAGGCAGATGACCGTCCTCGTGTAAACTTCCTTTGGTTCTACCTCTTTTGCAGTTCCTGAATTTTTTTAAGAACCCAAGTTGTGGTTTCAAATGCAATCCAAATAACCTTTTCTCTACAAGGCTCCGTCTCGGCTGGTCAGAGCACACAGCGGAATAATCAAAAGGAAACAAGACGTAATTCCAATTCATACTTGCACTTGCGAGGCGCATTAAGGGATCCAGATTGCAACTCACAAGACTCTTCTGAAAAATGCCCTCTGCTTCCCCTGCAATCCTATCAAACCCACCGCTGCATCAGAGCCCCTCATTCTCTGCCCTTCAGCCTCACTCAACGGCTTATGATAGGAATGCTTTTGACTGCAAGCAATGGAAAACCCAACCATAAGAATAGTTACTGTTCGCTTAAACAGGCATATACGGTCATAGGGCCGGCTTAGACACCCACCAACATCGTCAAGGATCCAGACTGCCCCTTCATGCTCCCATTGAACTTTCGTCCTCAAGCTGGTTGCCTCATCGTCACAAAGTGGCTACCACAGCCCCAAACATCATGCCCCCGGATGCAGCATCCCCAGCAGGAAAAAGAGGGCAGAGCCCAAGGGCCTTCTCCCCCAAAGCTTCAGTCTTTTTATTCAGGAAGAAAATCACTCCCAGATGCACCCCAGTAGAATTGTTCCTTTCTCCTCATCGTCTAAAAGTGGATCACATAACCACCCCTTGTTACAAAGGAGGCTAGGAAAGCAAGTGTTTGACAAAGTAGAAAAGAATCATCACGGCTGGCTGCGACCAAACGCGGCCCACTCCCTGGGACAAGTCAGGTTCTGCACCCACAGCCTTAGGCCCATCGCTCACCTGTTGATCTATTTCTAATGAACACACGTCGTGGGTACCATTGTCTTCTAATGTACGCAGGAGGGATAAAGAAGGTCAGAGAAGTTGAGCGGCCAGTGAGTAAGCGGCTGAGCTGAGACTTGGCTCCAGTCACCAAGACTTCAAAACCTGCTTTTTTTTTTTTATTAAACCCCTAATACCCTATTTTTTGTCTTAGCGAGGGGAGGGCATGGAGGGACTGCAGATGGCTGGGCGGTTGCTGATGCACCAGGCTGGCTGCATTGCCAAGACCTTCGGGAACCTCACCTGGGCCCCTGGGGGTCTCCCTCTCGTTCGGCCTGGGTCCCCAGCTCCACGTTCCCCGCCTTCCTCGGAGGCTGTCATGCATGCCTCCTGCTGTTTGAAGGAGGGAGACTCCGTTCCGTCCGTTCCATGAGTCAGAGGGTCCATAGCTCGCCCTGAGCATCAGAGGTGGGGCAGACCCTCAGAGATGCTCTTGTCCGCAGGGCCAGCGGGGATGGATGGTGTGTGGCTGTCTACGTCAGGAGGGGAAGGGAGATGTCAGAATCACTCCGGGCCCCGTTGGGGCTGAGTTCTGATGGTCCTGACAGGACTGTACTTTGGGAGCCCCGGTCACCATCAGGGCAGGCAAAATGTGACGGGGACACGGCTAGGCTCTGGGGGTGCGTCCTTCTATTCCGCCAGCCCAGGAAAAGAGGCCCCCGCACCAGCTTTGGAGATCCGGGTTTGAGGATCCACTCCTCACCAATCGAGTGACCGTGGGCAAATCCTTCCCCATCCTGAGCCTGTCGGATGGGAAGGATCACAGCGGAACTGCCTCATCGGGAAGCTGCAGGATTGAAGGAACGGGTACGTGAAGAGCTGTCTGCTGCATAAGTTATGCCATTCAGAAATTTACCACCGTCACCACCGCGGCTAAATGCCTCCTGCGGTTGGTCTTGGGTTAGATGAATCACGCAATCAATCACCCAAAGTTTTTCCTCCCCTGGCCCTGCCTTCTCTCCCTTCTGTGCTCTGAATCTGCTCTTCCAGCTGTGGGTGGTGGTATTTGTCTCTCCTGGGAGGATGTGTGGCCATGGCCAGCACAACAGCCCAGATGCTAGAATCCTCCAGAATCTTCCAGAATCCCAGCCCCCCCAGCTCACTTGTGGGTGGACCTTGGGCAAGATGCTTTCTTTCTCCACACACCTCGATGTTCTTTCCTCCTAAGAGGGCAGGATGTTTGCCGGAGGGGTGATTTGGAGAATGGACCCTGGTCACGCCTGAGAGCCCCTCCCAGCGCCCACATGTCACTGGGTCTCCATGAAGGTCCGTCTTCTCCCCTCCTGGGAGCTCCTTCTCCCCCGTTCCACCACAGGTGAGATTGGGTCCAACCATCTCTGTGAGACACGACCGAGGGGCTGACAAAATGAACAAGCAGGTCTGGGAGAGGACACTGGGGTGGTGAGTTTCTTGTTTATTTTAAAGTTGATTTATTTATTTTGAGAGAGTGAGCGGGGGAGGGGCAGAGAGAGGGGGAGAGAGAATCCCAGGCAGCCTCCTCACTGTTTGCCCAGAGCCCCGTTCGGAACTCGAACTCACGAACCGTGAGATCGCAACCTGAGCCGAAATCAAGAGTTGGACGCTTAACTGACTGAGCCCCCCCAGGCGCCCTGGTCAGTTTTTAATAAACAGAGGCAGAGGGGAGCTGCACACAGGAGGCCAGAGGGGAAGGCCATGACGTTGAAGGAGTTACTTCCCGAAGTTGTTAACTCACCAAGAAGTAGCTGTTTCCCTGAGGTTCCCGGCATTCTGCAGGCCTGGTCTGGGGGACCGGGATCTGGGGCGGAGCCGGGGGAGAACGGGGGCTTGTCTTCTGCACCCCACCCAAGGGACGTGTCCTGGAGCCTGCTGAGTGGGCGGATCGGGCTCAGGAGGAAGGGAGGAGAGAGTGATGGCAGGATGCAGGTTCCTTGCGGTCCTCGGGGCCGTCTACCCCAAAGTTCTGCCCCTCCCCCGGAATCACCCACCTGCCAGCCCAGGGCCGATCGCCTCACCCCCCCAAGCCCGCCTGGCATTTATTCTGTACCCTCCACCCTGGCCCACCCTGACCCCTCACGAGGCTGGACGCAGCAATTGCTTGTTGGATGATTCTGTGTGTTTTTTTGGCCCAAGACACTTTTTACACAGGTGTTAACACGCTGGCGAGAAATTCTCGGAAGGAGGATCAATTTTTGTTCGTCCTGCCACATCGCCCCCAAGAATCTTACAGGCATCTGGAGCTGTGTCGTCCCACATGGTAACCTGTTTAAATGTAAACAGAAGTGAAATTAAATTTAAAATTCTCTCCCTAAGGGTGCCTGGGTGGCTCAGTCGGTTGAGCGTCTGACTTTGGCTCATGATTTCTCGGTTCGTGAGTTCGAGCCCCATGTCGGGCTTTGCGTTGATAGTGTGGAGCCTGCTTGGGATTCTCTCTCCCCCCCCCCCCAAATAAATGAATATTTAAAAAAAACTTTTTAAAATTCTCTTCCTAGCCACACTGGCCACATCAAGGCACTCCGTGGCCACATGTGACGAGCGGCTGCTGAACTGGATGGTGTAGACATGTCCCTGATCACAGAAGGTTCTCTTGGGCAGCACTGGACTTGAGGAAAGCCTTGGGTTTTTTTTTTTAATTATATGTTTTATTGGTGTTTTTTAGTAACAAAAGTAACAACTCTTTGTCATAAAGCACTTACAACATACAGAATACCACGAAGGTGCAAAGAGGGACCCACGCGGGCTGTCTGCTCAGCGACATACTGAATCACTGAGCGACCTTCCTGACGCGCGTTCTGTCGCTCAGTCCCTGAACATCCCCGAGGAGGGGCAAGGAAGGGGAGGAAGAAATGAACAGAAAACACTTGAAAACTCCTGCTCCATTTGAGGGATTTGGGGCTGTTGTTGTTTTTTTTTTGTTTTTTTTTTTTTTTTCAACGTTTATTTATTTTTGGGACACAGAGAGACAGAGCATGAGCGGGGGAGGGGCAGAGAGAGAGGAAGACACAGAATCGGAAACAGGCTCCAGGCTCTGAGCCATCAGCCCAGAGCCTGACGCGGGGCTCGAACTCACGGACCGCGAGATCGTGACCTGGCTGAAGTCGGACGCTTAACCGACTGCGCAACCCAGGCGCCCCTGTTTTTTTTTTTTTTTAACATTTATTTATTTTTGAGAGACTGAGAGGCAGACCATGAACGGGGGAGGGGCAGAGAGAGAGGGAGACACAGAATCCAAAGCAGTTCCAGGCTCTGAGCTGTCAGCACAGAGCCCGACGCGGGGCTCGAACCCGTGAACCGTAAGATCATGACCTGAGCCAAAGTCAGGCACTTAACCGACTGAGCCATCCAGGTGCCCCTCTATTTTTTTTTTAAAGCTTATGTATTTATTTTGAGAGAGAGAGACAGAATGCGAGTAGGGGAGAGGCAGAGAGAAAGAGAGGGAGGGAGACACAGAATCGGAAGCAGGCTCCAGGCTCCGAGCTGTCAGCACAGAGCCCGACGTGGGGCTCAAACCCACAAACCAGGAGATCATGGCCCGAGCCGAAGTCGGATGCTCAACCGACTGAGCCACCCAGGCGCCCACCCCTCCATTTGAGGGATTTTGTAAAAGGCAGCCAGCTCACAGGCAGCCCGGGGAAGGTAGTTCCCAGGGGTGGACATGGGGACACGGGGACAGTCACCGATGGCCTGTGCCGTCGACTGAAGTGTCCCGCCCCCCACAATTCATACGAGGCCCTAACCCCAATGTGAGTATCTTGGGGGGTAATTAAGATCAAATGAGGTCATGACAGGGGGTCTAATCCAGGAAGACCAGTGGTCTTAGTAAGAGGGGACAGACAGCTCTCTGTTCCGACTCTTCTGTCCACAAGCCGGGGAGAACCCTCGCCAAAACCCTCGACGCCGGCACCCAGACTGTCTCAGGCTCCCAGCCTCTAGAAGGGCCCAGAGGTATGTCTTTCTGTCGTGTGAAGCTCCCCTCATTCTGTGGTCTCTTGTGACGGCGGCCCAGGCTCGCCAAGACATTCTGCAGTTCTGGAAACACATCTCCACAAACTGGCCGTGCTGAACCAGAGACGTCCCCTCCATAATCCCCAGGACTTGTGGGTGTAGCTGTCGCTTGACATGGCGGGAGGGCTCTGCAGATGGGACTAAGTGAACGACGATGAGGTCGTCCGGGTGGGGCCTAACGGTGATCACCGGGGTCTTCGTGAGAGGAAAAGGGGGCTGGAGGGCCAGTGCCAGAGCAGAGGTCAGCGCTGGCTCTGAGGACAGAGGAAGGGGCCCCAGCAGCCCCTCGAAGCTGGGAAAGGCAAGGAGATTGGAGGCTCCAGAAGCAAGGCAGACGCACCAACACCTTGGTTCCTGGCCAGTGAGAGCCATTTCAGACTTCTGACCTCCGGAACTGTAAGGCCGTAAGTCTGTGCTGTTTCAAGCTCCTAAGTGTGGGTGATGGGTTACAGCACTGTAGGGAAGTCCGTGATGGGCGGGTGCACGCACCTCACTGAGTGTGGTCCTTTCCGGCCAGGCCGTTCGTCTCCGTGTTTGATGCTCATTTGCTCAGTGAACAGACAGCTCAGTGTTTGGTCCTCCCGGCGCACCTGGTGGCGGGGGTGGCCGAGTGGCTAAGAGGGCAGACTTGAAAGGCAGGCGGTCCCGGGTGTCCCCAGCGGCCGGCTGTGTGGCCTCAAACAAGCTACTTGCCCTCTCTGGGGCTTAGCCTTTCCTGCCCCCCACGCGGCTGTGAGGGCCGGTGTTCTCTCCTCGGCGGGTGTTCCTTCATCGCCTGTCCCGCGCCAGGCTCCCGGGTGCTGGGAAGACTGTGACAATTCCAGGAGCCAGGCTCCTGACCTTTGTGGAGCCCACGCTCCGGCGGGTTCAGGGGTAGAATGTCGTACCGGACCAGGTACGTAGCAGGTGTGGGGGCGATGTTGCCCACGACTTCCTCCCGGAAGGGATCACGGAGGGTTCGGTGTCTCACCCAAGTTGACGTGAGTGGGTGCAGGCGGGACCTGGAATCCGGGTTTCATGCCCCAGGCCGGGGAGTGGGCCGGGGTGCAGTGCCGCAGGAAGGACTTTGTCCCCGTGTCTAGCGCAGTTCAGCTTCTAGGCTCTGTTTCTTTCGAAGGCACTAAAGTGCGGACAATCCCCGAAGGGTGTTGGGCTCTGAGAGCCCTGCTGGGGGCTGTGTGGCCGGCAAGACCTTGGAGGCCCGTGGGCCTCGTTCCCCGACTCAGCCTGGGGTTCCCAGGAAATGGCCTGCCTATGCTTCCCTCCCTCCCCATGGGCCGCATTGCCAGGCCTCGGGACTTTTGGGAAATCACTGGAAACATTCCAAGAACAAGAGGAAGCCTTGCGTCTCCCAGGCCCCATGGGCCTGGCTCCCAGCAGCAGAGAGGCAAGAAGCCAAAAGCCTGGGGTCATCCTCAGGACCAGAGGCTTTGTGGGGAAACAGGGCGATCCACTGGGGGCCAAGGGCCAAAGCTGGGCCTTACGTGTGTTTGCTTTGGCCAACTCCGTTCGTGAAGTCAGAAAAGAAAGGACATTGACCCTCAGTGTCCAGCTTCCTTTGAAGACGGAATGGGGATGGGATGGGACCTTTCTCCCTGGAGCTGCCCTCCAGGCCCCCAGGCCCCAAGGCCCCCGGGGGACTCTTCCCTCCTTTACGTGACCTCATTGGCGGTTGGCTTTGGTTCTCATTCCCAGTTGTTTTGCCTCCGGGGACTTCTGCCAGAGTCTGGAGATTTCAGTCTTTACAGGTGGAGGGACTGGGGCCGCTACTGGCAACCAGGGGACTGAGGCGGGGACCCCGCAAGGTCCAGGGTGGCCCCACAGCAGAGAGAGATCCCGCTCCAGTGCCCATGATGCCACAGGCCAACCCTGAGGGAAGGAGACCGGTCTTACTTTGCATTCCCCCAAAAGCAGAGCCTGAGGCAAGGCTCGGGTACCGATTGTTTTGTAAAGGTCATCTCAGAAAGAGAGAGGAGTGAACGACTGAGGCGAAAGAAAAGAGAGCAAAGACAAGGGTAGTTGCCCAGCTGGGTCTGCTGTCTGCACGGCTCCGGCCAACTGGGACCCTCGGGGCTAGAGAAACGTGCTCAGAGCCCGCCACGCGGAAGCAAAGCGCACGGGCATTGACCACCAGCTCCTCTCCGGGTCGCATCGGGGCTTCACCGGCTCCCTGTGAACCTGGAGCCTAGCAGCGGGTGGCCTTGATCATGGAGAGCCCCACTCCCTGGCCACCTGCCCTGCCAGTGTGAAAACCCCTGTGGCCCACGGCACTCCAGCCAGGGACATCATGGCCACGTCAGGGAAGAGATGATGAAGGCAGCCCTCCCTCCACCCCCCCCCCCCCCCGCCTCCAACCTCACCTCTGCTTTTCCATGAACCCGGCGACTACCCCGTGCCCTCCTCCCTCCTGCCAAATCCTAACTCAGAAAACCACTGTACTTGAATCTTCCAACCAAGCAAAAGCCACGTGAAAGGGAAGAAGGCATCGCGGCCCTGGCCTCCCATACTGGGGGACCCTCGGGTGCGTGGCCCCGGGAACTCGCCGAGTTTCTTTAACTGCAAAATTCGGCCTTTGCTGACCTTGAGTCCAAGCAGGTAAAGAGCACGCCATTCCACAAACTGATCTCTCGAGCGCAGACAAGGGAGAATAATGTTCCGAAGGCTGGACGATCTCACGACTCTCTGTTGAGAGGAATCCAGAGGTTCTCACGGTCTGCCTGTGCTCCCCCTCCGCCTCCTGGCCTGGCAGTCGTAGGGTGGAGCCATGCTTCCTGGGTCAGAGGGACCCTGGTCCCCAGGGATGCCGGGGGCAGGCCATCTTGCTGGTGGACCAGGAAGGCGTTTCAGCACATCACCCACAAGGCAGGGCCCCCAGCATCCTGGAGCCTCGAGGAGCCGAGAACCAGTCCAGGGAGGCCGAAGGAAGAGGCCTCTCAGCCCACAAAGGCCAGCCCGCTCTTTACTAAGAAATACCATCCAAGCCCTGCCCCCACGGCCCCCTCCTTCCACCGCTCCCCCAAGGTCATTTGTGACAGAATTAAAAAGGAGCCCAGTGCTGAGGCGATCCGACTCATAAATGTGTGGAGACAACGAGACAGCCATTTGGAAAGAAGATAAAATTAATCCATTTCTCATCCCGAACACCAGAGTAACTCCACGCGGGTCAGAGATCCACAGGAAACAGTGAAACCGTACAAGCCTTAGAAGGAGGCGTGGGTGGAGGGGAAGACTTCGACTATGAGGAAAAACCCGGACTGGCAGTTTCGTACAAATTTAACAAGATTTTTATTAACTTAAGAAAAACCTGTTGCATGGCAGAAGGCACCGTATGCAAAATCCAAGGACAAAGGGAAAACTGCCGGGAAATCTCTGCAGCATCTATCAGAGATAAAAGATTAGTATTGTTTAAAATACATAGAACAGGGGCGCCTGGGTGGCTCAGTCGGTTAAGCGTCCGACGTCGGCTCAGGTCATGATCTCACGGTCCATGGGTTCAAGCCCCGCGTCGGGCTCTGTGCTGACAGCTCAGAGCCTGGAGCCTGCTTCAGATTCTGTGTCTCCCTCTCTCTCTGACCCTCTCCCATTTATGGCCTGTCTCTCTCTCTGTCTCAAAAATAAATGAACATTAAAAAAAATTTAAAAATAAAATAAAATAAAATACATAGAACAAAAAACAAAAACAAAAACAAAGAAACAAACACACAAAAACAAGGAAAACAGACCAAAAATAGTCTAGGAAAATGACCACAAGACACGAACAGCTAATTCACAAAGATATAAAATGGCATTTTAGTAAATGAAAGGAGACAAGTAAGGGAAAGGCCAACGTCGGCTTCACTGAGGCACCGTGGCTCACCCACCAGAACGGCCAAGGTCAAAACCTCAACCCCAGGCTCCATTGGCAAGACTGGGAAGGGCCGTCATTCGCCTTGCCGGTGGGAGGTGCAGGGTGATAGAACCAGCGTTTATCGAGGGAAATTTAGGCAAAATATCACACAAAACGATATATGCACCTACCTCCAAACCAGCCATCTCGCTTCCAGAATTTACCCCAAAGATGCACTTCCCACGATGTGGAAACGCACACACACAAGGTCGCTCATTGCACCATTGGTTGTATTTGCAGACTATTCCACGCGCAGGGGCGGCGTGAATAGGCTAAGGCATCTCTACCCCGCGGAGGACCGCACAGCTGCACAAAAGAACGAGCAAGGCGTCGACGCATGACTCCAGAGTGATTTCCAGGAGATGCTGCCAACTCTAAACATCACAGTGCATGCCCTGCCTTCTGGGTAAGAAAAGGGGGAAACAGGAAAACATACGAAGAAAGGAAAACACAGAAGAGATAACCAGAAAACAATGAACTTGATTCCCATGAGCACGGAGGGGTGGGGCGGGGGGGAAGGGATCCAGGAGGGAGGGCTCTTCGCCGGCTTACGCCTTTCAGTCCCGTTTTGACATGTGGGAACACGCTGATGCCCTCTGTGTCCAAAAACGTAAAAAACAAATCAATACAATCCATCTAAGACTGGAAGGGAACAGACAAATGAACCCGAGTGTATTTCAAATGAACGACGTCACCACACTGAGAAGGGGGGAAAGGAAAAGGGAAAGAAAGCAAGACGAACTCTACGAACTCCTCACACGGTCCTGGGCAGCGCCGGGGTGCAGGAGGCTGAACCTGTCCTGAATGTAACGTCAACTCACATCTTTTGAATAGGTGTTGTTGGTATGCTGTCTGAGCAACACAATGGTGGGGCTGCTTTGGGTTGTGGAACCGAGCGTGTAAGTGTCCAGAGCCAGGATTCTCATCAGGAGAGAAGGGGTATCCGAGGGCTGGGACGGGAGGTGCCCGGTGCAGGTGAAGTTGGCTGTGCCCAGGGCTTCGCAGAACAACGTCCGGGAGGAGAGGACGGGACACGGGGCTGGGCGCTGGGGGCGTGGGACCATCCGAAGATTTGCCAAAGTCTCTGCCAGCCCGACGGAGGGTCCCCCCGAGCAAGGACAGCCCGGGGATGTGTCCCGTGTTGGGTGGCTACAGGCAGGCTTTTGTGGCACCAGCTGCTCAACCATTTGTGGGCAGGCTTCCTCACGGGACCTCGACTTCAGTTTGAGAGGTGAGGGACCTCGTGCATGCTGGCAGCTGGACACGACGCCCTGCCTGGCCGCGGGTCTGCCAGGCAAACTTCTGGGTCCGCACAGAGACGTGGAGGGAGCACGTGATTTCCAAGACGCATCTATCTCTGGTGTGTGTGTGTGTGTGTGTGTGTGTGTGTGTGTGTTCACATACAACTACGTCTGTATGTCCAATATCTCTTAGCTCTGTCTCCTGAAAAAGCCTAGAAACAAAGATGTCCCATAGCAATCAGTGTCCCCGAGTACCTAGATCTGAGTTCCTAAAACCATTCCCCATGGAAAGGAACAGGGTCCTCAGAGAAACAGTTAATTCCAGGGCCAGGGCAAGGAAGGGACTAGGTCAGCCTCAAACAGCTTGTTGTTCCAGAGAGTAAGGATGTTCTAAGAAAAAAAAAAAATGATGCAGACATGTCAGAAGAACACAAGAGCAGATTGAAGTGGTTCCCGCTGGCCAAATCTGGGATGGGTTTGAAATAATTAGGAACAGTAATGAATTATAAACCCTTGGGGAAAAATTGGCATTCATACGTCCATACCGATAATAAGTAGATGAATGAACGAATGAATGAGTGGGGGAGGAAGGGCTCTTGCGTGAAGCAGGATGCCAAGTGCAGACGCAGCTACGGAAGGTTGTACAGGGGGAAACATTGTGTCACCACAGTGGCGGAGACTGCTCGGGGCCCCGGCCACCAATGGGTGAACTTGCTGAGGAGCTGGGGAATCACGTGGTCTCAAGGAATAGTAATTATGCAGGGAAGGAATCGGGCAGTATCTTGACCAGGCCCTCAGCATCCCAGCAGCGCAGGCTGGCGGGTTCCTGGGGAGGACGCACGTCAGCACGTCGTGGGCCAGCCGCGAGGTCCAGCCTGACTTTAACAGGAACATTCTATCGTTTTGAAGAAGGGGATGGGGAGGAGGGGCTGTACACTTTTCAAAAGCGTCAAAGGCGTAAAGACCCAGGAAAATGGCAGAAATGTTCCAGGTTAAAGGATGGTAAAGAGCAGTGACGATTAAACACAAAACCCAGCCCTAGACCGGATCCTGCCCCTGCTGGAGACAGTGCTGTAAAGGACGGGGTTTGGCCAGTTGTACGGTTCTGACCCTGGACAAGGATCAGATAAAGGAACGGGGCTCATGTGAACTTTCTTGACGCTGCCTGCTCCGTGGCTGTGCAGGAGGGCACCCCCCCCTTCTTCGGAAAGGCACACAATCATACAGGGGTAAAGTGGCCTTAAAAGGCTCAGAAAAAATCTACGCGTGCTCGTGGGGGGTGGGCCGTGGGGGGAGAGAGTAAGAGACAACAAAGACAGAGACAGAACACGTAATAGTAAATGGAAGTAAATGGCCAACGGGCGTCCTTTGTAGGATTTTGATTTTGATTTTCAACTTTTTTGTAAACTTTGAAGTGGTTTCCAAATATATATATATATAAAAAAAATCTTTCAACGTGAGCCAGACCGTATTGTCCTTGGGACGCCCTGAGCTTTGCTGGTGCTCCCCGGCCGGGGCCTGGATGCCTCAGTGACGCAAGATGCCCCCGGAGGCCTGTGTCGGCCAATGTCAGGGCTGAGGAAAACTGAGAAGTCCTCGTCTGCGATGCCGGAGGGAAGGCAGAGCTGTCAGCCTCTCTTCCTCTGGACCCCGGGCCTGAAGGATGAGCCAAATGCGGGCCAGTCACTGCCCACCCGCGTCCCTGTTCCCGAAGCTGACCCTTCTCCCTGCCTTTTCCCTGGAATCCACACACACCACAGCCCCCAGACACCCTGCCAGGCACCAACCACACGAAGGCCATCTGCCAGCCCCTCTTCCCTTGCTGCTCGAAGTGGGGTCCTGGGACCAGCAGCAGGCTCTGATCTGACATGCAGAATCCCGGGCCCCATCCCAGAACTGCCAAACCAAAATCCGCGTTTTAACAAAACCTCCGGAGGGGTTGAGCGGGTGCAGTAAAATCTAAGAAGCCCCGAGCTAACCCATTCAATTTAGAAAAAAAAAAAAAAATCACATGCAGAAAATGAGGGCTCGGGTAGCAGTTTCTTTAAGCGTGTAGTGTCTCCGGGCGGCAGGCTTTTTGGCCAGGCGGAGGACCGGGGCCCTGGGGCTCCCCCGCAGGTGGCCAGGCCCAAGGCCCTGGTACCCAGCGTTTCCGACACCTGCAGTTCAGCCTGAGGGCTGCGGAGCATCTGACAGCCTGCGCCTCTGTGGCCTGGATCCGGGGAGGAGACGCTCGGGCTGGAAAGAAATCCTGCTCTCGCAAACTGAAGCCAAGAGCAGGAAGACACTAGTTTACCACCAACAAAACAACCGTCTGGAATTAGCAAAAAGCATCTGGAGCCAGAGGGGCCCCCAGGCGATTTGAGTTGTTAATCTTGGTTGAATGTCCTTTGTGATCAAAAGCATCGTGTGTGTGTGTGTGTGTGTGTGTGTGTCTGTGTGTGTGTGTGTGTGTGTCTCTGTGTGTGTGTGTGTGTGTGTGTGTGTGTCTGTGTGTGTGTGTGGAAATGGACCCTGAAGTCTGTGGGGACGGGGGGCAGTGGTTCAGGCCGTGCTCGTAAAGCAGAGGTCACGGTGACGTCGGGTCCCCTGCCATTAGGTCCCCCAAGCCCAGCACTCTTATGGTTCCCATTTCACAGGTGGAAAAAAAAGCCGGCACGAAGGAGCTTAGAAATCTGCAGAGATTGGACACCCCTTGCCCTTCACCCCTGCCTCGCTCCTGCCTTGGGATTCGGCGGCGAGCACAGATCCCCCGGAAGCAGGGGGCTTCCCTTCAGTTTTGGAGGATGCAGTATGAGAGGACAGCATGAGGGAAGTCCCAGGAGAGACCAGGGAGCTGCCTGGTCTCACAGATGCCCGCAGCGGGCACAGGCGTGGACACCGGGTGCCTTTCCCAGCCTGCTCCCCGGACGTGGGGGGTCGCCAGCGCGCTCCAGCCTCAGGAAGAAAGATGGCTCAGGTAACCCTTCAGAGAAGGCCTCCAGAGCCACACTCTGCATGGGGCTCGGGGGACGCCGGGAGGTCACATGGAAGGATGGGGTGGAGGGGCTGCCCCCAAGGGCCAGCGAGGAAAGGACACGGGGCTGCTAGAAACCCCCACCCCCCCCCCCCCACACACACAGCATGTGCGTTCAGGCCGCTTGATCAAGATGGACACTTGACTCCAAAGCGTTGGCCAATAACCCACGACTTAGGCAAATGCAGAAAAGAGGACTTTGAACCGGGAAAGTCCAGCAGACGAGGTGGAGTGAGCAGAGGCTGAGGGTCTTAGAACAGAGAAAAGCGAGCAGCCTTGCTGGGCTGTGGGGGCGCAGACTGACAGATGCCCAGAGGGAAGGGTGCTGGGGGTGTGTCAGGAAGGGAGGGGAGGGATAGGAGGGAGAAGCCGACGGGGCAGAGCCCTGGAACCCTGGCTTCAGGCGCCCAGCCCAGGGCCCTGGATCCTCAGGGAATCCTGGGGCTCCACCCCACCCTCCTGATCTGCTGACCTTCCCCACCCCTGAGTCTGCGGTGAACCTGCCCATCCCCTCCCGTGAACCTGCCCATCCCCTCCCGGGGACCTGGAGAGACGGGTTAGGTGACTCACTGGCCGCTCCCAGGGAGCCCACCTCCCGCCTGCCCTGCCCCGACCCGTAGGTCTCTGGCACTCCTCAGGGGCTGGCTCAGAAAGGCCCCACCCACGCCCCCGAAAGCTGGTGAGATCCTGCATCCTGCGTGGAGCTCAGCTCGCGTCCAGCCGCCCAGCCGAGCAGGTGCTCAGGACGGCGATGGTCGAGTCCCCGGTGCTTCCTGGCTCTCAGGCACGCGGTAGGGGCCGAGTCGGCATAAAAGGAACAGACGCAGGAGGGAGTGAACCACCCGTTGAGAGTCCTGGCTCTTGCCCTGCGGGTGAGCGACCCACCTTGCAGACCTGACTGAGAAGCTTTGGAGGAAAAATGAGGCCAAGTCCAATGTCGTCGTTTGTGCCTTTGGGATGCGAATCCTCTCAATGTCTCCGAGCCCCAGGAAAGTCTTCCTCGGGTGCACCCGTCTTGTGGAAGAGACAGCTTCCGGTGGGAACACAGGCAAGCCGGAAGTTCTCGTAGGACTCAGCACCATAAAAAGGAGAGGCCAGGGGCGCCTGGGTGGCGCCGTCGGTTGAGCATCCGACTTCAGCCAGGTCGCGATCTCGCGGTCCGGGAGTTCGAGCCCCGTGTCGGGCTCTGGGCTGATGGCTCGGAGCCTGGAGCCTGTTTCCGATTCTGTGTCTCCCTCTCTCTCTGCCCCTCCCCCGTTCATGCTCTGTGTCTCTCTGTCCCAAAAATAAATCAACGTTGAAAAAGGAGAGGCCAAAGAGTCTGGAAGGACCCATGGACACAAGCTCATTACGGACACAGAGCAGAGGCGCCCGGGACCAGTTGGCAACCCCTTCCCACATTTGCAGACACCGAACAGAGACTTATGGTCTCCCACTGTGTAGGCAAGGGGATGGGAGGCGATCTTTTTGGGGGGCACAAGGAGATGGCTGCTGATTCGAATCTACACCCACCCAGAAGCTGACAGCAATGTCTGCTGACAAAGCAAATGCATAAACAAATGGCCTGGAGCAGGGCGGGGCGGGGGGGGGGGGGAGCCCAGGTAGCTCGGTGCCTTCTCTTGTGGGATTCGTCTCGTGCTCACGAAGAATAAAAGAGACGATGCAAGAGGCCGAGACCCCATTCCTTCCTCCAAAGCCAGGTTTAACGCTCCAAGACTGGCTGTCGGCTTTAAGCAAAACCAAAAAGGTTCTGGAGACAAAACGCAGGTCCTCTCTGTCTGTGAGCAGAGAGCCCCCCCCTGCAAAACGTCAGCAGTGGGATCTGATGGGCTGAGCCAGGGGGAGTGCTTTCCAAAAGGTCTGTGTCAAGACAGAACTGAAGCTTATTTGCTTGACCTTGGGGCTTAGCGGAGAAATGGCACTCTTGGGTCCCCGGAGCAAGACAGTCCCCTTGCGCCGTCGTGGGCCCGGAAGCATGTTGGAAACCTGGGGTCCGCAGCACCCTCCGTCGGATTCCATTGTCTGGCAGTGCTCCGTTTGCTCTTGGAAACGAATAAAAGCAAAGGGACCGGGAAAGAAGGGATGGAATGAATTAGCCAAGCACACCAGACGCTTCGGACAAAGCCCACGACCTCGCGGGGTCCTGCATGAAATCTTACGAGCAATATAAACAGAGTGGCGGCCAAGCTCACCCCCAGAAATATTCAATAATAAAACACAGCTGTCGGCACTGGCCTTTCCCAAGCAAAGTTTGTCATTCTTGCCGTTAGAAATGCTGACCAAGACAAAACCTGAAAGCCAGTTTTCTTCGACCCCCCCTCCCACAAAGAGGGAGGTTTGGGGTGAGCTGCAGACTAAATATTCACCGAAAACTAGAACGATCCATAAAAATAATTTAAGACAGAACGTCTTGAAAACTCATTTTGACCAAGGATTCGTGAGAGACCTGGGTCGATCCCGGCTAGGATGATCGCTTTGATTCGAAATCTGTGTCTGAGCTCGCCCGAAGGGTAATGAAGATTGCCGGGGCCTTCTTAGCTGACCTGTGACGGAGGAGACACGGCGCTGGAGGCGTTGGTGGCTGGGCGGTCTTCCCGGGACTTCAGAATAGTAAAGTCTTACAACCGTTCCGTGCCAAAAAGACCCAGATGTGGGGGGTGGGAGACATCTGGAGCCACAGCCCCATCTTCTTGCCTCAAAGCTTCCCACTCCCTGGGGTCCCAAAACGGCAGCATGAGTTTTGGCAGCAGAAACAAGAGTGGGGGCGGGGGCGCGTCAGGAGAGAAGGGAGCTGGACGGACACGAGTGCTGTGCCAGGCTGTGTTCTCAGCTTCTTTCTCGTGGGGAAGACACGCCCAGTCCCGGGGGCACACATCAGTGCAAGGTGTGGGCTGCACCGGGAGGAGGGACAGTGGGAACCGCAGGGGCGAGGGAGGAAGGAAGTGAAGCAGGGTGGGGTTTTCCAGGGATCAGGGAAGATAGCAATTTCAGTCCAAAAGATAGATTTATTCGAAGCTCTGCCCCTGAGATCCCCAAAGTAAATTTAAAGAAATAGACTCCATTTAAAAAAAGAGGCATATAAAGCAAAGGAATTTGGAGAAGCACAAGGCAGAGAAGTCAGAAGCATTGACTTGGCAGATCGACAGGGATCTCAGAGGAGGTAACTTTCAGGCTGGGTTGTTGAGGGATGCGTAGGAGTTTTCCAGGGACACCGCCCTATAGGCACAGGGTCTCAAAGGCATCAGAGAGCCCAGGCAGTGGTCGCGAGCTCTCGGGACCCTCAAAGGTAAGGCGCCACACCCCCCTGACGGCTTGGAGCCTTGTCTTCTGGACACAGCACGGCCGCAGGGAGCGCCGCCCCGGCCCCTGCTGGGCATCCTCTCTCTCTAGTGCTCATCACATGCCCCGTCTCCGTGGCTGGCCTGAGAGTGGCATTTGGTGAGGAAGCAGATTTGGGATTTGGGGAGCGAGGATGGGGAAGGGAAGCATCTCTCTGCTGCACTTGCTGGTGCCGTAGTCTCATGATTTGCCCTTTTGCCAAGCCCGCATTGGGGTCAGCCACCTCTCCTTGCTGGTCAGCGCAATCCAGGTGTTAAATGCCACCTGACACCCAGAGAGGGGGCCTCAGAACAGGTGATGGGGACTCACGGAAGGTGCCAGAGGAGGCTGCGGGCATCCTGGCCTCAGGATGCTACAGCTACATCTGCCTCCCAGGGCTTGTGGTCTACTAGGGCCAGAGGGTTCTCCTCGAGAGAGAAAACACCATGGCATTCTCCAAGACAAGGAGTCAATGGGCCAGGGCCCCGACCATCTTCCCACTTAGCCACGCCACGCAAACGCCCCATCCCCACACCCCCGAGAAAAGAACGCTTCTCCCTGGACGGCACTGGGGTGCTGGGGAACCGTCCCCTCTTGTAGAAAACAGTCTTGTTGCAGGTTGCGATCAACCACAAGTTCTGAGCTGAAAAGCTACCTTCAATTCACAAATAAAACGAGTTGTGTGTGTGTGTGTGTTTGTGTGTGTGTGTGTTTGGGTGATGTGTAATGCGTAAAAATAGCTTCCCTTGTGGAAACGATGTTCCGAGCTTCCTGGGGTGCTGCACGTGTTCTAGATCTTGACGTCATGCAGGTGAATGCACTCGTCGGACGTCGGGGGACGACAGCGTTAAAACGTGCCCACTTAACCCAACACAAACTCCCCTCCGCCGAGAAAGCAGTGTCGGACGAACGAGCGGTATTTAGTGGCCCTTCCGTCAACACCGCTGTGTCCTAGAATCCGGCAACCGGGGGCTGGGTCTCCGAGGAGCTCCTGCCCGGGGTGCCTCTTCTTGCCTGCGGTGTGCCAAGTACGGACTGAACCTCGCCAGGTGCTCGGAGGGACGGGACACAAAGGTGGCCCTGACGCCGGACGCTGGTGGAAGCATGCAACAGAACGACGGGGCAGCGAAGGGGGATCACACGTGGAGGCTTTGAAATAGTAACCTTCTAGCAGCGAGGAGGGCCTGCCATCGCTTTTCTTTTTTTAATTCCGTATTTATTCCTGCTTCTCCTTCACTCGGGGGCATGTGATACAATGACTATGGGAGCGTTCAGACAGCGATCGATCGATCGCGCCCGGGGCTGCAGGCTCGGTCAGGAGCCCGAGGTCCCCTCTGCTGCAGATCCACATGGTCATGGGCTGAGCCGCGCCCGGGGTGGCGCATCCCCAGCAGCCTGGCTTCCGTACCTCTCTCCTTTTTCTTTCATCTTCTTTGTGGCTAAAGAGCCCTCGGGGCAGGAGGTCTGACTGCGTCTTCCTTTGGCCGGGGTCACCAGCCCGGAAGACCCACCAGGGGCCTGGCACCCAGCTCAGGCACCGGAGACCCCGCCCTGCCCTCCAAGGGCTCCGGCAGGATGACCTTTCGGCCACATGTCAAAAGGATTAACCAGACGGGCCCTCTCTGCCCCCATCCGCCCTTCTCAGCACAGGCTCAGGGAGGGCGGGAGGGGACCCACTAATGAGACGGTCTCAGTTCCATCAATAAAATGTGGGTTTCAAAAAAGTGAAGTTAAGTGATTATCTTTCCGCCAGACGGTTAGGGCTAGCGTGGGCCCTGCCAGAGACACAGGTCCCCCAAGGTGAGACGTGTCCGTCATCGAGCTGCTGTGAGGTTTCTTGCATTGGAGAGTGGATTCAGTCCCTTGAGACACAGCCCCTTGGACCGGGGGCAGGGGACAGGGGGACCAGGACAGCTTTTTTTTTTTCTTAAGCTTTTCAAGTGCAGTTTTGAAGAACGGACTCGAGTCCAGGGTGAGAGTCCCCCTTCCCCTCGCATGTCTGGGGCTGGCATGGGACCAAGGCCATCGCCGCCCAAATCTGTGGCAGCCACTAGGGTCCCCACAGAACCTACCCTGTTAGGGACCCCCGTGCGCCTTCTGATACACCGCGAGTTGTGGAGTAGGAGGACCGATGACTTCTAACTCGCTTTGGGTCCCCAGAACATTGACTGTGTACCTGCTGTGGGCCAAGCGATGAAAATAAGCAACACTCATCCCGTGCCAGTCACTGCTCTGAGGCCCTTACGTGTATCAGGTCATTGAATCTTGACAAGAACCCAGGGGGATGGGCACATCGTTCTCCCACTTGACAGAAGAGGAAACTGAGGCACAGGAGGTGGAGAAAGTTGCCCAAAGTCACGAGGGCCGTAAGTGGGGGAGGCAAGATTCTAACCCCACCCGTCTGGCCTCAGAGCCGAGGCCCTTGGTCCCCGCGCCCCGCCGGGTAGGCCTGTGGACTCTCAGGCTCCGAGACCTGGCAGCTGGGGTCCTGTCTCCACCTGACGCCTCCACCCGAGGAGACGGGGAGTCAGCACGGCCAGTTGTGGACCCCGCCCTCACGCCCCGAGCCCACCGCGCTGAGGAAGGCCGGCTTCGAGACCCAGCCCTCGCGCAGGGATTTTTGTTCTTCCATAAAAGGAAGCTGGATTTGCAGAAGGAGCCACATTTGGCTGGTGAAATTCATCCAATCCAAAGTTGTACCCGAGTTGTTATAATTCAAACTCAGATGTCGATTTCAACCCCTATCTCACAACTATTTTGAGCCCAGGAAAGCCCACAAGTGTGTCTATTCTGAGACTACGACACAAAAAGATCCAGTTAGAAAAATGTTCAGAGAAACTTGGGAATTATAATTACTCCTACATCCGAGAGCATTCAACTTCTCTTGTTTCGTAAAGTGGCTTTGCAGAAACTGCACCTTAATGCTCTAGCCCAAAGGCGGTTGGGAACTGGGGGGTGGGGGTGGGGGTGGCGACGACAGCTTTAATTGATAGAAGGATCCCCCACTGAGAGGCTGAGGGTGGCGGTGAGCCCAGGCACCCGGAGGCCAGCAGGTGTCCTGGGAAGGTGTGCAGAGGGCGCCCACGGCTGCTCAGTAGGAAGGGGCCCATCACAGGAAGAGGAGAAGGGAACCAGGTAGGGGCCCACGGCTCAGCAGGAACAAATATCAGCCCTGTTTACAAATAACAACACCGGCCTCCATAGAGCGGCCGTTTGAGGGTGTGGCCAGGACTGTACGAAGCCGTGAACGTGTCTGAGGTCATTTCGTGATGAGAACAATGCCTTGAAATATATTCTATTGGCATCTCCCTCCTGTGGCTGAAAAATTAAAGCAGAGAGCTTTAATGACTTCCTGAAGTCGCACAGCGGAGCGATGCGGCCAGGTTTTGAACACAGGGCTCTGGCTTCCGAGGCCCCATTTCCTGTAACGCTCAGGTTGACGGTAGCAGGTGCGACAGTGGCCCCCAAACCAGCCTGTGCTTGTCCGCATCCCCGGAATCTGTAAATGTGGTCTCACCTGGAAAAGAGGGGTTTGAGGATGTAATTACGTTTAGGGCCTCGAGACGAGATCATCCCGGATGAGCTGGGTGGGCCCTAAAGGAAAGAAGCGTCCTTGTCAGAGACACCCAGGAGAGAGACACAGAGACAGGGAGAGACACAGAGACTGAAGATATAGGGGAGACCGAAGTCGTGCAGCCACAAACCAGGGAAGCCGGGAACCACAGGAAGTGGCAAGAGGCAGGGGTGTGCTCCCCCCTCCAGCCTCAGAAGGGGTGCGGCCCCGCTGCCTTGATCTGGGACTTGTGGCCTGCAGAACTGCGAACGAGTGCATTTCTGTTTTAAGCCCCAGAGTTTGTGGTAATTTGTTAGGACGGCCCTAGGAAACCGACGAGCCCGAGGAGGTCAACTATCTGTTGAAGATGACGATGCTGAGGCTTGAGGGGTTAAGTGGCCGCACGCACGGACGGTGGGAGGCCACACGGGGACTCGGGCCCCGTCTGTCTGCACTCCGAACGCGGCCTGGGAGGCACCCCTGGGAAGCAGCATTTCCAGGCACCTCTCGGGGTCAGTGAGGAGGTGAGCCCCAGGGAGCCCATCGGTCGGGGCCCTGGAGGGCCTACCGCCATAGAGCGTGGACAGAGGGTTCCGGGCCACCGTTCGGCGCTCTGATCTGCTTCCACGCTCAAAGTTCCAGGAACCGGGGCAGCCCTTGCACCCTGAAGCGGTCGTCTGCAAATTCTTGCTCGCGATGGGCTCCAGCTGCCTTCCAAGGATCCTGGTTCTTCTGCTGGCGTTGCTCTGAGTGCGTCGGGGCGTGGAGGGACTCTGGCAGTGTGTGCCCATCTGCCGCCTCACGAAACCTGAGCCGCGACTCCCACCCTCAGAGAGCCGCAGCCAGCAGTCAAGTTCACCTGGCGCCATCGGACAAAGGGGTGTGTTCGCCAGAGAGGGCCGGCGCGAGACTCAAGAAGACGGGACGTTTCTCGCTGTCTCTCGGGTCGTCTTCTCTGGCACAGGGTTGCCCTTGAACGTCGGAGGTAACGGTCATAGAAACGGGCCAGGTGCTGCCTACAGGCCGGGCGGGGCCCAGAGTCTTTTACAAACGCCATCTCGTCTCATCCTCACGGGGACGCTCACGGTGCTATCTTTATGCCCATTTTACAGAAGGGAAGAGGAAGTCCGACTCAAGTTAAGAACCCTTAACCTTTTCTCTGGTTACGAGGTCGGTGAGCAACGATTAGAACCTAACTCTGTAAGTTCAGCGGCCGAGCTCCTGGCCTCTTTTCCCTAAAATGCCCCCTTAACGGCTCAAGCACTTTGCAAACGGCAGTCCCGTAGACTCTGGATCCCGTTCCTGGTAACCAGACAGAGCCCTCCCCGGGCCGGCCACATGCACCCCCGCGAGAAACACCTGAGTGGGAAAGACGGGGTGGGGACGGGCGGGCTGGCCCTCCGTGACGTGGGCAGGACTGGGTCTGACCTGCTCTGGGTCTGGGTTTACTTACCTCGAGTTGGCTTGAGAAGACATGAGTTGATGAATTGAGTAAAACGCAGTTTAGGACTGTTTCTGGGAGACTCCAGAGAAGTTCACTTTGCCCCTCTGGGCCCACCCAGCCCCCATCCCTCTGACTGGGCTGAAGCGTGGGGCGGGGGTGGGGGGACAGACCGTCTCAAGAGCCCCAGCCCCTGGGAGCCCCGCCAGGCCCAGCCAGGACCGCAGACACCAGAGGGGGGCGAAGACAGCTCGATCTGTGCCAGCAGCCCCCTTCCCGACTCTGCGCTGAGGCAACACACCGGCCACGTGGGCACCGAGGGCAGGAGTCAGAGGATGGGGACACAGGGAGCAAACCCTGAGCCCAGACAGGCCCACGGGTCACCAACACTGACGCCCGCTCCCGAAGTAAGTGCGAGAAGAAACCAAAGACCTGTGGCCTTGACCTACCAGAGCTTTCTAGTGGGGCAACTCCAGGACCCATGAGCCCGTCCACCCTCCAGGGTTCCGTTCCTGACTTTGGTTCTGGACGTTTCTTTCCTCCTCGGGAAGTGTGGGCTTCGAAGTCAGACAGGTGTAGGTGAGCCTCCCTGGGTCATTTGCTGTGGGCAGGTGGCTTCAGGTCTGCGGGTTCTGACGTGGGAACAATGCCGCACAGCAGAAAGTGTTCTGTGGCAAGCGTTGAGCACCGTGCTTGACGTATGGTGGGCACCACGCTGGTGCTGGCTGCCTGCCTGGCCCCGGGGGGGGAGGCGGCCTTTGACCCCGCAGGGCCACCAGGGGAGCAGAGGAGGCACGAAGGCACGGCGGAGACCTCCTTCCGGTTGCCCAATGACTTCGCCGGTTCCTGCCGACCGAGCTGACCGGATGCGCTTCACTCACGTGACCTCACGCAGTCACCTGACAACCCCATTGTCACCCCCAGTCTACCAATGATGGAGCCCAGGGCCCCGTGGTCAGCTGTCCTGGTTTGCATGGAACCGAAATGCTTTCCAGATCGTGGGACTTTCAGGGCTAAGACTGAATACCGGGACAAGTGGGTCACCCCAGACTGGAGGCACTTACCTGGTCACGGGGCCAGCGCTCAGCAGACCCGGCGCGGGATGCCTCTGCAGGGGCCATTCTTGAGCGCAAGCAACTCAGGCCGACGCGAAATTTCTCCTTCCACCTCCGCCTCCCTGCAAACCCCTTGAGAAATGACAGCCAGGTTTGCCCAAGGGGGTTTCCTTAGCACGAATTGGCCACGTTTCCCAGCAGCCCCACAGAGAAGACATCCCCCAGTCCCATTTCACAGCACGAGTAGACTGAGGCCTCCAGAGGTCAGATCAGGGCCCCGGGGGCCTGCAACCAGCCAGGTCTGTACCCGCACACCCCTGGGGGGTCTGGAACAGACTTGGGAAGTATTTGTGGGAACGAGGAACGCCGTGTCTCGGGTTTCATTTGGGGTGTAAACACGGCGGGATCCCACACGGTCATTCTGTACCGTTCCGAAACTCAACCCCAACCAGAACCCACGGTGAACCCAGGCTGCGCCCGGGGACCTGTCTCGGTGAGTGTGCATGTCCACCTGGAGCTCCAGCCCGAGCCTACGAGGGGCAGCGGGGTGGGGTGCAGAGAAGGGTACGTGGGGAGGGCCCTGCAGAGCTGCACCCCGCGGGGCTCGCAGACGCTGCGTCGAGGCCTTGAGAAGGAACATTGCCAACGTCCCGCCAGGAGTGTCTTGGAGGAGGACAGTGCCAGCTTCTCCGCGGGAGGTGGGTCCCCCCCCCCCGCTGGGCCCCTGCCCAAGGCCCTCAGACGTGGCACCTTATCTGCTTGTGTCCTGAAGCAGAGAAATTGAGCGAAGTTATTCATTGGTTGGGAGCAGGGGGCGCCGGCTTTGTTTGGGGACAGCAGGATCTAGGTTCTGGGTCCCAGGAGCTATTTGCCAACTGGGACCCCGGGGGGAGGAAGTGCCGTCTCCCTTTGGGTTTGAGGACCCTGGGAAAGGCAGGCCCTAAGGCCCCAAATCACTGTGGTGTAACGAAATGGGAAGAGGAGAGGTCAGCAGCACCGTTCATATTGATGGAGAGCTTATGACATTTCAGTGCCGGCCACGCGCTTTTCAGACGTGCTGTTATGGTAACCCCCACATGGCCCCCGGGGAAGGACCATTCTGGCCAGTGGCCCCAATATGGAGGTGGCTGGACCCCCAGATTGAGGCCTCCGTTCTTAACTCCTTGCGGTGCCACTCAGAAGTTGGGGCGCCGCGTCGAGTGGGGACAACCCCGGGCTGGTGGGGGGTTCTGATCGGGACACCGGCTGCCCAGGTGCCCTCGGAGGCCCCTCACTGTCCCGAGCGTCCCTCGTCTGGGTCCCCAACCCGCAAGCACAGAGGGTTTGGTTGCTGTGGACTTCCTTCAGCCTCAGACTTTCAAGGAACCGAGACGCTCAAGTGTCCCCAGCAACGGCCCCAGGGCGAGCACCCTGAGGCCGTCCAGGTGGGGGACCTCCGTGGGCCCTCGCAAGATGCTGGCTGGGCTGTGCAGTCGAAAATCCCGGAGAACCTTGGGCTTCCCAGACACCCCCGGGTGTGGGGTCTCCCGAGCCCTCCTGCAGGCCCCACCTGGCGCCCCCCGGCAGTTCCTGTCTCAGGGTCCCACACGCTTCTAAACCGAAGGAAGTGCCCAGGGGAGGGGAGTGTGGGCTTGGCGGTCACACAAGAGTCCTGTCCTGCACCCACGGGGGGTGGCCTGGCCTTCCCGGAGCCCCCTGAGCCCACACCGCCCATCTGCGAAGCAGAAGCTCCAGGCCAACTCAGGGGGTGCAGAGGGGTGGGGGGCAGGTGTGAGCAGAGCCTGCGGCAGGCACAAGACCCCCACAGTAACGGCACTCAACACTCAAGGAGCCGGCAGTGGCCGAGGCGATGGGGAAGCAACGTCCCCGGCAGCAGAGCAAGGGCCTGTGAGCCTGGAGCTTGGCTAAGCGGCATCCCAGGGATCGGGAGCACGGGGTGGCGAGCAGGGCAGGAAGGGGGAGGGACAGCACACAAGAGGCCTGGCTGTGTCGGGACTGTCACGGCCACCCTAGAACAGGGGAGGTGCTTAGCCGCTGTGCCCACGGGTCAAAGGGCACCGTAGGCCTCATCCACGTGCACCTGGTACCCATGTGTGTGCCAGGGCCGGGGGAGAGTGGGGGACAGCGAGCCCCAGGGCAGGCAGGAAGAGCAGGGCGGTGTGGGAAGAAACAGTCAGGTGACGTTGGGGTCAAAACAGGAGTCGGAGGCGGGCTGGCAAGATGGTAGTGAGGTGCAGGTGCCGGGCCCCACAACAGAAAGCAGGGGGTAGAAGGGACAGGCCAGAGGGAGGGGGCCACGGTGTCTCAGGGTCCCCTCTGCTGTCTCTCCCGGTTCCGGACAGGAGACTGACCGAGCGCACCCTACCCTGAACCTTCAGCTGACAAGCCTCCTGGCTCAGCCACGGAATTGATGAGATCCGGTGCAAAATGCAAATGAGGGGCCCTCCCTTCTGAAATTATGAAGAATTTCAGGCCGGCAACAACAGGCATGGGCCCTCTGAAACACGGGGCCCCGGGCACCTGCCGGGTCGTAGACCCCTGAAGCCAGCCCTGGCAGACGTTGCCAAGGCTTCCCCACCGAGGTTGTGCCAGTGTCTACACTGGCCAGCTGAGGATGTGAATTCAGTTCTGTCTGACCCCAGAGTCCGTGCTCTAAATCAAGATTGGGCTCCGGGTCTACAGAAGAGGGTAAGGAATCCGCGTGGACCAGATTCCAGCTCCAGGGCGCCACGATCCCAGGGGCCACGCCCGGCCTGGCACACATCGATGTGTGTGCGCCTTGCGGGCCGCCCAGCATCCCTTCCCACTGTCCCCCTACGGGGACGTCTCTTCCCTCCCTCGCTGTCCTCAGGGTTTGGGTGGGGCTGACCTCGCCTCTCATTCCCAGGAAGACACATGACCCAGGCCTAGCCAATGAGGGCTTTTCATCCTTTTCTGCTTCCTGACTATGGTGATTGGTTCAAGGATGGGCATGTGACCCCAGCCCAGCCAATGAGAGGCAGCCACAGACGTCACGAAGAGAATTTAGGGAGGATGTGCGCTCACTCCCGGGGCATGGTAAGCTGCAGGAATACAGGTGGGAAGCTTCTGGAAGTCATGGCCTGAGAGGCACCTGCCTGAGAATGGAAATGACATGAACAGAAGCAGACTCAAAGGGTGGAGAGAGAGACTTTGCTTGTGGCATTGGCAGAGCCCCTGGATCTAGCTGTGCCTGAAGCTACTAGGTCTCTGGACTTTTCTTCTTGAGCCTGTTTGAGTTGAACCTGGTTCAAGGACCCAAAAGAATAATAGGAACAGGGGGCGCACAGCTCAGCTGCGTGGAGCTTCCCGCTCCGTGAACCCTAAAATCTTCCTAGGATACCCACAGGCTTCCTGATGGCTAGAATGGCGTTTGAATCTACCCACCGATGGGTCTTCACGAACATCGGCATAAGCCACGAGCTGCAGGCATGTGGCTTCTGCAGAGTGGAGATGGCCTTCATTCCTGACTCGCGGCGGGAGCCATCCCAGGGAGGCATCATGGGCGGAATGAAAGGAAACTCGTGGCCAGGATTAGGTAGATGCCACCCAGTCACAGTCCCCATGCCAGACTGTCAGAAAAAGCTGGGATCTCTCTGCAGGAGGGATGTGTCGGAGGAGGGGACCCTTGGATCCCAGAAGAAGATTCTCTTGGTGCGGACGGCTGGTCTCCCCCGGGGCTGGGACAGGTCTCTGTGGCACGTGTAGGCATGTGTAGGCATGAGCCAAGGTTGGGAGTCATGGCGAGGCCTGCCAGCTCAGAGTTGACAGAGATGATCCACGGTGGGGGCAAAGCTGGCGATCTCTCAGAAGGCAGTGGAGGGGTGGGAAGTGGCCGGCGGGCCCCGAGGGGAGCAATCGTGGCTGAGGAGCTGGAAGTGATGAGTTGGGAGAGAATGAACGCAAAAGGGGAATAGGGGCGCGGGGGACAGAGGCGGTGAGAGAGGAGGCAGGGAAGGAAACCCACGTCGGCTCCTGTTCAAGCCGAGAGAGGAAAATTCCACTTTCTTCCCCTGAAACCTCCCTCCCCAGGCAGACTTCTTCAGCTAAGAAGATATGTTTTGTTTGGTATATTTTTTCTTTCATCAGTGAACTGTCAAAATCACAGGTGTTTGGCTTAAAGGAGAAGTCAGTTTCCCCCAACCCTTTTGGATTTCTTGGGTAAAATTTCCTGGCTCTGGTCTCTCCCTGTCGCATCATTAAGGAGAAGTTTATTTTCTTTGGGGCAAAAGTGTCGGCTCCGATTAGCTCCCAACAAGACAGCCTTTCAGTGAGTCGCCACGATGCGGAACTAGGAGATGTCTCTCGGAGGGTCTGCAAGCCGGGGATCGCCTTTGTCTCTCCTAAAGGAAACGCGGTTCTGGTTCGCGTGGGCATGGAGGTAATTTTGTTTTTATGGAGACCAGGTAGAATTCACCCATGAGTCAGAAGGTGTTGGGAGCCATGGGCCTTGTACATTGTGGACCCAACTGCAAACACCCACCGCAGGTGGGTCGTGGGGGGCTCGGCCCTTCCACGTGGCATCTTGTCCCATGCTCCTTGCGGAAACAGAGTCACAGAGAGGTTGTCTTCTCACCTGTGATCACTTGGCCGGCGGCTGGCGGGAAGGGACGAGCCCGGGCAGTCTAGATTCAGAGTCTGTGCTCATCACCCCAGCTGCTACCGGGGTGATCAAGCAAGGCACCCGGGCTGCGAAATTGAAAGAACGGTCATCCTCAGGGCTGCACAGGAACAGGAGGATGCCAGGCGTCCCCAGGTTTCTGCACCCTGAGTGCGTCACTTTCTTCACCCCAGTCCGGGCCTTGCTCACGACTCTGCGAACCCTGCCCCCTGGGACGAGGTTCCCCCGCAGCCCTGGCCCAATCACGGCACATCGCTTGAGCTCGGGGAAGCACCAGCCTGGTTCTGAGGCTGACCTAAGGTCACATGCCTCCACACGCAGAAGGCTATTGGGGTAATTGAGGCAATTATGCAGAGGCCTTATGCAAGAAATAATTTGTTCCTTTGATCTGAATTTTTCAAGAGGCTTTAAGTAACCGGCAATAAAATACATTACAACCTGATTTAAAAATGTATTCAGAGCCTTCCAGTTTCCGTTCCAACATGTAGCATTTAGAAGTCATCCTTCCCATCCTCACAACAAGAAAAAAAAAAAAAGCTCAACAAATTGAAAATCAACATCTCTTCTTAGATCCTTCAGAGACTCGTGGTCACAGGGCAGAAACCTGAGAGGCAGACGGGCAGACGCAGAGTCATAGCTCACAGGGACCAGAAGCTTCCGGGCCGGTCTCAGGCAGGAACACTTACACAGCAACTGACCGATCTCTGGAGGCTGAGTGTCCTGGCTTGAGAGGACAGACCCACACAGCTTCCACACTTTGGGGAGTATTCCCTCCAGGACTCCCCCCGCCCCACCATGCAGAGGAGGGAAAAGTAGCCATCTTGAAATATGCCTCAAACTTTCTATTCTCCTCAGCCGAGGCTGAAGGGAAAATACTTTACCAGAGCCTCATCTGACCTAGGGAGGGACACCTATGCAGCCGGAGCCCCCCAATCCAGCCTTCTGTCTCATTTAGGGGACAAAAATGAAAGACAAAGAAACTTTGCTGAAGGTCCACTGAAAAGAGTTAATTACAAGATTGTGGAACACTACCTCTCCCCATTGCCTTGCTGTCACACCCACAGGACCCCCAGTTGAATAACAGGGGGTTACAACTGACAGCTGCGAGACACTGATTCCATTTAAGAAGGAATTTCAAGGGAAGCCCAAAGACGACAGGGACCGGAACAAGGACACAAGAGGAGTTGAAGATTCCGACACCTGCAGCCAGAGTCAACATGAAACAGCCTGGCTCTGAGCCACATTGCACAAACCCTCGTGCTAAAGTCTATGTACCTCAGTTCCCATTACTCAACACAACACACCTAGCTTTTCACAAAGTTACAAGGCACACTAAAAGGCAAGAAAAGAAATGCAGCCTGAGAAGAGAAAGCAGGCAACAGAACCAGACTCAGATAGGGCAGCGGTTTCAGAAGGATCAGACCAGGAATTAAAAATAATTGTAACTACTATGCTAAGGGTTCCGATGGAAAACAGTAGAAAAAAGTGCAACAACGGAGGTAATGCGAGCAAAGAGATGGCCACTCTAGGACCCAGAAGAAATGCCGGGAATCAAAAACACAGGGGCACCTGGGTGACTCAGTCAGCTGAGTGTCTGTCTCTTGATTTCGGCTCAGGTCATGATTCCAGGGTTGTGGGATCAAGCCCCACTGCCCCTCTCCCTCACTCATGCTCTCTCTCACTCTGTCTCTAAAATTTAAAGCAAAACAAAACAAAACACTGTAAGAGAAAGTGAGGATGCTTTCGATGGCTCATCTGACGGCTGAGAAAAGAATCAGGTACTTCCCAAACTGAAAATCAGAGAGAAAAAAAAAAAAAAGAATGAAAAGAAAAAGAGGAGGAGGAGGAGGAAATAAAATATCCAAGGATTGTGGGACAATGACAAAAGCTGTAACATATGTAAATGAGAATAGCAGAAGGGAGTAGAAAAAAAGAAAGCAATCAAAGAAATAAGTGCATAATAATAATAATAATAATAATAATAATAATAAGGGGCTGAGATTCCCCAGAATTAACGACAGACACCGAAATGCTCAGAGAGCACCCAGCAGGGTAAATATCAGAAATTGGACACCTTAAGCATATCACATTCAAACTCAGAAAACTGAAGCCAAGTAGAATATCTTAAAAGAGGCCAGAAGGGGAAAATACATCACCTTACCTACCAAGGAGGGAGGATAAAAATGACATCAGACTTCTCTTCAGAACCTATTCAAGCAAGAAGAGATCTGAGTGAAATATTTCAAATGTTGAGGGAAAAAGCCCACCAACCTAGACTTCTGTATCCAGTGAGATTATCCTTCGGATTTGAGAACTTTCCCAAACAAACAGGAACTGGGGGCATTTGTCACCAGGAGACCTGCCTTCCAAGGAATATTTTAACAAGGTCTTCAGTGAGAAGGAAAATTCAGCTCTCCAGGAAGAAAGAAAGAAAGAAAGAAAGAAAGAAAGAAAGAAAGAAAGAGGAAGGAAGGAAGGAAGGAAGGAAGGAAGGAAGGAAGGAAGGTGGAATAAATTCAGGCAAAGCAAAGTCTTTTGTTTTTTGAATCCATAATCAATCTAATAGATAACTGTGTTTAAAAACATAACAGCAAAAATGCGTTGGGTTATTGTAGCTTACGGATAAGTCAAATGAATGACAGCAATGCTGTAGGGGACAGAGGAGGGGACAGATTGAGAAGATTCTGTAACAAGGCGTTTCACTGCCCATGAAATGCTTCCGTTCTGGCTGGTAGGAGACTTAGATTCGTTGTAAATGCATACTGAAAACTCTAAGGCAAGCACTGCAGAAATTTTACAAGAGGCCTTGTTAGTACACTGAGAGGAGAGAAAATGAATCATAGAGAAAATGCTCAATTAAAACCAGGAAAGGCAGAGAAAGACAAGACAGAAATAGTGAGTACAATGAGTTGAAATAGTATCATGTGGGAGATACGAATCCAACGATGTCAATAATCACTTTAAATATTAATGATCCAAAGACACCAGTTAAGGGGCACCTGGGCGGCTCAGTGGGTTAAGTGTCCAACTCTTGATTTCGGCTTGGGTCATGATCTCGGGGATCGTGAGACTGAGCCCCAAGTCAGGCTCCATGCTGACAGCGCAGAGCCTGCTTGGAATTCTCTGTCCCCCTCTCTCTTGCACCTCCCCCATTCATGCACGCCCACACATGCGCTCTCTCTCTCTCTCTCTCTCTCTCAAAACAAATAAATATACTTTAAAAAATAAAAATTAAAAGACAGCGACTGACAGAGTAGAAAACAAGGAAAACAAGACCCAACTATGTGTTGTCTACAAGAAATCTGCTTCAAATATAAAGACACGTACAGATTAAAAATAAGGAGGTGGACATGGGTGATGGGCATTGAGGAGGGCACTTGTTGGGATGAGCACTGGGTGTCATATATAAGCCAATTTGACAATAAATTATATTCATAAAAAAAGCAGCCCCCCCCAAAAAAAAGAGGTGGAAAAAGATATACCATGCTAACAATAATCAAAAGCAGGCAGAAATAACTATTTTAATTCAGACAGAGCAGGCTTCACAGCATGGAGAGTTGTAACAATAAGGCAGGGGGTGGAGAGAGGGAAGGGGGGAGGGGAGGGAAGAAAGGAAGGAAGAGAGAGAGAAGGAAGGCAGAAGAAGGGGGAGGGAGGGATGGGGGAGGAGGGAGAGGGAAGGAAAGAGGGAGGGGGGAAGGAAGGAGGAAGGGAGAGGGAAGGAGGGAGAGAGGGAGGGGAGAAGGGGAAGGAAGGAGGGGGAGGGAGAGGGAAGGAAGTAGGGGGGAAGGAGGGAGAGGGGAGGAAAGGAGGAAGGGGGAGACAAGGAGGGAAGAAGAAGGGAAGGAGGGAGGGGGAAGGTGGCGGAAGAAAAAAGAGGTATAAAAGGACAAAGAGCCTAACCCAGAAGAAAATGTGTCTCTAGAAACAGAAGAGAATTTCTCTCAGCGGCTGTACCGTACGGAAACCGTAATAAAACAGATGCTCAATAAAACAAATGTTCGAAGACCGAATGACAGAAATAAGAAACCCTACTTAATATATAATCTGACGTAAGGAGACAGATTAAAAGCAAAAATAACGTCATCCCATAACTAGGAAATAACCATGTAAACGACAGAGACCCCACCAGATGCAGTTGGGGGTTCAATTACTGACACAGAGAAAAGGCTCGAGGTGAAACAAATAAACGTGGAAAAAGCAGGGAAATTGGGACGGAGCAGCTGACAGACACGCTCTCTGTCACCGGCAGTGCGGTCCAAGGGTTTGGGGCGTCCCTGAACTACCAGGCCCAACAACGACAATGTATTCAAACACACGAAACAGGAACATGTCCCTGAAATGAAGAAAAACCTCTAAAACTTTGTATTGGGGAGAAAAAAAGGCACTATGTTCTAAGAAAATTTTACCTGAAACGCTCGACACTGAGACATATTCTAATTGAATAAGTGAATTTCAAGGACGGAGAAAGACTTCTTTGAACGTTGAGGCAGGAAAACCATCATGGAAAAAAGGCAGGACAATATCAAGCTGACCTCAGACTTTTCCACAGCAACACACAGCGCTGGGTCCTCAAGATCCCAGGGAGTCAGAGCGGGAGCGGGGACGTGGTCCAGAAGCATTAGGTACAGGCCAGGTGGCATTCAAATCCACACGGCCGGTTGATGCTCCTACACGTAGGAAAACGCAGGGAACACGCACGCATGACCGAGCTCTCTGAGGACTCAAGGTGAAGTCAACTTCTGCCCCCTGCACCTGGAGAAGAGCTATTGGTGGCTGTCACGTCCTCATTCGTTGACTTACGCAGCACGTGGGAGCCTCATCTCAGACTTCTGCTTGGTCCTGCTTTGGGTCACATGCCCATCCCGGCCCCACCCCCGTGGCCGTCAGAGAAGTGGGGACGAGGCAGATTCTGGGGGACAGCTCTGAACCACGGCTATCAAATGGATCTGTGCCCAGCCGGCACCAGAGGGGACCCGCCCAAGCCACGTCCCCGGTCCCCCACCGGAGGCCGCGCCTGCCTCGTATCGTGGGCTCTCCAGCCAGACGGGGCCTCGCCGAGGACATCAGAGCCGGTTGCTGCCCCACCAGCCCCACCCGCCGCCCTGCCCTCCTCCTCCTGCCCTCCTGTTACTGTGCCAGCTCTTGGCACGGTGCTGATGCCCCCTGCGGCTGGCAGGGTGTGCGGGTGACTCGTCATGAAGCTAGCACAGGGAAGACAGGCCTCTGTCACCCCCGGTGTCTGGAGACAGAGGCTGGTTGTAAATTTCCCTGGACTCCCAGGCCGGAAAGAAGGAGAGAGAAAAAGGAGAGGAAAAGCCATAGGGGTCAAAGAGAAGCAGGTTCCCGCCCCAGGGCACCGGACGCTTGGAGGGGGCCTCCCCCGCCCTGCCCGGGGAATGGGAGGCCCCGCGAGGCCCGGCTCCTGCTCTGCACCGTTCCAGGCTCATCCCAGCCCCTTCCTGCCTTTTCCAGAACCCTCCGTGCTCACTCGAGCCCACAGGCTTCACCCATGTGTGCCCGCTGCCTAGAACATCGCCCCCATCCTTCCTCTGGCCAAATCCTGTTCATCCCTTGGGTGCCAGGATCCACGGTCCTTCTTCCCGTCTGCACCCCACAGACCACGAGATGCCCTCCATGCTCCCTGTGCACTGTTCACACCCACTCAGACCCTGGTACCTGCCTCTCTACTTGTCTGGCCCAGTGAAATGGGTCACAAACTTTGTGCTCCTTCTCACATTCTCCCGGGTGCCCCCTTCCTTCCCTCTAGGCCAGTTCCCCAGGGTGCCACCCTACCCGTCCCCTGTCATACCCAGATGAGACACCACAGGCCGGGGCAGGGCCTCTGGCTTTCCTGGGAGCTGCTGAGACACTGGATGGGGCAATTTGGAAGGCTCTAGAGGGAGCCCGGCGGAGTTCCTTCCCTTTTCTCCTGTGAACTCTGTGGTGTGGTTCTCCCTTTACAGCCTTTCCGGTGAAGTCTGTGTGCTGAGTCAACATGCCTGCTGGGCAGCCCTCTGTGTCCCTCCTCGGCGTGGCCAGTGCTCCCCGTGTGCCTCGTGGCACATCTCCCTGCCCCGGGCTTGCAGTCTCCCCGGTAAAGCTTTACCGTCTGACTCCTTGCCTCAGGCTCTGCTCGCTCCTTGAGGATGTCTTGCTCATTTTTAAAATCTCCAGTACCTGGCAGTAAATATTTGAGGAATGACACCTGAATTGATTAATCAATTAAGTCTCCCTACACTCATCTTGCAGCTGGGAATAAAGACACAGAAGAGGGGACTCAAGGGTCTTCCTTTAGGACCCTTGGTCTAGAAATTAATGTAATGGCCACAGCGGAGGCCTTATTCCCGCTTCTGTGAAGATGAACCAGCTTGGTATAAATTCAGACGGCCAGAGTCAGTCCACTGTTCCTCCCCAGGCCTGGCAGCTTTCCCGAGTGTCAAGAGGTGAACGACCCTTGACCTTGGTCTTGTACAGTTTGGCTCCGAGCAGGCATCTTTTGGTTCCTTTCTTGCAGGGCAGAAACCGTAGCCCGCAGGCGAGAGGCTACCCATAACCCCGGCTGTCAGCTCCTCGGGCTGGCTTTGAACCACGTGCCCCAAGAAAATAAGGCAAGAACGTGTCTGCTTTCACACCTTGTGCTAGAGTGGAAGAAACTTCTCCAGATACCTGCCTGCAGAGCAACAACCCAAGGCCAGACACGTCATGGCCGGAACTTGACGAAAATTTGCCACCTCTGAGAAGGGACGGCCCTCAGTGCCTCTCCAGCATGGGCGCAAGTCCAAATATTCGAACACTGTAGTACGGCCTCATTAAACACGACGAGTTTCCGGGGCACCTGGGTGGCTCGGTCGGTTGAGTGCCGGACTCTTGATTTCGGCTCGGGTCATGATCTCATGGCTCGTGAGTTCGAGCCCCGCGGCGGGCTCTGTGCTGACAGTGCAGAGCCTGCTTGGGATGCTCTCTCTCTCCCTCTGTCTCTCTCTGCCCCTCCCCTCCTTGCTCGCTCACTCTCCCTCTACATAAATAAACGTTAAAAAAAAAAACAAAACAGGGGCGCCTGGGTGGCGCAGTCGGTTAAGCGTCCGACTTCAGCCAGGTCACGATCTCGCGGTCCATGAGTTCGAGCCCTGCGTCAGGCTCTGGGCTGATGGCTCAGAGCCTGGAGCCTGTTTCCGATTCTGTGTCTCCCTCTCTCTCTGCCCCTCCCCCGTTCATGCTCTGTCTCTCTCTGTCCCAAAAATAAATAAACGAAACAAAAATTAAAAAACAAAACAAAACAAAAAATGACAAGTTTCCAACATGCATTCGGCTGGAGCCCCCACGTGTACAGAACCCTGACTCCAATTAGGGGCCACCGTGAGGTCACTGCACGAGGCGCGACGGTCTGCCGCGTTTTATGCTTCGAGTTTCCTGGTGATGAGAGTGGGGATGGGGAACGTGTTTTTCAGCCGCAGTGTGGGGACTTTAGCCAATAGCTTTGCGCCTCAATGAAACGTATTTCTGGTAGGCATTCCGTAAAGGACGTAAAGGACGAGATTATAAAGCGCTTTATCGGGCTGGGGAAGATGTGATTCTCTGCAACTTTCCCCTGTCGTTCAAAGCGACTTCATAACGTTTTGTCTGTTAAGATGTAACAGCCACAGCATTTGTCCCGAGGTTTGTAAATCAGACTGATGTGCGCCCGAAACCTCTCCCTTGGGCTCCTGCTCAACAGCTTCCTCTTAACTGTTCCGGAAACAGAGATGAAGCCGGGCAAAAGGAGGGGGCCCGGGAGGCCCCGACGCTTGGTGGGTGGGGTGGGCACTGAGCGCCGGAGAAAACACAACACCCCTCGGGTCCGTGTCCAGCAGAACTCAAACCCAGATACGTGGCTGAATCAGCCGTAGGGGCTGAAAGTGGAAAAAGTCTAAGTGGTCACTTTGGAAACAGAAACGGGGGTGGCAGGTTTGGGGCAGGGATGAGTCAATCCTTCTCCTGCCTGAAGGTGAATGAAATGTGCCTTCCGAATGCTGCCCTCCGGCCAGGGGCTGGGACGCCCCCCTGTCCCGAGGCTGCCAGTGCCCAGCTCGAAGGAAGAGGTGTTCGGGGCCGGCTGGGCTGAGCCAGTGGTCCAACCGCCCCTCGCCCCCGATGCCACCAGCCTGGGGTGGGCCAGCTTTGGGTTATGCCCTGGCCAAGGGGCAGTCGTGATGTGTCACCAAGCCAGAAGAGCTCGAGCGCCCGCTGAGTAGGGACGGCTGGGCAGGGGGCGGCCAAAAGCTGCCGGAGCCGCTTGAGAGGGGCCAGTCGGGCCCCACAGCAGCCGGACTTGCTCCCAGAGCCTCACCAAGGCCAGCAGGGTTGAGCCGAGCCTTCGCCCCTGCCTGTCCCCGGAAGCATGGGCCCTACCCCACAGCGGGGAGCCAGGGACAGGGGGCTTTGGAGGCGTTCAGGGGGCAGAGCCTTGTCCCTGGGCCCCCCTGTTCCCGAGATGGCATTGAGAGACACGCCGGTGGCTTTGCAGCCGCCCGGCCGGCCATTCTCGTCAAACCGGTTGTCGGTAGATTCGCACCTGCGGCCGGAAGGGTGCCCACTTTCAGTTCCTTCCTGACGACAGAGACTCTCTGAAACCCAGAGAGACTCCTTCCAGATCCCCACCCTCGAGCGGGAGAGGCAGCCCCCCAACCCGAGGGAGGAGATGTTGGCGGCTCGCGCGACGGTGGTGGAAGTCGTTGCCTCCTGACCCCGGGGGGGTCACGCACGGCCCACAGTTTCAAAGCAGAACGAGTGGAACCGTGTTGTGCTGCGGAGGAACCTAAGAGGCCAGCCAGCCTGCCTCCCCTTGACTTCGTACTGTTAACAAAGAGGCTGCCCCTCCCCGGCCCACGAGCCCGAATGGCTTCCTGGACCCCATTCCTCCTTAGCCTCCGGCTCCTCATCTGCTCCGGGGGGGACAATGGCAGCACCCACCTGGCTGGCTGTGACCAGGTTGGCATGAAATGCTGTGTGTGTCACATATGCTGGACGTGCCGTAAACCCAAGTCCTCTTCTCTCGTCCCCCTTGGCCAATGGCTATTGGATGTTTATGTCGCAGAACGCATCACTGGTAGGTCATTTCCCACCATTCTCTCCATCCTCACTGACCTCATACATTCTTCAGTAAGACAAACTCATTCCCACCTCAGGACCTTTGCACGTGCCATGCTCGCTGCCTGGAACTCTTCATAACTTTTCTTCAGATGTTTTCATGGCCACCCACTGGTCATTGTTCAGGTTTTCGTCCATGTCACCTCCCTACAGAGGCCTCCCTTGGTCCGTTCCACCCCTGTCCCAACTTCCTGATCAGTTTTCACCATTTCTCGGTGGGAAATCACCCAAAGCATCCATCTGCTTCCCCTACTGTGATGTGAGCTCCCTGAGGGCAGGATCCTGACGAGTTCCCCCCCCATCCTAGTACAGTGCCTGGCACATAATAGATGCACAATAAATTGTTCTCAAATGGATGAATGAATGCTCGCTCACTGTCAAAGAATTGAGAGAGCAAACTTTGCTCCAGAAAAGAGAGAATACACCTTGAAGGGAATGTTTTCTAAAGCTTCAAGCGAAGAATCAGGCTGAGCTTCTCCACCGCCCACCCCAGGAGCCACTGCAATTCTTGGGGAGTCATCGGGGGGCAGGTGGGGGTGTCCAGGTGCTGGGATCTGCGGGCTGGATAGGATTGCCTTCCAGAGGGCAAAGTTTCCAATCACCTTGGTAAAGGAAGGTTTCACAAGGGACCCGTGGTGGCCCCTGGTGAAGGCCATCCACCTGCTACACCTCGGCTAGTGCCCGTGGTATGAGTGTGGCCCCTGGGGCGACAGAAAACCTCCACTCAGGAGACATGAAAGCTAATTCCGTCTCGGCTGCTCATTGGCTGCGTGCCTTTGAACAAACCCCTTCATTCGGGGCCTCTGTGGCGACGGTAAAATGGACCCAATGAGGTTCAGGCCGCCTTTGCCCCTGCTTTTGACTCCCTAGCTGTATTGTCCTAAGGCAGACACTCCGTAACCCTGGGTGCGTTCCTGGTACCTAGATTAGGATAATGATTGTACCTACGTCATAGGGTTGTCACTGAACCGCCTGCAACTTCCTGGACTTAGTAAGACTCAGTAGACGCCTGGTTCGTGATCCGAGATTGGGAGTCTGTTCAAACGAGCTCGTAGCAGGAGGAGACGGGTCCCCTGCAGGGAGCAAGGAAAGGAACGTAAGATGGCTCGTGTTCGTTTGTTTGTTCGTTCGTTGTTTTAATGATGGCGGAGCTGGAGCAAAGCACACGTTTCCAGTCGGGCTGGTAGGTGGGAGCTGGGGCTGGCATCCAACATGTCTGGTGTTTAAAGCACCAGCTCGGGGTCCGGGCCTCTTGGCCCCACACTGTACATCGAACGGGGCCGTCTGTCTCCTCAAAGCGTGGCAGGTAACCAGCAGAGGACCCAGGACAGCTGGGGCCGGAGAGCCTGGGGACCACGAAGAAAGCCTGGTCTGGGAAACATCAACGGTTCGACCACAGCTCGGCAGATGGGCAGACCCTTCAAATGGCTTCCAGACCAGTCCCGGCCTGGAGAGGAGCTCAGCCAAAATGCCAACTTCTAACGACCGGACCACCAGCAAATGTGAGCCAGGTCACGAGTGTGGCAAAATCAAGGCCAGAGAAGCTTGGTTCTTTATTCGAAGCCTCCTTGGCATCTGAAAACCCGAAAGGGGGAGTCTGCCTACGGGAGAGCAAGACCAAGTTCAAAACCCTCAGATTTTCAAAGCCACGTCCAAATCCTGCGATTGCCAGGAATCCGTGGGTCGTAAGCGACAAAAAGCCCGGCTCAAACCAGCTTGAGCAGAAAGGGACATTTATTGGTTCCTGAAATGTGGAGATGAGTTGGCTTCAGGCATGGTGGTATCCAGGGGCTCAAATGACATCATCACCTTGTTTTTCCTCTCACCTCAGCCCTGTGATTCAGACAGACGTCTCCCTAGTTGTGGCTAATCGACCCCAGTGCCTCCAGGCTGCCCTCGGCGGTCCCAATGAAAAGGGTTTTCTTCTCCTGTTTGTTCTAACGAAACTTCTCAGTTTATTCTGGATTTGCCAGCCTTGCTCACCTGTCCATCCCTGAGCCAATCACTGAGGTCTGGGTTTAAATCCATTTACTGGATGTGACCTTAAAGTGTATTTATTTTATTTTGAGACAGAGAGAGAGAGAGAGAGCATGTGAGCATGAGCAGGCGAGGGGCAGAGAGGGAGAGAGAGAATCCCAAGTAGTCCCCACACCCAGCTTGAAGCCGTGTGGGTCTCCATCCCACGACGGGGAGATCACAACGGGAGCCTATGTCAAGAGTCAGATGCTCGACTGACTGACCCCCCAGGCGCCCTTGGATGCGACCTTAAATGCATAACTTATCTGATCAGGTTCCTGCAGCTGCTGTTACCACACACTCTGTGGCTGAAAACAACACAAAAATTTATTATCTTAGGATTCGGAAGGTCAGAAGCCCCAGATGGGTGTCCCGGGGCGAATCAAAGTGTTGGCAAGGTTCTGTTCCTTCTGGAAGGGGATAATCCGTTCCTTCCCCTTCTCCCGCTTCCAGAGACCACACCCCCTCCACATCTCATGTTGTGGCAGCCCTTCCTCCCCCTTCAGAGCCAGAAATGACTCAAGCACCCACTGGGACCCTGGGATTCTGCCTCCTCCCTCTTTCCCTAGTAAGTCTGCTGTGACTGCCGTGGGGGCACCTGATAACCCGAGAGCATCTCCCCACCTCAAGGTCGGACGACTGGCAACCTTCTCTCCCTTTGCCAGGTAACGTAACCAATTCTCAGGTTCTGGGGATGTCCCTGAGAGGCCCTTATTCCCCGGGCCCCCCTCGCGGCATCTGTGAAATGGGGCCGCTCCCTCACAGGCCCTTGCTCAGGCTGAAAGGAGAGAACACAGAGGGCTTCCCAAGGGGACGGCACACCAGCCAGCCTGAGAACAGGCCCGTGGACTTGCTCCCCAGGCGCTTCTGAGATGCTGCACGGTCACATTGGAAGAAAGTCCGCCCCTGGGCTGGGCAACAAGTGATGCAAAACGAAACGGTAACTCAACCCTGGACCTCAAGGCGCGTGATCCCCACATTCCCGGTCCTACGTATGCAGCTGCCCGGACGGGGTGCAGAGGGTGTTTGCCCCGGAGGCCACCTGCCCCGGGGTCGGGGGAGGGGTCAACAGTTCCAGAATGAGGGCCCCGGGAGCAGCTGCCGCCTCTGTGCCACTGGCCGCCCCTCCCCTCTCTGGCCCCCCATTCCCTCCAGCGAACAAGGAAACGGAGCACGCGCACGGGCACCCAGCACACGTCGCGGCCTCAGAGCCTCAGGGAGGGTCCTGCCTGCTGGCCCGGCCTCCAGGCTCCGGTCGGTCTGCTTTTAGGGCCCAGCAGCAGGTCCGGCAGCCACTGGCCCCGGCTCGGTTGGTGCTGAGGAAATAAACGTTCGGTGAGTGGAGAAAGCCTGGCAGGCGGAAAGGCTGGAGTCCGGGCCCTGCGTGGCCCGCAGCCTCAGTTTCCCCACGTGCAGGCGAGACGCCAGCCTCTGCCGCCCACACGGCGCTCGCTGCTTCGGTGGCCCCGACAGGGAGAATGAGAGAACCCCAAAGCCTGCGCTCACCCCTGCTGCTCTCCAGGCTGGGTCCTGCGGGAACGATCGGGGCCGAGGAGGCAAATTCTGCCAACTCAGAGAGCCCCCCGGTCCTGGGCCCGTTTTATAAATGAGGAATCTGAGGCACGGAGAGGGGGAGGACCTGGCTGAAGGACACAGGGCTCAGCGGAGGGCAGGGGGGGGCCCCAGCGCCCCGCCAGAGTGACCAGCAGTGGCCCACTCCGTGCACCTTCCCAGGTGCAGACCCCGTCCCTCCCTCCCTCTGCCCACCCGGCCCAGTGTTTCCGAGAGCTAATTACAGGTTTAATGATCCCACTTGCTCGTTCACTGTCATTCTGACAGCGGTGTGAGCCTCAAGGAGGAAGCCCTCGTCCGGATCAACCTTGTGTTTATTGATTCGTAAGCAGCTCAATCGTCCGGGAAAAGACAGCACGGCAGCCGGCATCTCTGGGGTCCAAGGCCTCCTGCCGACGGCCAGAGCCTCTGTGATGTCGGTTCGCCAACGCAAAGTAAATGACACCCCCTAATCTGGGGGGTGCGTGGGGACGGCCTGTACTGGCTGGAGCGTTGGACAGAAGTCTGCGTCTGAACATTTCCCTGCGTCTAGACAAGAAGCATTGCCTGCCCGCCTAAAATATTAAAACTTCAAACTCTGCTCCCAGGAGAGAACCTTTGGTGGTCAACCTACGGAGCCAATTGGAGTTTTCTTTTTCTTCTTTGGGGTTCCCGTTTATGGCCCATGATGCTGGTTGCAGAGCTGGAGAGGGGTGGTGAGGTTCAGGACCCTGAAGGCCAAATCCTGCCTTCTCCATCAGGTCCCGGCTGCTGAGAGTCTGGCTACAAGTCCCACGTTTGTCACTGGGCAGCTGCTTGGGCCCTCAGGCCCCTGAGCCTCCGCGTCCTCATCTGAGAAATGGGCGTGATAATTCTGACCTCGGCAGGTTATTATAGGGCTGGACAGAGCAACAAACAGGGCGGCCGCTGGACTGGGTCGAAAAGTGTCCTCCCAGATTCCCACCCCCAGAACCTCAGGGCGCAGCTCTGTTGGGAACCGGAACATTTCAGATGTGTCCAGGGAAGATGGGGCCACGTGGAGCAGGGCCCGCGAGAGGCAGAGACACAGAGAATGTTGAGCTGGGCAGCTCAGCGGCCGTAACAAAAGACGACCGGCGACGGTGGGGGGAGGGAGGGGCTGGAACCACAGACTTTCATTCATTCGTCACAGTTCTGGGCGGGTTCTGGTGAGTCCTCTTCCTGGCTTATAGACCTCTAGTCTTCTCCCTGTGGCCTCAGAAGCCAGAGAGAGAGACACAGAGACAGAGAGGTGGAGTCCTCAAGCTCTCTCTCTCTCTCTGTCTCTCTGGTGTCTCTTCTCATAAGGATGCGCCTCCCATCGCGGGGACCCCACCCCAGGGACCCTCCTCGGAACTGAACCACTGCCTGAAGGCCCCCACCTCCAGGCACCACCACGTGGGAATGCACGTCAGACGGAGGGGAAACACCCAGCGGGAGGAAGACTTTCGATGACAGCGGCAGGGACCGGCGCGAAGTGCCTTCCGAGCCCAGAAATCTCGAGGAGCACCAGAACAGCAGATGCCGGGGAAGCGGTGAGAACCGGTTCTCGCCCCAGAGAGAAACGGGCCCCGCCGATACGTGGGTTGGGGACGCACAGCTTCAGAACTCTGCGGGGGTCACGTTCGTGGTTAAGCCGCTCGGCCGGAGGTGCTCTGTTAGGGCAGCCGTAGGCCGTAGGAAGCTAATACAACAGCACGGAAATAATCGTGGTCGGTGGATACTCGGCACGTGTAACGCATCGGCCCTCGAACAGCGCCTGGAAACAGGGAGATGCCCATTAGCTTGTTTTGCAGATGGGGAAACTGAGACCCGGGTGACTCTGCCCAACCTCATACTCAGGCTCCCCTCCTGCCTCGCCTCACGCGCCGTCCAGAAGAATGCCAGGCAGGCATGGGAAGATGCTCCCCACCGCAATCCCTCGCCACCCCGCCACAACCGGGGGGCTGTGTGTCCCCCAGGCCAGCCCGCCACAACCGGGCTTCAGTTTGTGAATTTGAGCCCCGAATCAGGCTCTGTGCTGACAGCCTGGAGCTCGGAGCCCGGAGCCTGCTTCAGATTCTGTGTCTCCCTCTCTCTGCCCCTCCCCAGCTTATCTGTCTCAAAAACAAATAAACACTTAAAAAAGAAGAAGGAAGGAAGGAAGGAAGGAAGGAAGGAAGGAAGGAAGGAAGGAAGGAAGGAAAACATTTGCTGAACTACACAGATGGCTGAAGGCTGAGAATAAATCGCTGACATCGTTTGGACCAAAAATTGCTCATCTGTGGGGCACCTGGGGGGCTCAGTCAGCTGAGTGTCCCACTTCGGCTCAGGTCATGATCTCACAGTTCACGAGTTCAAGCCCCGCATCAGGCTCTCTGTTGACAGCTCGGAGCCTGGAGCCTGCTTCGGATTCTGTGTCTCCCTCCCTCTCTCTCTGCCCCTCCCCGGCTCATGTGCGCGCTCTCTCTCTCTCTCTCCCTCTCTCTCTCAAAAATAAATAAACATTAAAAAACCTTAAAAATTAGGGCGCCTGGGTGGCTCAGTCGGTTGAGCGTCCGACTTCGGCTCAGGTCAGGATCTCGCAGTTTGTGAGTTCAAGCCCACGTCGGGCTCTGTGCTGACAGCTCGGAGCCTGGAGCTGCTTCTGATTCTGTGTCTCCCTCTCTCTCTGCCCCTCCTCTGCTCATGCTCTCTCTCTCTCTCTGTCTCTCAAAAATGAATAAACGTTAAAGAAAATTTTTTTAATGAAAAAACTTTAAAAATTGCTCATCTGAACCCACCTGGTCATTAAGCAAAACTGAGTCCAACCCACATGGACAGAGCCACCAGGGAGGAGAAGGGATTGCTAGAAGCGGGCCCTTGGCTGACACCTTGTCCACAGGCCCGTCGTCAGGCTGCGGTTCAGGGACGCCATCCCAGAGCCTCCTCAGGCCTCCCACCCGCTCACGGGTGGTTAGCTGGGGCCTCCGACACCCCCAGGCGCTGCCCGAGTCTCGCTGGAAGGAGCCCGCAGTCCTCAGGGCCGAGGGCGGCTCTGAGGCTCTCGCCGTCCAGCCGGCCTGCCGGGAGAACCCCTTTATACTGATGATGGAGGTTTCCGGGGGCCGCTTCCGGTTCTGGGCTGTCCAGATGACGCCGGGAGAGACACGGATCCCGGAGCCCCTCACTGGGAAGCTCAGCTCAGCCCCGGCATCAGCCATTCAGAACTCGTCGTCGCCCGTCTCTTCCAGCTCCTGGCTGCAATCCTGGGCGTGGGTCCTGAGTGACCACCCCTCCCTACTAGGTGTGGAAACTCAGGCTGCAGGTGGTTTGGGAATCCGGTGCCCACGACATGCGTAAACCTAATACAGAGGCAGCCGTCCCCACTGTCTTACGCATCAGAGTCGCCAAAGAGAAAAGGGGCTCAGAGAGGTTGAGGAAGCTGCCCAGGGCCCACGTGCGATCGACTATACCCCACTCCTTCAAGCCCAGTGAGGTGCAAAACCACGGTGGCTTGTGCGGGATGAAACACCTACTGTGCGCACGCACCGGGCTTTGGGCGCCCCGCTGATCTCGTGCAGTCTTCCCCTCTGAGCATCTCTGTCCCCGCTTTGTTACGGGTCGCATCGGGCCCCCCCAGAAGGTATGTTTAGGTCTTGACCCTGAATTCTCCCAGCTCCTCAGAGTGTGACCCTCCTTGGAAACAGGGTCGTTGCCGATGGCATGAGCCGAGGGACAGTCAGGCCACACCGGCCCAGGGTGGGCCCCCTCGTCCAATCACCCCGCTGTCCTTGTCGGAAGATGACCTCGTGAAGACCCAGACGCAGAGAGGCACGTGATGGTGGAGGCGGAGGTGGGAGTGACCGGCCGTCTTGCCAGGGAAGCCACAGGACTGCTGGCAAAGCACCCAGAGCCTGGGAGAGGAGAGGAAGGAGCCCCTGCAGGCCCCGGGGGCGGGGGGGGGGGAGCGTGGCCCCGAGACACCCTGCTTTGGGCCTCCAGAAGCGCAAGACAACACATTTCTCTGGTTCTAAGGGACCGGATCCGTGGCACTTTGCCACGTCAGGACACCAGCTCAGGGAAGACGGCCCCAGGCCTTGGAAACGAGTCTAGATGGTGCCAGGTCACATCCTGGGACAGGTCAGAGCCCGCCTGCCGACAGGCTGACTCCCATCCTCGTTGCCCGCCATGTCTGGCCGTGTTGCTGGAGCTGCTAAACCCACGCCAGCCGTTGAGTTTCTGGCTACGGCGGGTCCCGACACATCGGCTTCATCGTTACGGGCGGCGGAGTTGAGGCTCCACAGTGTGGCCAACCCCGGCCTCCTGGCTCACGTGTGGCCCAGCGAGCCCCGGCCTTCTAATAAAGCCTTGAGTGCGCAGAATCAAGGTCACTGGGTCCCCGGCACCCACGGGCTTTGCCATCAGCAGAGCATCTACTTCAGGGGCCTCCTAGATTTCACCTTTCCTGTCTGGGCTCGGTTGGCACGGGACATCTGGAGTGGGGAACGCGTGCAGGCCCGCTGGACCCCGGAGCCCCGCCGGAGCTCAGTCTCCGGCTCCCTCCGCGGTGATCTGTCTTCTGGAGGAATTTCCCCACCTGTCTGTGGCCCCGGCACAGGGAGTGTCAGAGGTAAGGAGCCTCAGAGGCAAAGAGTAAGAGGAAACACGCCGTATTGGTAGAGGCCCAAGGAGTCAGGAGGCGGCCGGCCAGGAAAGGCATCCTCATTTCTGGAATATTCTTGGGGAGTCCGGCGGCGGTGGGACAAAAACCACAGCGGCTCCACGGGCGCGTCTCAGCAGGATCGCAGACCCGAGGGGGCCGCACACATTCTTATGCGTGCAAAACAAAACAGGTCCCTGGGGCGGGAGGAAGCCCCCGGCCATCCCAGGGAAGATGCTCCGTTTCGCGGAGCAGGGCGTCCAGACGGGGCTCCTGTGCCGCACACGCGGGCCACCGCTGCTTCACAGGGACCCCGCCACACTTGGATCGGCGCGCGACATCCGGGTTTTCTTGCATTTTTCTAGTTTACAATCGCAGGTGCATTATACGCTTGCCGGAACAAGTCAGGCGACCGAAACGCGCACGGAGCAAGCTGGTGCATCCCACGCCGCCTCCTACCCGGCTACCGGTCCGCACCCCTTCTCTGCGGCCCCACAAACACCGCTTGCGCCCCCCCCCGCCCCCGCCAATGCGACCGTGCAATAGGCGCCATTCAAAACCGTTTTCCCTTAAAAACCCACAGCGGCATCTCTCCGCCTCCGTCCACGTGGCTCCCACTTGTGACTCTCGGTAGCGGCAAATGTTCGCGACATTCCCCGTGTCTGAAATAACATTTAGGTTGTTTCGGGTGTTTTGGTTTTTCGGTCTGGGGTTTTTTTAACCACAAATCACCCTGCCATCCACATCTATGCCTGCGGGTGTGAGACCCAAAACATCCACCCCCTGTAATTGGCCTGGGCATCACCCCATCTGATGGAGGCAGCCCCCAACCCCCCCCCCTCCCGGGGCGGCTGGGGGGCAGTGGGCAGCCAGAGGAGGACGGCCCGGAGGAGAGACACGCGGGTGGCCACGTTCCCACGCTTTTATTTCTCTAAGATCCGTTGGCACAGCGGCCATTGCTGGGTTAAGGGGTGCACACTTGCCTTTGAATATAAGTCGCTAGACTATTTTTTTTTTCCGCAAACGAGGATACAAAGACCTCACGGTGCCCGGTGTGCAGGAAGGGGGTGGGGCTGAGGAGGTCAAGGGCCTCAGCGGGACAGGAGCTGTGGATTGTGCCCACGGAGCAGGAAGCAGCTTTCTTTGCAAAGATGGGTGGTGTATTAGCCGCGCAGAGGACGGCAAGACCGACGCAGTGAAGGGTCCCTTCCAGCCACTCACGTGCCACCCGGTGGGGGGGGTCGCACAGGGGCCAGCCCAGCCAGTGCCCGAGGACAATGCTGTGTTTGTCACAGGTAATTGCCGTTTAGAGTCTTTGGATCTTTTCAAATGGGCCGCTGCAAATTCCTTATCGGTATGTATTTGAAAGGATGCCGTGAGCCCACAAAGTTTGGGAGCCGCGTTCTAGGTCAGCCCTGCATGATGGAAACATACAGCAAGCCACATTGAAAAATTTCCAGTAATCCCATTTTATTTTTTTTATTTTTAAAAAAAATTATTTTTTTAACGTTTGTTTATTTTTGAGACAGAGAGAGATAGAGCATGACCGGGGGAGGGTCAGAGAGAGAGGGAGACACAGAATCTGAAACAGGTTCCAGGCTCTGTGCGGTCAGCCCAGAGCCCGACGCAGGGCTCGAACTCACGGACCGCGAGATCGTGACCTGAGCCGAAGTCGGACGCTTAACCGACTGAGCCACCCGGGCGCCCCTCCAGTAATCCCATTTTAAAAAGAAAAGGAAAAAGCAAAAAGAAACAGGTGATATTAACTTTAAGGATATATTTAATTTAACGCGATGTATTCAAAATGTTAGCCTGTCAACATGGAAGCAAATTATTGATGTTTTCACTTTCTTTGTAAATACCAAGCCTCTGAAGTCCACTGTGTGTCTTACAATTGCTTCAGGGCTCTCTTCCGACCAGCACGTTTCACGTTGCCATAGTGGACAGTTCTAGAAGCTTCTGGGGTTAGAAGACAGCCACATCCGTCCCTTCAGCGTGCATTTACTGAGAAGCTGCGATCTGCTGCACAGGCTTCGGGTGCGAGAAGGAAAGTCACCTTCCCTGTCTCCCCGGGGGTTGGCGTGCCTGTGACAGGGTAAGTGACCCCGCGGCCCCATGAACCCCGGCTGGGTGCTCCCAGCACCCACTGACAAGCTTCCACAGTGGGAGGGAAGGTCCCCGTCACCCCCAAAGAGATCAGTTATCGAAGAGCCTTTTCTTACACGGAATAAAGATCAGCCTCTTTTCACCCACTGACGGTGGCACAAGGAATAAGCCTGTTCCTTCCTCACGGACAGTCACTCATCCGTTCGTCATCCGTGCCTCGACCAGCGTCTGTCGAGCACCCGGAACCTGCCAAGCTCCATTCCAGGTGCTAGAGATACAGCTGTGAACAAAACAGACCCGGTCCCTGGGCCGGCAGCTCGGAGGTGAACTGGGCAAACATACAAGGAGGCGATTACAAGTCCCCAGGAGGCAGGGCGGTGGGAGGCCCGAGGAGAGGGGCCGAACTCGACCCAGCTCAGCAGGCTTGCCAGACGGACCCTTGGGCTGAGGCTTGGGAGAGGGGGGTAGGTGTTGGGAGGGTGTGGAGGAGGAGGAGTGGCTCGGGGCCGAGGGAACAGCAAACCCTAGGGTCCAATGGGAGCGGGGACCCCTGGACGACCGGCACGTCCTTCCAGACGCGGGATGCTGCTGGAGAGCAAGGGGCACAGGATGAGGTGGAAGGCATCCAGAGGGCCTGTGCGGGCTACCTACGGTATGCGAAGGTGTCTGGAATGTTCTAGAGGCTCTCCCAAAGGCATCGAGGAATGCTTGAAGATATCGCCTCCTACGACCTTACTCAAGTCGCTTTTCCTTCCCCACTTCCCATTCTCTCCTCGAATAATGGGAAACTCACACCCTCAGCGCTCTCGTCTTTCCATTTGGGCCAGTTTGCACCAGAGCGGGAACCCCGGCCCCAGGCTTCTCTGAGGGGTTCTGAGGTGACAGATTGAGGTGTACGAAGCGGACACAGAAGAGGGTCACCACCCTCCTCACTGGTGTCCCCACAGATCCCCACCCCCACCCCGGGCTCTTCTCGCAAGCACAAGGGCCACGTCCCTTCCCTTCCCGTCACCCTTGGTGAGGCCAGCCAGGCTTGCGTGGTCAGCCTCCCCTGCTCCCCTGCCTTCCTCTCGTCCCCACCACTTTCCCGCCGGGCTGGCCGTCTTCATTTTCCCTGGAGGTCTTTGCACATGCTGTTCCCTCTTCCTGGAATGCTCTTCCCCACTCCCTTCCCCCTTTGCAGACTGGCTCCTGGATGGCCTTCAGATGTCAGCGAAGCTGCCTTTGCAACGCGGCTCACAATTTGTCATAATTTTTTGTTTGTTTCTGTTTATCGTCTGTCCCCTCACGCGCACACAAGAGACCGGGAGTTCTTGCCCTGGCTCCCCAGCATCTAGAACCGCGCTCAGCACAGAGAGGCACCCAGCAGACCTGCGCTGAAGGAATAAATGAAGTTTTAAAACTTCCCGAGCCACGTTCTCCTCGTGTTTAAAGTGGCCATGGTGATGTCCCCCCTCCCCAGGGCTTTCAGGGGGACGAATGTAGAGTTCTCGGAGTGAGCTCGAGCTGGTGGGGACTGTGCGGTGGCCGCCAGCCCTCAGGTCCCCCCTTCCCCCCATGACACCTAGCAGGACGCTGAGAGGGAAATTCCGGATGCACACCTGGGCCACAGCTCGGGCCCCTTTACAGAGGACGCGCTGCCGTGAGGCTGACAGCACCTGAGCTCCACCCAGCTCTCAGCGAGCCCCTGGCTGGAGACAGTGCCCAGGAGATGGTGGTGGCTGTTATTAAGTGTCCCGCTCCCTGGCTTGGCTGGAAGTCCCCGGAGGCAGAGCTAGAGGCCAAGCTCGGGGCCAACACCCAGCCGAGCAGTGCTGTCCCTGGGGAAGCCGGCCTGATGGGGGACAGGGGACAGCAGTTACGGAGCTTCACGGGGTGGGGGGGCCTCCTCGGAGGGTTAAGAAGACACAGGTGGCTGCTCGGTCGGGGAAGAGGTGCCCAGAGAGGCCGCAGGGATCCCCGCCCCTGGGACCCGTCTGCCCCAGGACGGGGGAGAGAGTGGCTCGTCCCCTCCCCCTCCCCCTCCCCCTCTGCTGTGGGGGCTGGCGGCTCCCCCACACTTTCAGGGTGTGCGGCTCAGCCGCTTTGGGGTGGCCACTGGAGAGACTGGAGCATCTCAGCCTCCTCTCTAGTAAACCTGGGCCCCACGTGGCTGCAGGCCCCACCACCGAGGCCCAGGTGCCAGCTGTGCCAAACCTCAGTGGGGGTGGGGCCCGGGGAGGCGCTGAGGTGCGGGGATGCGACAACAGAGGCGGCTGGTGCTTTACGGGCCTGGGAACGGAATGGTCCTTTGCTGGGGAAGGCAGCCGAGGCCCAGGGAGCAAGTAAGGCCACGTGGAAGCTGGCTGCGCCCTCCCGGTACCGGCTGCACGGTTACCCAGGCCGCTGCCTCCAGGGCAGGCCACATGGTCAAGCCCCGTGGTGCCAAGTTGTTGGAAAAAATAAATAAACAAGTATCTGTTTATATTAACAACAGCGCCCAGCATGTAAAAAGCACCATGTAAGAGGGGCGCCCGGGGGGCTCAGTCGGTTGAGCGTCCGGCCTTGGCTCAGGTCACGATCTCGCGGTTGGTGAGTTCGAGCCCCACGTCGGGCTCTGTGCTGACAGCTCGGAGCCTGGAGCCTGCTTCGGATTCTGTGTCTCCCTCTCTCTCTGCCCCTCCCCCACTTGCACTCTGTGTGTGTCTCTCTCTCTCTCAAAAATGAATAAACGTTAAAATTTCTTTTTAAAAAGAAACCCCACATGAGAGTTTGTGAATAAGCAAATAACTACTATGGGTATTTTACCTAGATCTAAAATGGCGTGCACGGTTCCTGGTTTGTGTGTCATTTGGTTTCTTCGATTCGTCTTTGGCCAGAGTCGCACAGCTGTCTGCCTGCTCCCTTTCCCTCCCCCACACTCCGGCGGGATGGGGAGGGAGAGCGCCCCAGCCGAGGAGGGACGAGAGACGAAGACGATGACACGGCCCCTGTCCGACGGAGGGCCAGCCCCACACCTGCCCTCAGCTTCCGCCCTCAGTCTCTGTGGCTGCTGCAGGGACAGCTCTGTGATTCCAGAACCGGGACTAGGGCAGAAAAGTGTCGCTTAAAAATCAAGTAAGACAGGAGAGCTCATTTATGCTGAGGCGACGGTATTTTCCCAAGCTGCCTGCAGGACAGAACAATAAAAAATTTATCCTTAATAGCATTTTGCTGAATTTTGCCACAGGAGATCGCTTCGCCGCCACCGGGGTTGGGAAAGGTTCTCGTCTGCCGTGCACATCCCCTTCCCCAGCCAGCCTCCGGCCTCCCCGCCTCCTCGGGGGACACTGCGCAGCCAGCCTGCCTCCTTCCCTTCCTGCCTCCACCCCAGGGACACGTCTGGACACTGGTCACTCCGCCCCACGGAGCTCCAGCTCCGGGAAGGGGGAGAAAAAAACCCAGATAGTCCATAATCAGCTGCTTCTTCCTTTCCCCTCCTCCCCCCCCCCCCCCGTAGACGTGTGAGAAGGCAGAAAAAAGAGGGCAAAGCAAATCCAAGCAGTCGGTAAACTTAATTTCCTAAAAGCAAGTGTAGGAAAAGATGCTAAAAATTGGGGGTGCGGGCGGCAGGGGGAGGCAGGTCGCGGAGCAAACCCCAGAACGGTATAGGATGTGGAGGAAAAATGGTCACTCACTCAAAGATCAACAAGGCATTTTACATAAATGCATAAAGAAAAATCTGGAAGGATGCCCTTCAAATTTTTCACGGTGGTTTCTCTAGGATGGGACCTGACCTGGGAGAAAGGGAACAGGAGTCTGCTCTTTTTTTGTTTGTTTTAATTAAACACATTAAAAGAGAACCTCCCCTCAGATTAAAACATTAAATTTAAACAGTGTTATACCGGGGCGCCTGGGTGGCGCAGTCGGTTAAGCGTCCGACTTCGGCTCAGGTCACAATCTCGCGGTCCGTGAGTTCGAGCCCCGCGTCGGGCTCTGTGCTAACAGCTCAGAGCCTGAAGCCTGTTTCAGATTCTGTGTCTCCCTCTCTCTCTGACCCTCCCCTGTTCATGCTCTGTCTCTCTCTGTCCCAAAAATAAATAAAACGTTAAAAAAAAATAAAAAAAACCCAAAACAGTGTTATATCATCCGTTGGCGGCTATGTGGGGAATCGCCGTCCACGCCAGTAAAAGCGTGTATTGATGCAGTCACTTTGGAAGATGAATCTCCAGCATCTGGGGGAAATTCCAGCAGTCAGCACCTCCGTTTTTCCGAGGGTTGGGCAGTGAAGATCGCGGGTAAGGACATCTGTCGCGGGGCTGTTTATAACAGCACCAACGGACACCTTCCAAGTCCCTCGGTAGGGGACTGGCAAAATAAACCATGGGGTGTCCACACCGGGACCTCCGGTGCAGCCTTTAAAAGCACGAAGCAGAGGTACAGGTCCTGACGCAGAAAGTTCTCCACGACAAGAGCATTCCAGAACGATCCTCACAATACGACACACCATGGGCTCTCTATGGGCACAGGGGTGTCGGGGGCCGGGGAAGCAGAGAAACAGCCCCGGAAGGAAATACACCAGCACGATCCCCGTGGGCGGTGGCCACCGCGCGGCTCTCCAGGTCCTTCTGACCCAGCCCGCTTCCCGGCCGCCTTGAAGTTGGGCAGGGTCATGTGACCGTTCCTGGCCAATCAGGGTGAGCAGGTGGTCCTGGGGCTGCCCCCAGGCCGCTTGCCAACTGATACGGGGCCCTCTCCCCGAGCTCTTGGGCGCCGGCACGACAGCCAGCCACATTGGAGGTGGCGGCCTCCGCCAACCGCAGCGCACTGAGCAGATCCCACTCCCAACCCAGATGTACCTACAGCCTTCAGCCTCGCAGACCCGGGTTCCTTGCGGTTACCCCCGTGTTTCCGAATGACGCCGTCTCCCCGACGGGCGCCCAGCGTCACCCCCAGGAAAAAGCTTAGGGGTGGGGCACTTGAGACAAAGGGCACCTGCCCGCCTGCCCGCCCCTGTTGGCTCCGGTTCCCTGCCTCCACCCAGGGCTGCCTCCTCACGGTTCCCAGTAAGCACCACGTGACTGAGAGCAAGGCCTGGTCCTCGACGGCATCCCAGGGCCAAGCACTCAGTAGGGGCTCGGTCCACATCGGCGCAGGAAATCAACGACAAGAATTCTCAGAAACGTTGGTCCCGGATGAAGGCAGAACCCCCCCCCCCCACCACCACCCATGACGATTCTTTCTCTAACGGTGGCAGAGGGTGCTGGCCGCCTCCCCGTAGCCACGTTCCTGGCCTCCCTCCGGAGCAGGCGAACCCTCGGCTAGTGGACCACGTGCCCCAGCCGCCCTTGCAGCTCAAGCGACACGAGGTGAGTCTGAACACTGCGATTGTAACTTGGGGAGGAGGGGCTCCTCGAGGGGGAGATGGGCAGCGGCGGGTGCCCCTTTCCGCCCTGTCCCCTGTCCTCAACCGGGTTCTCCCGCGAGCCGACTCCTGAGTCGAAAACTCAATGCGAATGACGTTTTGCAGGGTCAAGGTCATGCGGTGTGGAGGTGAGTCCAAGGAAGGGAGCCAGCACAGGGCACGTGGATGAGCAGGTTACAGCTGGGGGCAGTCGGAGCTCAGCCCCGCTGGACCTTGCAGAGCACGCCTCTCGGATTCCAGCCCCCCCACGCCACCCCCCACCCGAGAGGCAGGACTGGGGTGTGGACCCACTCTCAGATATTCACTGGCTCTCATTCACCATGAAGGGTGGTTTCCAGGCCACTCCCAGCTCACCCCCCACCCCCACCAGCCGGGAGCAAACCTTCCGGCAAAGTCACAGGGGCTTGCTTGCACGCCCTCAGCAGGTGCAGGAATAGTGACAGTCCACAGCAGCTGTTGCACACCCAGCCCCCTTCTTCCTGCCCGGAACACGAACGTGTTGTCCGGAGTTCCGGCAGCCACATTAGACCAGAAGGCAAAGGGGAATGGAGCTGTGAGCTCGCCCTCTGCGGGCTGCGTGGTGCCTTATGAAATCAGAGCACAGAGGACCGGCGCGGAGATGCGCAGAGGCCTCCCGGCCGCGACGGACTGGGCCTGCATCCGGCTCTGCCACTTCCCAGCCGCGCAAGCCAAACGTGTGACTTCAGTTCTTGGTTTTCTCATCTGTGAAGGGACAATAATGCCCACGCCGACCTCATCAGGGTTCTTGTCCACTCTTTCAACAAATAGTTACCGGGCCCCTGCTGTACTACATGCTGGGCCCTGTGCTATTTCTGAGGAAACAGCCGGGAGGAAATAAAACCAACGAGCTGTCCACCCCCCCCCCCCACCCCGGCCCAAGGCAGCACAGTCTGGGGAGGGGACAGGCATCCGCCACATTGCCAGATGCACAAATATCAAAGTGTGATTGTGACCAAGGCCACACACAAGGACCTGTGATAGAAGTTTGACCTTGTCACATGCAAAGGTCCTGTGGTTGAAATGATTCAGCATGCTAAACAATGCCAGTACACACTGAATGAGAGCCTTACTAGTATTTCCTTGGACCGATGCCAGGAAACATTTGAATCAGCTGAGAAACTTCTCTCTCTCTCTCTTTCTCTCTCTCGTTTTTTAATTTTTTTTTTACATTTATTTATTTTTGAGAGACAGAGCCCAAGTAGGGGAGGGGCAGAGAGAGAGGGAGACACAGAATCAGAATCCGGTTCCAAGCTCTGAGCGGTCAGCACAGAGCCCGACACGGGGCTCGAACTCACGAACCGTGGGATCATGACCTGAGCCGAAGTCCCACGCTCAACCGACTGGGCCCCCCAGGCGCCCTGAGAAACGTCTCTTGTCGCAACTCGGCACGCCACAACTCTGGCTTTGTCTTCCAGCGCGGGGTCTGCCTGTGAAGAGAAATGGGCTGGTCACTCATTCTTGTTTTTGTTTTTGGTTTTTCAGTACTCGAGTTCGTCAACATACAGCGTGGCCCTGGTTTCAGGAGTAGGACCCAGGGATTCATCCCTTCCGTACGACGCCCAGCGCTCATCCCGACACGTGCCCTCCTGAATGCCCATCCCCCATCCGGCCCGGCCCGCACCCGCCTCCCCTCCGGCACCCCTCAGTTTGTTCTCTGTATTTAGGGGCCTCTCGTGGGTTTTCTCCGCCTCTGTTTTTATCTTCTGTGTCCTTCCCTTCCCCTAAGTTCATCTGTTGATTCACTCCTTCTCCTTGATAGGCGTTTCTTATTCTAAACAAACGTGGCTGGCGTTCCCGTCTGATAGAAGCTTCTGGTTAAGATGCGACAGGCCTGAGCTGTGCAGGCCGGTGCCAGGAGGTTTCCCCCGCAGCCCCCCAGGCACTGGCGCCCCTGCCTTATCCTGAGCTCGCCCGGCACGCCTGTGCGGAGGGGGGGGGAAGCCAGCCAGACTTTTGCAAGGGGACACTTTTTTTTTTTTTCTCTCGTTGCAGTTATTCTGAGGATCAGAAACGGGGGCTTGGGATGTTTCCTTCGAAGCTTTTCCCAGATTCCAGAGAGTTTTAGGCAAACCCAGGGCTCCAGGAAGCCACGGGGCGCCCGCACTTTTCCAGACATCAGCTGAAGGGGCGCAAACATCCTGAAACCTAATGTAAACTTGGCATTCGGAGTCTCCACGTGAAACGGGAGGCCGGCTGGCCCCAGAGGCAAACAGAGACTGCATTTACATGTCGCCCCCACGACCTCATTTCTAAATTCAAACAAGGTAATGTCTCCCATAATGGGCTGTCGGGGCCTCCGTGCCCTGAGAACGCATATTTTATCATCGCCTTGTTGGGTCAGGATTCTGGAAGCGCTCATCAACCACCTGACAAAGCATCAAGGCGTCCCCTCGAAATGTTGTCACCAGCTGTGAGCCCAGCGCCATGGGTCCGGGGGGAGGGGGGCGGTTGGGGACAACACCCGACACAGGTCCATCTGCCCACAGCCCCGACCTTGGCCCGTCCTGGGGTCAACCCGGTGTTTACCCGGCCTACCTCGGGCAAGATGCTCGGGGCAGCGGGGCCAGGGCGGGCGGGCAGGAGAACCGCCTCCTTCCCTACCAAGGCCCAAGCTCCAGAAGGTGTCTCTGAGGCTCCCCACACTTGACTACTGGGGTCCCTGAGGCCCCGCAAGGGGAAGGACGTGGCCAAGGTCACAAAGCAAGTCAGAGCGCAGCCAAGAAGAGGAGAAAAAGCTCTCGCCTTCTCTCTACATCCACGGGCCAACCGGGGCCAGCCTGGGCTCACCTTTCAGGACCTGGCTCCGGTCTTACCTCTGCAGGGGCTCTTCCAGACTCTTCGAGCAGCGGTTAGGGCCCCGGGTTCCAGCCTCCAACTCGCTCCCACCACATCACGGACCTCTGGAGACTTACCCATCCCCCACGACACAAACCCCACTCTGGCAAGGCACTGCGAGGAAGCCAGCGGGGCTGGCCGTCGTGAGCACGGGGCCCGGCAGCAGGAGGTGAGGTTGGGCGCGTGGGGCGTCCTGGGGAGCCAGGTCCTGCCCGTTTTAAGAGCAGTGGGAACACTGCGGTGTTTTGAACGGAGGTGCGACCTGTACTGTAAAGCATGGTGGGGTGAAGACAGGAGTAGGGAGACCAGGGACAGGCCCCTGCCGTGATCCAGGTGGGAGAATCAGGTGGCCTGGCCAGGGGAGGGGCAGTGGACATGGGCATGCGTAGTGTAATCTCTGCAGGTTTGAATTTCCTGTCCTTTCGGCGGATCACGGCGCCCGCCTCACCCCCAGCCCCCGTGGCCCGGCACCCTCAGGAGGCCGTCCTGGAAAGAGGCCAGGAGGGAGGGAGCAAGGCTCTCCTGCACGGAGCCCTGACCCAGGACAGAGCTCCGGGAAAGGAAGGTAACTGGTTGTTTCTGTCCCGAGGAGAACATGCCGTGACCGTGAATCTTCATTCGGCTGTCCCCAAAGTGACAAACATCCCCCAGCGTCCATGCTGCTGCCTCCCCGGCAATTTCTCTGTTTACAGGATGTCTGGGGTGTCTAGACAGGCTGGGGTGGGGTGGGGGGAGTCAGAGAGTGGAGTCCCAAGGCAGTTCTCAGACGGCACACGGCTATTTCTGCACAGAACAGCTAAAACCAAAAGACTGAAATCTGCCTCTGCCTGGAGAGTTCATTAAATAGAAATATGCTTAATTCTTTCCTTTTTTATCAGTTGACGGCTTCCAACAGATAAAGCTTATTTTATTTAAGCTTTCACACACCCGGCGAGATAAATATCCCTGAATTCCTGTCTTCACAGGGGGAAAAAAAAAATTAAAAACGGATGGAGTCAGAATCTTGAGTAGGGTTCTGGAAGCTGGACCAAAGGGTGGACCCACGCGATTGGGTCGGAGTTAGATCAACCCCAGGACGTGGTGGTGTGGAGGGAGGGGCTGGTCCCTGCAAAGGGCATGAGAGAAACTGCTGGCAAGGATTGTTCTAGAAAGGACACCCACCGACTTCTGGTCCAGAGGGACCCTCAAAGTCAGGTTTGGAGGAGACCTCGTCCGTACACGCAGACGGCTGTGGGTTCAGTCCCGGCCTGGCCACCCTCGAGCTGCAGAAATGTGAACATGTCACTTTGCTTCCTTGTGCCTCAGTTTCCTGAACTAGAATTCAACAAGCTCTCAGGCATAATCTCTGCACAAGCCCCTGTCACAGAGTGCGCGTGCCGTCCCTCCCCAGGGCTCCAGGGGAAGGCATCTGGGGTAGATTCGTCCTGCCCGCGGCACCTGGGCCCTGACCTCCCTCCACATCCAGCCTGAGCCCACGCGCCTCCCCACAGACCCAGATGCATTTGGCAGGTCTACGTGCTGGGGAAGCGAGGGGCTGAGCAGCCACGATCGATGCTGACCAGGAGTTTGTTAACGGGATACCCAGGGGCTCAGGAACCAGCCGGTCGGAAGGACACCTGGGCTCCAGAGGGCCTGGGACAAATGGCGATTTAACCATGGGGTTGCTGAGTGAGGCCGGTGCCCGCAGCGGCTGCCAGCCTGTCCCTCCCCGGGCTGTCAGGGCAGGACCCAGGACCCCCCCCCCCCAGTTTCCACCTTGGACTGTCAGCACTGGGCCCAGGACCTCCAACTCACACCCTGGGCCGTCCTCGAGGAAATGACGGGGGACATCAGATCCAAATCACAGGGAGAACCCAACCAGTAAGATTGGGGGGCCAGAAAGTTCCAGAAAGAGGGAGCCGCAGGGCACAGGTTGTGAGGGGGGATAAGTCCAGCCTGAGTGAAGGCCCACAGACACTAGGGTGCAGGGGGGGGGACTGGGACCCCGGCACATTAGGAGGGGGGTGGGAGAGATGGGGGGGTGGGCAGGCCCGCGGGTGGGGGGAGGGGTGCTTTCTCCGGGGCCACACGAGGAGCCACCAAGCCATTTGCAGCAGAGGGTGTGACACGGTAAGTTGTCACATTTTGAAAAGATCACTGTGGCTTCAAGTTCTTTCCAGCTCAGTCTTTGATGCTAATTGGCATTTAGCGCCTACTGTGGGTCCAGCTGTGGCCCAGGAGAGGCCGGGAAGTGAGACTGGACAGCAGCCACGATCAGGGCACTGGGGCCGGCTGCCCCGAGGCAGCACCTGCAAGGACCCCCCCCAGGCAGTCTGCCCCCCCCCCTTCCCCGGCTCTGTAAACAATCCCACCTCCCCAGGGACAGGCACTCGGGTGGTGTCTTGATTCCCAGGGCCCACGGGAGGGAGTCCCCCCCAAGAGGAGAGGCAATCACGGGGTGAGGCAGAGGAAGGTGGCGCCCCGCCTTCCCCACCTGTCGGGGCGGGGGCAGCTCCGCGGGTTCTCGGGGGCCCCCCCGGGAGGCCCAGGTGCTCGCTGCCTGGCAGACAAACCCCAGAGTCATCCGTTGGCCGCCAGATCAAAAGCAGAACCGAGTTCAGGCAGCTTCTCGTAAGGGGTTTATTTCTAATTAATTCCTCGCTGGCACATGTAGGATCTGCACTTTCTCTCCCTCCTGGCTCTTCCAACCCGTGCATATTTCAGGGCCTGACAGCTTTCCTCGTGCTAAATATAAATCATGTCGTAAGCCGAGAGTTCGGCGGGAGTCGGTGGTCTTTGTCCCAAGCGTCCCTGGTGACTCTCCCCTTCTGCTGCTTGCTGGCCCCACCGTCATCACCCAGGCCCCCCACAGACCCGAGCGCGGTGTTGTCTGTCCAGCCTCCATCCCCCCTCCTCTGGGAGCAGCGCCCCATTTTCCTTTGGGGAGTGGAGCTGACCCCACATGTGAGTCTCAGGGTGGCTCCTGGTCCCGACATGATCAGTCAGAACACTGGGTCCCTCCAGGCACAGTGATCGGCTCAGGGCTGCTGTCATCACCCACAGAGGCCAGGGAGAGACTTCGCTGGGACTTCTGCCACAGCCAGGTCAGAGGCACTCTCTTTTCACTTAAACCGCGATGTGGGCGGAGGAAATCCTGAAGCCTCTGGCAGCCGTTTTGTCGCCAGGAGGAGGAAGCTGGGTGGCGGCTGAGGCCACCACACAGGAGAGCAGTGCCCAGAGGCAGGGTTAGCGAGAGAGGCCGAGCGGTAGTCACCTCGCTTGAGGCTCCTGATCCAGCCACACCTGAAGCCTAAGCCAGTTACGCGAGAGCCATTTTACAGGAGCAAATTCTCCTTCTTGCTTAGACTAGGTAGAGATGGGTTTTCCACCGCTTGCGACCAGGAGTCCCTCTCGATGCTACCAAAACCACAGAACTATGGCATGGTTGCCGTGGAGGAAATAACAAAACCAAAAACCGAGAGATAAATAGGAAAGTGCCTGGTACGCATGGGTGTTCAATAACCGTTCTTTTTTTTTTTAATGTTTATTTATTTTTGAGACAGAGAGAGACAGAGCGTGAACGGGGGAGGAGCAGAGAGAGGGGGAGACACAGAATCCGAAGCAGGCTCCAGGCTCTGAGCCGTCAGCCCAGAGCCCGACGCGGGGCTTGAACCCACAGACCATGAGATCATGACCTGAGCCGAAGTCAGTCGCTCCACCGACTGAGCCACCCAGGCGCCCCATCATTCATCCATTTCTTAAAGTTGATGTCCCTCATATTAATAGAGCCACAGTCTGATGTGGTCCTACTCTTCACTGGGCCCTTTCGTGTACACTATCCCATGGGATCATCATCCCCAGCCTCTGAGGTGAATGTCACCGTCACGATCCCTGGGGCAGGGACACTGAGACTCTGAGAGACTGAGTCACCCAACCGAAGCCACACAGCTGGCTCAGTGGGGGTTGAAGCCCCGCGCCTTCAGGCCCCCCCGCAGAAGCCCTCGGCCAGCCACACCCAAGCTGGTCCCCAAAGGGACCAAGTCACACCCTTCTTAGAAGCAGCCCTGGAATGAATGTTCCTGACACTTTTCTTGTTGGGGACGCGGAGGGGACTCGGGAAACCTTTCAAGCGGCCACGTGACGTTGGAAGATTTTTCTAGAATCTGGAAGAGATGAAACTTTGATGCGCTGTGTGGGGAGGGAGGGGGAGAGCGTCCACTCTGGATCTTGGGGTTGAGGGATCTGTGCTCAAATCCCGGTCCCGGGGACCCAGCCTTTTTCGGAAGGACTGGCTTGTCCTGGTGGTTGAAGGACGCTCTTCTCTGGGTCGAAAGGCCAGCTCAGCTCAAGAGGAAAGAGCATTAGCAACTCCACCATTTACAGTCCCAGGGAAGGAACTGATTCAAAACAGGCTCGTCGGTGGACAGAAAGACCACAAGGTGACAGGTTGTTGAGAGAGCAGGTTCTTTGCAAGGGACCAAAATCATGCCCAGTAGAATAATATCAAGGAGAAAATGGAACTTTTCACAAGGGAAAGTTAGTGGCCACCATTCACTCACACACACGCACACACACACTCACACACAAACACATACCCCCACATGCACACACACTTACGGAGACACAACAAACGTGACCAAAACTCAACTTGTTAAATCTAGGCGGTGAGTACTCTCCTCCCAACCCTTCTGTATATTTGATAGTTTTTCGTAAGAAAAAATGGAGTAAAAGCCCAGCCCTGCCACCTACTATGGAGTCACCTTGAGGAAGCCCATTGAAGGCTGTGACGCTCCACTTCCTCGTCCATCAAATGGGGACGATGAAAAGCACATCTTCACAAAGCTCTCAGAAGCATTCAGTGAGACAGTCCATGCAGAAATCTTGGATTTGACGCGTGGCCCCGAAAATCACTCAGAAAATGCTAGATACTAGCTTGTCTGAAGACGGTGAAGAAATACCCTGTACTCTAGTCCGAAGTACCCAATCCAGATAAACTCAGAAAGCACAGAATAATCCTCCAGGGCAAGAGGTTTGCCGCTGTGCCTCCCAGCCAGCTCATGGACCCAGATTCTGTGCTCCAGAGAAACAGGCTGGGCGGGGCCACCGGAAGGCGAGGCCACCGAGGAACCCATCCCATTAAAAAATATATATGTATTACCGAAGCACAGTGGACGTACAATATTGCGTTCGTTTCAGGTGCACAGCATAGTGACTGGACAAGGCCACACATTACTCAGCAGTCCCCACCACAAGGGAGGTCGCCAGCTGTCACTTACAACGTTACTACAATACCATCGGCTGTATCCCCCGTGTGGCACCTTTCCCGTGACTTCTTTATCTTATAACCGGAAGTTTCTGCCACCCCTTTTTTAAATCGTGTGCTAGGGTCTCAGTCTCTCCTTATGAAGACAAGTGTTAAGTCACACATGCCTCGAAGTAATCACACTACAGTTTGAGTGTCCGATCAGCAAGGGTGAAAAGGTGGGTCGTAGGCAGGGATAGTGACAAGTGGGACACGTGTCCTCACGTCCGCCCGGGATGGAAAGCAGCCAACGATGACAACAACAACAAAAGCAGTTAAAGTCATGTGGGTAAAAAAGCCTTGATATTGTTGAAAACGTGCGTGAGGGTGTATTTTTTCAGGCCGAGGAAAGTATTAGGAAGATTAATTGAAGAAGTCACAGCACCGCCACACAATGGAACATCAGGCAGCTGATTTTAAAAATGGGGGGCATCTTAATCGCGGACGTAGGACAGTCTCCACGTCCCAGGGGACCAGCGACGGGAGCAAAACTGTACTTGCCTTTTATGTAGTTTGGTTTTGAATCACGTGAGTATTTTACCTCTTCAGAACTTTTCCTTCTTGTTGAACGTATCGCAAAATAATTCTGTAAAGACACATGCCAAAGTCATAGTAGTGGTCCAATGAATGAGATTCCAAGTAATTTTTATTTCCTTCTTGATGGCTTTTTAAATATCAGGGTTTTTTTTTTTAAGTTTTTTTTTTAAGTTGATTTGTTTTGAGAGAGAGAGAGAGCGTGCGCGCGCACATGAGTGGGGGAGGGGCAGAGAGAGAGGGAGAGAGAGAATCCCAAGTAGGCTCAGCTCTGTCTGGCACGGAGCCCGACGTGGGCTCGAACCCACGAAGCTGTGAGATCATGACTTGAGCCGAAACCTAGAGCCAGACGCTTGATCAACTGAGCCACCCAGGTGCCCCATCAGGTTTTTGTTTTTGTACAATGAGCATGCATTATTTTCGTATCTCGAAGTTTTTCAGAAGTTTCCATTCTGGAATGAAATGATAAAAACAGCCACATTTGGGGTTTTTTCTTCTCTATTTCCCAGTCTTAGCGTGTCCTTCCCCATCCAATCATCAGCGGTTGCCTCTGGTCTCCTCCCATACACACACACACACACACACACACACTCCTCCAGGTTTATCCACAGCTCCCCATCTCAGGCCTGTTTCTTTAGCTGCAGGATTTGAGCAGGACCCTCCTCCCGGAGCCAGCAGCCAGGGGCCACCCGCCCAGGGACACAGCAGAACCCATTGGCAGAGCGCAGGGCACAGGGAGGAGCGCAGCCCCGAGGGTCAGAGAGGCCTGCAAAGTAAATAGGAAACGATCGCCTCCAGACAGAAAGCCAAAGTGAGTCCCAAACCGTGACGGTCGTGTTCCAAAAACCGATCACAATGGCCACGCACTTCCAAAACAGGAAAAGACCTTTTCTAGGTCAAAGTGAAGTGCGGCTCCCCTTAACCCTCAACCGTGATAGATGGCGGGGGGAGAGACACGGACGGCTACTGATCTCGTCTAATTCTCACCACACCCAAGTACGTGTTAGAATCCTGACAAAAGTTATCCTGCCTGCCACCAACACCAGGAACCAGTCTAGCGTTTTTACGTATGATAAGGGGCCCTCGACCTGCGAGGGAAGGGGTCCGAGGCCTGAGGCTGGACCACCAGACCCTCTAGCAAAGGGGTTTACCTGCCAGGCCTCGAAGGGCCCGGGACCGTCCTCAGCCTCGTGTTAGTCCCGGCCACTCCCCAGCCCCAGCCTAGTCAGAATCCCACAGTACCTTCCCAGTCCCCTGCCACTTCCTTGTCACAACCACCCCATCGGCAGGCACAGAGCTGGGTGTTCCCGTTCTCTCTTTGCCTCCCCGACGCGCGTGCCCGGCGCACCGCGGTATCTGCGGGGCGCGGCCCCGTGCCCGGCACCCACCAGGCCCTGGACCGACAGCTGCCGACGAAGAGACCAGATCAACAGAATCGCGAGGATTCCAGAGCCCCAAGTACGCGGAGAGGGAGTGGAATGGCACACAGATGGGGCCCACACCGTGGGGTCCGACCACCGGGGACCCCCCCCCCCCCCCAAGCAAACCCAGCCTGGCCAACTTGGCCATGAGTCGAGTCCTCCTCCTCCAGCTGCTCCCGGGAGGGGGGTCGGCGGCGCACGTCCTGGTGCAGGGGCGGGTGTGGGACTGCCTTTGAAATCCCTTTGGCCTTTGGGTTTTGAAAGAGGTTGATTCTGATACACTGACCTGAATGTTAACGGCATGGAAGTTGCATTTGTATTCAGAAGGGGAGGAAAGCAGCCACTCCGAGGAGATGATGCTGTTTAATTAGGTCTAGTAGTTAACTCCGAATAAAGGCAACCGTGCTGCCGGGAACCAGGAAGGGAAGCGAAACCTCCCGGGAACGCACAGAAGGAGCCGGTGGGTCAGAAATGACGAGTTCACTTCCCGAAAGCCTTGCAGCCAGGCGCGGGGGGCAGCTGGCTCTCCTGGCTCCCGGTCGCCACGCAGCGAGCCAGAGGGTGCTGGTGAGGTCACCGTGCGCGTGTGCGTGGGGGAGGAGCCCGCTTTTAATGCCAGCAACACAAGGATTCCGTTCTCAGCAACCAGAAAGCGGGAGACGCCTGCCATGCCCACCCGCAGCCGAGTGGATGAATCCGCCCGTGGCGCAGTCACACCACGGAATACTCTGCGGCAGTGAAAAAAGAACAAAGCTCCACTCACGCACCAGACCGGGGAGAAATGTGGAAACATAAGGAAGAGGGGCCGCTGGGTGGCTCGGTGGGTTGAGCGTCCGACTTCGGCTCAGGTCGTGATCTCACGGTTCGCGAGTTCGAGCCCCGCTCGGAGCCTGGAGCCTGCTTGGGCTTTTGTGTCTCCCTCCCTCTGCCCCACCCCGGCTCATGCTTGCACTCCGTCTCTGTCAAAAATAAATTGACTTTAAAAAACATTTTTTTAAATAACAAAGAGTGCGTAAAAAAGAAAAAAAAGATGGCAAAGGCCACATGTCCTACGACTCCCTCGATACAAAGTTCAAGAGCAAGAAAAACCGATGTGCAGGGACGGAAAGCAGGACAGCCCTCACCATGGCAGGGGGCAGGGTGGGCACCGACATGCTCCGCGTCTTGGTCACCGGGGGGTCAGGCGGGCACGCGCATATGTGCAAAATACAAAATGTGCACGTGCCGGGTGCAGAAATGCGTGGAGGGGCATGTTTCGCAAGACCCGTGCGCTCTCTGGGCGTTACGCCTCCGTCCGAAGACGTGTGCGTTTCAAGAAAACCCGGTTCTCAGTAGCGTGGCAGGAAAGCGTGCTTCTCTGCCGGGTGTCGCCCTTCTGACACGTGCGAGCGCCCTCCGCACGCAGCAGACAACCACGGCTCAGTAATGCGAGTGATTATCCTCACAATTATAGGTTGGATTCTTTGCGGTTGTCTTTCCAGTTCAGAAAATAAATTATACATCTTCCCTGCGCTCCTTTGCCCACACGGTTTAATAAAGTGGGGGGACTTGGCACTTCTTGCTTTTATTTAAGGGCTCGGAGGGGCGCGGAGTCACGGAGAGGCGGCAGATGACTGAGTTGCTCCCCGGGAAATTGCGCGGCGAGCGTGAAGCCGCCCCATCCCCAGGCCAGTGCAGGAGGAGGAGATAAAGCGTGCTTCGAAGTCAGAAGACGTGAAAATTGATTCGGGAATGCTAGCTGTTTTCAATTTTATATTGCCGTTTGTTTCGAGAATAGCCAGGCTCACCCAAACAGGAGTGAACCGGCAGACGGGAAAATATAATTAACGCGGACACTGGCGCTCTCCGTCCTGGGCACGCGGCTGCGCGTACTCTGACCTGCCTGGCCAAGGCCAACGGATTCAAACCGGGCTGAGACGAGGGCACGACGAAACATCTGACGATAAATAAAACACGGAAACCTGCCGCTTTTTTTTTCCAATCTCTCCTCCCCATTCTGTGTCTCTCTGAACTTCAGGAGCCAAAGTCGGAGAGGAAACATCTTGCAAAGCAAAGAGCCCCCGTGACGTGATTTGGTTTGCACATCTGCCAAATGGGACGACAGGGCGATGGAGAAAACCCGGGGCTTAGGAGACAGATCCACATCCCAGCATCGGCTTACCACCCACCAGTTGGCACAAGCCAATCTGTGTCTCGAGCCTCAGTTTCTTCATCTGTAAATCGGGGATAATGACTTCCCGGGGCCCTTGGGAACATTCAGTGAAGCCACTCAGGCAAAGCACGTGCCACGGCCCTGGGGCTCGTAGCAAGAACTGGCTCTCTTTATCTTTACCCCCCGCACCCCTGCCCAGTTGCCTAATTTCCAAGGGCAAATAGGGCAGGGACCTGGTCGCTAACACCCAAGAACCGGGGCCCTGCTTCCAGCTACACAATTTGTGGGAGCCGGTGCAAAATAAAACGGTGGGGCCCCTTGTTCCAAAGACACGGAAACAGGCCACTGAAAGACCAGGAGGCACTTCGCGCTGTCCTCCTGTGTGGCCTCCCCCTGGACTTGGATGGTGTTTTCTACTCGCGGTGTGAAGTGGTCCTAAGGAAACAAACCCCTTCCAATCATCGGCGTGAATGTTATCAGTCATCTTCCTACGGTGCAACGTCACTTTCAAATACAAATATACGAGCTTTTAACTCATGTGCAGATTCACCAAAACCACACAGTCTGTGATGCGTGGCTGGAATCGGCACATGTATTCTGTTCTCACCAGAACAGGAGAAACACCACACGGAACTAACTGGGCTGTTTTGTTTCACTTCCTGACACGCGCACGTTCTACCCACACTCTCTGTCTCGGGCTTACTGAGGAGTCCGGACAGACAGAAAGGAAAAGGAGCCGTGGCTGCCTTACCTCTCCGTCTCCTTCCTCGGCTCTATTTTCAGCTGTTTTCAGCATAAGTGGTTGGCAGGTAGAAGGAAGGACAGGACAGGAGTCTTCGGCTGTCGGTGTTTCCTAGGACAACTTTGCCTTCTTTCTGTGTTAGAAACAAGTTCTGGTTCAGAGCGAGCGCGGCCTCATGGGTATCCAGGCTTCTACTTATTCAGTCGTAGACATAACACACGTACCCTGTACTTCCTTCTGTCTTCCCATTGCTGGGTCCCCCAGAGTCCTGTGCTCCTGGGTCCTCGTGAGCGCCTGTGAATGGGGCAGCAGGGAGGCAGTCCCTAGAGCCTTGATCAAACCACTCCTGACCTCCCACTCACAAAAGTTGTGCCCTGGGAGGCTCCCAGCCTCATTGCTCAGAAGAATTGCTCCTGGGGACTCGTGGAGGAAGCTGGCAGAGGCAGGCAAGGGACCCATGATGGGGCTGGCACGCAACCAAGCTAACGCAGAGCCCAGGGTTCATCCTTTATTTGGGGAGCACGGGGGAGAATCACAGAGAAAGCCAGAGCCGGCAAAAATCAGGATTTGCATCTTGGCTTTAACATTTAATTCTGTGACTTGGAAAAATCCCTTTCCTTCTCTGAGCCCCAGCTTCCTCGACAATGCAACAGACTAAGACTTACCTTGGGGAGCCTTTGGGAGAATGAAATTAGTGAGAACAAAACCCTCAGCCGGTGTCGACCAAACGCTGATCCCTCGGAAAAATGCAGTCGTGGTGACTACCGAGAGTCCCGGGGCCCTGGGAGCCACGCTGTTTCCAGAAAAGCCAGCAGTGGCCAGGGACACGGCTTCCTACTGTGGGAACGTGGCCCAACGACACACTCCGTGCTTGGCGACTGACAGCACTTTCCTGCTGATCGGGAAATCAATGCAAGGCCTGGAGGCTGGCTCCTTGCTCCTCACGATTCTTGTGCTTTCCCTCCTCTCTCCTGGGGACAAATGCATTTCCCTCTCCACGTTGCAGGCAGCAAACCAGGAGGGAAGAGAAAAAGCATGCCTGGTCCTGAGGGGGCTGTTGTAAACTCTTGATTTAATTATCTCCAGTTGGTAACTGGCAAGCTGTCCACGATCTTCCTGCATAGGCAGCCTGGTGGTTTCCCTTTGTTGAGCATTAATGATGTTTTGGGAAACCTTTGAACTGGACTGCTAAAGAAGAAAAATGGCTCCTTGTGATGGAGAGATCGGAGAGAGGGGCCGTGTGGGAAATAGAGGCTGGAGGCACCATTCTGGGAGCCCATGATGACCCCAGCTGAGCATTCACTGCCTGCCAGACCCTCTCGCAGCATCTTGTGGGTACCAAGCACCTTCCTACTCCAGGGCCTTTGCACACACTGTTCCCACTGATAGAACACTCTGTTCCCACATGTCCTCAGAGCCGCTCACCCTCATTTCCTCAAGGAAGCCTTTCCAGAGTTTGCTTTCTAAAGGTGGATTCCTATACACACGTTTGCTCGTTTTGCAAAGCACCCACCTCTACCTGCGATTATCGTACATGTATCCTATTTATTTGCCTCATTTGCTACAGCATAAGTGCATGAGATCCGGGCAGTGCGTCAGCCTCACCCCATTCCCTTAATGCCTAGCACGATGCCTGGGGGAGAAGGGTAGCAGGTCCCCAGTGAATGAATGGATAAATGAATGAACAGGAACAGTATTTGGGAAAGAGAGGAAGGGAGCAAAGAAAGAATCTGTCCCCTTCCTTAACCTCAATTTCTTCCTGGGATCACTGATTTTGAGCAAGTGATTAGACCAAGTGCCAGCTCCTCTACTCCCACAGCAAGCTTCCTCATTCACTCCTCCCCAGAGTATGGATAATTGGGTGGATGGATGGATAGATACATGGATACATGGCTGGCTGGGTAGATAGATGGATGGATGGATGGATGGCTGGCTGGCTGGATGGATGGATGGATAGATAGGTGGGTGGGTGGATGGATGGGTGGATGGATACAGGGATGGATGGATGGGCAGGTGGGTGGATGGGTGGATGGATAAGTGGATGGATGGAAGGATGGATGGATAGATGGATGGATGGATGGATGGATGGATGGATGGATGGACGGACAGATGGACAGATGGATAGATGGGTGGATGGATGGATGGATATGTGGAAGGATGTATAGATGGATAGATGGATGGGTGGATGGGTGGATGGATGGATGGATGGATGGATGAATACAAGGATGGATGGCTGGCTGGCTGGCTGGCTGGCTGGATGGCTGGATGGATAGATAGGTGGGTGAGTGGATGGATGGGTGGATGGATGGATAGTTGGATGGATGGATGGATGGATGGATGGATGGATGGATGGATACAGGGATGGATGGATGGGCAAGTGGGTGGATGGGTGGATGGATAGGTGGATGGATGGATGGATGGATAGGTGGGTGGATGGATGGATGGATAGGTGGAAAGATGTATAGATGGATGGGTGGATGGATGGATGGATAGGTGGAAGGATGTATAGATAGATGGGTGGATGGATGGATGGATGGATGGATGGATGGATGGATAAGTGGATGGATGGATAGATACATGGATACATGGCTGGCTGGGTAGACATATAGATGGATGGATGGATGGATGGATGGATGGATGGATGGATCGATTGATCGATCGATGGATGGATAGATAGATAGGTGGGTGGGTGGATGGGTGGATGGATGGATGGATGGATGGATGGATGGATGGATGGATACAGGGATGGATGGATGGGCAGGTGGGTGGATGGGTGGATGGATAAGTGGATGGATGGAAGGATGGATGGATAGATGGATGGATAGATGGATGGATGGATGGATGGACAGATGGATAGATGGGTGGATGGATGGATGGATATGTGGAAGGATGTATAGATGGATAGATGGATGGATGGATGGATGGATGGATGGATGGATAGGTGGGTGGGGTGGATGGATGGGTGGATGGATGGATAGTTGAATGGATGGATGGATGGATGGATACAGGGATGGATGGACGGGCAAGTGGGTGGATGGGTGGATGGGTAAATGGATGGATGGATGGATGGATGGATGGATGGATGGATGGATAGGTGGGTGGATGGATGGATGGATAGGTGGAAGGATGTATATATGGATGTTGGATGGATAGATGGATGGATGGATGGATGTATAGTGGATGGATGGGTGGATGGATGGATAAGTGGAGGGATGGGTAGATACATGGATACATGGCTGGCTGGGTAGATGGATGGATGGATGGATGGATGGATGGATGGATACATGGCTGGCTGGCTGGCTGGCTGGCTGGCTGGTTGGCTGGATGGATGGATGGATGCAAGGATGGATGGATGGATGGATGGATGGATGGATGGATGGATGGACAGGCAGATGGATGGATATAAGGATGGACAAATGTTTGGAGGGATGGGTAGGTGGGTGGATATGTGGATGAACAGACGAGTGGAGACTAACTATAAGTCTGCTGATTTGGTCCCCTGTGAAGGAAATGAGCACTCTCTAGTGCAGGGACAGTCACACAGCAGTTGTCTCCCATGTTCTCTGCTGCCTGTGCTGCTGGGCCCTGAGCAGCATGCACACCAGCCACCCCCCCCCAGCCCCCCCTCCCAGCTGCACTGCAGCCCTTCTCTTGCCAGGACACACTTAGCCCCTCAATGCTTTCGTGCTGTGATTTAATGTCAGTATTTCTTCTGGAGCCTTTTTTGCTAAGTAAATGGTTGCTTCCCCAGGAGGCTTTTTTTTTTTTTTTTTTTTTTTTTGCCAGCTGAGCCCCACACATCTTGTTGGAGGCCTTCAACTGGGCTGTCCATGCGGGAGTGAGGAGGATAGGAGAGGAGGGGAGGGAAGGAGAAGGAAGAGGAAGAGAGGAGAGGGGAGGAGAATAGAGGGGGGGAGGAGAGGAGAGGAGGGGATGAGAGGAGAGGCGAGGAGAGGAGAGGGGAGGAGAGGAGGGGAGGGGAGGGGAGGGGAGGGCAGGGGAGAGGAAGGAGGCACCCCTGGGCAAGCTGAGGCCATCACACCCGTCACTTGTCCTCACTTCTGTCGGGCCAGAAGCCCGGAGATGGCCTTCCTCTCCTACCGGCAACCACAGAGCAGGGGAGTGGTCTGGAGTGGCCCCAGTGTGGAGGCCTGCTCGTGGGCACTCAGGACGGAAGCGTGCTCATCAGCCGAGTTCCGCCAAGGCGCTAATCGTTTACAGGCTCCGGCCCCTCACCTCCGCGAAAATGTTGAGATTTGCGTCTTTGCCACAACAGATCAAGTAAAACCTTGACTTCGCTTTTGCATTTCACGAGGCTGATCTCAAGGGCGTTGCCACTGTCTTCGAGCCCACATCAGCCGCGGGGCGGGGGGGGGGGGGAGGCCCCGGTGTGGGGGTGTCGCATTTCCCTCCAACGGATCCAGATCCGCGGGCGAGCCTTGCGCGTGCCCCGCGGTGCGAGCCAGTGTGCGGCTCCGAGAAAGTCCCTGCGGCCCAGGACACTGTCCCGACTATGAGCGTTACCCGTGCGGTCCAAATCCCCACCCCCGCCGTGTCACCCAGCTCCGCCCGCAGCCCAGGGAAGAGGAGACAGACCGATCCCCGCAAGTGGCACGTGCGGGACGCGGGCGCTCAGACGGGCGAGCAAAACGCAGCAATTTACCCGTCACCACGGTCTGGCGCTGTGACCGGCCCTCCAGTCGCGGTCCCTCGCCGGCTCATTTAACTCTCCTCCTCACCAGACACTCGCCAAGCATCAATTTGTGCCCTGGCCACCTGCCCCGTGGGCTTTTCGGCCACGGGTGGGCGACAGGAAACAATTCCTAGCTTGGAGCTGACGGTCGGTGCGGGGAAACGGCACGTGCACGGGCGGAAACTCCCAGCCGCGAACCCTCGGCCTGGGGTGACCGGAGAAACCTAAACCGGAGCCCCGAGTGCCCAGATGAGGTTGGGACCACCGGCTCCCTCGTAAAGACGGAAGACACCGTGTCTCTGCCCGACAGCGCACAAAGCGCGCTCGGGGTGGAAGAAAGACCCAGGCGCGAAAAGAAAGCCCGTGTTAGAGCGGGGAGATGGTGGGGGGGGTGGTTGTGACCTGGGGCATAATCACTGGGCAAGTTGAACCCCCGTGAGGGTCCGTCCGAGCTGCCTCCAGCCCTTTCCCGCCGAGCGGACATCCCACCTCCCGTTTCTCTGTGGGGTTTTGCGCTGAGCCCTGCCCGTTGGAGGGCTCTCCATAGCGTGAATTCCCTTCTTTCCCTGGAGGTGTTCTTGCTAGTGTAGACAGCTCCCTCAAGCATGCTCACGTGCCCTCCGCTTTGGTTCAGGGTGGGGACACAGGCCACATGGCACCTGACATAAGGCAGTCCCCCAGTTCTCTGGAACTCATAACAAAACTCTGCAGAGAAGCCGGGAAAACTCAAAAGCACCCCTCTACCCCACCCCTCAACAGCTGGAAACCAGAAAGCGAAACAAAGTATCTTTCACAAGAGCGATGGAAACCGGAAAGTACCTAGGAATTCATTTCTCCAAGAACGTGCAAGAGCTTATGCAGGAAACTTTCGAATTTGAATAAAGAATGATCTGGACGAACAGAGACCTGTCACTCTCTGAGACAGGACATCCTGGTATGGTAGGGAATTTGATTCTCCCCAGATAATCCATAAATTCAATGCAACTTTCCTCACACTTCAGAAGGGCACCCCTGGGGCGCCTGGGGGGCTCAGTCGGTTGAGCGTCCGACTCCGGCTCAGGTCATGATCTCGCGGTTCGTGAGTTCGAGCCCGCATCGGGCCCTGTGCTGACAGTTTGGAGCCTGGAACCTGCTTCCGATTCTGTGTCTCCCTCTCTCTCTGCCCCTCCCCCGCTCACAGTCTGTCTCTGCCTTTCTCAAAAATAAATAAGCATTAAAAAAAATTAAGAAGTGCAGCCCTTTTGTGTGGAGGGAGAGAGATCAGTGAGGATTGTGTCCTCGCGAAAGTGGGGCGAGAGGCGGCCTGCCTCCCACCAGGACTGGAGGGCCTCCTTACAGCCCTGCCTCAGCCTGGTCCCGCCTTAGACCAGAAAGAAGGTCAAGTGCAAACCACAGTAACAAAACCATGTGTGAGATCAGACCACTGGCTGGAGGAAGGAACCCAGGAGAGATGGACCCCGGTACCTGTGGGAACTTAGGTGGGTACGTGACACGGAGTGGGTCAGGTCGTGGGGGTCATAACTGCTGCCACCTGCCTTCCCCCAGGTGCCCATGCTGGGCCTGTCAGGGTGAACTGGGCCTCATTCCGGAAGGTATTTGCAAACGTGTGTCCACCCTGGACTGCCCCTGGAGGGGAAGGGAGAGAAGCAGAGGAATAACATCCGCCCGCAGGCTGGGGAGCCTGGGACCTGTGATCTAGGTGAGCAGGTGGTTCGAGTCCCAGAGGACGAGGATAAGGGTCGGGTTCAGGGAGGGGAATCCCAATGTCAGCACGCGGGCCACGGACCAGGCGAGTGCCCCCCTCGTCCCAGTGCCGCCCTCCCTTTGGGCTGTGGTTTCTTCTAATGAACCCAATCCCCTCTCTGCGTGCCACCCCAGGCCCAGAGGCGAGGTGCAGTCTGGCCAGCAGAGTCGGAAAGGGTCACGTGACATTCCCAGGGCACCTGCTATATCCCCAGCCTCTCCCACTTAATCCTCAAACGGCCTCCTGAAGGAGGCCTCTCATCAACCCCGCTTTATAAACGAGGAAACCGAGTCTCAGATGAAGTAATTAGATGCCACGAGTCAGGATTCACACACAGGACTGTCTGGCCCAGAGGCTTTTGGGTCTCTCGCGCTCGAATGAACTGACGCGCCGGCAGAAGGCGGACTCTGAACCCGCGGCCTCAGGGAGAGCCACCGCCTGGGCAAAAGCCCTCAGCACACTCTTGCCGGGAGTGGGTGACTCATTTTTGAATCACAAAAACAAATAGAGCATAAGATGTTTGTCTGGGCCGAGCAGAGCCCTTTTGGGGGTGGGGAGACGCGCTGTGCAGGGTGATGGCTCTTGGGGACATAAAGCAAGGGTCCTGGCCCCGCTGCTTTGTCATCGCTACGTCCCGACACGCGGTGAGTAATAACCACCTCACGCAGCGCGGCTTGCCTTCCAAACAGCTGGTGGGGAAAAGCAAATACAGGGCAGTATTTTCTTGTCCCTGGGGCAGAATTGGCCTACAGACACTCCTAGAACGTGGCACCTGGCTGTTCCTCCGTGAGGCTCGGCCGCCAGGGAGGGTCTCACCTGGGCGCGGGTGTGGCCCCCTCCTGCCCACCCCCTGCCCCTCACCCACTCCCCGTCCGTTCTCCCTCAGCTGCCAGCTGACTGGCTCAAAACGCTGGCTAACTTGTGCTGCTCCTGGCTTACATCCTCCCTTTGTTCATGGTTTGGGAACGAGTTCCCTGCCTGATCTGCAAGACCTTGCATGTAAATTTGCCAGAGAAAAGTCAAGATACCCAGTTCGACTGGAATCTCAGATAAACAACAAATCAAAAAAAAAAAAATTTTTTTTTAGTATAAGTCTATCCGATACAGCATTTGGGATATACTTATGCCACAAAATTTATTTGGCGCTCACCTAAAATTCGAGTTGAACCGCGCATCCTGTATTTTTATTTGCTAACTCGGGCAACTCGATGGCACACCTCTGTTACGTCACGTTCCTTGCCCATCTCCCCACGGTGTTCTCCCACCCCACCCCATGTCTGTTCTGGAACTTACCATGCCCCACCCACCACAGGGCCTGTGCCTCATCCTTGTTAAATTCCACTCATCCTCCAGACCTCAGCTGAAATGTCACTTCCCCGGGGCCTCCCACCAGCCTCCTTGAGCAAATCAAGTCCCTGCCTTATGCACACACAACACCATGCCCCCCCCTCCACCCCCTAGGACATCTGTGGCTTTACCCCCGGGTGCGATGGCGAAGCTCACATCCAGGCCTCCGGCCAGACGCCCCCTCTGTGAAGGCAGGACCTGTGTGCCTTGTTTGCTGCTGTGGCCCCGGCACCCAGCGCAGCGACGGGCACAGTGGACGCTCAGTAAACAAGTGTCCGGGAAACAAACCAGCCAGTCTCAGAAGCAGGACAGCAGCGCTGTGGGAGCCCGCCCGGGGCCAGGGCCCGATTCTGCAGCGTCTTGCATGGGCCGCACAGCTTCTCCCTGCGTCGTGTTTTCCCTGGCAGTGGCTTCGAAGCGGAGCCGACTGAGCAGAACTGGTTTGGGGACGTCAAGTGCGAGGATTCTGAATGGCACAGCCCTGCGTCGGTTTCTACAGTTTGATTTTCCTGGCAGGAAATAAGAAAAGGCCTTTCCCGGAGCCAACCGCTTGGAGGAATTAATGGGGCTGAAACCCTGGCCAGCACCAGCTTGGACTTCTTCTTCCAGGGGCACCAGAGATGCTTGGGAAGACAGTGACGGGACCAAGCTCGGACCCAGCACTGTGGGAATGCACGCCTTTCCCCCTTCATGCAGTAGTCCCACGGCACCAGGCTCCGAAGATGGGAAAACTAAGCTGAGGGGGGCCGCCTGCCCAAGGACATGCAGCTAGTGAGTAAGAGAACCAGCTGGAACCCAGTGCTGAAAAAGTTCTCCTCTCTTCCCCTTCTCCCGCCAAGAGCCAGCCGGGAGATAAAAGGGCACTCGAAGGGCCCTGGGAGGCAAGCAGAGGCCTTCCACGTCTGGTAACGACCGAATGATTCCCTTCCCGAGCACGATGATAAAACCTGAGCGTGATGCCAAAAGCAAACACCTGAAGGTTCTGGACAGTGAACAGAAGCGGATCTTCAGGGGAGGAGGGGGCTGGGCAGAGCAAGGTCTTGTCTTCGCAGCTCCTGGCCTGAGGCTCAGTGCGGTTGGCAGAGTGCAGGACGCAAGACGAGAGGGACGCCGGGGGGACTCGGTCTTTCTGGCCTAGGGAAGCAGAAGACAGAGGCTGGTGAACCGTGGCTGGTGGAGACAGCAGGGGGTCCCGGACGGAAAAGATTCAGAGAGGAGATCCCCCAATTCTGTCCATCCACATTCTGGTGGACCCCTGACCACACCCGGAACAGACTCACGGCAGCCCAGCTGAGACAAAGATGTGAACTGATACAGCAGCTGCCTTCCTAGAAACAAGAGGCTGAAGTTCAAATTCACTCACATCACTGCCCGCTTGAACACAAGAAACAGCACTCGTCAGAGAAAAATAACAAAATCCCAGAATCTTCACGATTCAGCGTTCGTTACATCCGGGTGTATTCCTTTGCTACTGCTGATGTAACAAAGTTCCACAAACTTAGTTGCTTAAAAACCACAGTCACTATCCCATAATTCCACAAGTCAGATGGCAAAAAGGTGGGTCAGTAGAGCTGGCTCCTTCTGGAGGCCCCGTTTTGTGGATTCTAGAGGTTCACGGGCCCTCCTGGCATCACTCGGACTTCTGCCTCCATTTCCACATCTCCCTATTGTAAAAACCCTTGTCATTACACTGTGGGACACTAGGATAATCCAGGATAACCTCCCCATCTCAAAACCCTGGGTCACATCTGCAAAGGCTACTCGTGACACAAGGTAACACACACACAGGTTCTGGGAAGGAGGATGAAGGGGCATTATTCTATCCATCACGCCAGAATATAACCCCCAAATTACCCAACATATAAAAAAAAGTAAGAAATGGAAGAAATTCTTGAGAGGAAATGAAGTCAACCAAGATGCATCCCAAGATGCATCCCAATTCCCAACCAGCAATTGGAACTAGAACACAAGGCTCTGACAGCAGCTGTAAAAATGGCTCTCGTCAAGTTGTAAGTGCTCACGATTAATGAAAAGATAGAAAGTCTCTGCTAAGAATCAGGAACAATATTGGGGCGCCTGGGTGGCGCAGTCGGTTAAACGTCCGACTTCAGCCAGGTCACGATCTCGCGGTCCATGAGTTCGAGCCCCGCGCCGGGCTCTGGACTGATGGCTCAGAGCCTGGAGCCTGTTTCCGATTCTGTGTCTCCCTTTCTCTCTGCCCCTCCCCCGTTCATGCTCTGTCTCTCTCTGTCCCAAAAATAAATAAACGTTGAAAAAAAAAAAAGAATCAGGAACAATATAAAAAAAGGGACAAACGGGAATTCCAGAACTGAAAATTATGATATCTGAACTGAAAAATTCAAGGGCTAGACTTTTAACAGTCAAATGGAGAAGTCTGAGGAAAGAGTCAATGAACTTAAGATAGAGTAATAGAAATTATTTAATGTGGAGACAATAGGGATTTAACGATAAATAAATAGAGCCTCAGAAACCCACTTAAATGATGTTAAAGAGTCCTGCATACGTGTAAATGGAATCCTAGAAGGAGAGCAGAAAGAGAATGGGGCATAAATAATATTGGGGGCAACAAGGGTCAAAATGTTTCCAAATTTGGTGAAAAACAGAAATGTACTAGGGCACCTGGGTGACTCAGTCAGTTAAGCGTCCAACCTCATTCAGCTCAGGTCAGGATCTTGTGGTTTGTGAGTTCGAGCCCCATGCAGGGCTCTGTGCTGACAACTCAGAGCCTGGAGCCTGCTTTGGATTCTCTCTCTCCATATCTCTCTCTCTCTCTCTCTCTCTCTAAAAAATGAATAAACATTTTTTAAAAACTGAAAAAAAAAAAAGAAAACCAGAAATGTACTGATACAAGATGCTCCATGAACACCAAGCAAAATCAAAGAATCCCAGAGCAAAGCACATGGAGTGGAACTCTTGAAAGCCAGCATAGACACTGCTACCTAAAAGCCACATGAACGCTTAGAACATTGCACGCACGGGGACGATGGCCCAGTTAATGGCTGACTTCATATTAGAAATCATGGAGGCCAGAAGGTATGGAACAACATCTTTCCGGTGATGAAAGTTTAAAAGAAAACCCTGTCAACCAAGAGTTATATACCCAGTGAAAATTCCTTTGAGGAGGAGGGCAAAGTAAAGACATTCTCAGATAAAAGAAAACAAAGGGCATTTGCTAACGTCTGGTCTTCACTACATGAAATGCTGAAGGGAGTTCTTCATCCTGAAGGAAATGATGCCAATGGAAACTCAGATCCTCAGAAGGCAACAATGTTACATATGTCGGTATCTGGGGGAATTATCTTCTTTTTTCCTCTTAAAAACCATAGAACCACTTAAAGGAAGAAATATAACATCGTCTTGTGGGGTTTAAGATGTGTACACATGAAAAATAACATAAAATGTGCATATATGGAATATAAACTGTAACATAAAGGACATACAAATATAAACTTACCCAATTGTAAGATATCTACACTTTACACAAAGTTGTACAATATTAACAGTGACTAGAGTATGAAAAGTTAAAGATGTATATTCTAATCTGTACAAAAACCATTGAAAAATAATGCAGGGGTGCCTGAGTGGCTCGGTCGGTTAAGCATCCAACTTTGGCTCAGGTCATGATCTCATGGTTCCATGAGTTCGAGCCCCGCATTGGGCTCTGTGCTGACAGCTCAGAGCCTGGAGCCTAAGATTCTGTCTCCCTCTCTCTCTGCCCCTCCCCCATTCACACTCTGTTTCTCTCTCAAAAATAAATAAACATATAAAATTTTTTCAAAAAATAATGCAAAGAAGTATAGCTTTAAAAATCAACAGAAAAAATAAAATAAAAATCAACAGGAAAATTAAAACGGAATTCTAAACAAAACTTCAGATAATCCAGGGATGCCTGACTAGCTCAGTCAGGGGAGCCTGTGACTCTTGATCTTAGGGTCATGAGTTTAAGCCCTGCATGGGATGTAGAGATTACTGAAATAAAACTTAAAAAAAAAAGCCTTCAAATAATCCAACCACTGAAGAATAAGAAGGAAGAGGCAAAGAGACAATAACAAAAAACCAAACCAGAGGAGGCAAACAGAATAGAAAAATGACAAAATGTGTGAACCCAAATCTAACTCTATCAGTACTTACACTAAATATTAATGTGATAAGCACTCAAATTAAAGGACAGAGACCATCAGAATGGATTGGGGGGAAAAAGATAAAACTGTATGCTGTCCTCAAGAGACACAATAAGCCATTGATGACTGATAGTTAATGGATACCAGAAATATGTAACATGCAAACAGTGAGCCTAAGAATGTGACCATGTTAATATCAGCTAAAATGAGGGGCACCTGGGTGGCTCAATTGGTTAAGCATCCCACTCTTGATTTTGGCTCCAGTCATGATCTCGTGGTTGGTAAGATCAAGCCCTGCATCAGGTTCTGTGCTGACAATGTGGAGCCTGCTTAGGATTCTCTCTCTCTCTCTCTCTCTCTCTCTCTCTCTCTCTCTCTCAATCTCTCTCTGCCACTCCCCCACTCACGCTCTCTCTTTCTCTCAAAATAAATAAATAAACTTTAAAAGAAAGGAGAGAGAAAAAAATAGGCTCTCAGATGAAAAGTATTATCAGAGCTAAATGTTTCGTGATAACTGATTTCATTTCTTGTGCACCTATTATGTGCCAGGACCCATGACACCGAACTCTTTACCATAACAAACCTGCAAGGGAGGCAAGTACTGTTATTTTTATCCCTCTTTTTTTAGTTGAGAAAACTTGTTCTCCAAAAGATTAAGGGACTTGCCTAAGGTGACACAACGAAGCCCAAATTGTTGGACCAGGACCTTAATTCTCAGCTGCCCTGCCCAGTCTGCCGTGTGGAGCTAGTGAGGGACTGCCTGAGCATACAATTTGGCCAAAAGACAATTACTGCCCCCCTCCTTAAAATAACCCGCTCCCTCCCAGTCTCCCCATCTCGGAAACGGCCCCCGCGTCCACCTAGCTGCGTGGCTCAGACCTTAACCCTCTCATGTGGTACCTGTGAGCCATCAGCAAGTCCTACTGGCTGCGTCCCCAAATTATGGTCTAAACCTGATCACTTCTCACCACCTCCACTGCAGCCACCACAGTCCAGGCCGCCCTCGCCTCTCTCCTGCCTCAGACAAACCGGAATCCCTGACCTCCAGCCGGGCGTCCTCCACCTAGCAGCCAGCTGACCTTTAAGAAGCATGAACCGATCCCTGCCGCCCCCACCAACCTCCACTAAAAGCACTTTAATGGCTGTTCATCACACTGGACGAGATCCTGTCCTCCGACCCCTCTCTGCACCCCCACTTCCCCATCCTCCACTAATTCACTCTCTCCAACCACAAGCTTGCTCCTGCCTCAGGACCTTTGCACAGACTTTGTCTTCTGCTTAGATTGCTTTCCGCACCCCCCACACCCTCGATCTTCCCACAAGCAGTTCCTCTCCTCACTGAGGCCTTAACTCAAATGTCACCTCCTCAGAGGGGCTCTCCCTGGCCGCCCTGACTGAGGTATCCTTTCCATCCCACGATCACATAAACCCTTTTTAAAAACTTTTTCATAGTCCCTCAGTACCTAAAATGGCTTCTGTCCTTGTGCGCTCAGGAAAGGCGGCGGGCCTGGGGGCTGGGGGTGGCGGTCACCGGCCTCTACGGAGGGCAGATGAAGGCACAGGACAGCCCGGCTTCTGCATGCACGCGGCCATGCTCCCTCTGGCCCCATCCAGAGAGCAGGGGGGGGTTCCAGAAGATCGGTCCAGCCACAGCGAGCCTGCCTCTGCGTGTGAGCTTGGAACCCCTGCCTTCCGGCCAGACGAAAAGGATCACGGGTGATAAATGAAAACCCAGAAGGAAAGATGTGTAAGTTCCCCCGCTGGCCCGTCAGTCACATTATTGATACAGATGTGGTTTAGGAAGGCGGCCTCTTTCTCGTTCCCGAGAGCTGACTGCGCCCGCGTCCTCGTGCTGAGAGCGGCCACTCTCCCCGCCGGCCCGAGTCTGCGTCGGCAGGTGCCATCAGCGGGCACGGGGCCGCGGCTCCGCTGACACGTGACACCCGGCCTCAGGATGAGGGATGGCGTGCTGGGGTCTCCGCGGTCACGAGGCTGTTTCCGGGGCAGCAGGTGGGAGCTCACAGGGGGCCAGGATCGGAGGCGACCACTCAGCATCTGTGGGTAACCTGCGTGTCTCTGAGACTCAGATGCTTCCTGTCTGGCAGGCGGTTCTCGCAAGCCCCGCCTCAGCAAACCCCTGGTGCGGCCACTGGATGAGATGGCACAGGCCAGACAGCCGCCCCCCGGCACAGCGTAAGCCCTTCACGGACGGTAGCTGCCACCCACGCTGCTCCATAAAAGCGTGGTTCACGTGCGGCCACCTGTCCCCCCCCCCCGAGAGGCCCCCGAAGTCCAGAACACAGCAATGCTACTTTAAACGCACAGATTCAGATCTTCTAGAACATTCCCCCCGAAACAGACACCTTCCCCGTGGAGGAAGCGATGTTGGGGAGAGGACAGGTGCTGGGCATCACACCGCCCGGTGACGCTGGGTGGCCCTTTCACCTGTGTCCCAGTCCCTTCGGTGACCGTGACGATGGCCCCTCAGGGCAGGGTGGGAGGGTCAGTGTGCAAACCACCGGGCCTGGGGTGGTGCTTACTTACAGAATTTCCCCAGAACTTTCCTGCAAGAAAAGTTGCAGAGTACCGGCGAGCTGGCCTTTTGGCAAACTCGCCCAAGAGAGTCCCCAGGAGGAGCCCCACGGAAGGGGGCTTGGAATCTGCTCTCTAACCGAATCTGCAGCAGAAAACCCCTCGGGCCGGAGACAGTCCCGGCCTCGCGTGGGTGTGTGGGCACCGGGCGGGTGCAGGTCGGTCACGCAGACGCCTCCATGGAAGGATCCGAGGTGAAGCGTCCGTCCGTGGCGGCTACACAAACGTCACCGACTCATCCCGCCGACACGCGGAGCCGCCCTGCTCTCCTCCGGCGAGGCTGGCCTTGGCGGCTTGCTCCCAGCATGGGGAAAGGCCAGAGTCTCTGGGCATCTCCTTGTTCTTTCTCTTGGATCACTCAGGCTCGGATCAGATGCCGCCACGTCTCCAAGGGTCCTGGGGTGAGGTCCTCACGACGCGGAACTGAGGCCCCATGCTTCCCTCTGTTGTGTGAGCCCCTTTGACCTTCCAGCCCGGACAAGCCTTCAGATGGTGCAGCCCCGGCCCACGTCCCGACTGCAGCCTCACGGGGGACCCCCCGGTAAATGTCTGTGGTTTCGAGCCACTCAGCTTGGGGGAACTTTGTCGTTGGACAGCATTAGATAACTAATACAGGCCTTCAGCCGGTTGAACGAGTGCGTGTTGGTTTTGTTCTTACCTGTTTTTTTTTTTCATGTTTATTTATTTTTGAGAGAGATCGAGCAGGTGAGGGGCAGAGAGAGAAGGAGACAGAGGATCCAAAGCAGGCTCCACGGTGACAGCGGAGAGACAGTGGGGCTCGAACTCACGAACCACGAGCCGGTGACCTGAGCCAAAGCCGGACGCTCAACCGACTGAGCCAGCCGGGCGCCCCGAGTTCTTACACGTTCATGAGACATTTAACCTGAAGAGTCGTGTGGTGCACGTTGCTGGCTGCCTACAAGTTACCCCTGCCCCTTTCCTCTTCCCCAGCCGAATCTTCATTTTGTTCAGGTATCGACCATTCCCAGGCACCTCTGTTCTTGGGGAAAGCTGACCCAGCCGTCGGCCTGGCTAAGCCGGTCACGGTCATCGCATCTCCCTCGCCAGGAACTGGTCTCCTGGCAGCATCCTGTGTATGAAGGGAGCCTGAGAACGAAGCCGACGCGTGGAGGAGGGCAAAGCCAAGAGCCTTGTGGCATAATGGAAGCAGAGCCTTGATCGCAACACGCCTGAAGCCCTCCCTCTGGGAGGGGTAATTCCCACTACGTCAGATACCAAGTCTCTTTTTTGAGTGAGGTCGTGTTTAGGGTTGTATTTCCGTGCATGCCGCCAAATGATCTCTTCCCTTCATTTAACAAAGGTTCATTAAGCAACCCCCTGTGCCAAGACGCCACGATATTCATCACTGAAGAAGACAGACTCGGGGCCTGACCTCAAAGACCTACAGTCCAGGGGGCCCTCGATGACCCTCAACCTTTTCCCATATAACGGAGGGTGAGAGACCAAAGCCATTCCCCTGACCCTGACCACAGCCAAGACCAAAGTTCATGGCTGTGGAGGTGACCTAAGACCAGAAACACCCTGAGTCCTCCAATACCTGTGTTGGCGTTGGGGACACAGGGGTAGGTCAGCCCCCGAGAGCCCTGAAGGAGAGGCTCGCAAGAGGCCTCCGGTCCTCGGGTCTCTGAGCACAAGCTTCGAGCCAGACGGTCCTGGGCCCACCTTCCAGCACCGGCATGAGACCCTGAGGAGACAGCCTAACCCCACCCGCCGAGCCTCAGTCTTGTCATCTGGAAGCTGGGGCGGATATTGGGCTCTACCCAGAGCGATGTCAGGAGGTTTACGTAACCACAACCTAGCTGCAAGGGAAGCTACGGCAAAGTGAGGATCAGGTCTGCGGAGCTCGAAGGGAGACGTGGAACCCGCCAAGATTTACACCGAGGGGGGCTCTCCCCCGTAACAGAAGGGCTCAGGCTCTGGGCCGACAACACATGCCCACAGCCGCCCGCGAGGACTCGTGCGTCTGGGGCAAGACGCCCGCACCTCCGGCAGACAGACACATGTGGCTGCAACGGAAGAGCCAGGGGGGAGCGAGTGTTGGCAGGAAGCTGGCGTGACTAGAACCCGCACGGAAGGGCCGCGCGGGCACTTCGGAGGAACACGCGGCAGGGTCTGCCGCAGCTCGGTGCCGTCCCGCCGGCCGGCCCGTCCCGGGAACGCGCCCGAGAGAACAGCACACGGATGCACCGAGAGCCACGCACGGGGTCCTCGCGGGGGCACCACGGGGAGCAGCTGGGCACAGCCCACGTGCCCGTCGACGGCCGGAGGGGCCAGCACACTGCCGTCTGCTCCTGCCGTGAACCGGCAGCGGGCGCAGAGCTTCTGGGCCTGGGCCGGATCCTTCTCTGCCCGGGGCGTCCTGGGCACCACCGGGGGCTAGCAGCATCCCCAGCCTCTCCCCGCTGGATCCCAGTTGTGCCCATCGGAAATGCCTCTGGGTGTTGCCCCACGACCCCTGGGGAGGGATCCCCCCGTGGCTGAGAACCATGGAGAGAAGGCGGAAGGGAGGGAGGGAGGTGGGGCAGGGGGAGCAAGGCTCCTTGCAGACGCAGGGATCAGTCCCCAAAACGCGCGGGAGAAAAGAAGCGAGACACAGAAAAGGGCCCAGAGAGCGTGTGGCTCCGTGTGCGTGCGGTTCAAGCACAGGCAGAAACTGACCGATGGGGACTCGGTCGGAACTGTGGTTACCTGGGGAGGGGTCCCCGCCTGGGAATGGGCGCGAGGGTCCTCTGGGGTCCGGGAGAAGCTTCCATGGTGGACACACACGCAAAACTTCATCAAGCTGTACAAATAGAATTAATTAAGTTTACTCGGGGTTTGTTAGACCTCAATTAAAAAGTACTTACAGAAGGGATGCGGCCGCCCCAGCCATCTGTCTCCCGGGGTCGCCTCTTCATCCCTGAGCCCGCCCTCTGTCAGATACCCGGCCATCCCCACCTGACAACGCTCCCGTCTCCTCCTCCTGTCCCCCCACCCGCCTCTCCTCTGGGGGCAGCAGCCCCCGACCCACACCCGCACCCACACACCGCAGCCCAGGGCTCCCACCTGAGGGCAGAGAACGTAGGGATGTGCGTGGACATCTCCACACCCACCCCCAGGGCGCCAAATAGCCCGTGGCCCGTCTACGCAACAGAATAGCACGCAAGGGGCAGGAGCCGGGAGGCCGCTGTGCGGTGACGGTGACGAGGCGGGGTCGTCCGAGGTGCGGGCTTCAGGGAGGGCGGGAGAGGGCGGAGCAGCGGGTGCAGTTTGTGCCGCCCCGGATGGGCAAAGAAAAGAGGCTGGGGATCCAGCCCATGCCTCTGCGTGTAGACGGTCTCCACGGGGACGCGCGAGGAGGAGGAGCAGCGGGAGAGGGGCTGGGGACACGGTGGGGAGGACAAGACGCTTCGGGAGCACTTGCCATCCCTGTGCACGCCTTTGCTTTACCGTGTGTCTGTGTCATAGGCTCAAGGAAAATATGTATAAAAATTAAACGTGAAAGAATAATTAGACGAGCACAGCTGTGGAAAGATGCCAAGACATTGTCTCCAAGCTCCCGTTTTGCTTAACGTGCGATCCCACTGATAAACACCCAGCCACCCTCCTGCAGGTCCCGGAAGGACACGCGCCGAACTGTAGGGAAGTTTTTTTTTTACCGGCAACCCCCCCCCACCATGCTTCTGAATTTTTTTAAAAAATTTCTTATAAGGAGAATCTTTGCAAAACGCTTACGAAAATGTTTTGGGGGTAAGAAAACATATCAAACAAGGGCATCATCGTCCGGCGTGATGTGTGCGAAGGGGGAGCCTGGGGCGGCATGAAGCTAGAAGCGGGCAGCTGAAGTTGCTGGCAGTCAGGGAAGGCTTCCTGGAGAAGGAGGCATCTGAGCTCTCAGAGGATGTCTCCCCTTGCATCACGGAGGAGGGCCCTAGAGGGGACCTCTCTGCTTAGGGTCACCTGCTTCTCTGCCCACCCGGCCGCACCCGCCTCTCCTTCCCCCGCCAACACCACTGACAACCGCCGGGCCGGGATGAACGGAAGGAGCCATTTGCCTGCATCGGACTCTGGCCTTACTTTTCCCTCTTTTCCCTGCTCTGGGCATCTGCTTCCTTCGTAACAATAAATTCAGACGAATCCGTAATCACTACTTTGTGCCAAGGGCTGCTGACCCGTGTTATTCATCTGAACTTACCACTAAGATCAACGTTCCAGTTCTACAGACAAGAAAATGGAGGCACAGAGAGGTTAAGTGACTTGTCCAAGGCCACACAGCCGGAAAGCGGCACGGCCGGGATTTTGAACCCGCACAGACCCTGACCCTCCCGCCGGGCTGTCCTTCCGTGTGCCCATTCTCCGCGCACCCACACCTGCCCCCGTCACCCCTGCGTCCTTCCCTCGTTGCATTTCTCCGCCTGTCCCCACCCTCCCTCCCTCGCCGCAGGGCTGCCTCTGAGGAAGGTCAGCTTCTTCTCGCAAAGTACAGTTCAGCTGCTCAGCTTCCGGAAGGCGATCCACCCCTGAAACCCTTTCAGATGTATTTACCTAATTCAAATCTCTCGGGAGCCCGACCTGCTGGGACAGTTCGTACGTGTAACCAACACGCACAGCCGGCCCAGCCCATCCAGGCAGGGCGGCCCCATCCCCGGAGCATCGCCCTGCGGAGCGCGGGGCGGGGGGACCCAGGTGACCAGAGCAGCCATCCACCCCCCGCCCCCAGCCCCCTAGAGTCGGAGTCGGGCCCAGCCAGCTGCGTTTCCGGCCAATGAACCTGCGGCTCCGAGCCGCCTTTTAATTAATTCCGTGTCTCAGGCAGCCGGAGCACGTGGGCAAACTTGTCTGATTCCACTGCGAGGCCCAAGCACATCCCAGTTTGCTTTCTAAGAATAGAAGCGGGAGATGGGGGAGGGCGGAGGCCGGGATCTAAAAATGAATTTGCAGCCCAGAGCAAAACAACCCAGTGAGGAGAGGGGAGAGAAAAGCAGTGCACGCACCGGGCGCCCGGCGGGGGCTGTCTGCTGCCCTCCCGGGTGTGAATCACAGACCTGGCAGTCTGCCCAACTGTCTGGCAAGGATGGGGGTGGGGAGGCGCTGCTCATGTCAGGAGAAGGCGGCTGGGGACGCCCATGGGAGTCTGCATTTTTTTTTTCTGGGCTGGTTCGCTCTTCCCAGTAGGGAGACCGTAGGGTGACTCACGGGCCTGCAGACTGGGCTGCGGGGGGGGGGTGCAGGAGCGCCCCAGATGTGGCACAAAGTTTCAGGAAATCGGGACCGAATGCCGGGGGGTGGGGGGCGAAGGGTGAGGTTCTGCCCACCTCCCCGGGGAAGGGGAGGGAGAAGAGGAAGCCCGAGCCTGACCGCTCAGGGGGATACTGAGGAGGTGACTGGGGTGGCCGTCATACTCAGCCGCTAATAATGACAGAATCAGGAACACCGACAGCAACAAAATCACAGAGATTTCACTCGGTCCGTCGCTGCTGTGGGTGCGTTACCTAAAACCTCTCACCTGAGCCTCACGAAGCCATGTGCAGTGTAAGCTATTCCTGCCTCCGTTCTGCTGATGAGGAAACTGAGGCCTGGGAGTTTCCTCCACACCCCAGGCCACGCGCTCGGGGGGGTGCCCACCCGGGTCAGGACGCAGGTGGTCCTCCCGCACGGCCCAGGCCAATCTCCGCAGCAGCGCCTCCCTGAGGACAGTCCCATCTCTGCTTGTCCCTGGTGAAGGCAGTGCCGTCTAGGCGTGGCCGGTGTCGCCCGGGGCGGGGGGGTCCGGGCAGGTGTGAGGTTAAGAGGGGTCTTTGGATCCAGCAGCAAAGAACCAGATGCACGGAGAGGGATCTTCCTTGTGTCCTCTTTCAGCCTTTCCAGTGAGATCCGCCACGGAGAAAGTCCACGCTGGGCACCGGCTCGTCCTTAACGCCCCCCGGCACTCGCTGCCCCCCGTTGAGTCAGGGGAGCCGACCAGCACCCGCCTCGAAGCCCTGGTTTGTTCTCTTTGTGTTTATTTTCCCTTCTTTGTGGAAAGTGACCCAGATCTTCCTTTTAACGGAGCGAGGTAGAGTTCACTTTTGAGATAAACTCGGTTTTAAAAGTGAGTCGAACGCTTGAGAGACAAACACTGAAATATTTATGGATGAAATGACATGGTGTCTGGGACTCGCATCAAAATAATCTGGAATTGGGGGCAGCGAGTAGAGATACAGAGGAAACAAGACTGGCCAGGAGTTGAAATTTTCTGAAACTGCCTGATGGCTATTCTATTACACTGCATTATACGATAAATAATTTTAATTTAATTCTAGGCATGTTTTAGATATAATTTTATATATTCTATCATATGTTACAATGATACATTAAATCATATATATTACACAGTTTCATATATTTAAATAATTATATGTATTATAGTATAATATCTTTTACATTATATATGGGATAGATACATTGCGTTATATTATTCAAGCTACTTTGGTTAAAACTCTCCATAATAAAAAGCAGGATTTTTAATGCTATATAAAAAAATTCTCTTTTGTATTTGAGAAAGAGAGAGAGAGAGAGAGCGAACAAGCTGGGGAGGGGCAGAGAGACGGAGACAGAATCTGAACCAGGCTCCAGGCTCCACGCTGTCAGCACAGAGCCCGACACGGGGCTCGAACCCACGAGCCGTGAGATCATGACCTGAGCCGAAGTCAGACGCTCAACCGACTGAGCCACCCAGACGCCCCTAGAAAATTTTTGTATTTATTTTGAAAGAGAGAGAGGGAACTCTTGAGCAGGGAAGGGGCAGAGAGGGGGGGGGGGCGGAGAGAGAGAATCCCAAGCAGGCCCTACACTGTCAGCACGGAGCCTGACATGGGGCTCGAACTCACGAACCGTGAGATCATGACCTGAGCCGAGATCAAGAGTTGGGCGCGTAACCGACTGAGCCACCCAGACGCCCCTAGAAAATTTTTTTATTTTGAAAGAGAGAGAGAGAGAGAACTCTTGAGCAGGGGAGGGGCGGGGGGGGGGGAGAGAGAATCCCAAGCAGGCCCTACACTGTCAGCACGGAGCCCGACATAGGGCTCGAACTCACGAACCACGAGATCATGACCTGAGCCGAGATCAAGAGTTGGGCGCGTAACCGACTGAGCCCCCAGGCGCCCGACCGTATAAAAATGTCTAAGTTGCTTTAAAGAAAGCAGCTGAGTGACGGTGTGAGTGGTACCAGACAGGTCAAAAGCCATGACGGTGAAGTTCAAGTGTGTGCAGAGCTGGTACACCATGTGTTTCCCACGTTTTCAGGCTTGTCCTCCTCTCTTGGGAAGCAGAACAAGAACCCCTGTGGTGAGAACCCCTGCTCCCTTCTAGGACCTCCTCCCTCTGACTGTATGGTGGGCCCCTGCTGAGGGCGGTCGTCTGACGCCATCCTCGTAGGCCTGCGGGGCCGGGGGGGGGGCGGGGGGCGGGGGGAAGTATCGCCTTTTTATCCTTTCCCTTCAATGACATACAAGTGCAAAACTCGCTAAGATGAGTCCCATCTGGAAGTGGAAATGCGTCAGGAGTAAACAGGGCTGGATCGAGGGAAGGGGTGTAGCAGGGCTCTGTGCCGGGGTCACTCCCAGGCCATGCTGCAGCACCCCCCCCCCCAAGAACCTCATGCTCAGAGCTTGGTGAGAAGCAGGAGGGGACAGGCCTGCTGGTCTACCCGGAGCCCAGCCCTAGGAAGGGTGCACCCGGGGAAGAGCCTGAGAGGCTCTGGGCTTTGCTCGCTGGCCAGAAAGGACTTCACAGAATAGAGACCCTCAGGGGCCTTTGCCCCCTCGGGCCTCGCCCAGGCAGGGCTCCAACTGTAGCTGCAAACCACAAGCAACAGCGAAATGCCCCCAGGCTCATGGGCATTCGTTCATGTATCCATACCCTCATTCATTAAGTTATTTCATGATGTTTATTTTATTTATTTTTTTTTTTACTTTTATTTTTAATCTATGATTGAGAGACAGAGAGAGACAGAGCGTGAGCAGGGGAGGGGCAGAGAGAGAAGGAGACACAGAATCAGAAGCAGGCTCCAGGCTCCGAGCCGTCAGCACAGAGCCCGACGTGGGGCTCGAACCCACGAACCGCGAGATCATGACCCGAGCCGAAGTCGGACGCTTAACCGACGGAGCCACCCCGGCGCCCCTGATTTTATTTTATTTTTTTAGAGAGAGAGAGAGGGACAGAGAGCACTAGGGACAGGGGGAGGGGCTGAGGGAGAGAGAGAATCCAAACAGATTGCACGCTCAGCATGGAGCCCAACGCCCAGCTCGGTCCCACAACCCGGGGACCACGACCTGAGCCGAAATCGAGAGTTGGGTGCTCAACCGACCGAGCCAGCCAGACACCCCCATTCATTAAGTTATTTAACGAACAATTTTTAAGTATACCTCCTGTGGACTGGGGATTGTTCTAGAAGCTGAAAATGCAAGAAGGATGATGACATCTCCCAAGGATGATAACACTGCCACATTAGGAGAACACGTTCATTACCTCCATTTTCAGAGGGGGAATCGGAGGCATTCACTGAACGGGCAGGGGCGAGAAGAGAAGAAAACCCAGACGCACAAACAACCTAGCTGACCTTGACTGAGCACTGACCACATACTGTGCCCCAACCTTTCCCCATGAAACGGGGCAGGTAGTAGACGCCCTCTGCACCCTGAGCTAGGAGTGGCTCGAGATTTGCTGAGGTCACCCAGCTGGCATGCGGCCAGGCGGTAAATCCAACCCGACAGACTCCTGGCCCCTGGGCCGTGCCCTGTGCGTCACACATCAGGGACTCCAGAACAAGGCTGCCAGCCTCATGCTACGATGACCGCTTGGTAGCTGAGAAAACCGACACACAGAAAGAAACGGACACGGGGCGCGCCTGGGGGGCTCAGGGGATCGGGTGTCCGATTTCGACTCAGGTGGTGATCTCGCAGTTATTCAGTTCAAGGCTACGCTCCCGCCGTCTGGAAATCCTCAACCTCTGGGCCAGGGGCCTGGTGTGAGCATCGTGCGTGCGCCGGTTCAGGAGGAGGAGCCAAGCCGTCGACATTGTTGCAACCCGGATGCTGAGCCGCGAGGCCCCATCCCGCTGTGTGGGTTTGGCGAGCGGAGAGCAGCCCGCCGGACGCACCTGCCTCTCGGTCGCCGGGGCCCCACCCCCACCCCCTCTACCACATTCTTGGCGGTTCCTAGACCAGGTTCCTCTTTCTGAAAAGCCTGAAGCCGGCCCTCCTCTCGAATGCACGTGCACATCTCCCCAGCCTTGCTGTTTGATTTTCCCAAACCGGACACACCTCCTCCCAGCTCCAGAACGTTCCTTCTAACCTTCCAGCCACCTCCTCACTCGCTCCTTGGGAAGCGGAGAGGCCTAATTGGGGTGTTTATGATAGGCGGGAATATTACTGAGGCACTTAAGAGGTTATTAACACCTTTTATGAACCTCATTGTTTAAAAGCCTGCCATGCTTAATCATTTTAGCACCATTAAATCAGTATTAACAACAATCCTGCGACTTACGCTCCAAAATGTCACCATTTGATAACACTCATGAAATGCCGTGCCTTGCAAAATCTGGGCAAAACAGGTGAGCTCCCAGCTTCCCCCGCAGACACGTGTGCTCAGCTTGGCAGGCCCCGAATTTAAAGGGGGTGCTCCTCCTACCTGGGGGCTCAGACTCTGCTCCCCATCCTGCTGCCTCCCACACATTCACCGATCACTAGAGCACGTCTGGGATCCTGCTGGAGAACCTTCCTGAAAAATCCCCCCACGGAGTGCCCCACTTGGAAGAACAAACATGCTGGGAGGTAGGGGAGGGGCCTGAGAACAATAGGGCTCCCACCCGAATCGAATCGTGCAAATCAAGACACGTTTCTATCTTCTTCATGCTTGCCCAACAACAGAGACACTTGTCCTGTAAAAAGTGTTGCCTTTCGGGGCGCCTGGGTGGCGCAGTCGGTTAAGCGTCCGACTTCAGCCAGGTCACGATCTCGCGGTCCGTGAGTTCGAGCCCCGCGTCGGGCTCTGGGCTGATGGCTCAGAGCCTGGAGCCTGTTTCCGATTCTGTGTCTCCCTCTCTCTCTGCCCCTCGCCCGTTCGTGCTCTGTCTCTCTCTGTCCCAAAAATAAATAAACGTTGAAAAAAAAAATTTTTTTTTAAAGTGTTGCCTTTCTCCCCACGCCCAAATCCCTGCTCTGCTCCTGGAAAGCTGTGTGAGCTTGGGCAAGTGACTTCACTTCTCTGTGCCTTCATTTTCTCACTTGTAAAAAGGGCATCAGCCTAGCACCTCCCTTGATAGTCTTGTAAAATTAAGGGAGAGAATCGGCGTACTCAGCACAGTGCTTAGCACCTAATTGATGCTCGATAAAGTATATTACCTCTTAAATTCCAGGTGAGATTATTAGCAGGTTGGGGTGTATCCTTGCAGAGTTCGGTGCACCTAGAAAATACATCTGCAGGCATGTCTCCCCAACTTTGGTTTTCATTGTCCTTTACAAAACTGCAACCATCCCATTTTTTTTTTAATTTTTTTTCAACATTTATTTTTATTTTTGGAAAAAAAATTTTTTTTCAACGTTTATTTATTTTTGGGACAGAGAGAGACAGAGCATGAACAGGGGAGGGACAGAGAGAGAGGGAGACACAGAATCGGAAACAGGCTCCAGGCTCTGAGCCATCAGCCCAGAGCCCGACGCGGGGCTCGAACTCACGGACCGCGAGATCGTGACCTGGCTGAAGTCAGACGCTTAACCGACTGCGCCACCCAGGCGCCCCTGCAACCATCCCATTTTATATCGTCACACATCTCTTCCCCGCCTTTGGTGCTTTTTCATGAGGCGGGAAGTCATGGAGAGCCTTCTACCTCCGTGTTGACTGATGGAGCAAACTTTTTCTGGAAAGGGTCAAATAATAAATATTTTAGACTTTGTGGGCCATCTGGTCCCTGTTGAACCTACTCTGCCATTGCAGCTTGAAAGCACCCATAGACAATATGTAAACAAATGGCTGTGTTCCAATAAAACTTTATTGACAAAAACAAGCCTTGGGCCACGGAGGGCCAGAGCTCTACTGCATCCCCACCCTGTGAAGAGCTCCCTGGCATCCCCGAGCTGCTAACTGTTACTCATTCAGGTCCCTCCTGCAGGGCATTTGGTGGTTTCCCAAATTTGACTTTGCAGACGATGCTTGTAGGTCTCACATCCAGATCCTTGGGCCCCGGGGCCAGCGGATGCATTCCTCCCACTGGGATTGCCCGATGGTGGGGGAGGTGCCCCTTGAATGTTTCCAAGTGCTACTTTGAATGCACGAAGCATACCCTTGTGCAAAGAGAAGGTGGAAAGGCACATCCAGGGATCGGTTGCTCCCACTCGGCTATTTTCTGGGCAAAGGCAGAAACGATTCTAGATACATAACCTCCTCAAGTTCACCGAGCAAGGTGGAGGGGAGTGAGGAGAGTTTCACCAGCGGGAGCTCGGCCCCGGACTGATGGACACAGCCCCCACCTGTGTCCGCTGTGACCCGATTCTAACCATCCTCCACCGTCCATGTTGTCTACACTGCCAGATTAGGGGACAGAGGTTTAGCAAGTGGATGGCAGAATACACTGAGTCATGGCCCGCACCTGTAGTCATATCTCCATAGAATTTATTTTAATTTTTAAGTGGTTGCCAAAGCGTAAACACCAGGACCCTTCCCATACAAATCGGGATGACGGCATCTCTTGAATATTTGGAAGGCAGAGCGAACGCGGCCCACGTCCTTCAGTCAGGGCATAGCCTTGGGTATAGGGCCATGTGGATTGGAAACCCAGCGCCATGAACTTGGACAGGCTGCTTACGTCTTGGGGCCTCGGGGGCGTCCGCCGCAAAGTGGTGATACTTAGAGAGTGGGCTTCCTCCTTCTCAGGCTCCTCGAACTCGCTTAGGTCTGGCCCGGCTCGGGCCCCGCACGGGCCGGATGCTCTCCCTGCACTCACTTTGCTTCTCTGGCCTCCACTCAGGGGTCTCATCCTCGGGGAGATCCTCCCAGACCTGCAAACCCAAAGCCCCTTTGGGCTCCTACCCCTTTCAGATCCTCTTTCGGCCTCCCCAGTAGGACCCGGATCGGGATCCGCGAAGGTCTGATGTCACGTGGTGTCTGCCCGTTTACTATCTCCTCCCCCCCACCTTCCCCCACTCACGACTGCCTCGATCAGTCTGTGAGGGGGCGGAGCCAGGATTCGAACCCAGCTCTTCCGACCAGAGTGGCTCTCTCCTCTGCCCCCGTATTTCACCTTCCTCCACCCTAAACGGGGTGACAGTGCCCAGGCCCCGGGCCTGTCCGAGCATCGGCTGAGTCTGTAAGGTTCGCGCAATGCCCTGCGCAGGGCCGGCAAAGAGTCAGTTACCACCGTCCTCTTCCCAGCTCAAGACTCCGCCCAGTAGCCCCAGGAGGCACCGGCCCGTGTGATTCCCATTTTATAGATGGGCAGACTGAGGCACAGAGAGGTTAAGAAACATGCCCCAGATACGACAGTTGGCGAGGCAAGAGCCTGGATTCGCCCTCACACCCTCGCCTCCTAACCCCCACGGGGCACTGCCTCTCGGGTCCACCCTTTGAGGCAACAGGTGCTCCCGTGGGCGCCTATCCCAAGGCAAGAACCAGATGGTTACACACCGGGCAACGTGCAGGGGTGTTCTCCACAGCATCACATATGAGCGATGAAACCTGGGAGCAACCGAAGTGTCCATCCCCGGGGGGATTGCTCAAATAAGGAATAACGCAGCCAGCATGGATGCTCTGCCACCAGGAAAGACGGGGAGAGATCTATACTCATTAGCACGGGAAGCGCGACAGCTACGTGGAGAAAAGCAGCCACGAAGCAGCCTTCTCAGTGTGATCTATTTTTGCTTCAATATATTGAAATATGCGTGTGTGTGTATTTTATATATACATATATATGTGTGTGTGTGTGTGTGTATATATATATCCCCATGTGTGCAAATATGCATAGAAATGAGGTTAGAAGAAAAGGCATCAAAATGTTAAAAGTAGTGTTTCTGGGCAGTAAGATTCTGGATCCTTTCCACTCTCCGTCTCCTTATAATTTTCTGCTTTCTCTATTTTTTTCCCATGAGCATGTATTGCTTTCATAATTGGGGGCGAGTGGAGACGCAAAAAAACGATTTGGCTATTTTGAAAAATGTACAACTTGCGTTCTAAAGCGCCTCACGAGAAGTCACGGGCACCGCGCTGGAGTCTCAGATCTCAATCCAACCCTTCCTGATCGTGGCTGCACTTGTTCTGGGGGCCGGAGACCTCACGACTTAGCCAGCCAATCCTCTAGGGACGCCAAAGGGATGGGCTGTCACTCCCGCGATTCCTTGTGGATATGGCGGCGCTGACGGCCATCGCTCCCCTGCTCACGTGCTGGTGTAAGACCCCGTGCTGCTGGCCCACTTGCTCTGGACGCTTGTTCTCCCCACTGTCTTTGAAGAAATAAATGGCCGACAGTCTCAGAGCCCCGAGGGAATCGGTCCCATCAGCAGCCCGAGGGACCTTGGAAGCCCATGCTTTCCCAGCCCCACACCTTGATTTCGGATGAGACCGCAGCCCCAGCCCATGCTTTGATCTCAGCCAGCTGTGATGTAGGAGCAGAGAGGCCAGCTGAGTCACGCCTGGACCCCCGCCCCACAGAAACTGTGAGATACTGAATGTGTGTTGTTTTCAGCTGCGAAGCTTCTGGTCACTTGTTGGACGACAATAGATAACTACAAGAGATTCATTCATTCATTCATTCATTCATCCAACGCAGCTCTGCTGAATAGGATTGCTAGATATCGCAAATGAAAAATCCAGGATCCCCAGTCATATTTGGATTTCAGTTAAACCGTGAAGAACGTTGTAGTAGAAGCGTGTCCTCTGCAATATTTGGGACGTACTTATGCTAATACGTTCTCCACTGTGTACCTGAAATTCAGGTTTAGCCAGGCACCCTTTATTTTATCCGGCAACCCTCCTGCTGGACGGCATGGAAAAGATACAGAGCAGACAGCTGAGCATATCCTGACCTTCTGCTGGAAAAGCCTGGACAGCAAACCCTGGGGATACCCTGGAAACAATCCTATAAGGCCAGCTTAGTAAGGACGGGAACCAAACCCCGAGTGCCTCTTTTGTAACCCCAGATCTCCAGCACCACGTACCTGTCCCTGAATTGAAGCGTCCCCGCGTTTTGGCTCTCCTGGGCCAGCATATACCTAGGATGTGCCTCCGGGATTCCCCGCAAAGGACAGTGGGGGCTCTTCAGACTTGATGCTCTCCTGTCCTCATGGAAGCAAGCCACCCCTTCCCAACAGCTTGGTTGGGGCTGGAGACTCTCTGGTTCCTGGCACCAAGTTACAAAGGTGAGTGAGATACAGTTTTATCCCTCAAAGGGCTTATGGCCTAGTTGGGGACAAGCAGAAAGATGAGGGAGGGAGGGAGGGAGAGAGGGAAGGAAGGAAGGAAGGAAGGAAGGAAGGAAGAAAGAAAGGAAAGGTGGGAGGAAGGAAGGAGAGGTGGGAGGAAGGGGGAAGGAAGGAAGGAAGGGAGGGAAGGAGGACTGTATACAGGAACTGAGGAAAGGATTCCGAACCTGCCCAAATGTTCACAGAAGCATGGTTCCTAGTGGCCAAATACTGGAAACAGCCCGAATATTCCTCAACAGGAGGCTGGGTAACCAAACTGTGGCGTGTTCCCACCAGGGACTACTCCCCAGCAGTGAGGGAACAAATTGCGGACGTTCACAAGAACAGAGAGGAACGTTACAGTCGTAGCATCGAGGGAAGAGGCTAGACGCACAAACAGGGTGTGTGGCAAAGTTCCAGAACCACCAGCTGGATCTGCGGGTTAGAAGAAACAGGGTGGGGGCTGCCGCCGAATGGGAGGGAGTGACCCGAAGGGGCGGGGGGGGGGGGGGTCCGAGGTGCTGGTCATGTCCCGTTTTTCCATCAGGGTGCCGCTGTGGTCACTTCGGGAAAAGTCACTCACCGGGTCACGTCTGATTTGTGCGCTTTTCTGCGTATGTGTGTTATCCCTCGATAAATAATCGCGCGGTTTGAAAAACACACAAAACACCGAAGAGGTAGGTTTATGAACAGGTGCGTGGCTAAGCGCGCCGGGGCATATTCCTGCGGAAGAATGCTGCCCAGAAATGAGAAGCAATGAACTGTTGCTACACACGACGACGCGCACAAATCTCAAAATAATTATGTCGAGCGAAAAAAAGCCGGAGCAAAAAAAAGCCTGTACTGTATGATTCCATTTATACAGAACTCTAGAAAATGCAAAGTAATCTATAGTGACAGAGGCAGATGAGTGGCTGCCTCGGGGGCGGGGGCGGGAGGCAGGTGACCGGGGGGGGGGGGGGGGGGGGGGGCCCGGGGGACCTTCTAGCAGGCGAGGGAGGTGTTCAGAATCACGACGGTGAGGATGGTCGCAAAGGTGTGTCCGAAGGTCAGGCGTGATCATACCGTGAACCTCGACGCGCGTGGGTCCTTGGTTAAACGGTCACCCACGGGCGACCCCGGGCAGAGAACGGGAGAAAGTAGGGAGGCTTCTATCACTGAGGCCCCCACAATGTCTCCTAGGGAACAGCGCCTGACGCTGGCTGGGGACACCCACCTGCCTCTGCTGCTCTAGTGCCCGGAACACGCTGACAAGGTCTGTATTAATACTGCACGCATTTTAGGTGAGGAAACTGAGGCCGGGAGGGGAGGGTAAGACCACGGGCCCCGGGGCAGGGATTTCCGACACGGAGTGATTGTTGCCCCCTCGTTAGGGTCGGCAGAGTTACAAGACAAAAATACAGGACACCCCGTTAAATGTCAACAGATAGATTTTGAAAAATGTTCATTTATTTATTTTGAGGCGGGGGGGGAGGCAGAGAGACTCTGTCAGCGCAGAGTCTGACGTGGGGTTCGATCTCGCGAACCTCGAGATCACGACGCGAGCCCGAATCGAGAGTCGGATACTCAACAGACTGAGCCGCCCGGGGGCCCCCGAACAAGTCACTTTTTAATCTAAGTATGTCCTAAATATGGAACGGACGGACGCACGCCAAAAATAAGTCACCGTGTACCTGAAGCCCAACTGTTAATGGGGGGTCCCGTACTGCACCAGGCGCCCCCACCCGGAGCAGACACGCAGGAGGTCGTGTGTGGAGGCCGCGGGGCTCGTCACAGCTAGGAGACGTCGCCCCTGGCATCACGACAGCGCCCGCAGGACAGAGAGTTACCCGGCCCCGAGTGACGGCAGGGAGAACGCTCAGAAATCTTGACCTGGGGCCACACCTCAGGCCTTGAGGTTCTAGACCGACCCCAAAGAGGCCGGACGTGGGCTGGAGACCTAGGCCAGCTCACGCCTCACTTGGGAAGGCTCTCAAACGAGGAGCACAGAGCCAACCGCCCCCGAAAAGAACGGGCTTATCGTCATGTGCCTGGGACACGTGTGTCTGATGGTCGCGTTTGTGGGGAGAGGGTGTAAAACGATACACGGGGGTCTAAAAATAAATAAATAACTGGAGAAGCCCGAATTAGCCGTCTGATGGTTTTAGCAGGGAGAGTGGGTACAGTTGCTCCAAGCATCCTGGTTTCCTTGGATACGTTGGCCGAGCATTAGCTGGCTCAGGCCAAAAATAAAAGATTTTCGAGAAAGAAGCCACAGGACGTTGCCGCCGTGGCTGGTAGCTCTCGCTGGGGCTCCGGGGACAGACAAGGGCTTGGCTGCCTCGGGTCGCAACCCAGTGCGGCGGGTCTGAGTTCAAATTCTGATGCTCAGAGTAACCCCCTCCCCCCCCCAGCCGTTTCAAGTGCCTTTTGAAACGTCCCCGAGCCTCCGAGAGGTCGCCTTCTCTGTTCGGCGAAAGGGAGGACGCCCCCCCCCACCCCTACCCCCACCCCGCAGAGCGGTACAGGGTGCCGGGCCCCCAGCAGGCACGGAGCCAGCCCAGCACCTGGCGGCTGCTTCCAGCGCGGCTAGAGGGGACGGCACAGGTGGCCAGCGTGCTGTGCGTACAAACAGGTGCCCTCACACCCGTGCCCGGCCGGCACTCTGGATCAGTCAGAAGCCGCGGCTAGACCCTGGGCATGCGGAGTTTTAAAGCTCCCCAGGGGACTCCGGGGTGCGGTCAGGACTGAGATCCATTGTCTAGACCGGGCTGGGGGTCAGCCAACTTGGTCTGAAAGGGCCAGAGAGGAAATATTTTTGGTTGGTTGGGCCATAAGGTCTCTCGCAGCTATTCACCTCTGCTGCGGCGGGCAAGCCACCATAGACGATGTGTGAACGATGAGCATGTGTGCGTTCCGATAAAACTTTATTTATGGACCCAGAACTTGCGTTTCATCTAGCTGTCGTGCGTCCTACGGTATTATTCCTTTCGTCTTTTTCCAAAACGTAAATGACCACTCTCAGCTCCCAGGCCTTTCGTACGTAGGTGTTGGGCTGGATTTGGCCACGGGCTGTGGATTGGCACCCCTGGTCTGGAAGAACCGCGTTCCGTTTTAATTTAACTTTATTTCATTGAGCATCTACTATCCACCAGGCACTGTGCCACATTCTGGGGTCGCAGCAGGAGACCTTATAAATAAGGACCTCATCCGGGACCTGCTCTCTGGAAACCAGCCCCGCTGGGGGAGCCGAAAGGATCCCGTTTCAAAACGAGTGAAGTGCGATCAATCCCGGGAAGCCTGCACGCTGCCCCCCACCTTGGGGCTGGACTTGCCCCCTTCCTGCAGCCGTCCCTTCACCCAGCCCAGACGTGTTTTCCGGAGCCCATCACAGAGTCCCCTCGTATTCTTTTTACTTTTAAGTTTATTTATTTTTGAGGTGGGGGAGGGGCAGAGAGAGAGAGAGAGAGAGGGAATCCCAAGCAGGCTCCGCACGGCCGGCGCAGAGCCCGACGTGGGGCTCGATCCCACAAACCGTGAGATCACAACCTGAGCCGAAATCAAGAGTCAGACGCTCCACCGACTAAGCCCCCCGGGCGCCTGAGCTCCCTCATGCTTACATTCCTTTTTTTTTTTTTAAATTTTTTAATGTTTATTATTTTTGAGACAGAGAGAGACAAGAGAGCAAGCAGGGGAGGGGCAGAGAGAGAGGGAGACGCAGAACCCGAAGCAGGCTCCAGGCTCGGAGCTGTCAGCACAGAGCCCGACGTGGGGCTCGAACTCACGAACCGTGAGATATGACCTGAGCCGAAGTCGGACGCTTCACCGACCGAGCCCCCCCCCCCCCAAGGCGCCCCCTCCCCTTTTTTTCCTTTCTTTTTCAAGCTCTTTCATAGTCTCATTTATTTTCACGTTGGGACGTTTCGTTAACAAGCTGCATCCCCACCAGCACTTCTGTTGAATTTCGTTGTTGCTGTTGTGGCCAGCCTTCCACGCCTCGGCCGTTCCTTCTGGACAAACGTACTCGCTTCTCCTTCTGTCTCAATTCCTCTTCTCTGGATCGGGCCCGGCGTTCCTAAGCCCCTGGGAGGCTGAGGAAGGTGGAGAGAAGTGGGGTGACCCACCCTTTGATTCCGGGGCGACTGGGGCAGACCGCGGGCACTCGCTCGCCCGGACCCGGGCTCGCGCTCTAGGGGCGCGGGCGACGTGACCTTGGCACACGGCTCCTCCCACCCGCGCAGAGTTCACGGGCTGGCACCACACGTGTCCGGGCCTCCCTCCTTCTCACGTGCCGTCCGGGCACATCTTGCAAGTTGCGTTCTGCAATCCGCTTCAATTCGTGCCAGGAAGCACTCGTTCACGGCAGCAAAGTTGAAAAGAGACTTCTCTTTGCCAGAGGGTCAGGCCACCTCCCGGCGGGCCCGATTTCCCAGCGGCCTGACGCCCGTGTCATCCCAGGCCTGAGGCAGCGCCGGCCCCGAGTGGGACCTCAGTTCCCTCATCTGCAAAATGGGGAGATGACGGCTGCCCAGAGCCCTTCAGTGAGCGGACGAACGCGTCGCTGACACCGTGTGCGCGATGGGATGAGACAGGGTGCACGCAGCTCTCGAGACAGGCTCGCAAGTGGCCCTTACCGTGGCTGGGGTGATTCCTAGCACCCGTGTTACTATTACTGCTGCCGTCGCTGTTGTTGCCGTGATCCTTATCCCACCCCCTCTCCCCCCGCCGCAGTCCTGTCTTCTGATTCCAAATCCAGGTCCTTCCGTTAAAGGGGGAGAGCATCTGTTTCTTTGCTTTTTTTCTTTTTTTTTAAATTCAGATTCAGGGGCACCCGGGTGGCTCAGTCAGTTGAGCGTCTGACTTTGGCTCAGGTCGTGATCTCAAGGTTTGTGAGTTCGGGCCCCGCGTCGGGCTGGCTGCTGTCAGTGCGGAGCTGGCTTCAGATCCTCCGTCCCCCCTCTCTGTCCCTCCCCCACTCGTGCTCATGCACTCTCTCTCTCTCTCTCTCAAAAATAAAATAAACATTTAAAAAATAAATAAATTCAGATTCAACATCAATTTTTTAAGTTTATTTATGTATTTTGAGGGAGAGAGAGAGAGAGAGAGCACAAGCAGTCAAGGGGCAGAGAGAGGGAGAGAGAGAATCCCAAGCAGGCTTCATGCTCAGGGTGGAGCCTGATGTGGGGCTCGATCCCACGACCCTGGGATGATGACCTGAGCCTCTATCAAGAGTCAGACGCTCAACTGAGCCACCCAGGTGCCCCAAGAACATCCGTTTTCAAAATGCCACAACCTGGATTCGAATGCTGCCTGTACCAACTGGGCCTACGACCCACCCTCCCGGGGCGTCAGATGCCACGTCTATAAAATGGGGGCAACAATGAGGTCCTGGGATTCTGGGATCCTGTGAAATAATTCAGGGAAAGACCTCAGAAAAGCGCTCAGCTCGGGAACCAGGCTGAGTTCACTGCGATTGCTGTAGGCCCAGGGCCGACCACAGACCCTGCTCCCTTCCTCCCTCCCTCCCAAGTCTTTGACCAAGTGATTTCAGGACCCACAGGTCAGAGTGACAGGCCACCCTTGGTCACGAACACGGAGGTGTTGACCCCCTTCGACAACAGCCAATTAAGACTTTTCCCAAAAGTGCCCAGACCCAGACCCTCCGGGAAATGAAGGAGGCCCGGTCCCTCTGCCCTGGGGGGGCCAGAGAAAAGGCTGCAGATAGCGAACCAGGAAAGCAGTTTGGCGGCCGACTGAATCTTCGCAGACCCTGGAGCCTCCCTGCACCACCGGGAGAGGCTGGTTCCAGCCAGAGAGGCCTACGTGGCCCTCCTGACCTCCAACACCTGTTTGCCGTCTCCCCACACAGGCTGCCCCAGTCACTTTGAACCCTGAGACAGCTTCAGAGAAGGCCAAAGTAAATAGCGCTCCAAACTGGGGACACGGCGACCTATGCCAGCAGAAAGCCAGTTTCTCTCCTTGGGGAGGAGGCCTCTGTCACTGACACCTTCTCCCAGCAGCTCCCCTGTGCCTTCTCTGTGCTGGGCAGGAAGCAGGGCTTCTACGGCAGACCAGCCAGACAGGTCCCTGCCCCCCCACCCCCCACGGTGGGGGGGGAGGGGATTCTACCAAGGGAAGGTGACATCTGTGCTGAGCCCTGAATGATAAGTGGTTGGCTGTCCGAAGACCATTCCAGGCAGAGGGGGCAGCAAGAGCAAAGGCCCTGGGGTGGGCTGGTCATGTCCCAGGCCGTGCCACTTTGGGTACAGAGGAGGAGAAGCAGGAAGAAATCAGGCAGGCCGGGTGGCAGGTGGGGTACCGGCAGCCCATGCAGGGGTGTGGGCTTTAGTCAAAAGCAGTTGGTGGGGGGGTTAAAAATTGTACCGGCCTCTCCCGGGTGACTCTTCACCCGGTTCACCTGGGGGCGTTTGGCTGACAGGAGGCCTCGTCCGTCTCAGAGATTCAACCCGAGGCAACCCCGGTTTGCTTTTCAGTGGGCGAGAGGTGACCTTCTTGTCCTGGGTGAACAGGTTTGGAGTTTCCAGCTGCCCTGTCAGGCTTTGGGCAAGAAGGCAGGTGTGAGATTTGCAGCTCAGCCCAGAGCGCGTACGTGTGTGTTCGTCTGTTTCCCTGACAACTTCTGCGCTCAGAGGGATGAGCAGAGAAGCAGGGGGACTCGGGCGTCCCTTGCGATCCCCGGGCTCTGTGCCTCAGGAGGTCAGGGACCGCATCTGTGTGGCTCACAAGCAAATCAGCTGCGGCCCGAACACTGAACGAGCCAGTAGGACGAGGGAACGAAGAGTAAAATCCTGGTAGACGCTGTGGCCGCCCTGGCTCGCTTCTTGGAAGAAAACTTACAGAGTGTTTCCTCGATTCTAAGAAGCGATCAACACGCCATGGATTCAGTAACGTTTCCGGGAAAGGGAGCCCCGAACGAAACGTGTCTACCCACCGTCCCTGTTTCAGAAACCGAAGACCGTTAACTTCGGGGAACAGGAAGGTCCCGGGTTGAAGAGCGCGCCCCCCAAACTCAGGCCCGCCCATAACCTCAGGATGTGACGGTATTTGGAAATAGGGCCTTTCTCAGATGTCATTAGTTAAGATGAGGTCACACAGGATTTACGTGTGCATCCAAGGACTGGTGTCCTTATAAGGAGGCCAAGTGAGGACAGAGGTGGAGATCGGATGGGGCGTCTATAAGCCAAGGGACACCCAAGGATTTCTGGCCAACCCAGAAGCGGGAGAGAGGCCTGGGGCCCCAGAAGGACCCAGCCCTGCTGACGTCCCGATGCTGGACTTCTGGCCTCCGAAATCTCTCTGATTTTGAGCTGCCCCAGAGGTGAGAAGCAGACGTCTTGAGCTCGATTTTGCCAATTCTCCCCGCCCCGTTGCTCACGGTGGCTGCTGAGAGTAGGGCCGGCCATGCAGGCCAGACATCAGACAAAGAGAGTTCCAAACCTTCCACACGTCCTCACAACCTTGGCGGCTTGAGACAAGCCTTCCCTCACGGCTCTGGAGGCCAGGAGCCTGAGACCAGGACCCCAAGGCCCAAACCACAGTGTCGCCAGACCACCCTCCTTCCTGAGGCTCCGGGGGGGCACGGAGGGGGGCCCTCCAGCTTCTGTGGCTGTGATGCCTCCCTGGCTTGGCCCGAATCACTGCAGTCTCCACCCCTGGAGTCACAGGGCCTTCTCTGTGTCAGCTCTCCGTCTGCCTGTGTGACGGGGACACGTGTGGCTGCATCGGGCCTACCTGGACAACCCAGGTAACTTCCCGACTCAAGACCCCTAGCTGAATTACACCTTGCAAGCAGAGAACAAAACGCATGATTTCCAGACTGGCTTCCTCAATCACATGGCAATCCTGGACTCTCTCCAGCAACATTCTAGAACAGTCCCATGACAGGCCCTACCCCAGGGGCCCAGAAAGGGAAGGGGTGAGTCCTGGGAGCCAGCAAAGGTTCGTGCGGAATAAACGTCGCGTTCGCTTCCCATCAGGAGACACCCACCCCCCCACCCCCCGACCCCCCCCGCCCTCCCCACCCCCCCACCCCCCGTTGCAGGCCATGTCAGTGCCTTCAAGACGGGCATCATGACGGGCAAAGAAAGTCAACGAAAGGAGTGGGGAACCTGAGGCAAACTCAAGCCTGAGTCCTCTCCTAAAGGGGACCACACCTACCCAGCTCCCTCCTGCTATGGTGTGATCTTTTGATTTACCAGGAAAAGCCGGAAATGAAGATCTGTTAATGTGAAAAATCTTTTTTTTTTTCAACTTTATTTATTTTGAGAGAGAATGAGTTGGGAAAAGGCAGAGAGAGAAGGAGAGAGAGAATCCCAAGCAGGCTCCGCCTGTCAGTGTGGAGACCCATGTGGGGCTCGAATGCACCAACCCCTAGATCATGACCTGAGGTGAAAACAGGGTCAGACGCTTAACCGACTGAGCCACCCAGGCACCCCGAAACATCCTCATTATTAAATAAGCAACTCATGTTTTTAAATTTGCGGTGTTCTTCAGATCAGGCAAGACACAGCCAGTGGGGTCCATCAGAATCCTGCCCGCATCTGGGAAGGTCTTCTCTGGAGCAGTATGGGAAGGAGGCCCAACAACTGAGGCCCCGGGGACAAATGGACTCGGGTTGTGGGGCCTCAAGCCCATTAAAACCCCCAAGCCCCAGTTTCCTGATCTGTAAAATGGGGCGATGAGACACCTCAGGCTGTTGGAAGTTTATATGGAGACGCTCCAGGCAGAAAGCCCAGAGCACAGGGCCTCCCAGAGGGACGGGGCTGTAAGGGTTGCCCGTTACTATTGGACGCAACCTACAATCACTGTGTAAAATTCACCCAAACAACCATTCTGCCCCTTTTGCTCCCCTAAAATTTGTTTTTGAATAGATTGTGGGACTTCAAAAAGGTCAGACAGCTTCCTGTTCAAGGTGTGGAAATGCAAGGTCCGTGATACTCTCTTTGGGAGAAGAGATTAGTGACAGACCGGAGGCCCCTTCCGAGAGGGAATTGTCCAAGAGGAGGCCCCGGGACTCTGCCTGCCTTGGGTCTGTCCTGTTTAGGGTTTTCAGGGAGCACTCACGTGAAGCCCCATGCTTGTGAAATCTGAGAGTGACCCCAAGGGGGAGGAGGAAGGAGCTCTGGGCCGGTGGGTGAAGGTCCAGGGTCCGAGAAGGTCTCTCCAGTGGTCAGTAAGGGACAGAAAGCGTGAGTCTCGGCGCTGGGCTTCCTTGGGCCAGTTCCAGAGGTCAAGGGTGACCTGGGAAACATCAGGTGTTGTGGGGGGGGGAAACACCAGCAAGTCTCAAATGGCTGTGGATGGGGGTTTACAGTGGTATGACCCCCTCAGAACACTGCCTGGCGATGTCTGCCCAAGCCAAACCTCTGGCCCCATATTCCCACTCCTGCCAGTGAGCCCGTGAGTGCTCACGCAGAGACAAGCCCCAGGACGCCCATGACAGCCCCATCTGAAACAGCCAGCAGCTGGGAAAAAACACAATTAACAAGAGATTCAAGAAAATGGGCAGGAGGATGGCTAAATCCCGGGGTGTCATGAATGCTCCTGGGCAATGAAAAGACACAAACCATCGTTACACCAAGGAGGATGCGTCTCCCAGACTTCACAAAAGTCTGGGAAAAAGTCAGACTGCAAAAGTCAGACTGAAGAGAGCCCAGACTGTATGATCCTGTTGATGTGAACTTAAGGGACAGGCAAAGCAAACCCACAATGGAAGAAGCCAGAAGGGTGGTTATCTCTGCAACGGGGTGGGGTAGGTAGTAACAGGGAAGGAACAGGAGGGAACGTTCTAGAGCGAGAGACATGTTCTCTATCTCAGTCTGGGTGGTATACTTAGGTGTAAAAGTCATCCAGCTATATACAGTAAAGCCTCGGATTGCGAGTAACTTGTTCCACGAGTGTTCTGCAAGATGAGCAAACATGTTTTCATGTGTATTTATTTGAGAGAGAGGGAGACAGAGAGACAGAGCACGAGCAGGGGAGAGGCAGAGAGAGAGGGAGACCCAGAATCGGAAGCAGGCTCCGGGCTCCGAGCTGTCAGCACCGAGCCCGACGCGGGGCTCGAACTCACGAACCGTGAGATCATCACCTGAGCTGAAGTCACATGCTCAACCAACTAGTAGCACGTGAGGCTGAACGTCACATGATCACAACTGAGCCAATGGTTCCTCTCTAGGTCACCGGATAGGCTCCTCCTTAAAGCTGCACAAAAAGAGAAAGGTTCCGTTGAGCCAGCAGACGGCAGTGATTCCGTTAGTGATCGTTGAAAGCCGTCCTACACGACAACCCTCCTCTCTCCTGTCTCCCTGACACCAGCCACGAAGGCTTTCAAAGGGAAGGGCAGGTTAATTTATTTTTCTTCGTGTTTTGTATTTCCTTTATCATGTCGTATGTTACGGTACTGGGATCATTTTCATGTGACTATTTTCAGGTTGTGGAACTTCTCACCTGCGTTTCCGTTATTTCTCCTGGGGAACTTCGCCTTGATATATCAAGTGCTTTGGATTACAAGCGTGTTTCCAGAACGAATCGTGCTCGCAAACCGAGGCTTTACTACTTTGGGATTTACGCACTTGACTCCAGAGGGAGATGCTCTGTCACAATAACAAGCAAAAGGTAAAGCCGGGATAGAGGGGACAGCTACAGCAGGTGCAGGTCCATGAACCAGGACTCCCCAGGTGAGTGGCAGAGGTACAGACACCTGCAGGTGCCTTTGCTTGGGAACTCTCTTGCTCCGTCCTGCCCCAGGCTGACCCCACCCAGCCATGTGCGGTTCCGGAGGACTCGGCAGACCTGTGCACCACCAGTAGGAGCAGGGCCCCCTTCGGGGGGTGAGACCTGTGTCGGTCACATGGGACTCTGGCCTCAAAAGGAGCTCCGAGCTCTGTCGTTACCTGGACACGATAAATAACTTTTGAACGAGGGGCCCACATTTGTGGCTTGCTCTGGGCTGCACAAATTCTGTCGCAGGTCTTGAATGGGAAGCCGTGATGTTTAACAGCCTCCTCAATCCCTGAAGGACCGTTCTATGCAAAGAGAAACACGTTTCTGGTGCCAGGCACGTGATGTTATGAAAGTTCTCAGCAGGCCCATCTCAGTGGGACGTAAGGAAGAACTTGTGTGTGTGTGTGTGTGTGTGTGTGTGTGTGTGTGTGCGCGAATATTCAATTAGAGAAGACTTGCCATTTTGTAAATATTAAGTTAGATAAGACACGTAATTTTGTGAATATTCAGTTAGGTAATATGGGTAAGATCCCAGAACACCTTGCACATAATAGGGATCTACTCATCTACTCGTTATTAACTGTCATTTTTTTGAGAGAGAGAGAGAGTGAGCGAGCACACATGGAGGGGGGCAGTGAAGAAAGAGAGAGAGGGCGAGAGAGAATTCCAAGCAGCCTCCATGCTGTCAGCGTGGGACCCAACCCAGGGCTTGATCTCGTGAACTGTGAGATCACGACCCGAGGTGAAATCAAGAGTCAGACGCTTAACGACTGAGCCACCCAGGCGCCCCTTAACTGACATTCTTTATCACATAAACGGTTACCATCTATCAGATTCAACCACGGTGCTAAGAATTGGTCTTTGAAATAATTATTCAACAAGTACATATGGAACATAAATCCTCCACGAGCACAGGGTACCTGCCCAGTCACCTCTTCCCCTGTGGAGCTCACGTCCTTGCAGGGGAGACAGAGTAGGAGCTATGATGGAGCAGGGCAGGGGGGAAGTAAGGTGAAGCCGCCTTGCTTCGTGGTTCCGCGGAGAGAAGCGTGGGACTCAACAGCGTGCCTCTCATGGGTTCTAGCCTACGCCATCGGCCTGGCACTGAGTAGATGCTCAGTAAACGTCTGTCGCATGGATGCATGCCACTGCACCTGCTCAACATCCTACAAGGTACCTGCCGACACAGCAGGCGCGGGGCGAGGCTGAGGACCCGGGTCTGGGGGGCCCAGGAGGCGTGGACGATGGCACGGGCGCTCACTCCTGGGGGCACAAGACCCGAGTCCCTGGGCCCCGCCCTCCGCCCACCAGCCCCGCCCTCCGCCCACCACGTGGATTTAAAACCCACGCGGCAGCCCGGCTCCTGCCCCTCCTCCACCATTGGGCGAGGCCGCCCGCACTCGTGTCCAATCGGATAACAGCTCCCGGAATCCGAACTTCGGATTGGCCCGTCCGCTGTGTCACTTTGGGCTGCCCCAGCCGCCAACCTTGTCTGGCGCCCGCCCCCTCGCGTCTTGACTCGGAGTTAAAGGAGCCGCGGGCGGAAGACGCGCGTGTTCCTTCCGAGGCGCTTTGAGGCAGCCCTGAAGAACTTTTTTTGTCTTTTAAATTAACGTTCGTTGTAGAAAGTACAGCAAACGGTGTAAGAATAATGTAAATTTCATTGAATCCATTCCCCAAAGCTAACCACTAACATTTTGGCGTGTAGCATTCCAGTCTTTTCCCTAAGAGCCTAATTTTATTTGTGTAAAATTGCGATCCAGTTCTGCAGCCTATTTTTAAATTTATTTTATAAAACACGTTTCAAATCACCATCAAATAATCTCCGAAAACATTGTTTTTAACTAATGCTTTTTCTTTGACCTTCTTTACCTTCTTTCACTAATCCCCCCCCCCTTTTTTTTTCTTAATTTAGTTGCTTGTGTTATGAACAATGAAGCTGGCAGCAATATTCTTGTCCTTAATAATCAGTTCTCCGATGATTTCTTTAAAACATGTTGTTAACTTGGAACTACGGGCTGACGATACCCGTATCTTCAGGACCTAATACACGTCGCAAAAGTGTTTTGCATTCATGCATTCTGTGGATGTGTGTTATATGTGCCAACTGCTGCTAGGATAACACCGCACAGGTTGAGACAGGGGTACCCCACGCCCCTCTCGAACGTGCGGTATCATTTATTTCATCACCTTTGGAGCCAGCTCCTGGACGCATGTTCCCAAGCCCCTCTATGAGCACAGGGCTCCTTGTGCAGACAGGAGCGACCATATCTCCAACTCTAGGTGGGGGGAGGGGGCTGCTCCAGGGTGTTTTCTGGGGGCCACTCCTGTGTGGGGACAGCCGGGGCCACACTATGCCCCATTCCCCTGGATTCCAACGGTGCTTGTCCTAGAGGCCCCGGGGACATCTGAGCATCTGTTCACAGAAACAGACACTGAGGACACACAGGGCACCGTCCAGCTGGGGTGAGGGACACTGAATAAAGCAACTACAAGTCATGAGAAATGTCGCTGGGGGTAACTTCTCCAAAGGGAAGAAGGGGATTCTGGGGCTCCTTTATATTTCATAGGAGACTGGAAATTCCCGGAGCATGGAGCACGCGATGATAATACACTTCTCAACAGCTTATTCCTGCCCATGTCCCATGCCAAGTGCCTTCCTGTCTGTTTCCCATCTAATCTCCCCAACAGCTCTCTGAGTAAGGACCTTTGTGATCTCCATTTTAGTTATTTATTTATGTATTTATTTATTCATTTGCATGTTTATTTTTTTTAATGTTTATTTATTTTTGAGAGCGAGAGAGACAGAGTGCGAGTGGGGGAGGGGCAGAGAGAGAGGGAGACACAGAATCCCAAGCAGGCTCCAGGCTCCGAGCTGTCAGCACCGAGCCCGATGCGGGGCTCGAACCCACAAACGGTGAAATCATAACCCGAGCCGAAGTCGGATGCTTAACCGACTGAGCCCCCCAGGCGCCCCTGTTTATTTTACTTTTGAGAGAGACAAAGAGAGAGAGAACCCACAGGGGAGGGGCGGAGAGAGAGGGGGGACAGTGGATCCAAAGCAGGCTCCACCCACACTGACAGCAGAGAGCCCGATGTGGGGCTCGAACCCACGAACCGTGAGATCACGACCTAAAATCGGACGCTCCACTGACTGAGCCACCCGGGTGGCCCGGTGGTCTCCATTTTAAGGAGGCGGTAACTGAGGCCCGGGGTCAGTAATGAACTTTCCCGATCGAGATCACGACAGTAGAAGTGGAAGGGTGCACTTGTCCGGCCTCAGTTTGGGGCCTGCAGAATTCAATGTTTGGGGACTGGATCAAAGAGTAAGCGAGCTTCCCCAGAGGGCAACCTCTGTGATGACAGGGCCCAGCCTGTCCGGTCACCATGGGCTCCCGGGGCCTGGTGCCAGTCTGTGTGAAGCAGGTGCGAGGCCAGTCGTCCGCCCAGCCGCCAGCCAGGCACTCAGCCCTCCCTCCCTCCCTGTGACTAGCCTGGCGGCAGCCGCGCATCCAGCCCCCTTCCATCGCCCCCTCAAAACCAGCGGCAGAGTGCGGCAGCCCAGCCTGGCCCCGAATGCCTTTTATGCCACCAAGAATCACTGTTTTACATTATTAATCACTCCTGACAACAGCAGAATTTATCCTTCACGAGCACAGAGACACAGAACACTTCTTCTCGGGTGTGTCTGGCCAGTAAAAACGGCTGGAACGACGCACAGTCCTTTCTGGAAGCGCATTTCCGACGCGAGCTGAATACGTCTGAACGCGTTGAATCTCCTCTCAGCCTGAGAGAGAAAGGTCTGCATATTAAGTTATGGACGGTACCCAGAGACCCTGGACCTGAGCCTGGAACCGGAGCAGGATCCGGGCTCCCCTAGGCATTTTAGCTCCCGGCAGCTTGACTTGGCCAAGTCTGGTCCTGGCCCGGGCCTCAGTTTACCCATCTGCCACAAGACAGGATTTGGCTCTAACGTTTCCTTCTGTCCTTCCCTTCTGCCCACCCTTCTTCTCCCTGCCTTGGTCCCAAAGCCCTGTCTTCTCGGTACGACCCAGTTCTCCTAGAACCTGGAAATACGAAAGTGGATGGGAGAAAAGAGACGTCTGCCCTGGTGGGGGGTGCTTCTACGGCCAGTTCAGCCAGCCTTCTTCGGCTTGCTGCCGGAGAGCTCAACCACGTGACATGGGTCCCAGAGCTAAGCTCCTGCATCAACACCTAAGCACGCACGACACCACCAACAAAACACACAGCCCGCGCGCACCTGCCCTCCCCCCAGCACGGGTATGTGCCACACGCACGAACCCACAACCCACAGCACACGGTCTACCCCGCCCCACCCCCAGTGCATCCTTAGGGCTGGGACTTCTGGTTCCAGGCAAGGAGTTGTTCCCCTTGGCGGGCGCTGGCCCAGGCTTCTGGCTTCCGGATACTTAGCCAGAGGCTTGTCCAGGACGGGCATCCATCCACCTGAGAGGTGCAGGTGTGGGGGGGTGCGAGCGAGCGGGGAAGAGACAGGTGTCGGCAGGTAAGTGACAGAGGCAGCCCCCAGGGCGACTTGCGGGTTGCGATGTGTGGGTGCCACTTACCCCACCGAGACTTGCCAAGTGCCCGCTGCCTGCCAGACCCCCGTCACTCACCCGCCAGGGGTGTAGACCGAACTGGCTCTCCAGAATCGTCATGTGGAGACAGGCCATGAATGCGCCACCACATGGGGCCGCTGCCGCTGGTCCCTGGGCTGAGGACCTGACACGCACACCACCCCTCACTGTGAAATTCTGGGTCCACCCCCCACTGAGGGGTGGGGGGGGCAGGCTCAGCGAGGGGAGGCCGCCTGCCAAGGCCACCCATGCCGGGTTCCTGGCAGCAGGTGTCCCTCTGAGTTTGGTCTTCCCCTCCCCCACCTCCGCTAACTCCTGCCCCCTGCTCCCCGCAAAAGTCAGCTGCTCCTCGGCTTCCGAGGGCAGGGGGAGCCCAGGGGAGCCTCCAGGAAGCCCAGGGAAGAGCCCAAAGCCCATTGGTGAAGGCCGCGTGGCCCCAGGCAGAGGTGGGAACGGGGCTCAGGCTGGAGGAGAGGAGCAGAAAGCCTCTTCTGCTGAGGCTTAGACTTGGGCTCCGGGCCCCAAGGAGCTGTATCCACACCCTGCCCGGCCTCACCTGTGGGTGCCCACCCACGCCTCGGTGCCCCCATCTGTCAAATGGAAATAATAATATTAGCTCGGACCTCCTGGGGCTGTTGTAGGGACCCAGTGAACTCACTGTGGATCCCCACGCGTATTTGTGGCGTGGCGACAAAGTGTCTAGAGTAGGGCCCGGTTCCCGGCTGTGTCCAAAAAACATGAGCCCTGATTAGTGTTTGGAAACAAAACACTGGGCTGGACCCGAGGAGGCTGGGATCTGCCTTGTCCCCACTGCCCACAGCCAGAGCAGACTCAGCAGGGCACTTTGCACAATGCCCAGGGGACACAGGACACGGCCAGCCACCCTCGGCCCCACCAAAACCCATGCAGCCTTCTCCCGGGCTTCCCGACTGGCTGCCAGGTCAGGCCTGGCCCCCAAGCGGCAGGGCCCCCTGGTTCCAAAATTATTCATTATTAAGAACTTCAAGACGGTGACAGGAGAGAGTTAACCTAAGCTTGGGGCCCTTCTGTGAGAGGACCCACCACCCCCCCCCCGCCCCCCCACCACCGGTACCTACACGGGTCACACTTGTGAAGCTGGCCACGGGCCCAAGCCCAGCCAGCAGGGATGTGCCTCTAGCAGGAAGGCCTCCTTACTGGCGTGGACAGGACCTTTTCTCTCTAAAGAGCCCCTCTGGTGGTTCCAAAGCCACACTCAGGGCGGACCGCAGCACTGTCAGGCCCGTCCTGCCGGTCACCCGAGGACATACACCCATTTCACAATCCTACGCCCCGTAACCGGGCTGGGCACTGGCTGCTCCTGGCCTGGGACTCCCGTCTCGCTGTCCCACCTGCCCAGAGAGGCCACTTCTTGGGCTCCAGCCGCATCCAGACCAAGGCCCTTTATACTCTTTCCAGCTTTGCAGTCAGTGCCTCTCTGAAACCAACACCCGGACTTCTGTGTTTCTCCATTTGTCGTCTGTTTCGCCTGCAAGAAAAGGAACCCCAGGAGGGAAAGGGTTTGTTTGTACCTGGCTCTAGGAAGAGTCCCAGTAACTGTGAATTGAATGAAATGCCACCTCCTCAGGGTGGGCTTCCCTGACCACCACCCTGGCCTCTAACTCATCATCACCATACCTGAAGGGACCTAGTTTAACTATGAATTTGTCTGTGAGTCTGTAGCCTCTCCAGTCCTATCCCATGTGACCCCCCCATGTCGCATGAGGGTGGAGATTTTTTTTTTTTTGAAGTTTATTTATTTTGAGAGGCGGGGGTAGGGGGATGGGGGGGTGTGTGGAGAGACAGACGGAGAGGGGGAGAGAGAGAGAGGATCCCAAGCGGGCTCTGCCCTGTCAGCACAGAGCCTGATGCAGGGCCCAATCTCACAAACCCAGAGATCACATCTGAGAGGAAAACCAAGAATCAGACGCTTAACTGACTGAGCCACCCCAGCGCCCCGAGGGTGGGGATTTTGTTTTGTTTCTTGCCCTGTGTCTGGTACCCAGCAAAGAGCCTGGCACTAAATTGGAACGCAATATTTGTTGAATGAATGAAGGAAGTTTTTTCCCCTGATTTATGGCCTCCCTCCCACAGACTCTAGTCCAGCAGATTTGGTCCACCCTCTAGCACCCACACTCCCCGTAGGGTGAGTGCTCCCACGCTGCACCATTCACACCTTGGCCCTGCAGCGTGACCCTGGACAGAATCCGTGAGCTTTGAACTCTTCTTCCTGTGCCTGGTCTGGCAGTGGGCACTGTCCTCCTCCTCACCGAATTCCCAGGGCCACAGTGCCGGGCACACACAGGGCAACCAGATTTAGCAAATAAAAACACAGGACGTCCGGTCAAATTTGAATTTCAGATAAGCAAGAAATGAATTTGTAGCATAAGTATATCCCAAATATTGAACAGGATATACTTATACTAAATGTTATTTGTGGTTTATCGGAAATTCACATTTATCTGGCAGCCCCAGGCACACACAAAGCTTCCCATGCATGTGGCTTCTCAAGTTTATGCTTCTTCCAAAGCAATTCTGTCCTTTCCTAATACCCACCTTAGCCGAGGACCCATCATGGGGTGAAGTCTTCCCAATTGACAATCCTCTCCTCTGTAAACAGGAAGACCCTAACCCTAACCCTAACCCTAACCCTGACCCTGGACCTTAACCCTAACCCTATCATCCCGGACAACGACATCATTCAAGATGCCATTTTGCAGAGGAGGAAACTGAGGCAGCAGTGGTGAAGGTACTTGCCAAGGTCACGTGTCCCACTCAACTCTGGAGATGGCGGTTGCGACCACTGTGCCCGACGCCCCACTTTTGGAACCAGGGCACTAAACAGTCCCTCCCAGGTGCCACCATTAGAACAGCGATGTCACACTGTAGGCGCTCAATAAATGTGGCCACTGCCGTCGTCCCAGGAAGATCAACCAGAGGTCAACCTTGTGGGTAAGTTGTCGCTGTTGTTTTTTAATGAATTGAATTCACTGGTTATTTTTTGCCTGCTGGTGGTTCAGCCTCAATTGTGTAAATACTGCTTCATTTCCAAGACAATCAGAGCGCCCTGATTTCTCACTGCCAGACAGCCCAGAGCCTCTGCAAGAGACTTAGAGGACAGGGTGGTTCCCGGTGTCCTGAATCCCCAGCACCAGGGGCTGGAGCTCCTGAGAGTTTGTGGATAGAGTGAAAGAAGGAATAGGTGAAAGGGGAGGCTATGACAGTGGTCTTTTTTGGCCCAGGAGATGGGTGGGACCCATGGTTATCCCCAAGCCCAGCCTCCATTTTTAGGGTCCCCCAAGCAATGATCAGGACCCTCCAGCTTTTCCTCCAAGCTGCAGAAGCCAAATTATAACAATGGGGCACCTGGGTGCCTCAGTTGGTTGAGCACCCGACTTCGGCCCAGGTCGTGATCTCACGGTTCGTGGGTTCAAGCCCCACGTCAGGCTCTGTGCTAATGGTTAAAAAAAAAAAGTCCAATGAAAACAAAGAAGACGAATTGGAGGAAGACGTCCCCCGACCCCAGATCTGCTGGCGAAGTCCATCCTTCCTCAAGGTCGGGGCTGAGACTGTCCAGCCCATTGCCGGGGCGCCCGCCATACAGGCCCTGAGCGCTGCCCACCTCCCGGTCCCCAGGGTTGGGCACAGCTCCGAGAGTCAGCTTCTCTTCCCAAATGATGGTCGGTGCCTTTGAAACTCCCTCTGTGCTGGACACCCTTGGACTCCTCCATAAACCCCGAAACCCCCAATCACCCCTGAGCTGGGGTCTTCCAGAAAGTTTTCTGCCTGCCCTCTTAAGAGAACAAGAGACATCACTATGACCAGCTGCCGGGAGAGATGTCACCCACTCCCGGGGCTGGCTTTCTGAAAGTTCTGCAAGTCTCTGGGCGGGTTACCATCTATTAAAAGGAAATAATAATTTTTAAACACCCCTCCTACCCTCGCCCAATACAAAAGGAGCCTCTGCTCATAACTAAACTCCAGCAATTGAAGGGATACGTGGAAAGGTAAAGAAGGAGAAAAATATGGGGGGGGGGGTGCAGCTACCCCAGGGACCTGGCTCGTGTGAGAGACTTGTGTCCTCCTTCGTATAGCCCTAAGCAACCAACTCCCCAGGCCAGGCCAGTTCCCACGTCTGGAAAATGGGGATAAACATTTCTGCCCGGGGGAATAGGTATCAGGTTGAGTTAATATTTGGTAAGTTTCTGGCACAAGGTAGGCGCTTCACAAGTGCATGTAAACCAGAGACTTAGGCAGAGGTCTAGGAGAGGGCACACCAAATTGTGGAGAGTTTGGAGATGTGCCAGGGAGGGGGCCTCTGACGTAATATTTTAATATCTTTTTCACCAGGAGAATGTGTTCTTGTAGCACTCGGGTAATTAAAACTTAATGAAATAAAAGTACACCCCCGCACTTCCTCGCCCACCTTTGAACTCCGGAGGCCCCCCCCCCCCCCCCCCCCCAGCCAGCGGCCCCTCGGGCAGCAGACAATGGGAGTGGATTCGCCCCGGGCCCTGCGGGCTGGGACATTACACAAGTCCCCGACACGTATTTACATGACAAGGGCTCCCGGGCGTTTCTCCGGGCTGTCCGGGGCGTGTCTAAGCGAATTCCAGTCTTACCCAGTCGACCTCCTTGGGGTCGGGTTAAAGTGCGCAGGGGGCGCAGGGGGCGCAGGGGGCTAGAGGCCCCGTGAGGCCGCAGACCTGGAGGCGGGGAGTTTCCTGCTAATCAGGTAGGGAGCCATCGGGAGGACTCCCCCCATCTTCTCCAATCCTCCTACCCGGAGTCTCAGGGACCTCTTTGTGGCGGCGGGGGGTGGGGGGCAGGCTTCCCCCCAAACCCGGGTCAAGAACCCCGGGGGCCCAGAACGCAGCCGCAACGGGGCGGGGCGGGGCGGGGGGGGGGGTGAGCCCGGGACGGAGTGTGTGCCGGGCGGGTGTTCCAAACTGACCCCAGTAGGGGCGGGGACGCTACGCCCCTCCTCCGCCCCGCCGGTCCCGGGTCTACGCGGGCCGCCTGGCTCTGGCCCTTTAAGAGCCCGCCCCCTTCCCTGTCACCCCGCCCCGCGGCCCGGGGAGGGGGGTGCGGGGGAACCTCGGCGGGGATTGGCGCAGCGCGCGCCCCCTCCCCGGCCCCCGCGCGGTGGGAACCGGCAGCCCCGTCTAGCGCTGACGTCAGACCGTCTGCCTGCCTCCGACCGCGGTCTCGGAGCGAAACCCGATCTCCTTGGACTTGAATGAGGAGGAGGCGGCGGCGGCGGCGGCGGAGGCGCTCGGCTGCGGGAAGCCAGCAGCGGAGGCTCAGCCCAGGCGGCAGCGCGCGCCCCGGCTGCCGGCCCATTTCCCGGACGCCACCCGCGGGCACTGCCGACGCCCCCGGGGCTGCCGAGGGGCGGCCGGGGGGCACAGAGGAGCGCGGCCCCGCGCACTGAGTCCCGCGGCGCCCCGGGAACTTGGCGGCGCCCCGAGCCCGGCGAGCCGGGGTGCGCCTTCCCCGCCGCGCGCCTCCTGCATGCGGGGCCCGAGCGCCGGGCGCCGGCCGGAACCCCCCCCGGCCGCCCCCGTGCCCCCTGCGCCCCGCGCCGCGCCGCCGCGCCGTCCATGCACCGCTTGATGGGGGTCAACAGCACCGCCGCCCTCGCCGCCGGGCAGCCCAATGTCTCCTGCACGTGCAACTGCAAACGCTCTTTGTTCCAGAGCATGGAGATCAGTGAGTGACCCCGCGCCCCCCTCCCTTGGGGCCCCGTCGGGCGCGGACCCCGAGTCCCCGCGCAGCTGCGGGCGGGGGCCCGGGCCGTGCGCGCCCCCTCGGGCCGTGCGCCCTGCGCCCCGGGCGCGCCCTCCTGGCTCGCGGCAGCTGGCGGCCGGCCCGGCTTTGTCCCGCGGCGCGGCGAGCCTGGCACGGCCCCCGCTGCCCGCGCCCCGCCCGCTGGGACTCGGACCCGGGGTCGAGCGGCGCGGAGGGCGGCGGGGCGCCCGGCGCGGGAGGGCTGGGGCGGTCGGATCCGCGAAGTTTCCATTTTATTTCCCTCAGGGGCAGTCTCGATGGAGCAATGAGGCCGGCTCTTTATCAACTTTGGCCGGGGGAAGGGGGGGGTGGCGGGCGTGTGAGACACTGTCTGGCCTGCGGGGTGTCTGGGGCCCCGGGTGTGTGTCTGGAGTGTGCGCGGCGCTCACGTCTCGGTCTGTGTGAGCGGGTCTCCTTGCGTCTGTGGAGTGTGCGTGTCTGTGTGTCTGTGTCTGGCGCGTCTCCGTGTCTGTGTGTCTGCGTTGCGGTCTGTCCCGGGAATATGAAGTCTTCCTGTGGCTCCGCCTGCGTCCGGCTCTGGGTGCGTCTTTTGAGTGCGTGCATCTGTCCGGGGGCTCGGGGGACCATTTGTGCCCAGGTGTCTGAATCCAGGGCTCGGCGCTGGTGGGTCTGGCCGAAGGTGGATCTGGAGTGTGTGTCTCATTGTGTGAGTGTCTGTGTCCCCGACGCACCTATAAATAGCCTCTGTCTGGACAGCTTGGCTCAGCCTGGCTGGGACCGTGGTTACAAATGAGTCAAAGTTTGGGGCTGTCTGTGTTTGGGACTGCCTTGCCCTGGAAGGAGGACGGAGACGAGGGTGGGGAGGGGGTGTTTGAAGATTGGTACCAGCTCGCCCCACACGTCCAGAAGTTCAGACAAATAAGCCTCAGATTGCCCGTGCGTAGCCCACTCAGGTGGGGGTCGGGCTGGGTGGGGAATGGACCGCCACTCCCTGGGGTCTGCCTTCTAACCGGTACCCCGTCCCCCAGCCCATCCTCTGGGGGGGACCTCTTGCCCCTCCGGGCTTCCCGTGTCTCCGCCCTCGCCTCTCAGCACCCCAGGCAAAGGGAGCACACTGCGCTTCTCAGCAAGGGCCAGCCTCCTTCCAGCTGGGACCTGGAGAGGCAGACACCACTGAGCAGGGCAGTCACCGGGTGACTCATAAGCCAGTTTCCGCAGGCGGCTGCCACAGTTGTGGCCCCTGAGCCTGTACAGTGAGGCACAAGAGGTAAAAATAGCCCGTGACCGGCCCTGCTGGGGTAAGCTGGCCAGTTGTGGCGGTGGGTCCTGCCACCCGTGACTCCCCCACCCTCCCTCCAGTCCAGGAATTGAAAGCCTTGTCGCCCCCGCAAGGTGCCCCAACCCCCCCCCCCAGGTGCCCCCGACGCGCCAGGCCAGCGAGGGGCCTGGAGAACCTGCCAGAGCCAGCGTTTGCGGAACTGAGTTGCATTAAACCAGATTGTTTCCCAAAGGCCCTTTGTGAACTCAGGAGGCTAATGAAATGCACGGGGATATTATTAAAATATGTTCGCACATGTTTGGAGAGAGCCTCGCCAGTGCTGAATGGATTGCTGCTTAAGTACCCTCAGTGCCTCATTGCTCCCTGTCTTCTGGAGAGCCGCCTCAGTGGACTCCCCACGGGGGGGGGGGGGGGTCCGCGCTGTTGTGTCTAACTTATCATTATGAGGACTGGGCACAGGCGTTTCGCTCTTGTCCTTTGTGTGGAGGACTTCTGAAAACATGCCTTCTTACTCCTGCCCCTTCTTGGGCTGTTCAGCCCTGATGATATTTTGGCTGACACCGAGGTGGTGTTCCGTCCCATCGCCTTCGACCTGTGCGCTTCCCACCGTGGGGCTTCTGAACGGGACCCTCGAGGGGAGCCCCTGGAACCCTGGCCTGCTCCAGCTGGCCCCAGGATGGGACATGAGTCACCGTGTTCAGTGTGTCTTTTACACACGGCCCCCTACTTACTGGAAGAAAGCCCAGGGCAGGAAAGGAAGTGATCTTTAAAATGCACGTATAATATAACAGTTTGTTGGAAGTGCTAATCAGATCTCCCCCCCCCCCCCAAAGGGTCTCGGGAGGAAGCTTTCAAGGCCTGGAGGTTCTTCATACAAGAAGATGGGGAGGAAAAATTGAAAGGTGGAAGGAAGGCCACATTTCACAGGACAGGAGTTCAAGACGGTTTGCAAGTAGGACGTTAAAGATGCATTTGGAGCTGGGCTGCACAGGGGCGTCCGGTGACTTCTTTGTAGAGGAGAGGAAATTGTTCTTGGTAGCTTCCTCAAGCCACTCGACTTTCTTCATCTGAAAAATGAGATCCTGATGGTTGAAATTTGACATTCCACCATGTTTTAAGATGGGGCCTCTGCCTTCCAAAGCCTGGCTGGAGGCTTCAGGGTCAGCACTGGCTCCCCTCCCCTCTGATAGTGCTGGGTCGCTGCTGTGGGGGTCTGTTGCCCTAGATTTCAGAGCTGGGTGGAGCGTTGGCCAGCTCGGGCTTTATAGATGAGGGAAGGTGGCAGTGAAAAAGCTTTGCCCCGGGCCCCCAAGCCACGCCAGACCCAGACCCCGGAAGCACACACACCGTCTTCGGAACTTGGAACTTGGGCCCCACGGTGGGTCTACCTTGAACTTGGGGGCTGGAAGAAATCAGTAGCATCCCCGTTGCACCTGGGAGGGTGGGAACCGGGCTGTGTCTGGGGAAGCCAGGTCTCTGGGATGGTCTCGACTTTCATAAGATACTGCCACCATACTCCGGGGTCCCCCATCCACCCTGAGAGTCAGGAGGTGAGGGGTGCTTTCTGATGGGAATGCGCTCTTCCCAAGACACCCCACAGAAGAATACGCTATTCTTTAAAAAAAAAAAAAAAAAGCCAGGGGTCTTGGGGTTAAAAACAGCCAGCTCAGGTGACAGCCCCCAGAGCCGACAGTAGGGAGTTGGCCGGGCGACTTTGCAGGAAAGGATTCCTCGCTGCACGTGTGTTTCGTGACATTCTTGTTGGCCTCTTGACAGGTCTGTGTCTCGTAGAAATTAGCCCCTGCGTTTCTCTTCCAGCTTCTGCTGCGGCTTTTGGGGGGCAGACGGATGCCTGGACAGACTGACTTGTGCCATGCAGCTCTTGGTGCCTGGACAGCGTGTCTGGAGGGCCCTGCCCCGGACCCACCCTGGACCCCTGCCAGTCACTCTGGTGGCAGCTTTGTTCCCTAACACCACCAACGTCACTCAACCTCTGGTTCCTCTTCTGCAGCCAGTTCCAAACAGATATCCCCCAGACTGGAGACTTGGAGAGAGTCGCCGGCCAGGAGAAAGCCACCGGCCACCTGGTGTAGTGATGTCTCAGATCCAGGGTATCTCACTCCGGGCACTAGGACTGCCTTGAGGTGGGGGAGGGGGAGGGTGCGTTGTGTGCTGGGTATCCAGCAGCACCCTTGGCCTCTGCCCACTAGATGCCCATTGGAGTAGGATTCTGCCCCCCCCCCCCGCGTCAAGTTGTAGCACCCCAACAAGTCTCCAGGCTTCACCAGATGTCCCCTGGGGTGGCAGGGCAGGGGGGCACATTGCCCTAGCTGAGCGCCTGCCATTTGAATCAATTATTAGTTTCTCCGAGGGGCTTGGCGGGGGGGGGGAGAGTAGACGTGAGTTGCCAGAAACTGAACCTCGGTCTCGTTCGGCGAGCGGCCCCTGGGGAGGCCGATGGTCTTGCTCGGAGTTGGCGCCCACCAGTGATTCCCTTGGCCTTTACTGAGTGCCTGTTGTGTGCCGCGCACTTGGGATGGGGGCTCCGCTGGAGTTCCCGGTTTTCGTCTCGGATTTGCGTTCTTTAGGAGGAGAGACTCTGGCATCGTGCGAGCTTGGATTTCCGGACTCGGTTCCGCCTGTGGCCGCCTTCGTGCCGGCTACCCCGCGGGCCCCCTCAGCAGGGACTTTTACCCCACGTGTTTTCTGACCGTCCCGGGTTTAGGCTGAGGTGCACAGGGGTTGAGTTGAGACCGGATGTCAGGGCAGACGGTTGGCCGCGGCTCCCCGGAGCTCTGGGGCAAGCCAGCCATGCCAGCCAGTGTGACCCCAGGTCAGGGGCGGGCTTCGTGTCCGTGAAGGCACAGAGTAAGTCATTGCTCCGGGATGCATGCACGCAGACCCGCACGCACGTGTCCGTGCATATCTAGTGCACCCACGGCCTTGGGCATGCACACACACATGCACACACGCGTGCACACACAGGCCCAGCCGCGACCACTCTCCGCCTTCCTCGCCGGCCTCTCTCTGGGTTGGGAATGGTTTCCCCTTCTGGGCATGTAAGGAAAACAAGGGCAAGCGTGCTCGCGTGCATAGCGTGCCCTCTGAGTTGTGCAAATTTATGCTCTCTGCCTTGGAGAGAGAAGGGGAGCGGATGGGTGTGTGCAGCTGCCCAGGAGAGGAGGCTGTTGGGGAGGATGGGGCAGCGGCAGCTTTTTTAGGACATCAGGGGGTGCTCAGCCTGGACACCTGCTGTCTCCGTGTCCCCGCCCAGGGCCAGGCCGCGTCTGGTTCCGGTTTGGTGAGTTGTTACAATGGAAGAAAGTCTCCTAGAGGAGGTGCCTCGCGGTGGGGTCCGCAGCAGAGGGTCCGCGTGGCCTTTCTCCTCATCGGACTTTGTCATCCAGAGACTGAGCTCGCGGGCAACTCGGGGTCTGGGGTCCTGCGTGGAGACAAGGAAGGCTTTCACAGGGAACTTGGGAGGCTCTCCTCCTGCCGGCCGTGGACGCGCCGAGGAGGCCATCGAAGCCGAGGGCCTGTTTTGTGCTTTCTGAAAGGTGTCGTGTGCACACGTGCATGCACGTGTGTGTGCGTGCGCGTGCCAGGGCACGCTTAGGGGCACGTGTGGGGGCCCCGTGGGCCGGCATGCCCGCTCCTCTCGGTGCCTGGCAGCAGTGAGGATGGCCCCATGCTGTGCCGGGGGCTTCCCCAGGCTGGTGAAGAGCCTGGGGGGCTGGGAAACCTAGGTTTCTCTGGCGGGGAGGGGCCTGCAGAGCCCTGGGGGTGTGAGTCCTGCCCAGGGGGCAGCCCCGCCTTTCCGTTTCGGGGAAACAGACGGCTGGAATTTGATGTAAAACGCCTGACAGTTCTTTTTTTCTCTCACCTCGAGGGCCCCACCGAGCCTGCTCACAGGCCCGATCTCCCCCCGGGGTGCCGTGGGGCTGAGGGTGCGACGGGGGCCAGAGGGACGGGCCTCACTCAGCGCTGCTCCAGAACCGACTGGCCGTGCCTTGGCCCGTCTGGAACGCGGGAAGAACAACGGGTCCTGCGTGCTGGGGCGTTGTGACGCCTGCGAGGTTACCGTCGGGGAGTGGGGTCCGGTGTCTGCACGGCTCGCTGTTCATGCGGGTTGGCGGTAACTGAGGGGGGTCAGTCTTCAGCTGCCCACTCTGCTCTGTCCCCTGGCGGTCACTGCCTGATGAGGAGGCCTTCTCCCTCCTGGGGGCTGGGGTGCTGGCAGTCGCTGGGATGTTGGAGTCAACGGGCGTGGGGGGGGGGGGCGTGACCCTGAAGGTGGAGGTGCTTGAATGTGTCACTTTGCTTGTCCCTGCCAGGCCCACCGCAGAGCTGGCTGGGAGACCCCCAGCAGACCTGCGCCCCCATAAGGAAGCCCCCCACCGTCTCCTAGGGACCCCTGTGGGTTCCTGAGATCTAATGGCAGCTTCGGAAGGGGGAGGGGCTGCGTGGGGCCGTGAGGTCAACAGCACCGTGACATCTAGATGCCCCACCAGGTCCAGTGCTCTTTTTCTTTTTGAAAATTAACCAGTTTTTAACAAGTGAGGGTAGACAGGCCGTGAGCCATCAAAATAGGAGCCTGAGATCCCCCCCACCCCCCCGCGGCAGGTGGGGTGCGGTGGGGACACGTCTTCTGCTTGACTTCTCCCAGCAAGTACACGTGACCTGTGTCTTCACCGCTGCCCTGCCCCCTCCCAGGTGAGCGGCGCCCCTCCGTGAAGTCGTGACAGCCAGTCTCCCTTTCCCTTCGGGTGACACCGCAGACGTCTCTGGGTCTCGTCAGGGCCTTGTCAGGTGCCGGTGGAAATGTCTGTCACCAAGCGGAGAAGAGTCCCAGAAGGACTTGCTATCGAGAGCGGGGCCTTCAGTGGCCCCCGGACGGGCCCGGGAAGGGGTGGGGCGTCCCCAGGCTTTGCGAGAGAGCCACAGAACGGCCGTACCTTCTGTCTCCAGGGTGACTATTGGCTTTTTGCTTGCACTCCGTCTCTTAGTTGTATGTGGGGCACTTCTCATGTGCCGGGTGCTAGTGACACATGTTTCTCCGTCTTAGAAACAGCTCCGTGAGCGAGCCATTGCTGTCCCCACTTTTGCAGCTTCGAAAATGGGTTCAGAGAGGGTAAGGCACTTGCCACAGGTCCCAGAGCCAGGAACTGATGCTCTGGTGATTCAGACCTGAGCGCCTTGATCCTGACTTTCCCCCCCGCCCCCCTCGACACCACGCCGACTCCCTGAGCCCCAGCGTCGCTTTTGCAAGGGTCGACACGGCAGCGGTGGCTTAGATGTTTCCGCAGGACCGCAAGCCCACGTGGGACCGTTCACGAGGCAGGAACGCTAACAAATCTCGGGTGCCCCGTCGGGTCTGTTCTCCCACTCTGGAGGCACGTGGGCTGTCGTCCGTCGGGCTGTCGTCTGTCAGCCAGGTGTGGTCCGCCGGCCAGGTGTGTCCCCTATCAGGCTGCCCCAGGGGCTGGCGTCTCTGTTTGCGTCCCCAGTACAGCCCGTCCGATGTTGGAGCAGGAGACAGGAGATCGCTGAGGGGCCCAGGCTGTTCCTGGAGGGACCCTCTCTGTTAACCCTCCCCCGAATTCCAGCTTGCTGGGTAGGTTATGAAAATGCAGGCCTGACGGGGGCGTGTGGGGCACATGCAGCCCCCTTTGGGGGCCTCGGTCACACCGTGCCGTCCCAGGCGCTGCAGATGTCAGGACAGCACAGACGAAACCCTGCCCCCCGGGAGCTGCCCGTCTAGGGAGCAGACAGAAAGGGAGTTTATTTCCAGAAACGAAAACGGGGGTTGGGGGGGGCACTCTCGAAGCCCCTCTCAGGAAGGCTCCCCCAGGATCCCAGACGCCCTGTTTGGGCTCCGAGCACCCTGGGGGGCCTCCCCTGTCACACCCGTCGTGTTGGGTTGGGTGGTGTGTAATCGGTTGTCCCCTGCGTTGTTTCTGGTCGCCACTGAAGGGTTGGGGACCCTGCCCGTTTTGCCCAGTGTATCTCCCGAGCCTGTAGAAACCCCGTATGTGTATGAGGGAGGGGAGTGAGCGTGGGAAAGGCAGGTGGGCGGACTGGAAGCTGAGTCCCAACTGGACAGGACGCAGTCAAGATAAAGATTCTGAAAACCATCGGGGCGAACACACCGTGGGTCCTGAGCCTCGACGGGCATCTCCACAAGATGCAGGGAACAGTAGCACCTGCTTCATAGGTTGGTAAGACGGTTGCTGAGTATGAAAGGCGCCGGCTCGGTGTTATTTGGAATATTATTTGGAATGCGCTGTTTGGGCAGGAACTGTGCCTTGGCCTCCTGGCTCCGAGGGGCAGGTGCAGCGATCCATTGCACACCTGCTTCCCCTGCTTCTGCCCCAGTTGTCCCGGGAGGTCCCGGGGGGAGGTCGCCCCCGGGCTTAGAGTATCAGAAGGACAAAAATCCCTGGGGATTTGTGAAATGGGGCAGGGACGCCCGCCCCCTGCCCCCGGAGAAGTCCCCTGCTTCGGACCTGGAGCGTTTGGGGGCCGCTCTCCCACCTGTCGTCACCCCCCAGCGTGGCTTGCGTTCGCTCGGGGGTCGTGGGATCTTCCTGGTGTTCCAGCAAATTCTAACACGTGTTTGTTTTCCGTTGGGTCACTTGGCTGAGAGTCGGTGCCTGCAGCAGTATCTTGGGAGAAGCCTCGGGAAACGTCGAGTCTGAGTTTCTTTCTTCGCCTTCCGATGGATCGTAACTAAAGTCAGCGAGCGTTGTGTCGGGGGGTTGGGGAAATAGCTCTACTTGCAGAAAAGAGTTTTAATTACTTGGGATCTGGATGCCGGATAACGTTTGCTTCTGGCCTCTAGGAGCCGGCTCTCAAAGTTCCGCCGTCCACTAGCCACGCCTGCCAGAGCTCCGTGGCACACGGCGTCGGGCTCCCCCAGGCTGGACGGACGCAGCAATAGCCTCGAACGGTCGGTCGTGCGGGCCTTGTAAGTTGGGAGAAGTTGTCCCAAGTCTTCTGTCCCTCGTGTGCACTTCGGTGGTGCTGGGGGCGGGGCAGCCTTGCCGACCCCGGTGAGGACCGATACAGCTTTTGCAGGCTCTTGGCCCGGAGTAGATGCTCGATACGCGGTGAAACAGATGGCGAATGAACGGATTTATGGGGTTCCTCACGTGCCCCTGTGACTGCTGGGCGCGTGCGGTGATGTCTTCTGAACTGCTGACATATGATGGGGTCTGTCTGGAGCAGCTCCCAGCCTTTACTGTCACCAGTGGGGAGTCATCGATTCCTGGCATGCAGGTCACATCCGCATGTGGGAGAGTCTCTGTTGGTCCTGAGGTCTCCAGGAGATGATGTTTCCATCCCTGGGCTTGGGGGAGGCGGTAAAAGTGACATATCCAGCCGTGGATTTGTTTGAGTGCCTGTGGTTAAGGACACAGAAGTGTGGGGGCGCCTGGGGGGCTCCGTCGGTGGAGCGTCTGACTTCGGCTCAGGTCACGATCTCGCGGTTCGTGAGTTGGAGCCCCGCGTCGGGCTCTGTGCTGACAGCTCGGGGCCTGGAGCCTGCTTCGGATTCTGGGTCTCCCTCTCTCTCTGCCCCTCCCCCACTCACACTCTGTCTTTCTCTGCCTCTCAAAAGTAAAGAAACGTAAGATAAAAAAAAAAGAATACAGAAATGTGTGCTTTACTACATAAAAACGCGTATTTTTACGTATATAAAAGAGACATATTTTATGATGTAAAATATGCAGAATGTTTTCTGGCTGGGAGACTTTTTTGAGGTCCCTTGACTGGATGCCACAGTGGTGGCCCTGTCTCCCACGGGTCTGCTGAGGACTGAGCCCGAGCCTTCCCCTGGCTTTGCCCCAGGCTCCACCAGGCCGGTGAAGTCAGGGTTCCCCGGCTCCGCCTTCAGAAGCAAGAGAAGCAGGGGGCTGAGAGAAGTGTTCCGGTGCATTTGGGGGAAAGCAAACTGCCCTTGGCCCCGGGTCGTTTTGCCCACAAGGGTCTGACAGCCCTGATGGGGGATGCTTGAATACTTTCCAGAAGCTGTGCGGGAAGCCTGGCCGACAAGGTTGAACCCGAGCCCTGTGGGTGTGGGTGTGGGTGTCGGGGGGGGGGGGGTAACCCGTCCTTTTTTAGGGGGGCCCAGGACTTGCACGGGACCCCCGCGCACGCTATTCCTTCATTACACCCTCTGTTTGATAGTAGCTAAAATAGCTTCGCGCTGAACTGTCTGCGGTTGACGTCGGTGTAGACATCGTGCGCGTGTTTGGTTCCTGTCGACGCCGTGTTGCAGGATCCTGGCCGCAGGAGAGAGAATCTCTGTTACGCGTGAAGAACAGAAAATAAAAGTTAAAACCAAGATCTTGACTGAGACTGTGGCTGTACGTGCTTACTTCCTGTACCTCGCTTCCGCGGCTGCGCGTGTTAAGGATTTCGTTAAGGTCTTAAATAACCCGCCAGAAGCCAGTGGAAAGTGAGGTCCCTGGGAGCCCCCCGCCCCGTTTTACAAATTCCCGGGTCGATAGGCCGCCGTACGGGACCCGGTCACGGCCCTTGTTGCCTTCCTAAAGACAATGTAGTCGGTAATAATTCTGTAAACCTGTGGATCAACTTTGCGCAAACACCCTGAGTAATTTCTTTGTTCTCTTCTTTCTACTTTCTAATTGGTGTCTAAAAGCCAGAGGTTTGGTCTTGCGGAAGGCGTGATTCATTTATTGGTGTCTGTGCCGCCCCGTTATCATTCAGTCATTTCAGAATGCCGTCGCGGGGAGCCTGGAGTGATTCATACCAGGCTGAGCTTGGCAGCCGTCGGGGTCACGGCCATCGCAGGAAACGATTTTTCCTAATCTATTTATGGGAGGGGAGAAGGAGGTGGGTGTATTGAGATGATGGAGAGGGTGTCAGTTACATCGGCGAACGGAACCGATTAAGTAACACCAACAGGCCCTTTGCTGCTGGTGATCGTTAACGCTGGAGCACAGCTAAGTGTGTTTGTATCTCAGGTGTATCTCGCCCGTGTTTACGGAGCCCTGTTCCCCAGCGGGCCGACACGCGGGGACTCCCCCATCGGTGTCCTGGAGCAGAGCCTCCTCTTAAAGGCACCAATACAGAGAATGTTGCCATTAAAAAAAAAAAAAAAAATCCATCGACTGGGTCCACCCATGGAACAGTTTATACATGTCTAGGCTTAAGGGTCAGAGGCCAGTCCCCACCCTCCCGTCCTTTCTCGAACAATGGCGATTGTTAGATGTTTGCAGTTGTGAAGTCTTTCTTGACTCTGCAAAGTTTGGGGACTTGCGCGTGAAGCTGCTGTTTTGCCTCATTTTATTACTTCACTTTTGGCCCTAAATAAAATTGTCACTACCCTCCCATCTAGAGGCTAATTAGAGTTGCATGCTGCATGGCCCAGAGGTGTAATTATGAGCCCAGCTTCCAGTTGTCCAGGTAAATCCAGGCCCTGCCTGCAGGTGCATCATCCTGTAGTTGAGGAATATTCCTCCCCGCTTCTCTGGCGACGCTCCGTCTGCGTAACTCACTCTGCTGGATCCTGCCCTCTGCATCCCCGAGTGAGGAGGGCCTGCCTCTCCGGTTTGGGAATCCCCAGCTCCTGTGACCCTTGAGCTGTGGGAGAACCCAGCCCATGTTCACTGAGCGGCTTTGTGACTTCAGGGTGTGGACAGGGATGAGTGCATGGTGGCCGGTCCCGCACTGCCCTTCCCTGCCTGTGACGTTGCTAACCCATAGCAGCCTCTGCTCCTGCTGGGTTCAGACTTTCCCCCAGGGTGGTCCCCTGTCCACTCCAGTCGGGGCTCAGAGAGAGCTCGACCATGACGTAGATGATTCTGTGGAAGGAAGCTGGGAGTTGTCTGTGCAGAGAGGTGGGGCGGGGGAAGGGACAAGGGCTACAGGGCTCCCTCCCAAGTGCAAGACAAGTCCCGGACAGCCCCTGCTGTGAGCTCTAGGAATGTGCCCCCCCACCACCCCCGCCATCGCCCTTGGGTTGCTGCAGCCCCTGCCTTCTGTTCTCAGGCTTGGGTCCGTCTCCAGGCTCGTGCTTGGCGAGACCCCATCCCTGTTACTCCTTAGCTCCCCGACAGCACTCCATTTGTCTCTCTTTAAAATCGGGGTCACGAGCCCGCATGTCACAGAAGCGCCTCCACTTTGCCTCGACAGCCTCTTTCCCCTTGGACGTCATAGCATTCCTTTACACTCTAGCGAGAATGAGCTCTGGACCCTTTCCCCAGAACAGACTCAGGCGAGGAGGGCTGGGGCTTGGGCAGAAGAACCAGAAAGAGGAGAGGCTGGGAGGCAAGGGCAGTGCTCAGGGAGTGGGCACCTGGTGCCGGCAACTTTGTCCATCTGATCGTTTTTTGAGTGTCTGCCCGCAGTGACCTTGTGGCTGCTCCTCGTGCCCTCCTTACTGTCCTTGTGGCAGCCCTGGTTTGCCCCTGAGGAGGCGGAGCTAGGTCGTGTGCTACAGGTGGGAGATGGCTAGGAGCAGAACAGGATTTGAACTTGGGCAGCGGGGCTCCGATCATCATCCCCTTTGCCCACCATCCCCGAAATGTCAGAACCACCTGTCACCCACCGCAAGGGTGTGTCCTCTCTGTCTTCGCCCTCGGGATTCTCCCGCCACCTTGTTCGGGCCTCTCCTCCACGTCGCTTCCTGGGAGGGTCACCTGGCCGCCGTCCCTGGGACTCAGGCCCAAGAGAGCAGGAATTTGTTCAGCGCTGAGCCGCAGCTGACGGGAGAGAGGGTCACCGTGACCTCTGGGTGCTGGGCAGGGCCGGGGGCTCCTGAGACGGCGTGCAGTGAGCCTAGAGAACATCACGTTTGGAACGCCCCTCCTGCGGCCACCTGGGGGCTGGTGAACCTGACCCTCAGGTGCACCCCAGGCCGGGCAGCCGGGATGCAGAACCCTCTGGCTGGTTCCAGGGGGTGGCCGCAGGGAAGCTGAGCCCAGCCAGGAGGAGGAGGAAACCAGGGCCGGTTTTCAGCCCAAAGCCCTTCTGCTAATTGGAGGCGTGCTTCTGTTACTGTTGTCCTCGCAAGGACACCCCCCACCGACGGGAACTCCGTGCGCCAGGACGGCGCTGCCTCTCGCGTGGGTCCCGCCTGGGGTCAGCAGCAGGACGCAGGGTGTTCTTGACGCCTGGCACAGAGCAGACCCGGTGGTTGTGTTCTGGACCAGATGCTTGGACCAGCTGAGGGACCCCTGAGGCCTCCACTCAGCCTCGGGGGCAGGGGCGTCGCCTGGGGTTGGGTGGGCACTCGGCGTCCTGGCCTCTTGTTCTGCTCCCCACGGCTGGCCCCATGCAGCCCTGAGCCTGGGCTCGGAGGGACCTGCCCGCAACCTTCGCCTTCTGGGCCCTCAGGGACCCGTGGGAGGCCTTCTCCTCCACCAGAGGTGGCACCCGCCTTTTTGAAAAGGTTTCTGGGGGCGCCTGGGGGTCTCGGTCAGTTGAGCGTCCGACCTCGGCTCGGGTCACGATCTTGCGGTTCAGGAGTTCGAGCCCCGCCCTCCCCGTCGGGCTCTGTGCCGACAGCTTGGAGCCTGGAGCCGGCTTCGGGTTCTGTGTCTCCCTCTCTTTCTCTCTGCCCCTCCCCCCTCCTCTCTCAGAAATAAATAAACATTAAAAAAATTTTTAAAAAAGAAAAGAAAAGGTTTCTTGGCACAAGGGCTAGCGGTGGAGAAGACAGGCAGAGACAGGGCACTGGCGGGCCCCCGGTTGTTCTTTCTGGACAGATTTCTTGTCCCTGACCTGCCCGATGAGCCCGTGCTCGGCTCTCTCCCCTACAGTCTCCTCGTCCTTGTTCTTCTCTGTAAAGTGGGCGTGATCAAACCTACGCAAGAAAGAAGACCCCATCTGACTTCGTGCACTCACTGTCCCTTCTCTTCCCTTAAGTTGCTCAACTTCCTCTGGAACCTGTTTTCCCCGCTGTGACATGTGTATTGAGGCATAATTTACAGACACAAAGTGCACAGCCACGGCATACACTGTGATGAGTTGTGGCAAATGTGTGCATGGGACGCCTGTCCAGATTGAGATGCGGCTCCTTCCGTCTCTGGACAAGTGCCCCTTGCCCCTTTCCGGCCTGTGCCCCACCCCCTCCCCCAGGCAGTCGCTGTGGGTCAGTCTTTCCTCGTGGAGAGTTTTGCATAAATGAAGTCCCCCCCCCCCCCCGTGTACATGTGTTCACTGTCTTTGTTCCGCTTTGCTCACTCAGTCTCCCGACTTTGGGGTCCATTGCGTAGCGTGGGTCGGTAGTGATGTCTTTTTATTTGCGAGTAGTGTTCCCTGTGTGGAGGAATCTCAGAGTTGCGGTATGGACTGGGGCAAGGGGACTGGAAATGGGCCAAGCCGGACCCAGAGGAATCCTTGTTCACTGGTGGAGTGCCAGCCGCCTCCAGGGGGAAAAGGTTTTGTAACCTGAATCTGGGCCCCATATATGGGTCCATGAGACCCGGACGTCCATCCAGCCCCAGCCGGGGTGGGGTGGGGGCACTCGGAGTCGCAGCCGAGTCCTTGGAGACTCCGCAGGCCACACCTCTGCCCCAGCCTGGCACGGCCCCGCCGGCCACCGATGCCAGCCCGCCTGCCCGCCTCACCTGGCCTGCATTCCTCTGCGGGGAGTGAGGATGTGGGTGACCCCAGACAGGTATGAATCATGTCTGGGGGAGGCGGTTACTCAGGCCGGAGCACCGAGGCCGCGTTCCTGCCGGCTGACAGATGGCTTGGGCCTCAGAATGCTGCTGTGGGTCCCTGGGCAGAGCATGCCTCCCTGGGGAGTGTGGGGCTCACACGTTGGGGTCCCCCCGGCCAGCCTTCTCTGCAGAGGGGACAGAACCCGCAGAGTGGCCTCAGATTCAGGGGCCGGTTCAGAACAGGGGTTGCATCGCGGTCGTGGGTCCCCACTTGGTCTGTGGCTGTGAGCGGCAGTGGGGTTCGCTGCCGGCCGTCGCCGAATGCCTGCCGTGTGCCAGGCGCCGGGCCACGGGGAGCCCCAGGGGAGCCCCAGCGGCAGCCGTTGTTACTAGACCTGTTTTTCAGACGGGACGGGCTGACTGAGGTGTAGAGGAGAAGTCACTTGCCCCAGGGCACGCTCGTCCAGGGTTAATTGGCCGAGCTGCCCCTGGATCCCGCTGAAGCCACCTGTGTCGCAACTGTCCTGCCTCGTGAGTTTGGAGAACTCGACAGGCCCACGGCAAACCGGTAGCCTGTGCGAAAATTGCCGAAGGCACGGGGATGGGCATTTCAGATTTCGTAGTTAAGTACTTGGGCTAATGCATGTTAAATGTGTTAGGAAAAATGGAACAAGCACATCACTGATTTCATGAGTGTTGTTGAGGACCAGGCTAGGTAGTGAGTGGAATATTTAAGAACTTGAATTTTATTGTTTTAGAAAGTTTATTTTATTTTGAGAGGGAGAGAGAGAGGAGGAGGGGCAGAGAGAGAGGGAGAGAGAGAACCCCAAGCAGGCCCTGCACTGTCAGCGCAGAGCCCTTGTCCTCCTCTCTCTGCCCCTCCCCCACTGCGTTTCTCCCTCTTCTCTCTCTCTCTATTTCTTAATATAAATAAACTTAAAAAAAAAAAAAGAATTTAAATTTTTAAAAAAAAATTTTTTTTTTCAACGTTTATTTATTTTTGGGACAGAGAGAGACAGAGCACGAATGGGGGAGGGGCAGAGAGAGAGGGAGACACAGAATCGGAAACAGGCTCCAGGCTCTGAGCCATCAGCCCAGAGCCTGACGCGGGGCTCGAACCCACGGACCGCGAGATCGTGACCTGGCTGAAGTCGGACGCTTAACCGACTGCGCCACCCAGGCGCCCCAAGAATTTAAATTTTAAAATTAAAATATTTAGGAATTTTACTTCCTTGAACTGGTATCTGGAAATGGCAGAAATCTGGAAGCCTGGTTGAGAGTCCTGTTCTAAGAGGTTCCTGCTGAGGACTCCTCGGGGGTCCTGAATAGCTGACTCCAGGGGCCTCCTGCGGAAGGGAAGCACCTCGCTCTTTGGTGTTCTGCGGTCACCCAGCTGTTCAAAGGTCAGGGTTAACTCAATTCTAATGAGATCAAGGTCACGGGGTTACGCCCCCCCCAACCCCGAACAGAGGGGGCCCAAAGGGCAAGTTCACAGGCAGAGAGTTAGGGGTGGAGGGGGTGGGGTCAGACACGGAGCAGCGTCAGGCAGGTGATGGGACTCCTGCCTTGTTCTCGGGATGGTGCTCGTGCCGGGGAAGCCAAGCCGGTGCCCGTTTGGACTCTCGGGGCGCCCCACAAAGTGTGCGGGGGGGGGTGCCTGTCATCCGGATCCGTGTGTGTGTTTTAACCAAGATCTCTTAAGTTCTTTTTTTGTAATGGAAAAAAACCCTCCCTAACTGAATCGCCCTCCGGTGCCTGAAACGGTTCCATGCTTTGCGGGGTGGATCTGTGATTTATCACCTAGCCCTCCTAACGCATGTTTTTGGCTCTGGGGAGCAGGAGACGCGTAGGGAGACCAGCGAAGCAAGGGCCCCAGGTGTGTCCTGCTGGGGGGCCCCGCAGGGGTGCGTGGGCTCCTGCCAGCACCTCTGCTGACGCTGTCCACACCGCGTCACCCCTCCATCACCTGGTCACTGCTGGGAAAGCCCCCGTGACGGAGGCCTTGGGGGACGTTCTCTGGCTTGGGGTCTGGCAGAGTTTGTGCTTATGTCTACCGTTTTCAAAACCGTTTGCGTGTGACCAGTGGTGGAGGGAGCTGCTCGAAGACCCCCCCCCCGCCCCGCCCCAGTGAACCAGACTTGAGCCTCCTCAGAGGCCCGAGTCCCTCGAGGGACCCACCGCCGGCGGCTGCTCTGGCTGGGGTGAGGCAGGCTCCCACCGCAGAGACCTTTGCAAGGAAGGAAGAGGCCAGATGGCTACTCCCTCGGCCTTACTGGTAGGGCCGAGAAGGGCACGTGGGTGCTCACCTCCGTGCCCTCTCCCTGCTCATCCCGGGCCCGGCCTCCTACCTGACTACCTGTCTAGGAATTTTTATGGGCAACCCACAGAGGCATTGCAGCTCGGCTGGAATGCGTAAGGTCCTGGCCGCACCGGTGGGAATGCAGGGGCGGGGGCCTGCCTGGGCTTTGTGCTGTCTCTTTGTGCCCTGATTGTTGCTTGGTTAGTTCTGGCCAGATTTGGGGTTGACCGCTTTCCCGGAGACCTTGACCCACAGCAGGGACTGAATCAGCTGGGAAAATGGTCCTGACAGCTCCTGGGCACCCCCACTGTGTCCCTGGGAACATTGCCCAGCACTCTTCTGGTGGTTTGGAACCCTACCGGCCCCCAGAGATTCCCTGTCGATAGACCCATTGCAGGGATGTGCACACTGAGGTTTAGAGGGCGCCGGCCTTAGGTCCTACGGCGGGTGAGTAGCAAAGCCAGGACTCTAGACCTAGCGGTCTGGCTCTCATGCCCACGAATATAGCTGAGTGTGGGCTGTGGGGTCCACCAAAGGAGAAGAATCGTGGCCTCTCAGGGATCTGACCTTGCCCGTCAGCTTTCAGTCACCGGGAAGGGCTCCTAGAGCTCTGCCTTTCGTCTCCACCCTGAAGAGTGTCCAGGCGAGGCTGGGAGCTCCGGGTGGACTCCGACTTCCACGGGCCACCTTGCCAGTGGGTGCCAGGCCAGCAGCCCCAGCCGGCACAGGAGAGGCGGTTCTGCCTCTTCTGCACCTGGCAACCTCCGCCCCAAGGAGTTCGCCCTGGAGCCAGAGTGGCCATTGGTGTGCCCATCCCCCGCTGGCTGCCAGGCGGGGATGATACGGGTTCCTCGGAAGGAACGAGGGTCTGAGCCGAGGAGGGGTCTTCCGGAGGAGGACCAGGTCCAGAGACACCTCGCACCGGGGATGGCGAGGTTGGGGCCTCTTCCCTTCTCTCCTGGCCACCCGTGGTTTCCTGCTTCTGGCCCTGATGGCCCCCTTACCTACCCCTGCACCCCCGTGATTTCCCGGGTACGTCCGGATGCCTGCAGCCTGTCGAGGTCCTTGAGAAGGCCAGACCCCGTGTGTCTGGAGTGAGCGGACACGGAGGACCCAGCCCCAAGAAGGGGGAGGCCGTGGGGCCCCCGCCGTGGAGCCAGACGGCCCCCATCCCCAGGGGAGCGTCCCTGGGGTTGCTTCCCGACTCGGAGCCTCTGTTTCTTCATCTGTAACGTGGGGATCCAAAGAGTCACTTCATAGGATCACAGTGGGGATCAAATGAGACAATATGTGCTTAGCTCAGTGCTCGGTGCCTTGTAAATGCTCCAGAAATGGCAGCGTGTTCTGTCATTAAGTCCTGGCAAGTCCTTCACCCTTGCCACGACCTGCCTGGAGAGAGACCCTTTGTGACTCAGCCACGAGTCACAGCCCCTCCCCCTTCAGAGCCTGCTCCGGGGACCCCAGCCCAGCCCCTCTGTGGGTGTGCTAATGAGGAAGAAGAGCTGAGAAAGGAGGGTCCCCTCGCCCCCCACCAGAGGCTGGGCGGGGTGCATCACCTGTGATTTCGTGTTCATTTAGCAACCTTTCGGATGGGTCACTTCCCTCAACGTTTTACTCCTTCATCCATGAACTCATTCAACACATTTGTTGAGTACCTACCGTGGGTTGGGCTGAACGTCCTAGAAGTATACAGCCATGAAAAAGACAAACTCCAGTATGGCCGACAGAAACTGAACAAGAAAACCACTCAATGTGTGGCACAGCTTGTGGGAAGTCCTACGGGACGAGACTCGAGAGAGGCACAGGCGGGCTGGGTACGACGGGACCGTCTTTCTCTCTTGGTCCTGCTTTCCCACCAACCTTGTAAGTTGAGGGGAACCTGGATCCCGTGGTGTGGACGCATCCTAATTTACCAGTTCGCTTCGATATGGAACTTTCTGAAAAGGAGAGGCTTCCCCGCCTTCCTGCCGGGGTGCTGATCGAGAAACTTGGGGAGTGGGCCGGGGACCTGCATTTCCGCAATTTCCTAGGAGGAGATGCAGATTCAGGGACCCGGGTCCCGGATCCTAATCAGCCTTGGGCAGCAGTGACGGAGGCGGGCATCCGTGAGACTTTGGTTCCCTGAGTGCTTCCTAGGACGGATTCCTGGCAGGGGATCCCGGGGCTCACCTGCGGGCCTGCTTTTCTGGCTTCTGCTGTTTCCAAGGAGGATCCCCGAGGACGCCCAGGGCAGCGCGCAGCACCCTCCCGTGCAGGGGAGAATGTGCACATAGCTCGGTGCTTCTGAAGGTAAAAGGCAGCCTGTGCTCCTTATTGAAAAAATTTCAAAGGATTTGATAAATGACAAAGACACAAGTCCAAATGGCTGTCATCCCATCACGGGAAGGTGGGTTTAATTTGCGGAAAGTACCCTGCCGGCCGAGCTCCAGGCCTTTGCAAGGAAGGCTGATCAGAGAGCTGGTGGCAAAGGCTGGGGGAGATGCGCCCACGTCCCCCGCCCCCAGCACTTTGGGGAAGGGGAAGCACACGTCCCCTTCAGGCTGTCTGCTCTGTCACAGCTGCCCGGCATCTATTCCTTGGGACGGGGAAGCCCCGTGGGGACCTCCTGCCCATCCTCTGACAGGGCTCTCTGCCCCTCAGAGCCTCAAGCTCCTTGTCTGTCAAATGGGCTGATGCCAACCGTTTCTGTCTCAGAACCAAGGTGAGAAGGACACAAGTGTTGGGCGAGGCTCTGCCAGTGCCCGGCACGTAGTAAGTGACCCGTAAACCTCAGCCGCTGTGGATGCACAGCCTCACTCCCCCGGGCCGCGTGTCACTGCTCTGTAGTGCTGTTTGTGTCTGTGTAATACCTCGAGCTCCCAAGCCAGACTTTCGTCCGCAACAAAGGCTCCTGCTGGTAAGATAAGTCTGCAAAACCACAGATGGGATTCAAGCCTTTTTTTTCTTTTTTTTCTTTTTTTAACAGACGAGGGTCCCTGAGTGAGACCCAGAGAGGGTGCATAGGGGCCTGGGGCCACACAGCCAGCAGCCATGGCCAGGTATCCAGGAGCGTGTCCCCTCCCCCGGGCTTGGAACAAGGCCTTCCAGACTCAGGAAGACCCTCGAGTCCCTGCCGGGGGTCTCTCTGTCCTTGTCACGTCCGCCCAGGCTACACGTGGAGTTTTCTAAACTGGTCATCCTGATAAGTGGCTTCTATGTATGCTTGCTGCCTGGATCCAGGGCCTCCCGTGGATTTGTTCCTTTAGTGATGGGCCGAGGGATTCCCCACTTTTCGTTTGGAGACAGCGCGTCCAGCCTTGGCAGTGACCCAGCCCGGATTCCCGGCGCGGAGCCCTGGCCACATCTGTTGTCCAGGAGGGACAGGCAGTGCGTGGGACCGGAGAGGCAGGCCCGGCTGGAGCCACCCTCGCTTCGCCCCCGCGCCCCGACGTACAATGCCCCCTTCTCACGTTCAGACTGGAGGTCTAGACGCTCATGCTCGCTTTTGTTCTGCGGGGGTCAGGGGTTGGGGAGGGGCCTCAGAGAGTGGGATTCGGGCCCAGGCAGGAAGAAACCTTCCCCGAATGAGGAAGGGGGGTGGGAGTGGGCGCAGGGACAACAGTTTCAAAGGAGGCAGCCCGTGGTCCCCGCCTGCCCGTCGAGTGAGCAGTCCTACCAGCAAAGCATTCCCCGATTTGTGATGGAGGCAGCTCCTGACAAACGCACTGTGAAACCCAATCAGGCTGACGCCCCCTCAGGCCTGCTTAGCTGACATCGTCTAAATAAAACCCCACAGCCTGTGCCAGTAGGTCTGGGCCGGGCTGCCAGCGGGAACCCCAGGGCCAGAGGCAGCGCTCAGCCAGGCCCGAGCCCAGGAAACTGCGAAGAGTTGTAGCCAGGCCACGTCTCCCGGCCTCCGCCCACTTAGGGGCCGTCTGGGTGCTTCGTAAAGGGCAGGCAGACAGAAACCTCCCTGTGATGTGAACCTCCCAGCCATCCTGTCTGTGGCCACTGGTGGCAGAAAGCTCGGGGCCACGCTGGGAGCTGGCGCTGGCCCAGGAGGGACACACAGTCTCTGGTTTGATACTCTGCTTCCGGACCCAGTCTTGACTGGCAAGGCCTGGCACCTCTGAGAGCCTCATCTGTAAAATGGGGTTATGAGGGGGCACAGTAATTGCTCACAGGGCGAACCGGGGTGGGGATTTCGTGAGCGGATCCACGTTCCCTGCGCCGTGCAGAGTGGGTGCCCTCGCCCCTGATGCCGACTGTGACGTTGATCGCTCTTGGGGTGGGGAGGGAACACGCAGGTGCCCCTTCCGGATCCGGAGCAAGTGGGGAGCACGGCGGAGGCCCCTGAGGGCGGGCTGATGGCGGGGGCAGCCACAGACGGGGCTTGTCTTGCCCAGCACTTGCTGCTGTGTGAGGTGGCCCATCGCTTGCCTCTTCGAATGGCTTGTTCCCACCAGGAGGCCTCTCCCAGCTCTGCGCTGCTGGGGACAAGCCCCCAGAATTGGGGTGGCCCGTGGCACCGATCGCCCACGCAAGCCACCGCACCTGTTGGCCCAGCCTCGGGGAAGGGAGAGGAAGGAGAGCTGTTTCCAGTCTCTCGGGAGCCGTTTGTAAGCTCTTACGGGGCTGAGAGGAGGCTGGGAAAAGCAGGACGGGGTCGGGAAGGGCGGGCAGGGAGGGGGCCCCGGTGGGAGCAAAGGTGCCCAGAGGGGCTGGCCGCTTTTGTGGGGATTTGCCCCGAGCCTGCCCTGTAGGCCTTTTCTCGTTCCCTTTCAGGCCTAGGACTCTCCACGGCTGTGTCTGGGGACGAGTTGGCAAAAACATTCCCTGTGCCGGCTTGGCCAACTTCCGGGGTGGCTGGGGAGAGGGAACCCCGGGCGAGTGGGGTAACCGTCCGCCCTGGTTACCAGGTGAGAGTGACAGCAGGTGTGTGTTGGGGGCAGGGACTCACACGTGCAGGGAGGAACTGGGATCTTTCTAGTGCTGACTGGGTCACCTCGCCCCTGGCTGGGGGTCCCGCTGGTAAATGGCATGCAGCTCGGCTGGCCTCTGAAGGTCCAGCTCGGGGACCGTGAGGACCTCCGTTTCCCACCGCCTCGTCCGAACCCCCTTGACCAACGAGGACGCTGTTCTAACTCCCGGAGTCCCGTCCCCCCACAGCGGAGACATCTTCCCAAATCTCCACCCCGCGTGTCCGGGTGAAACCAGAGGTTCCGTCCACAGACAGCCGTGCCCCGCAGACAGGAGTGGAGATGAGCAGCCTTTTAAGAGCAGTTATTGGGGCGCCTGGGTGGCTCAGTCGGTTGGGTGGCCGACTTCGGCTCAGGTCGTGATCTCGCGGTCTGTGGGTTCGAGCCCCGCGTCGGGCTCTGTGCTGACTGCTCGGAGCCTGGAGCCTGTTTCAGGTTCTGTGTCTCCCTCTCTCTCTGACCCTCCCCCGTTCATGCTCTGTCTCTCTCTGTCTCAAAAATAAAGTTAAAAATTTAAAAAAAAAAAGCAGTTATTAAAATGAGCGTGCGGAGACCAAAAACCAAAAAGGGGGGACATGTAGCCTGTAATCCCCCCCCCCCTTTATTTGAGTAGTTTTCAGTCACTATAACCCCCTGGAGAGGCATCAGGATTTATGGCACTTGCACAGTGACTCCTAGTGGACTGGTGTAGACGGCTTTTCTCTGGTGTAGACAGCTTTTCTCAGTAGGGATCCTCATCCTGTAGGGTTTTGTTTGCACCGTTTGCCGTGTGTCCAGGCCTGGGCTCAGCTTGGAGCATGTGAGCGAGGTGGCCCCCCACATCGCTGCCCCCTGGGGGCAGAGGCCAGCAGGGCCTGCCCTGGTGCTGGGTTGAGGGCGGGCGGGAGGGGAGGGGCACCGGGAGGGAGGGCAGGCGAGTCTCGGAAGTAGAGGCTGCCTCTGGCAGGGACAGGCACTTGGGGGAAGTGGCCGCTTGGCCAGCACCCCAGCAGAGAAGGCAGCGAAGGCCGGTGGAGAGAATCACCACGTTGGGCTCCTGGTGGCCCCCGGGCCTTGCTCCAGAAGCTGGCGGTCCTGAACGGAAGGGACCAGAGACCCGCATCTAGGGGACCCAGCCCTCTCGGGGCGCCCCAGGTGGTAGCACCGGCCCCCGGTGCACCGGGCCCACCGGCCCTTGGGGACAGCTTCTGCGCCCTTTGCCCTGCCCTGCCTGCGTGGAGGCCCAGCCCCTGGTTTAGCCTATGTCTGGGTCACGGGGTGTGTCCCAGAGATGCACCCTGAGGCCAGCCGGCCCGGTCCTGTCCTCCTTTCCCGGGGAGGGGCGACGGCCCGCGTTGCGACAGCCCTTTTGGTAAAAGCTGGGGCAAGAACGTCCCACAAAACACCAAGTGGCAGGTGACGCCGACTTCCTGCTCTCCCATTTGTTCTCCGGGTCCCCAGAGGCAGGGGGCACAAGTTCCTGCCTCCCCGCCACAATGCGTTTTATTTTAACCCCATTGCCACCCTGTTTTTAAGTGCGCAAGAGACTGCCCACACTAGGCGCCGGGAACGTGTTGGCGCTCGGCTTCTGAGAACAAGAGTGAGAATTATTCGCCGGCCAGCCGCGTACGGGCCTGGAGCGACCTGGAACGTAGCCCAATCAGAGATGATACGTTTTCGAATTCTCCAGAGCCGCCAGTCCCCCTGCCGTCCCCCACCCCCCACCCCACCCCCAGCCCCGGCCACTAGCAGACCCCAAATCAGACCGATAACTTAGCGTTTTCATTTAAGCCCATCTGACAAATCGTTTCAGACGGAGAAAGCAATACTGCATCTTTAAATGGCTACTTTGTCAGCGCGTCTCTGGGCGCTGTAAAAAGTCCTTTGTTATCTGTCTAGACAGCACACCAGCGGGGTATTTGGTCTGCGCGAGGGAGAGAGATCTGACAAGGTTGAATTCATTTACCGGCTTATTTAAAGCAGGATTTCAAAACACTTGCTCATAAACTGTTTTCGGCCCCAGACTGCCCCGGCCTCCCCCTTAAGCCCACACTGGCTTTTCTTGTTTTATGTAATTTTTTCGCCTGTTCGGGCAGCTCGCGAGGGTTGCAGCCGCCACCCTCTCTCCGACCATTTTGACCACCCGCCCCCTTCCCCAAACTGCTCTCAGGCGATTCTTCCCGTTCTTCCCTCCCTAACATTCAGGCGCGTCGCCTCCCGGCAGTGTCTTTGTGTTTATAACACATTTACTTGACTGTGCTAATTTTATACCATCACCAAAAAAAAAGAGAGAGAGAAAAGTGACATTCTTGGCTTTCTCCCCCCGTGCGGGTGGGCAGAAACCCCCTCCCATCCAGCCCCTTCCCAAAACTTTCCCCACTTCTTATCACTTTTGCCTTTTTTTTTTTTTTTTTCATGGCACGCATAGACACATCAAACATCAGAGGTTGGCTTTTTTAAGGATGACAATATCAGGGCACCTTGAATGGGTCCGAGGTTTTACTTCTATGAAATAGATGCATTAATTAACCTCGTTGCCATGGCGACTAGGTGATGGTTGCAGGGGTGGAAAGGGGGCGGGCAGTGGGAGCGGAGGGCCCGCTGGTGGGGGGGGGGGGGCAGCCACCATTGCTGTCCCTGCAGGAACTGAACCCGCAAATGGCATTGTCCTGCCGTCCACCAGGAAAGTGGGCCACTTTGGGCTTTCTCCCGACTGCTGGGGGGGGGGGGGGGCTTCTCAACTCCGTCCCCTGTAGGCGGCCACAGAGCCAGTGCATTTAGGAAATGGAGTTGAGTTACAGTCGGGGTGTATGTTAGGGACACTAGAAGGGGGCGCTGCAGGATGGAGAGGTAGAAAGACCACGTGCCTTGCTTCCCCCCCCCCGCCCCCGACTGACCCCCCGAAAACTATTGTCCTGGCTGCAAAGCCATAAATTTCCACCCTCCAGCCAGAGGCATCAATCTGCCTCCGGGGTTTTACATGTAGGGGGCACAAAAGGTGGGGAGAGGGTTGGGGGTTGGGGGTGGGGGGAGGGGGGGCCGACCGGATGTCTCCTGGGATCCCTAAACTGCATTTCATTTCTGCCAGGCCAAGCAAATCCAGCCTATCCGTCTGCTTCCTTGGGGGGGCGGGGGGGACACTGGGGGGCTGGAGATTGGGCATTTCATCTGTAGGAGATAGGACACAGAAAATAACGTCCCAAAGCCCTGGGCTTCTGGGCCCGATTCTTTCATTTCTCCTCCCAAAACAGAAACCACAGGCAGTACTCCCATTGTGCCCGTGTGGCTCTCTTGACTGTTCCCGGCTTCGTGCGGGCGGCAAAACGACGAGCTGCCGGGAGAACTCAGACCTCTTCCTGGTTTTTAGCCCGAAAACCTGTAATCCCCTTCTCCCTGGAAGACAGAGGTCGGGTGGCCGAATTTGCTCTGTTTTGAGTTAATGCGGTCACTGAGGTGTCTTTCCACTCCCCCAGGACCACAGTGTCCATCTTTAAGGAGGAAAGTCCAAAATGAAGAAAAAGGGGCCTTTCTTTAAGAGAGAGACCAAAACAGGGGCGCCTGGGTGGCGCAGTCGGTTAAGCGTCCGACTTCGGCTCAGGTCACGATCTCGCGGTCCGTGGGTTCGAGCCCCGCGTCGGGCTCTGGGCTGATGGCTCGGAGCCTGGAGCCCGCTTCGGATTCTGTGTCTCCCTCTCTCCCTCCTGCTCATGCTCTGTCTCTCTCTGTCCCAAAAATAAATAAACGTTAAAAAAAATTTTTTTAAAAGAGAGAGACCAAAACAGCATCACCAGGTTCATGATGCCTGCTGCTGGCCCCACTCCCTCCCCGAGGTGCTGGGGCGAGAACGGGGCAGAAGGATGGGCTTCTCAGGATCACATCCGCGGGCTGGCGGACGTGTCTGTGCTGGGATTGGGTCTGTCTGGGAGTGATTAAAGGAGAAGGATGATATTAACCCAGTCACCCGGCCAGCGGGGCAGAGGAGTGGCACTGGCCTTGATGTTTCCCTCCAAAAATTAGCCTTTTTCAGCATGTTTAGGAACACACTCTTGGCTTGAGTTTGGGGGGCTATTTTTTAGTGTTTTTGCATTAAAAAAATTTTTTTTTAAAGTTTTAAATGTTTATTATCGGGAAAGAGAGACACAGAGTCCGAGTGGGGGAGGGGCAGAGAGAGAGGGAGACACAGAATCCGAAGCGGGTTCCGGGCTCTGAGCTGTCAGCGCAGAGCCCGTCGCGGGGCTCGAGCTCACGAACCGCCAGATCATGTCTTGAGCTGAAGTCGGACGCTTAACCGACCACCAGGCGCCCCCGCTTTTGCGTTTTCACGTTTGTATAATTGATCGTGTCTCCTGGTCTTTTAAAAGAGCAGCCAAAGACACCGTTCCTCCTAATGAGATCAGCTTCAGTTTGTGCGGGGAGACATGAGCTTTGAAAGCCCAGCTGAAGCATGTAGGTGGCCCAGACGCCCCAAGAGCCCGCAGCTTGAGAGATGAGATTTTTAAAGTCTCCTTTTTGGAGCTCAAATCTGGGAGGCCTGGCCTTATTTGTTTTTCCTGTCTGAAGAGTTGGAGAGGCCGGGGTTTTGGGGCGGCCTTGGTGTGCTGCCTTATTTAGGAGGCAAACTGGCGCTCATTTGTCAGGCAAAACAGATGTGGGGAGACAACATCTATTTTCATAATTCGAAACAAATCTGGTGAGCCGCCTTCCTTTTCAGTGGGGCCCGCTCATGCAGAAAGCCCCACTCCCAGCAGCATTTAGCAGAAATATTTATAGCTCGTCAGTTGAACTTTTCTTTCCTCCAGGATGAGTTGGTTTCTGCTGGCGACTGGGGCTGTGAGCCCGGGGCCCTCGACGGGGAATAGGTGTTATTGCAAGGAGTTGATTTTGCTTTTTGGTTTTTTTAATTTTAAAAAGAAAGGGAGCAGGGGGTCCCAGCCAGTCAGAGTGATTGTGCTTCACCTCGTCAGTGGGTCCTCTGGTCTTCCGAGTGTGGGGGCTGTTGGCCAAGTTGCCCTGTTTTCCATCATTTGTTACAGAGCAGCCCCCCCACCAGCCAGGCAAGCAGCTGGCTCCCCCACCCCTCCGGGAAGACTTTGCTTTGGTTTGCAAGGGAATGTGAGAGTCATTTCCCCCATTTGACAGATGCAGACACCAAGGCTGAGAGAGGAGCAGCCAGCTCCAAGGCTGCGGCAAATTGATGGTGGAGGTGGTCCCCTGCCTTGGAGGCGGGGTCCAGAAATGACTTGGGTTGTCCGGACAGCTGCTGCAGCCTCCCGCTAAATGTAGCAGCGGAAACACGATAAGCAGGTTGTATCCCGACAGAGGGCAGGTCCCAGTGTGGGGAAGAGGCTCGTCTGTTTGTTCATCCATCAGGTGGCGGCGCTCCTTTGAGCCACTGGAGGAGCTGGGGGCGGAAGGGGATGCCTGCCCTCACGGAGCTTAGACTCCAGTGGGGAGCAGACAAAAGACGTGGTTTCCGATGCTGGTGATGCCAGGGAGGAGGAGAAACGGGGTCATGTCAGCATGCGGTGGTGGTGGTGGTGGTGGTGGCGGGGGGTAGATGTTCGCAGGGGGTCCTGATTCCGAAGGCTCTGCGGGGGGCGAGGGGAGCTGACACATGCACGGGGCTTTGAGGGGTGGGATGAAAACCATGGGAAGCTCTGGGGTGGAGAATTTCTTGGCGAGGGGGGTTGAGAGAGGCACAGCCCTGCTGGCAGGGGACCTGGGGCAGGTGCCCACCGGGCTTCCGTCCCCTGGTCTGTAAAACAAGACTAAACAGTGTGGGAGTTTCTGGGACAGCCACAGATGATGCAGTTTTGCAAGATGCTGCTGCTGGGGAACGGGGTGTGGGGTGTATGGAGATCTTCTTGTGCTATTTCTTGCAATTTCTGTAGACGTACAGTTACCTGAGAATAACATTTCTTTTTAAAAAAGGGGAAGCTGCTTGTTGTTGGGACCGCCCTGGCGCAGATCGTATCCTCGTTGCCACCGTAGCTCAGGAAAGGAAAACCCCGGGTAGCTTCTTTGTTTTTGTTTTTGTTTTTGTTTTTGTTTTTGTTTTTGTTTATTTTGAGAGAGACTGTGCAAGTGGGGGAGGGGCAGAGAGAGAGAAAGAGAGAACCCCAAGCAGGCTCCGTGCTGCCCGTGCAGAGCCCGACGCAGGGCTTGAACCCGCAAAGCCGTGAGATCATGACCTGAGCCAAAAACAAGAGTCGGAGGCTTAAGCGACTGAGCTCCCCCCTCCCCCCGGGCGCCCCAAGTTTCCCCCTCATTGTAACCTGCACACTGTAAGCGTGGGGTCTGGGGGGCTCAGGGAAGCTTGCGTGTGGCCCTTCATTGCCCTGGCAGGAAGGAGGCCCGTGCCGGGGTCAGGGTGTCCTCGGGGTCTCAGGCCGGTCGCTGGCTTGGAGGGCGGGGTGGATCCTGGGGGCAGAATGACGTCTGGAGGCTTGGGTTTCTCATTATGCCCTGTGATTGTTCACCAAGGATGGATGGAGCCCACTGGGAAGTTGGAAGCAAACACATTGCCCATGTGCCCGCTGGCCCCTGGATGGATGTGACTGGCCGTGGGCAGCACGCTTTCTGGGCCTGTCTGTGGTGGAAGGTGGGGTGGACGGCTGGGGGCTCCCAGGCCCAGGGCTGGTGCAAAGCCTTTTAGCTGGAGAGCTGGCAGTGAAGGGTTCCCCGGCCGGTCAGAGGGCGCAGCCTGGCCATTAGGAGGCCCCTCCAGGACCATGCCGCTGGGCCCAGAGACTGCAGGCCCTTGGTCCCTTGGGGGGTCCCGGGCTTGCGGCCTCCTGTGTACTTGGGCGAACGGGCTCTCAGAGAGTAACCCTTTACCCCCCCTTTCTCCTTGACCTGAACCCCACCGATGGTCAGTTCTCTTCTCCTTCCGCCAGACGGGGGCCCGGAAACGAGTTGTGCGTGCGCACAGGGCTGCCGTTCTCCTCGCTCACGCGTGCTCTTGCCGTAAGCATCCATGAAGCGCCTACTGTGTGCCTGGCGCAGGGGATGTTTCTGTGACCGGGGCGGGGGGGGGGCGAGGCAGCCGCAACCCCCGGCCGTATCCTGCCCAGGTGTTAAATGGACAAGTGGCTTTCCCCAAATCGTGTGCTTTCAAATCCAGTTTTTGGACTGGGTGGTTTTATTATTCTTTGAACCAATCGTGTGTGAGTTAAGTCTCGGCTGCTGTCTCTGTGTTGGGGCCTAATTAGGATCTCTGGTTGCCTGGCCGTGTTTACTGAGCACGTATTGTGTGCCACACACTGGGCTTGAGGCCTCGCCCGCCGCCCTACTCAGTCCAGGGTTTCTCAGCCTCTGCACCACGGACATCTGGGCAGGATCGTTCTCTTCAGTGGGGGGTCCTGGGCACGGGGGGGACCGTTTAGCAGCGCCCCTGGCCCCTCTACCCATTAGATGCCAATAGGACCCCCTTCCAGTGGGGGACAGCCACCAGTGTCTGTGGGCACTGCCAGATGTCCCTGGTGGGCAGAATTGTCCCCAGTAAGAATCATTGCTTTCACCCCAAGTTCCTGCCCTGGAGGCCGCGGAGTGAGTGTGGGCAGGCCCGGCGTCTCTTTGTCAAAAGCAGGTGATGACAGGCCTCCCCACGGCCGCTGGGCGGGAGCCTCGAGTGATAGACCGCACTGCGCAGCCTGGCTAAGCCTCAGCGGCTGACGCTGTCCCCGCTGGTGTGTCTGATGGGCAGAGAAGTCACTGCATCCACTCGTCCGACCAGGTTCGCGGGGCTTAATGGTGGGCGCGAGCCAGGCTCCAACGCTACCAGCTGGAACCACCTGGCGAGGATGGCCAACCCTCTGGGGTAGCGCCTTGAGTCGGCCCTGGCCAGGTGCCCTAGTGTGGGTGCCAGGGCGATGCTAGAGCCCCCCAGAAGACCGGGAAGCTGGCACTGGCCCTTGGCTTTTCTCTGGTCCATCCAGGTTGCGTGTGACCCGAGCCAGGGTCTCCCGAGACCCGTTGTCCAGCGGGCTGGTTCTTTTCCTAGGTTCATTCGGGACCCCGGTTGCTTCAGGGATCTCTGAACCACCCAAGGCGCCAGCTGCCCACCCTCGACCTCTCTCTTTTTTGTACCATAATCAGCTAAATATTAGGCTCCCGCATTCGCTTTTGCATCCGGGACTTCAGCTAGGAGTTTATTTGGGCAAATGGTTCGCCCACTGAAGGAGAGAGAGCCTGACCGAGACGGGTTAGTCTGCAGCGGGGCGCTTGTAAAACACCCAGAAGCCTGCAGGTCGTGGGCCCCCGTCGGAAAGACGGCGATTCAGTCCGTTGGACTCGGGGGACATGGGGCTCTGCGTGCCACGGCAGCTCTGACGTGTGGCCTTGTTTGGAACGTCACGTCAGAAGGTGACACCCGAACCCTTTTCCGACTCGCATTTTCTGTGCCGCCCCTGCCCAGGTACACGCCCACAGCCGTCGCCAGACCCCAGCAGCTGACCCCTCCTCCTACCCGCATTCCATCTGTCTTGCCCTTGAATGTGACCGACGTTCGCACCTCAGGGCATTTGCACTGGTCATTCACCCAGCCAGGTGCGTTCTCCCCCCCCAGCTTTCCTCACCTGTCACATCTCCGAGAGGCGGTCCTGACGTCCCATCCAAGGGACACTGTGGTCACCTCCTTCCCGGACACTGTGGTCACCACCCTCTCGTGGTCTCTGCCGAGCGCTGGTACGCGTTGCTGCTTGTTTGCATGTTTGCTGGCCCAGCATCGGTCCCCCCTGGTCGGCGTGGGCCCCGTGGGGCCAGACGGCTGCTTCTGTGGAGCTAGTACCCATCTCAGATGTGAGGGGCCAGCGTTCCTTACAGACCAGCTCCAGCTGAGTTTCGGGTTTCTTGAGAAGACAGGTGAGCCTTCTTGGAAAGGAGGACACTCAGGTGTCTTCAGAGACGCCCGTGTCCTCAGAAGGTCCCACAGCTCCTGCCTCTTGGGCGCCTGAGGTGACCCCTGACGGATTCCCTCCCTCCCACTGGCTCTGCATTGACACGTTCCCGGTGATCCTTTACCTTGGGGATCCAGCGACCCCCTGAGGCATCGTATTGGGGACATTTGATTGTATCGGGGATGATACTTTATGTCGGGGGGGGGGGGTGCGGGGACCCAAGCTGCTCTCCCCCCGCCCTCGGGAAAGAAGTTGGAGGTTCTTCGCCCCGTGCTGGGGGGAAGCCACTAGCAGCCAGTGCTGAGACGTGACTGAAATTCTCCTTTCTCCGTTTCTAAATTTTAAGTGGCGTGTTTAGAATTTAATCTTCAAACCTGGGAGCCAGACCTGCAAGTTGGAAGATGACAGCCGAGAGGTGGTTTCATTTGGCTGGCCGCGGCAGCCACATGGCAGATGCCGGGAGCGGGAGACGGGAGGGAGGCTGGGAGAGGGGGAGGCGGCTTCTGTTTCAGCTCCTGCCCGCCCCCCCCCCCCCTGCAGTAAAGCACCCTTCTAGTGCCAGCCCCGGGGATCGCTTGGGGCTGCAGGCATTGCCCTCCGCCAGGGCAATGCTAGGGGCCCCCCCCATATTTTTCCTTTTTAAAAAAAAAAAAAAAAAACTTTTTTGTTTTGATACAATTGCTGGTTTGCAGCATTTGCAGCCAGATGACATAGACAGAGCTTGCTTCCCCCAGGGGTGAGGCCTTCGTAGCTAGAATACAAGTATCACCTCCCGCAGACCAACATTTGGTACGAGCCGTCGACCTCACCCAGACACCCCCACTTGATGGGCACTCACTTGGGTGAGCGTGTATTTGTACACGCACACGGGCGTGCATACGTACGTGTTCGGCTCCGTGGAATTCTGTCGCGTGCCTGTCTAGACACAAAACGATCCCATCGCGAGGACCCCCTCATGCCACCCTCTTGTGGCCACGCCCACCTCCCACCCACGCCTTCTCTAACCCCCGGCAGCAACCCCGTAATCTGTTCATCTCTCTGATTCTGTCAGTTTGGAAACGTTCTATAAATGGGAGCGTTCGAGGGCAGCCTTTTGCGACTGGCTTTTGTCACCCAGGTAATTCTCCGAGGATCCGTCCAGGCTGTTCGTGTGTCCACAGTTTGTGCCTTTTCCTCGTGCGTAGCGTTCTGGAAGGCGCGGTGTGCCGCAGTCGGATTAACGGGTCGCCTGTCGACGAGCGTCTGGGTTCCTTGGGGTTCGGGGCTCTCACAGAGGAGGCTTCTGTGAACATCTGTGCGCGGGGGTTCGTGTGAGCGCAAGTTTTCCGTTCTCTGGGATCGAAGCCCAGGAGTGCGGCTGGGTCCCGCGGTGGTTGCCTATTTAGTGTTGTGAGAGACCCTTCGTTTTTGGTCAACACCCGTGTCTTCTCCGGCCTCCGGGGAGAGGTGCGAATCCTGGGAGGGTGAACACCTTCCTGCCTCAGATGCTCGCCGTGGGCCGTGGGCCGTGGGCCGTGGGCCGTGGGCCGTGGGCCGTGCCAGGCAGGGATTAGCCACCAGGGATGCTGTGAGAACAAGATCCGCTAGGACCTTCTGTTGGTGATCCCTTGCTAGTGACTTGAAATCAGCAACGAACAGGCAAGCGTGTCCCTAAAGGAGGTTAGTCGGTCATGGCAGCCGACACTTACCCACGTGCCACGTGGGTCCTGGGTTCCTTACGATCCTCAGACAGGCCAGTGAGGTGGGGCTGTCATTCACCCCAGACGATCAAGAGGCAGAGGCACGGAGAGCCGGAATGAGACAGAGAGAGCCAGGAAAAACCCATGGGGGCCCCTGTCAGTACGCTGCATTGCCCCTCGTGGCCGACACGGGCCACCGGCAGATCCAGAGGTATTTGGAACGGGGCACCTGGGATGCCTCCTTGATGCGGTAACATGGAAAGCCGTGCAAAGATCCCAGGGCAAAACCGCGTGTGCAAAGGTCCTGGGGTGGGAACAGGAAAGAGACCAGCACGCTGGAGTGTAGTGAGCAAGGCCTCGGAGGGTTTTAATTGGAGCATGAGTCAGTGATTCAGTTGATGCTTTTAAAAATCGCTCTGGGGCGCCTGGGTGGCTCAGTCACTTAAGCGTCCGACTTCAGCTCAGGTCACAATCTTGCGGTCCGTGAGTTTGAGCCCCGCGTCGGGCTCTGGGCTGACATCTCGGAGCCTGGAGCCTGCTTCGGATTCTGTGTCTCCCTCTCTCTCTGCCCCTCCCCCGTTCATGCTCTGTCTCTCTCTGCCTCAAAAATAAATAAACGTTAAAAAAAAAAAAATTGCTCTGTCTGCTGGGTGCAGAACAGACCGGGGTAGGGGGCGTCCGTGTGCCACGGGGGAGGCAAGGATAGGGGAGGACATGTAGGTAAAGTCTTTGGTCTCGAGGGATGACCCCCTACGTCTTCCCCAGCTCTGCCTTGCGAGGGCGGGACCCCAGCCAGCCACCCCCTTGGGTGTCTGCAGCCCGACCTTGGGCTCTATGTGGGTTTCTCTTGCTGTTCCTCATCTCCTTGTCTCCACGCCAGCTGTTATCAGACAAATTCAATTTACGTGCTCAGTATCAGCCGCTCCAGATCATTTAATAAATGAACACCAACGTCTTCTTAGCCCTGATGCCTTGCCTGGTCATGTGAGTTGCCCACTTTTTTCTTCAATGTTTTTTTTGTTGTTGTTGTTTTGTTTTGTTTTGTTTTGTTTTGTTTTTGAGAGAGAGAGAGAGACAGAACGTGAGCAGGGGGGGAGGGGCAGAGAGAGAGGGAGACACAATCCGAAGCAGCTCCAGGCTCCGAGCTGTCAGCACAGAGACCGACGCGGGGCTTGAACTCAACCCCGCGAGATCATGACCTGAGCCGAAGTCAGACGCCCAACTGACTGAGCCACCCAGGTGCCCGCCCACTTTTTTTTTAAATCTAATGATAGCCACCACTTACTATTCCCTTGCTGGGTACCCACTAGTGCTGAGGGAACTTAGTATACCTCTGCTAGCTCGCTTAGTCTCCGCGGTCCTGGAAAGTTGCACATTATGGACCCATGTTTATTTCTGATGGGGAAAGTCTAAGGCAGGTGGGGCCAGATGACTGCTTGCGGCCACACATACGGGATTTGAATCCAGAGCTGGACCACTTGCCTCCCACGGCTCTGCCGCGTCCCCGGCCTCTCCTTCCTTCCGAGAACAGTTGGTTAGAACCTGGGTCTTGCCAGCCGTTGGGAGTTTCTGCTTCTGGAAGATGCTGTTTCAAAAGGCAACGATACTAAGGGCTGGAATAGCCTTGCCTACGGGGTGGGGAGCGGAAGAGGCGGCTGGTGTCTGGGAGGCTCGTAACTGCCCGCTGGGACTTTGTTTTGACTGTCACCTGAAAAGAGGAAGCGCTCGTGCAGAGTCATAGGGAAAGATTTGGCAGATTTAGACCCCAGATAGTCTCTCTCTTCTCTCTCTCTCTCTCTCTCTCTCACACACACACACACACACACACACGCACAGAAAACACCCAGAAACACAGACAAATACTCTGAGACACAAGCACCCAGGTGATCGTAGATGGGAGACAGATACACAGACACCCCCAGACTCCCGGACCCTCAGAGAGAAGCAGAGAGGGGCCATTCGCTTTCCCACGGGCTGAGGGCGTGGGTGGGGCTGCTCCAGCCAGGATGCCACTCTCCCCACCTGTGCTCCCCCCAGTCCCGGGCCCTGCCCAGCCTGGGGGTCCATGCGTGGCCCACTGTCCGTGTGTCCAGCCTTGTTTCCTGGAGCCTCCCCACGAGGCTGTAAGACAGTCTGGCCGCAAGGAATGCTTCGTCGCAAGGGATCCTTCCAGCGACCGGCAAGGCGGCACTTGTGTGACCTACTCTGGTCTCTGCCGCCTCGCCCCTCCTTCTCAGAGATGAGCGGAGGCTCGTGGCGAGTTAGCCGTCGGGGCTTTCGGGGTGGGGGGGGGGGTGTCGATGTGGCTCGTTTGCTGAGCTTCCTGTCCGCTCTGGCGCGAGAACTGTGGTTCGGACACCAGGCCCCCATGTCCCAGGCCCTGCTGCCTCCGCCTGTGTGACGTGGCCGTGTTGTTCTGTATTTCCCAGCCTCGGATTCCGTGTCCCTAAAATGGGGACGCAGGACCAAGGCCGTCCCGGAGAGCTGCGGGGAAGGTTCAGGGAGACCACAGAGGACGTGCTGGCGTCTGCTCGCGGTCCCAAGGGCCTTAGATTTCCGATCGTCGTTCGCCTGTCCCACGAACGAACCCGGCCAGGTGTCCGGGAGCACGGATTTGACTCGTTCTGCCACAGAAGGGACAAATCAGGGTAGGGTTTCAGGTGACTCACTGCCCTGGAAAACCTCAGCTCTGTGGCCGGGCCGGGCACATAGCAGGTGCACAGGAAGTGGTGGGGTGCATCTGTGTCTCCCAGGGTCGTGCCCTTCACAACCGGGGGCTGAATTCCTTCCACGCAGCTGCTCTCCCTGGGCCAGGTATCATAGTCAGCTGGGAAACACCGCAGCCTGGAGGCTTGAGGAAGAGAAATTCATTTTCTTTCAGTTCTGGAGGCTGGAAGTCCAAGTTCAAGGTGCCGGCAGATTCAGTTTCTGGGGGGAGCTCTCTCTTCCTGGCTGGTAGACGGCCACCTTCCCCGAGCCATCACATGGCCTCCTCGATGTGTGGGTGCAGAGAAAGTGAGCTTTCTTACACCTCTTCTTTTTTTGTGTTTTAATTTTTTTTTTTAATGTTTATTGCTGAGACAGGGAGAGACAGAGCATGAGTGGGGGAGGGTCAGAGAGAGAGGCGGTGGGGGGGGACCCAGAATCCGAAGCAGGCTCCAGGCTCCGAGCTGTCAGCACAGAGCCCGACGCGGGGCTCGAACCCACAAACCGTGAGATCGTGACCTGAACCCATTGAGCCCCCCACGTGCCCCCCGTGTCTCTCCTTATACGGACACCGATCCTATAAGCTCGAGGCCCCACCCTTCTGACTTCCTTCAACCTTCCTTACTTCCTTAGAGACTCCTCTCCAAATACAGCCACGCTGGGAGTTAAGGCTTCAGCATGGGCGAAGGGGTGGGGGGCAGGGTCATTCAGTCCGGAGCCTGAGGCCTCCCCGCCCCGTCTGATGATCCAAACAGAGGATTTGGTAAAGCTGCCGACAACTGTGGGCTCTGCGGCCCTGTCCCCTGCAGGGTCTGCTCTGAGCCTGACGCCACAGGAGCCGTGTTTCTGGGGGATTCAGTCCTCAGGTCGGTTCCGCCGCTGAGGTCCCACGTGCCGGTGAGGTCGGAAGGTGGAGGAAAGAGCCCGGAGACGTGGGTGATGCATCTGGGTCGACACCTGGAGCCCCTGCCTGGCTCCTTGGTGCTTGGCTGCTAGTTGTCTTGCTGCCTGAGCACCCGTGGGGGCCCAGACACTAGGAAGAAACCGGGGGGGGGGGGGCACTCTGTCCCTTGGAGCCGGGAGTCCCACATGACAGTGGCCTGGACTTGACATCACAGTCCATCGCTCTGGGGCAGCCAGGGCTGGGCTTGACCTTGGCCATCAGGCTGTGTCCCTGCCCTGGCCCTGGGTGAGCCCCACAATAGCTGGGCCCCCCTCAGTCCTGCAAGGAGGAGGCAGCTCTGAGGCCGCGCCGGATGGATCCTCGGAGGCTCTCCAGCACGAGGCCCTCGTCACAGTGACTGAAGAGCGTGGACAAGTGGCTTAATACGGCTCGCATTGTGGCTGCCGTTCCAGAGTGGCGCTTGTGGTCCGAGAGGCTTGGAAAGGGAGCCTGGGCTCACGCCGCCCCCCGCCCCGGGGGCTGCCGTCCCAGCTCCTGTCGGGAAACACCAGGCTCTTGAAAACCGGTAAATCAGAGAAACATCTGTGGTTTTCGAGGAGCACAGGGGCCTCCCGAGTGGCCAGGACAAGCACGAGTGGCCTTGTCGGCCGCACTGGGAAACACACACACAAGCACACACACGTGCCCGAATTGTTTCCGTAAAGGTTTCAAGAATTAAAGTTACCAAGGTTTGCCGTAAAAACGCAGACAGCATAGAAAGAGGCATAGACCCCCTCTTCCAGAAGTAGTCGTGCTAACCATGTGACGATTATCCTGTTTTGCCGTGAAGAGGGGCCCATAGTGTCTCTGCTGTTCCAAGTTTTCATTCTTTCTGCTCGAGAATAATGGCTAACATCCGTCCAACATCAGGCCTCGACCAGTAGTTAGTTGTCAGCGGGGGCCGATTCTGCCCCCCGAGGGGGCACTGGGCCATGTCTGGAGACATTTTTAGCTGTCACGACTTAGGGGCCAGGGTGCTCCTGGCATCCAGCGGGTCCAGGCTAGGGAAGCCGCTAGCATGCTGTGACGCCCAGGACGGCCCCCACATTAGAGACCGACCCAGCTCAAAATGTCGGTGATGAAACCCGGGGTAGTTGTAGGTACCTTTTGAGCGGCCCCATTGGACAGCGTGATGTCATGCTCCAGGCTTTCTTTAGGGGGATTTGGATGGCTTCTGATTGTTTTAAGTTTTTATTTATTTATTTTGAAATCGGGGGGGGGGGGGCGGGGGCGGGGACGAGCAGGGGAGGGGCAGAGAGAGAAGGAAACAGAGGATTCAACTGTGCTGAGAGCAGAGAGCCCGATGCGGGGCTCGAACTCACGATCCCCCAGATCATGACCTGAGCCGAAGCAGGACGCTTAACCGATTGAGCCCCCCAGGCACCAAAATGCCCTCCCAGAAGGTGATGGCCATCAGCCCTGCCACCGGCCGACAGGTTCACCCATGCGACCCACTCCCCATTTGTTCCCCGTTCTCCTCAATTAACGAAATGCCTGTGATTTATTTTAAAGAACTTTCTGTGGCACCTCCAACGTGACCATTGGCGGGAACGGTTCTCTTCACCATGAATTTACTCCGTGTTGCCAATAACTCTCCAACGGTGATTGATATTTTGCTGACAGCGGGTGTTTAAAGAAGTTCGATGTCAGTAACAATAGAAAGGAAAAAAAAATCTCATTAGTTCTTTCCATTTGGATAATAGCAAGAGAGAGAGAAGGCTCGGCTTTTGTCTTTCCCGAGGGAAGGGGCGTTGGGTCCCCAGGTTGTGCTGTCCCTGGGGCCTCAGCTTGCGGTGCTGGTCCCACTCACGCTTCCAGCCCTGAGCTCACCTACGGGGCAGCTGCAGCCACCCCCGAAGGTGACCTCAGGACGCGTGGGTGAAGCCCCAGAAATGAATGAGCCTCCGCACCCTGCTACCCCCAGGGTGTAAAAGGCATTTTACCCACTAGCCAGAGTGACCCTTCATGCACTAGGACAGGGCGTCTTAGCAGTTAGAAGGAGACACACGCACAGCATGGAGTGTGTCCAATCCACGAAGGAGGGTGTCGTGTCCTCTCGGCATTCGAACTGCTGTGGAACAAACAGGACAAGAGAGGTGGTCGGGGCACCTGCCTTCCCCTCTGCCTGGAGGCCATTTCTAGCCTTCCCTCATCTGCCTGGCTGACTCTCTGTCTCTTTCTCTCTCTCTCTCTCTCTCTCTCTCTTCTCTCCTCTCTCTCTCCCTTTTGGTCACAGGCACACGCACACCTGCACACGCTTCCCTACTGGGCATCCTCTCCACCCCTCCCCCCCCCACCCCGCAGCTGTTACTCACTGACTTCTGCCTAGAAGTTTGGTTTTGCAGGTGGCCCGCTGGTCCCTGGTCTGTGCAGACACAGTCACCCGCAGACATAGGTGTGCATCCTGAGATTCACTTAAAAAATACACACACACACACACACACACACACACGTTTGTTTTCTTCTAAACAAAAACAGACTCGTCCTATCTGGTGGCTTCTCTTTCTGTCTTCGGGGTGTCTTTGGTGCCAGTGCTGTGGCTTCTTGGGTTGTGTCGGCCCCTCTGGGGGACGTGTAAGTGGCTCCTGGGGATTTGAGCCCTTCGGTGCAAACCAGCAGTGCCCCCTCTGGACCCTCATCTGCACACGCGAGAAGAAATGTGGCCATTTATGCAGCATGCTTCATGCGTGTGCTGTCAGGGGAAGGTGCTGGTCCAGGTGCGGGGGACACACAATAAGCAAAAAGTCACCTTTGGTGACACGGGCATTCTAGTAGGGAGAGGCAGGGAACAAATGGTTAGACAGGTCACGTTAGCACTCCGGAGTAGTGCTTCAGTGAAGAGGAAAGCCGGCACGGGGCATAGGGTCCTCGGGCTTGGGGCAGAGCCCTGTTCCAGGCACGGTGCTCGGGGATGCTTCTTGAGGAAGGGGCATTGCCACAGAGACCGGAAGGAGGGGAGTAAGCACGTGTACTTGGGGGACGATCATTCCAGGCAGAAATAAGGGCATGTGCAAAGGCCCTGAGGTGGGGCTTGTGCTTGGCCCTTTTACGGAACACGTGGTTAGAGCACCGTGGGCGAGTGGGAGAGAGTCCCAGGAGAAAGAACATGTGGAGAGAAAGGCCCAGAAGTTGATTTGCAAGGTCAAGCGGGCATACTTGCGTGTTTTGAGAGCTTGTTAGTTTCGCTGTCCAGAAGCACTCCCGATGTATCCCGTCCGTGAGCTACAGCGCTGGCAGTGGGGACCCACTTAGGGAAGCCGTGGCCAGCTGCTGCGGATTCGGACAGCCCCAGCCCAGGTCTGTGTGAGGAGGGCGGGCGGGCAATGTCCAGAGCCCATAAGCCTTGGTTCCAGGGCTTCCCTCCTGGAAATGTTGGCTCCAAGTTAGCCGGTGCGGCTCGTAGCCACAACCGTGTGAAGAGGGGTGCGGTTACCCCTCTTTTTTTCCCTAGATGCGGACACGGAGTCATTTGCCTGGCCAGGGTCGTGGTAAGCGGCAAAGCTACGATTCGAACCCGGGAGCCTTGGGGCCAGACGGGTCCTTAACCTGTACCCTGGGATCTTACCGTGACCAGCGGTGCGGAGAGGCTCAGTCCCCGCCCCCTCGCCAGCCAGCCTGTGGCTTCTTCCTTGAGGCTACCCAGACAACGCCAGACAGTATCTCAGGGCTACGTGTTCAGGTAACGGGTGCCAGTCGCCCAGCTGTGTGCTTGGCACTGAGTGAGCGCTTGGTAAGCGGTTCGGTCTGTTTTTAAAAATGAGAATACTGGCCTAGATTTGCTGCCCACCTCTCAAGCCTCAAAAGAAAGACAGATTCATTCCCCCCTCCCCCTATAAATGGTCTTGCCCTAAGAAATAAATGTGCCGTTGGGGGGTGTTTGAAATGGCACCAGGAGTGATCAGAAAGTTATTCCTTTGACGTCTGGTTCAATTCTATTTGACATTCTAGGTGGGGAGGGAGCTGGGTTCTTATTCAAATGCAGGGAGGGGGTGGGGGGGGGAGGGGGGGCAGTAATGAAGTGGCTGGAACCCCAGGCAGGCTGGGGCTCCTTGGAATGACAATGAAGCCCGCCCCAGTGGGTCTCATCCAGGCAGGTCTAACAAGATTAGATTTTCATAAATTTCAGACAGGGCCAATTCCTAATTCCTTGGTGTGCGGCCGGGAGGCCAGACAGGGCCGCCTGCACGGGCTGCTTGTTAACCAGGAAGCAAACCAGCTGCCCCCTCCGCTGGGAGCAGACACAAGGGGGGGGTGGTGGCCGTGGGGGGTCGTCTGGTCTGGAAACCTCCTGTGGGCTGGCGGGAGCCGGGTGGACTCCAGCCCAGGAAAGACAGAATGAGCTCCGGTACCCAACGGCCAACCCCGGTGATTAACCGAACGGGTGGTGACGGTCACCCTCGCTTACCTGCACCGGGGAGGTGCGTCGTCCTACTGAACACGTATATACCCGCGTATAGCGAATAGCGCGTATTAGCACAGTTCTGCACCAGCCCGCACCCCCATTGACAGCTGGGAACCGGCTGAACGGGGGTTGGAACCCGGGCTCCTGAGCTTGGTTCCGATCGAGGCTCCGTCCCCAAGAACAGGGGACCGTGAGCTCGGATGCAGAAGAACTCGTTGCATCTTCACCTTCACCCACCCGATCAGGAACACGGGCTCCAAAGCACGGAGCCGTCAGCAGCACCTGCCGCGTGGTCACCAGTGGAAACCACGGATTTCGCATCACGTCGAAAACCTGCCAGGTCCTGTTTAATGCGATACTATCCCTGCGTCACAAAAATAATTCTGGGTGTTCTTTCCATATCACGCATCTGGTTGAGAGTTTGATAACTGCCTTAATATAGTTGGCTTCCTTTTTAAGCCACGGTTTTATTTAATTTTCATTTAAAAGCCGTATTCCGAGAGAGAGAGAGAGAGAGAGAGTGAGAGCGTCCTTCCTGGCTTCCCCGGGTTGCCAGGGCCCCACCGCAGGGAAGAGGGGAATCGGGGTTGGCCTGGATTCAGGACTGCTCTCTGGGCCCATGCTGCACCCCCAGGGCTGTTGTGGGAATTCAGAGAGGGAGGTCCTGTCCTGGCTGGCCCTCCGTGCTCCACAGCAGAGGGACGGTCGCCGTTCGTATCTCTCCGCAGTGCCCTGAGAGGTGCCCAGAGCTCCCCCGGAGTGCCTGGGATGACCTTCCTGACCGTCCTGTGATTTCCCTCCACCGTGGGCGGGAGGCGGGTGTCACCCACCACGAATACCGGCTGCATGGACCGCACGGCCGGGAGGAAGGAACGGTCCTGGGTCTGTGGGTGGTGTGGTCTTTGGCCAGCCATCCCCTCCGTCAGCCCCCTCTTCCTCGTCCGTAGAGCAGGTGCAGGGGGCGGTGGGCATGTTCGTATCTGCTGCACAGAAGGACGGTGAGGATTCGGTAAGGCGATGCTTCTGAGCATGTGGGCCGTGCCTGGCATTTTGGGGGGCCCTGGGCCCACGCCACCTCTCTCTACTGTCGGGCCAGCTGGGAAAGGACCAGAGATGGGCGTGCACACATCTCAAAGTGACTGTGTCTGTCTCTGGAGGAGAAGACAAAAGGGAGGGTCAGGCCGCTCCGATGAGGCAGACGAGCCTGTTAATTTGAAATTATTCACCAGGAAAGAAGACGCTAAATTAAATTAGAGTGACCTTACTCTGCATGCCGAAGATGGGCTTGGCCACCCCCGAGAGCCTACGGCATCCATCACCCACCCCAAGGGGGAAATTAGGGAGAGAAATGGCACAGCCGCTCCCCCGCCCTCCCCACGGTGAGCGGACCTGACGCCCGGAACGAGATGAGGGAAACGTGTTTCTCTCCCGAAGGCTCCTGTTGGAGCTGTGCCCTCGGCGCAGAAGCGGGACGAGTGTCTGTCCGTCCCTCATGGCCTTGCATCCAGCTGCCAGCCGGGGTGAGCAATTCGGATCGACCTTGCTCCAAACCCCCAACCCTGGGGCACCCCCCAGCCAGGCGCACCTCGGCGTTTCTAGGGCATCAGCCTGAATGAGGGTGTCAGGAATTGGGACGTGGGGACGGCGGAGTCCGCTGAGCTCTTACATTTCCTGCGTCATCTCCCCCATGCTGGGTCGTAACGGGGACTCCACAGAGGCCTGCGTGGCCGGGGTCCCACAGCGTGTAGCTGGCAGATACAGGGAGGCAGGACCAGGTGCTCCGGGCGTGGGGAGGGGAAAAAGCTGCAAGAACTTCTTAGAACAGGACTCTCAGGGAGGCTCTGGGTTGCAGACCCAGCCCTGCTCTTTCTCGGTGCGCCTTCACCCTGGGCCTCAGCGTCCCCATCTGCAAAGTGCCGGTGGCAATGGCTCCCGCCTCACAGACCTAGGGGAGGTGGGCTCCTTGTGGATGTTGCGGCTGTTGGGGTCATGATAACGGCTGCAGTGACCATGGTGACCCGGGGCTATCGACCGACCCGCCCACTCCTCCCGCTCCGGTCCGTCCGCCCTTGTCCGCGAGCAGCCTCTGGCTGTGGGTCCTGTGGTCACGGGAGACTTGAAAGCCAGGGAAGGGGGTGGGCAGGGGTAGGACCCGCCCCTGCGTGCACCACGCTGGGCACTTGGCCTGCGGCCCCGCTGAAGGGGAGGGCTGTCAGATTGAGGAAACGAGGCAGGATCGCTGTGGCCCCGTCCCCGATGTCCGCGGCAGATCGGTGACTTGGGCTTCTCTCGGGGCTGGAGATCCCCAGCTTGCCCGCCCTGCAGGCTTCGGTCTGCCCAGTGCTTTCAAGCCTCTTGAATGTGCTGCCAGCCAAAGGCCGGGCAGCTTCACAGATGGGTTCTGGGTTCTGGGGAGAGCAGAGGTGTGACCGCACTGGGCCGGCCTGCCCCGGGCGCCGGCCTCTGGGGCGGCTGGGGTTCCAAGGAGTAGTGCCCGGCTAGGGGGAGCGGGCCCACGCTCCAGTCACCATGCCTGCCTGCGCGCGGAAGAGGGAAGTCGGGGTGCCGGAGCCCAGGCCACCCCCCCCCCACCGAGCCCCGGGGCCCGGCAGGTGATGTCACCCAGAGCGGTGCCTGGGGCCAAGCAGAGGGCGCAGCTGTTCCTTTGCCGGGAGGGGGGAGGGGGAGGCTGTTGATGCACGTGGTCTCCAGTTTGCCGCCTCTCCAGCAGGTGCCGTCCTGGTGCGTTTCCTGGAGAAGCGGGCTCTGTCCCCTGAAGGCGGTGCCTCCTGGAAGGAGGCCCCCGAGTGGAAGCGTGTGGACTGCCAAGGCCAGAGCCCTCAGCCCAGCGGTTGGTGCTCTGCCTTAGGGGTTGGTGCGAACCAGCTGCCGGCCGGGTCCTCTTCTGGACGCCTGAGTGCCCCCACCCGCTCGTGCCGCCGGGCCTGGGCCTGGCCTGGAATATCCAGCGCGGCCCTGCTTAACCCTCTCTTTGCCGGCTTGTGGGCATACCTTGTTTCGCTCTACCGAGGCGGTGGGGAGCCCCCCCCCCCCCCGTTAATCCTGAGGGAGCGGCTCCCCGAGTGCTGAGCACATTGTCCGTGCACAGTGCTGCCCCCAGGTGCCCTTAGCCTCCTTTTACGTCGGGGGGCTGGGATGGACTCCTAGGTGAGGTCCAGGGTCACACTGGGGCCTAGGGACCCTGACGGACCTGTAACAGAGCTTAAGAACCCTTAGGAGTCTCTCTCCTCTTCTGAGCCTAGACCCAGGCCTTTGGCTTCCAGAATGTAATCAGTCACGGCTTCTCTCTTTTCTGAGAGTTTTTCCCTCTCCTCACCCGTGTGGATTGCCTGGGTCCCGGCCGTACTGGGGTCGCGGCCCAGGGAGACAGCAAAGGCCTAGGGTGCTCACGTGCTCTTTCTGGGGCTGATTGTCTCACTCTGGACCCCAGCCTCCAGAACTATGTTCTCCTGCCCTTTTGGCCCAGCCTGGCGGGGTCAGGAGAGCTGTGGAGGGCTTGTTCACGCCCACAGGCCTGCCAGCTCTTCATGCACTGTCCCCTGGCCACCCTGCCTCAGAAGCTGTCTCACCTTAACGTTCTGGGGCCTGGAAAACGCCAGGAGGAGGGCCAGGGCCTGGGACAAAGGCAGACCGGAGGCACGCGTGTCCCTTCCTTCGGGCCAGCGTGGGCAGGGCCCCTGGAGACGGCAGGGGGAGGGGGCAGAGGGGAACCCACCGCCGTGGTCCCAGCGAGGGTGAAGAGTGCACCGGGCTGGGGGAGGGGAATTGTAGGCCCCTCTGAGGAAGGAGGGCGTGGGGGTTGCACAAAGCAAGCCTGTATGTTCCCTGAATGGGCGGCTTTATCCTGGGCCCTCATAGACCGGACCCTGCCCTTAGGGAGTCAGAACAGGCTGCCGAGGCCGACCAGCCTGTCTGGGGAGGCAGGAGGTGTGGCCACGGTTACTGGATCCCAGCAGGAAAGTGAGGGTGACCCTCCGCCGGTTCCAGGCTTGCCTAATCTGCCGGGCAGGGCCCCAGCCTTCTGGGCACTCGGGACAGTCTTCCTGAAGTCCCTGGCCAGCTCGTCCTCCCTCCTGGGCCCTCCAAGGCACGATGGGACGCAGCCCCGCCTGGGAACCAGAGCCACGGCCCAAGCGTGGACCCGTCCTTCCTTGTCGAGGGGCATCCCCATGCAACGTAGGGGGCCCCCACCCAATTGTGACAGCCACTGATGTGCCCAGAAATTGTCACATGTCCCCTGGTGGGCAGGCTCCCTCGACTTAATAACAGCAGCAGGCATTGTAGGTGCAGCTGGGCACCCCTGTAAGGCAGCATGAGAAGGGGGGTGTCCTCCCAGAGCCTGCGTGGGAGGAAGGGGGTGGCCAGGGCTTTGGAGAGGGTGTTGGGGGCTGGGGTTCTGTGTGGAGAAGCGCCCAGTGTTCTGCAAACGGTAACGTTCCCACCTAGGACGCATCGCTTTCCTGCTGGAAGCCGCAGGGAAACTGAGGCAGGAAGGAGTGGCCTCCGCAGGGCTGGAGTCTGGGTGGGCCCAGAGCCCTTGACCCGGCGCACCTCCTGCTGCCTGTTGCCTCCCGCTTCCCACCTGCCACCCGCCCCCACGCCTCCAGCGTCAGTTTGTCTCGGAGGTGGGAGAGCTGAGTCAGTGGCCCTGAGCTTGAACCTGTGCCCTGGGGAGCCCTCAGCGAATCGCTTGTTAGCGCCGGGCGTCGGGGTGCTCTGCCCCCCGGTGGGCGGCCGTGGGCTGGAGGAGGCCGGCCCAGCTGGGCCCCCGAGCTGTCCCTCGCCTGCCGTGCCGCCACCCGGGTCCCCGGCTCCACCGGCACTGGCGTCCCGCCCGTCGCCGGGGGCTCTGCTTGCACCCAGCACGGCCAGCTGCCGAGCCGCCTCGACTCGGACCCGCTTGAGTCAGCAGAAACCGCCCCGGCTCTGGCAGGATCAAAATAACCTCCTTCCTTTTCCAGTACTTGAGGGTTTTTCCGCCTTCGAGGGGAAAAACAAAACAACACCGAAAGAAAAGAGAGAGAGAGAGAAAAGGAGCGAGAGCTGCAGTGTCTGCAGCCACGCTGAATGTGGTTTTTCTGAGGCCTCTTTCCCGAGAGCTGGGGGGGCCGGGGGCTCGGGTCTTCTCACACATTCCTGTCCCGTCCAGGGTGGGGTGTGCTTGTGATAGACGTGCCTGTGTGTGTGCACGTGTGTATGTGTGCGCGTGAGTGTGCACTGGGGAGGGTGTGTGTGTGTGTGTGTGAGTGTTGGGGTGTTGCAGGGAGGTGAGTGAATGCTCAGAAAGGCTGGGTCCCGAGCCCCAGGCTAGCGTCGGGGTCCCCTCGGAAGGGCTGGACCCCCAGCCCTGGGCCTGCATCGGGGTCCCCTCGGAAGGGTTGGGCCGGCATAAGGGTCCCCCCAGAAGGGGATCCAGCCCCGGGCCTGCATCGGAGTCCCCTCCGAAGGGTTGGGCCGGCATAAGGGTCCCCCCAGAAGGGGATCCAGCCCCGGGCCGGCGTCGGGGTCCCCTCGGAAGGGCTGGGCCGGCGTCGGGGTCCCCGTGGGCTCACGTGTCTCCCTTGGTCCTGCAGCAGAACTGGAGTTCGTTGAGATCACCATCATCGTGGTGGTGGTGATGGTGATGGTGGTGGTGATCACGTGCCTGCTGAGCCACTACAAGCTGTCTGCGCGCTCCTTCATCGGCCGGCACGGCCAGGGCAGGAGGAGAGAAGACGCCCTCTCCTCGGTAAGCGTCTGGCGTCCCGCCTCGCGGTGCGCTCACAGGAACGGGAGGGAGGCAGTCGGCGGCCACGGGGAACACTGCTGGGCAGGCGATGGAGGAGGGTGTTCGAGGTACAGGCCGAGGCCGGACGGGACGGGCTGGTGGGGAAGGCGCCCACGGTCCTGCCGCCTTAGCCCAGACGGAAGGGAGGCGGCCCTTCCCTTTCTTCTATACCCTGCAGGCGTCTGGGCCGGGGGCTCGGTGTCTTGGGGACAACAGGTCACCCTGGAAAGGGCCTTCCCAGCTCCACTGGTCCTGGCCGTGCGCCCTCGGACCAGTCCCGATTGCTGAAATGGGGCTGCCGTTTACCGTGAGCGGGGCTCACGCCGCTCCGCAGAGGAGTCGGGGCTCAGCGCCGAATCACGGCTGGGGCGCTGCTGGCCAGGACGGCCCAGACACTCCCGTCCACTCCATCACCCACCCACCCATTCATGCATTCACCGCACAGACGCCTACGGAGCAGAGGGCCTAGAACCTCCCAGACACTGGCGGGGGGCGGGGGGGGGCGGAATGGCTCTGGACAAGCCCCCTGTGGTTGCTGCCTGGTGGCTGGATCCACACAGACAGGGACACCTAAATCAGATGATACTGAGAGGCGCTCGGAAGGAAGCCAGAGTGACTGTCCCCGAGGATCCCAGCGTGGTGTGTTTGGCCAGGAGAGTCAGGACGAGCCTCTTAGGCCGAGCTCTGAAGGAGGAGAGTGACTATGGTCCCGGAGGGCGAGGACGAACGCTGCTCTGGAGGGGTCCCGGCCGTTCACAGAATACGGCATTTTGACGTGACGTTAGGATTACGAGCGTCACGGGGCATTCTGGAAGCCCCACCAGTATCCCTTCGACTCCACAACGTTGGGGGGGGGGCCCTGCGGGCCCGGAACTTGGCCCTTCTGCGGCTCTGAGCGTCCAGGGCCGCCTGGCCCCCTGCACCTGCGGGGCTCAACTGTGCCCTGCCCGCTGGCCGCTCTTCAGCAGGCGGGCCGCAGGGGCTGCCGGGTTCATCCCCAAGTACGTCTGTCCCCGTGCGCGCGATGTGTGATTTCACAACCTGGGCAGGAGCGGGCGGCCAGGCCTGATGGACAGGCTGGGATTTGCAGGGAGAAGGTGGCACGTGGGTGGCCCGGGGCTATGCGCCCGAGCACGTCTCTGAGCCCGTGAGGACAGCCATGGAACAACCCGGCCTCCCGGTTCTGGGGGGCGCCTGCGGTTGGCGGTGGGGCTGAGCCAGGGGTGGCTGGCAGGCCTGTCCCCGGCAGGGTCAGGCTTCTCCTCCTGCATCCGGCTGCCGCCGCAGCACGTCCACAGGTAGCCGGGGCAAGGAGATCCACCCCCTTGGTCCCTCTGACGGGAACACCGCCTGCCCCAGACCTGAGGCTCGGCGTGTCCGGGGGGGGGGGGCACCCGGGCTGCTGCTCTGAAGGAATCCTCTGCGGCTAAGGCCCGGGCTCACCTGTGTCTGTTTGCTGTGACTGTTGCCCGAGTGACGGCGTTGCCAGCTGCACTGTGGCGAGCACGCACCTGCCTCCCCTGTGCCCGGTGCTTTCCCGCCCGCGGCAGCCTGGAAACCCCACTCCGTGGGGGGGAACCTGGGGCCCGCAGAGGTGGGAGCATTTGCCTGAAGCCTCTCAGCCTGTAAGTGGCAGTTTGAAGAGCCCAGGCCCGTTTTTCCTCCCTCGGATGCTGGGGCAAGGGAGGGCACTTGGAACAAACGAGAAAGCACTAGCTGGGGGGGGGGGGGGGGGGGTTGCCCAGGGTGGGCCACCTGGGCCCCTCTGAGCCTCAGTCTCCCTCAGACGGGTGGAGCTAGCCTTTCTGCAGCTTGCCCCATAGGTACAGTCACGGGGAGGATGACGTTTGCCCAGAGAGCTGGGGAAAGGACACAGGTTCCGGTGGGAGGGATCCCTGCTGCCACCGGGGGCGGGGAGACTGCCCTGTGGGTAGCACCTGGGACTTTGTACCCAGACAGAGGTGAAGATTCGGGCCCCGGTTCCTGGACACCCGAAGCCAAAGGAGAGTCGCCACCCCCATCTACCCAGCCGCCTGCATGGACCCCTGGGGCTGCCTGGCAGGGTAAACACAGAGCTTCGTTAGGCCTGAACTGAGTGTGGCAGCTCCCTTGGGGACCCCCTGCCAGACAGGGCGAGTCAGAGGAGTCTCAGGGCCCCGTGACCTCCCACAGGGGCCCAAACCTGGCCACTGTCAGCCTGGGGCTGACCCTGCCCCTGGCATGGCTGTCCTGCCTCGGGTCCTTTTCAGGGTGAGCCCGTTTCATTCGCTTGAATGAGGCCCACATTTAGGTAAGCCTGTGGCCCCAGAATGTCACTTCCTTGTCTGGTGCTGCTCCCAGGCAAGCCAGGGTCTAGCGCATAATGGTAACAACAGTGATGATCCAGCCACCACGGTGGCACCGACTGTGGGTCTGAAGGGTCTTGCGCTGGGGTTGGCAGGTGAGGGGAATGTTACCTGTGAAGGCGGGTACCGTCCCACCCGGGCGCATTTGAGCAGGTGGACAGGTGCAGCCAGGCCCCACCCAGGAAGCGTCCTGTTTTCATTTCTGAGCTGCTCCCGGGTCTCTGAACTTTGCTTTCAGACACCACTTTGGACAAACATTCCCCGCTTTGAATTCCTCTCCTTGGCGGCCTTCATTGTTCCCGCAAAGTTTATGTAACTTGAGCAGCGATGGTCACTTCACCCGTAGCCCCCACCCCCGGAAGACGGTTTGTGCACGGGGCCCGCTCAGCGTGGGGCAGGGATGCATTCAGACTAGGGCTCAGCCAGGGCTTTGGATGGGGCAACCCTTTGTTCTCTTTGTCCCCAGATCAGCCCTGGCGTGGGTCTCCTGCCTCCCACATGGCTTCTGTGGGCACAAGGCTTCTGATCGGGGCCAGTGCAGCCAGCTGGACATTCGATCACTATACAAACGGGCCAGGCTGCTAGAGGGGCTGAGTTGCTATGGGAGCCAGGGAGGCAGTGGAGCGGGGGGGAGGGGGGTGGTGGGTGGTTCCTGGGAGGCTCCCTGGAGGAGGAAATGACTCCTAGGTGCACAAGCTGGAGGCAGTCAGGTGATGAGGCTGGTGGGTGATTTGGGAGTCTGTGGTGGGGCTCCTGGGGCAGCGACAGGTGTTGTCTTAAGCTTCCTGGGTGGTGTCACCGTGCAGCCGGGTAGATACTCCCTGTGCTAGGGCTGGGAGTCGGGGGAGTGGTGGGCAGAGGTCCTGGGCGGCCACGTCACGCAGAGCCTGGGACAGAGGGACTCGTAGGAGGGTTTTAGGCAGGAGTTTATCTGGGTCACATTTCATCCTTGGCTGCGTGCATCACGCCCCGGGACTCCTGACCCTACTGAGGAGCAGGTAGATGTCCCCATCTGCTTCCTGGCACATATGGACTGTGCCAGTGGCCCGACGGGGGGCTGCGGAGCCTGCCAGGACCAGCCTGGGCCCGGGTGGCTCTGGAGGCAGGCAGGTCAGGGTTTGGATCTTAGCACTGCCTTTCACCAGCTAGGCCTACTCAGCTCGGCTAGCCGACCTCAGCCTGCCTTGTAGGTTTGTCGGGAGAAATGAGATAGATAGTGCTTTATTTATTTATTTTTGAGAGACCGAAGGGGGGTGCGGGGGTTGCGGGCAGAGAGATAGGGAGACAGACTCCCAAGCAGGCTCCCCACTGACAGTTTGATGCGGGGCTCAAACTCACGAACTGTGAGGTCAGGACCGGAGCCAAAATTGAGTCGGATGCTTAAGTGACGGAGCCGCCCAGGTGCCCAGGAGAGTGCTTAGTGTGGTTTCTGCCACCAAGGCAGTGACTGATACGTTACTGATATCAGTAACAAAACGGCCTTCGGTGACCACATGAAGGGGCAAGGTCGTATGTCTGCTTGCATCCTAACACCTGGAACATACTGGAGAGAGACTCCAATGAGTCTGTGTGCCGGCTGAGTGCTTTCCTGGTGGGACGGTTTTGAGAGCCATAGAGCCCCCTAGTGGCCGTGTCGGTAACTGCAAGCCTCAGCCTACCCGCCCCCTCCAATTCCTGCTCCAGCCCCGGCTGGTGGGTGAGAATGTCTTAGGTGGGACCCCTCGGGAAAACGTGCCCCCAAGGAAACTTTGGGGGTGATAATGTTATTTCGATGGTAGTGATGGGTCTCTGGTATATACACATGCCAAAACTTAACCAAATTGTATACCCTGGATATGCGCAGTTAATATTATCTATCAGTTACGCCTACAGAAAGCTGTAAAATTCTAACAAGACATCCCTCCCCCTGCCCCCAGGCTCAGGGCTGTCTAGCATCATGTGACCAGCATTGGCTGGGTTTGCCTCCTGGTACGGGGTCCCCCTTCCCTGACCCTTGGGTCTCTTCCCCCAGACCTGAAACCGCATGTGGCCAGCTGTCCCCCACTCCCATGCAGCCTGTCCACGGGTTGGGGGGGGGGGGCATGGGCCCATGTGCAGAGGCTGCGGGCTTTGTGAGGTGGCACTTACCCCTTTGGCAAGAGGCGGTGCCTTGTTCCACCATTGCTGACCGACCGGATCACGATTTGGTGACAGAGCAGCTCCGTGAGTGCAAGCGAGGGAGGGGCAGAGAGAGAGGGAGACACGGAATCGGAAGCAGGCTCCGGGCTCTGAGCTCTTGAGACAGGGGTGTTCGAGAAAGTCTGCAGACCTGACCACGCAGTGGGGCGGCCAGTGCCAAGGCCCGTGGGTGCATGCGCTTTGCACTAGATGGTGGGTGGGCGTGGCCCCCAGCACTTCCATATACTCACTCAGGGCCACAGGCACTCCAAGCATATTCCACCCGTGGAAACTTCCAGAAGTTAAGTAACTTGCCGAGGTCACCCTGCAAGCAAGTGGTGGTCGAGGCCAGGAGGGCTGGATGAGGCCCGCTTCCTTACCAGCCATTTCACAAGAGAACTTGGGTTCGTGCTAAGGTGCCTGGGAAAAGCTGCTGGAGAGTTCTGAGAAGGAGGGGCCCACCAATTAGATGTAGGTTTTGGAAAGCGTGAGCGTGGAGGGTGAATTTTCGGGGGACAGCCGGGGGAAGGCGGGTGGCTGCGAGGCTTGCAGTTACCCACGTGGCCACGAGGGGGCTCTACGGCTCTCAAAACTGTCCCACCCGGAAAGCCCTCAGCCCGCGCAGACTCATTGGAGTCTCTAGTATGTTCCAGGTGTTAGGGTGCAAGCGGACATGCGACCTCGCCGCTTCACGTGGTCACCGAAGGCCGTTTGGTTACTGCCAGAACCGCCCAGGGCCCAAGGTGCGGATGGGGAGCCGTGGCCGGGTGCTGCATCTGATGGCACATGCAAGATCGCAGGGTCAAAGCCAGTCGGCCCCTTTGCTCTCTCCCCTCTGTTCATCCTGCTGACCCCGCCCCTCTCCTCCCCGCACAGGAAGGATGTCTCTGGCCCTCGGAGAGCACCGTGTCGGGCAACGGAATCCCAGAGGTGAGACCCTGTGCTGCCGCCCGCCCCCCTCCGTGCCTGTCCCCCAAGGCTGCTGTTGTGGACGCCTGAAGGCCATCCTCCCAGCAGGTCCCCCTTTCCAAACCAGGGGCACCTCCCTTGGCCCGAACGGCGTGGCTGCTGGCCCACACCTCTGCCCTTTTCCAAAGAGTCGTCGTCCGCGGCTGCTGGGATCACCCAAGCCGGGACGTAACGCTCTACCCGCAGGGAGTGGCCCACAGCATCTGCAACACGCGCGGGCAAAAGTTGCCCCGATTTCAGCCCTGGGATGATGCTCCCAGCCCGGGGGTCCCCCCGGCGTCACGCGCGGCCGGACTCCGCGCGCTGGGCGCCGCCGCCACCTGCCGTCCCATCCCCCGGAGAGCAGGGCCCCGCGCCTCGGGTCCTGCTTCGGGGGCGCGGAGGGACCCTCACTCCGCTCCGCCCCCTCCCTCCTCCCTCCAGCCGCAGGTCTATGCTCCTCCGAGGCCCACCGACCGCCTGGCCGTGCCCCCCTTCACCCAGCGGGACCGCTGCCTCCGCTTCCAGCCCACCTACCCGTACCTGCAGCACGAAATCGACCTGCCGCCCACCATCTCGCTGTCGGACGGGGAGGAGCCCCCGCCCTACCAGGGCCCCTGCACCCTCCAGCTGCGAGACCCCGAGCAGCAGCTGGAGCTGAACCGGGAGTCCGTGCGCGCGCCCCCGAACAGAACCATCTTCGACAGCGACCTGATGGACAGTGCCATGTTGGGCGGCCCCTGCCCCCCCAGCAGTAACTCGGGCATCAGCGCCACGTGCTACGGGGGCGGCGGGCGCATGGAGGGGCCGCCCCCCACCTACAGCGAGGTCATCGGGCACTACCCCGGGTCCCCCTCGTTCCAGCACCAGCAGAGCAGCGGGCCGCCCTCCTTGCTGGAGGGGACCCGGCTCCCCCACGCACACCTCGCCCCGCTGGAGAGCTCACCCGCCTGGAGCAAAGAGAAAGATAAACAGAAAGGACACCCTCTCTAGGAATCCCGGGGCCGGGGCCGGGCAGCAGTGAGTATAGGAAAAAAAAGAAAAAACAGAAAGGCAAAACACTCCGCACTTCCGAAACCAGAATTCAGAGGAGGACCGGGCGGCACCCAGAAAATGTGGCGCGTATCCATCCTTTCCCCCTCTCTCTGTGTATAAATATTTACATGTTCTGTCTGGTCTGAATGCACAAGCTAAGAAAGCTTGCAAAAACAAAACAAAACAAAAAAACAACCACGTTTCTTTGTTGAGCTGTGTCTTGAAGGCAAAAGAGAAAAAAGAAAAAAAAAAAGAAAAACCTACCCTAGTCTTTTCTGTTCCTAGTTGAGCTGCGTGCGTGAATGCGTATTTCCTTTCGTTTGTTTATGATGATTTCACTTAACTTTAAAGACCTATTTGCACAAAACCTTTGTTTAAAGATCTGCAATATTATATATATAAATATATATAAAATAAGAGAAGTATTGTGAGGGCAGGAGTATTTTTGTATTAGAAGAGGCCTATTAAAAAAAAACAAAGTTGTTTTCTGAACTAGAAGAGAAAAAAAAGGCAATTTTTGAGTGCCAGGTCAGAAAGCGCGTATTACCTTGTAAAGAAGAAGAAGAAGAAGAAAAGAAAAAAACTACAAAGCAGGGGTTTAGAGTTATTTATATAAATGTTGAGCTTTTGCACTATTTTTTAATATAACTATGTCAGTGCTTGTTTGATGGAAACTTCTATCGTGTCTGTCGAGACTTTTAAGGGAGAAGCGGTGGAATTTGGCAGCGGCCGTCTGGCAGAGGGCGGGCTCTGCACGGAGTTGGGGGAGGCTTCCGGAGGGGGCGCTCTTCCTGCGTAAGTGGAAGCTTCTGTCTAGCGGTCGGTTGTTACCGCCTCATACATTCCCCACCGGAGGAGACGCATTTCCCCCTCTGGGCCGGCACAGCCTTTGGATGGCAGACGAGACGGGGAAATCGGTCACCCAGTGCCAGGGTGGTGGCTTTGCCTTGCCCCAGATGAAAATAAACTGTTCCTGAAGGATCTTAGTTTTTCCTCCTGTTTTTTAAGCATGAGCCCCCTCCCCCTCCCCCAGGAAGGGGCTGAGGCGCCCCCTTTGCCGCCGCTGCCACTGCGGCTCCCGGAGCACGTTGCCGGGACCCGCCGGAGAGGTTGGGGTGGCTGCTCTCCGTGCGGACGATCCGGCGGGTCCAGGACTTCTCAGCTGAGGGTGGCGGAGGCCACCGGCAGATTGGAAAGGCCCCCGAGGAATTCGACCTCATCCCTGGCTTTCTCTTTACGTAGCAATTCTCACCGAACAGGCCAACAAACGGGACACCAGAGAGAAAAAGTGACACGCGCAGGTGTCTCCCAGGACGCGACAGAGGGTTAACGCGAAGAGAAACAGCACCGACAACGGGGAAACCGGCGTAAACCTGTGCTTTATGTTTTCAAATCAGAATTGAATTCTTTACCTCCTCTCCCACACGTCCATTCCTCTCCCCGTGGAAACAGTCGTGTTTGGCGTGTCCGTGTGTCTGTGTTTTCCCAGCATCTGTATCAGATACGAGTCTCGTTTGCCAGGATTTTGCCGAGTGGATTTCGGGTGGCCTGTGCAGGCGAGGGCGCGTGAGTGGGCACACGTGTGTGACAGTGGCAGGCCGGCCAGCGGTGGGGGGGGGGCGCCCCTTGGGATCTACTGGTTCACATTCCAGGGGGTGACCCCCCCCCCACGCGCCCCCCCCCCCCGTCGCATATGGGCAATAACTTGTTTCTAAGCAACTTTTTTATTACTTAAACACCTGAGAACAGTTTTGAAGTTCTGACCATTTGAACTCTATTTATATACACATTTTAAGAGCGTGGTGACCAACAGATAAACGCGGACTCTGGGCGTTCGCTGCTGACCAGCCTGGCAGAAGGTTCTTGTACTTTGACAATAAAAAGCTGCCTCTCCGTGGGGTCCTCGGCCTAAACTTCGCTCCTCTCTCAGAGAGGATGCTTTTCGCAAGTCGTGCTGAGAACTCGGTGTAATTTGTCCTAAAAGGTACAGGGACACGTTTATAGATTAAAAAAAACAACAACAACAACAAAACAAAACAAAAATTTTTTAAGCTGTAACTTTCCTTTCCGTGAAGAGTCAGTCTCCCTAGTGCCTTACTGAGGAAGCAGTGTCCTCTCGTCACCGGTTGGGGGGCATCCCTGGGCAGTGTCTCCGTCACCCCCCCCCCCCCCCCCCCGGGGACTGGCCTTTCCACTCGAGGGCTGCGGCTGCTTCTCGAACACCCCCATAGCCCTCTCGGTGCCGGGTCCCGCCCGCCCTCCCACCGTGGAGGCGCCTGGCCCAGCCAGGCGACCCCCTCCTGCCCCTCCTTCTTGTCACCTACTGGGTCCAGTCCTGTGCCACCTCCCGGGCGGGTTGTGAGCCCGGACGCCGACCTCGTCTGCCTGGGCAACGTCGGGCCCAGGCGTGGCCCGGGTCTCGGCGTGGATCCTGTTGCCTGGCGGTGTGTGTGGTCTGTGTGGGAGGAAGCAGGAGGGTGGGCTCCTGACCTCAGCGGGCTTGAGGGCAGAGCGCGTCTCCGCGATCACATCCCGGGACCGCTGGGCCGCAGGGCCCCAGGGTTTCGTGCCCAGCACAGGCCCCTTGCAGAGGCTCCCGGCAGAGAGGCCGGGCGAAGTCGGGGCGCATCCCGAGAAAACCAGGGGGTGGGGAGTGTTTCTGGAAACTGCTAGCACTAAGCTCTTGGTCTCTGGGGGTGCACTCGTTCTCTCCAGATGCTGGCCGCCATGCCGTTGTCGCTGAAAAGGCTCTGAGCACCCCTCGGGAGGCCCCCTTTTGCCAGTAAAAAGTTTGGGGTCCTCGGCAGTGGCTGGTTGGAGGGGGACCGGGTGGGGCTTTCTCTTGTCCTCGTTTGCCTGCTTCTCAACCGCATTTCCTCCCGAGGAAGAGCATCCCCCCCCCCCCCCAAGCCCGGGTCTCCGCAGGCCGACTCAGCAGGGGCCCTAAGAGCCACCCGTGTCCCCCACAAAGTGTTCTTTGCAAGGAGCTGAGACTCCCCTCGCCCCCCACGTCTAGTGAACACCGGGCCAGGGCCAGAACCGAGTCTGTCCCCTGTCCTTGTCTCCGCTGTGAATGGTATGTTTCCGAAATTGTTTCCTACGTGCCCACAAAGCTTCCAGATCCATACGACATCCCAGCGATCAGGAAAACTGCAAGTGTCGTTTTGTTTTGTTCTGTTTGTCCCGGAAGCCGCGCTTCGGATTTTGCTGTACTATAGAGCCTAGAAGGACACGCCTTCTCGTTTGCCTGCCCGATTCACGTTGCGTTCTTGGCGTTGAAGCCGCTCTCCTCTGCAGCCCTGTTTCCCGAGTTCTGTTCGAGTTAAACTCATGTAAATTCCCCGTGGCACGCTGGGTGCGGCGCCCACGTTGCTGCCACGTGAGACTCTGTATTTGGATGCCAATCCACGGGCCTGATGAAATCGCTTCTTGTGTATCAATAATCATTAGTGGCAATGATGACTTTCTGAAAAGCTGCAATACTTATACAATAAATTTTACAATTCTTTGGAACGAGGCTTTCTGACTTCTTGCGTCACATTACCCCCCCCCCCCCCCCGCGCTCTTCACCGCCCTCGGCAACAGCCCCAGGGCCCATTTAGTGGGGTGCCGGAGAGCCCGCTGAACTTCTGTGGGCCCTTGAGCCATCTCTTGGACCTCTGCTCCAGTTCGGGCAGCCTCCGGGGAGCCCAGTGAAGACACCAGCTCAGGCAGGGGGTTGTAATAAAAGGGGTTAAAATTAGCCCACCGCTTTTGTTAATTGGGGTGGAAAGAGTCTGCAAGACACTGGCTACTTTTCCTCCCTCTTAGAAAATCATCCTTCTCTGTAGCGTGCCAAAAGCTCTGATAAGGTCTGCAAGAAAGAAGCTACCTGAGGTGGGTCCCTTCCAGAAGTAAACCCTGAGGCATGGGTTTGTGCTAGGGGATGGGTCAGGGGTGCTCCTAGGGGAGACGGTTAAGGGGATTGGGAAGAAGACCGAGAAGGAGGAGAAACAAAGCAAGGTAGGGATGGTTTTGGAGAAAGTCCGTCTCAGCCTGATCCCAAAGCTCCCAAAGGGACCTGTGGGCACCTCTGGGGGTAAGTTGCTTCCGGATGAGAGGTAGACTCTCAGATGCTCCTGGCTGTTTGGTGAGGCGTTTCACAAGCCCCGGGGCGGCCCTCAGGGGATGTTCCCAGGTACCGACCATTAGAAACACCTGGAAGCCGAGGAAGGGGAGACAGGACCTTAAAGGGGAGACAGGACCTTAAAAGGGATCGCAGGGAGTCTGAGTGAGCTACCCACAGTGCCCATCCCAGAAACTCGTGTTTCTTTCTCTAAATAGAGCCATCTTTAACCTTGACCAGATGGTCAAGGTTTTTTAAAAATCAGCCCAGCCTGTTGACTCCCCAGGGATGACCGTTGTTCGGGCCTCAACCCCAGGGTTCTGTAAGCTTCTGGAGCACAGAGCCCTACAGTCAGAGCAGAGCTTGGGGCATACATCTATCTAACTTTTCTGTGGTGGAGGAAAACCTCAGATTACAAAAAATAATAATAATAATAATTTTTTTTTTGAGGAAAAAAACCCCAAACAGCTCTCTACTCTTCGCTATTGGTATGGTAGAGGGACCCGACGGTGTTGTGTGTGCCCCAGCCTGGCTCCGGGGCCTGAGTCCTCTCATTAGCGGTCACTCTCCTTGCCGGCCCTCAGTCACCTCGTCTGCAGAAGGGGTTGAGGGCAGAGCCTGTGAGCTGGTTGAGAAGGGCGTCTCGGGTTCTAAACGAAAAGGAGACCCTCCCACACCTTGCCTTCAGCTCAAGCAGATAGAGCTGAATCGGTCCAGAATAAAGGTAGAAATCAGAATGCCTAGTACCCACTAAGTGAAAGCCCTGTGCCAAGTTCTTGACTGAAATTGGCTGCTTGTTTGGGGAGGTCTCACCTCTCAATCATCTGACTTTTTTTTTTTTTTTTTTAGCACAGCCGCATGCTGGGTGCTGCTCGGGGGTGCCTGCACACCAGGCCCAACCTCTGACCTCAAGGATCCCACCTTCTGGTTCTAGAGACGGACTGGCACCACAGCACCATCCAGTGAGGGCAGGAGAGTGTGCTGTCAGGGTGAGGGGAGGCTGGATTTCAAGCCCGGAGATGTTAGGGGGGGAAGGAGGGGAGAGAGCGAACCAGGTGCCTGCGTGGGCAATGTCTGGGAGGAGACTTAGCAGGGCCCCCGTACAGCCCGGCAGAGCGCTGCCTTGGAATCTGTTAATTCTTTCTCTAATAAGTGAGCCAAACCCGACTCAGGCTGGCTTTAGCAGAAGAGGGAATCGTTGACTCTTGTAACTCAAAAGCACCAGGGAGAGCGGGGCGAGATTATTTGCCGCCAGATCCAGACGGGCACGCTGTGACGTTAGGAAGATGTCTGTCTCCACCATCAAAGGGCGCTCCCCCTTACTGACGGCCCTTTCAAGTAGGTTCTCCCCTCCCGGTACCCAGCTTCTCCCCAGGCTCCTTTTCTCACTGCTCTGAATCAAGTGGGAAGAAATTCCTTTCTAATTCTGCCAGCCAAAGTCCCAGAACTGGATCCCATTGGCCTGGCGGCGATCATGTGCCCCAAGCCGAGCCAATCAGTGCAGCCCCTCTGCCCTGCTCTGATGGGCCAGGGAAAGCATGCTCTGATTGGCCAGGTTTCAGTCACACGCCCTGGAGGCGGGGCCGGCTCTCTGCACTCCACCTGCGCGAGCGTTGTCCGGAGGAAAACTGGGGTGATTTCGCCCAAGAGGGGGGTTTTGGGTGCCAGCAGCTGCCGGGTCGCCGGACAGGCGAGTGCACGGACCCTCAAGGAAGAAGGCTTTGGATGAGCGTCGCACAGCCCGTGCGGTCAGCTCGGCACCAGGCTGGGGGGGGGGGGGGGGGGTGAGGGGGGGGGGGAACGCAGCCCCAACCAGCCCTGCCTTTTTCGGCTGCTTCAAGTTGGTTTTGAGTTGATATTTGTTGAAATTATTTCAGCATGTGTGTCTGGCTTCCTGTCTCAGTCGCAGGCATAGACGGAACGTTCGCAGCGAGGAAGGCTGGGCGCGCCAACAGGGGAGACAGAACACACAGGAAGCCCGTGCCAAAGCGGCATCGCGTTTTCTTTAACACTTTGTACAGTTGTACCGAAGGAACAGAACTGCGGCTAAAAATAAAACAAAACATTATAAGCTTCACAAATAATTTGGAACAAGTGATGGATTTAAATGTGCGAATACATTTTTAAAATAAATATCCGCCCCCTCTCCCCCACCCACCCCTCCCCCCGCCCCGGCCCGTCCCCCCCCCCCCTTCCCGGGGTGCGTGTGCCCCTCTCCCCGTGCCCTCGCCCCCTCTTCCCTCCCTCCCTTTCTGTCCCCACCTTGCATGACTGATAGCCCTGAAAGGGGAGGCCTGAAATCATGATGTTCATCTTATTAAAAGGCTTTTATTGAACTCAAAATAATTAAATTTGTCTTTAAAAGCATCCAACTCAATTGAGTGAACAAGTTTAAAGATGAATTTTTAAAATGCATGGACTTCGTTAGACTCCGGCCTGCTGTTTGCAGCCATGGGCAGACGCAGAGGAGGGGAGCAAAGCGTAGGGAGCCTGTGGCCATTTGATCTGGATTCAAATCCCACCCCCCTCCGACCCCCCCCCCCCCCCCCCCCGTCCCTTTCCAGCTAGTTAACCTAGTTAACCCTTCGGGCTTCTGTTTCCAAGAGGAGTGGCTTGTGCAGGGAACCGTGATCCGTGTCATCGATGCGTCCCCCGTGTCCCCCTGGCCCTTTCCCTTCCTGTCCACACGGGCCCACCCTCCAGCCGGTTCACTGGAGTTCTGCCGTCTGAGGCTTTCTCCGGCTTCTGAAAGCTTCTCGGCCCGTCACGCCGCGGACCAGAGATGCCGGGGAATTGATGCTATGGGAGCGGCCTCTCCCGGGGATGGGACTAGGGGATAAACACCCCAGCTCCTTGACCCTCAGGCGGGGGGGGACCACCACGGACGATACTCCGCATGCTCCCAGTGTTTCCAGTGAGCTTGAGGCACTGGGCGCCAGGAGCGCACTGAGGTCACCTGCCCGGTGGCACACCCCTGATCGGGCGCCGTCCTTCCCCTGGCCCCCCTCCCCACCGCCTCCCAGGATTTGCTGGTATCTCCCGGTATCTCCTTCCACCGGAAAGTGGAAGTCGGCAAAGGAGGGAAAAGGGTTCGCTGAGCAGAAGGCCCAGAGGGGCTCGCGCGCCCGCGCACGTGTGTGCAGGGCCGTGGGCGCCCGTTCAGTTGTGGACACGCAGACACCAAGTCTTTTTTTTTAAGCCCATGTATCCAAAATAGCATTTCGACGTGGAATCGGCATAAAAACTGTTCATGAAAAAAAAAAAAAAATCTTAAGTGTTAGACTTTCTTCGAACTTGGCGGGCTTCCGTGCCTCGGAGTGCTTGGCCCAGTGCTCTGCTCGCATGGGCCCCGGTATGGCCCGGATGTTTGTGCCCCCTAAATCCATGCCCTGACACCCTATGCACCCAACAGGACGGTGTTAGGAGAAGGGGCCTTTGGGAGGTGACTAGGGTCTAGGGGAGTCATGAGGGTGGATTAGCGCCCTCAGTCGAGTCATGGAGTTTCCTGGGCCCCCTCCCTCGCCACGTGAGGGCGCAGCCTCTGGGAGCTAGGAAGCGGGTCTCACCAGATGTCCAGACCCCGGGCGCCTCAACCTTGGACTTCCCAGCCTCCAGAACAGTGTTGTTGAAGCCCTCCAGTCTGTGCTGTTTTGTTATAGCCGCTGAACTGGTTATAGGCAACTGATGGAGGCACCCCCGGTTAAAGAAAGCTTACAAAACGATCGAGTATCAACCTTCCTGTCTCTGATAGGCTCCATGAGTCATGCTCCGCGGCGCAAATGTTTAGCAGAGAGAGGAATGCTCCTTACCCCTCAGCCGTAGGGCCACATACCTGCTCACAGCGCTGGAAATAACTGCCAAGGGTTTAGATTCTAGAGCCTGCCGGTCTGGGCTGGAGCTCCACCTTAACCACTCACGAGCTCTGTGATCTTGACCGCTTTACTCAGTAATCTCTCTGTCTTGTCTGTAAAATGCAGATTTAATATGACTGACCCCTCCCTTGCAGGATTGCCAAGGGTTCAGTGAAATAATGGAAATGGGGTCTCCAGCAAGCTCTAAGTAAATACGGTTGAACCTTGAACAACACGGGAGTTGGAGGCACCAAACATCTTGTGAAATCAAAAATCCAGGTATAGGGGCACCTGGGTGGTTCAGTCGGTTAAATACCTGACCTCGGCTCAGGTCACCGTCTCGCGGTTCCGCGAGTTCGAGCCCCGCACCGGGCTCTGTGCTGACAGTTCAGAGCCTGGAGCCTGCTTCAGATTTTGTGTCTCCCTCTCCCTCTGCCCCTCCCCTACTTGTGCTCTCGCTCTCTCTCTCTCTCTCTCAAAAATAAACATTAAAAAAAAAATTCATGTATAGCTCTGACTCCCTAAAAACATAACCAGTGACCAGGGTGCCTGGGTGGCTCAGTCGGTTAAGCGTCCAACTCTTGATTTGGGCTCAGGTCATGATCTCAGTTTGTGGGTCCGAGCCCTGTGTCGGCCTCTGTGCTGACAGTACAGAGCTTGCTTGGGATTCTCTCTCTCCCTCTCTCTCTGCTCCTCCGCTCACACTTTGTCTCTCAAAATAAATAAATAAACTTAAAAAAAAAAAAACCCAAAAACCCACCAGAACTAGTGACCAGAAGGCTTACTGATACCATGAACAGTCAGTTAACGTGTTTTGTATGTTACACAGACACGTTTGTTTGTGTATAGTATTATATACTGCATCCTTACAACAAAGTAAGTTGAGGAAAGAGAATGTTCCAAAGAAAATCACAAGAAAGAGACAACAGATTTACCCTACTGGATCGCATTTACCCAAAAGAAATCTGGGTATAAGTGGATCTGCACAGTTCAAACCCTTGTTGTTCATTAGGTCAACTCTCGGAACAGGAAATCCTGTTTCAAAAAAGAAAGAGGGGCGCCTGGGTGGCTCAGTCGGTGAAGCGTCTGACTTCGGCTCAGGTCATGATCTCACGGGTTCAAGACCCGCATCAGGCTCTGCTGACAGCTCAGAGCCTGGAGTCTGCTTCCGATTCTGTGTCTCCTTCTCTCTCTCTGCTCCTCCCCTGTTCACGTGCTCTCTCTCTCTCTCTCTCTGTCTCAAATAAATAAATAAGCATTAAACAATTTTTAAATAAAAAGAAGTTACACATTAACATGTAAAACTGTTCTATTCTCGACGCAACCCCTGTCCCCTTCGGCACACCCCCATCCACAACCCAGGAGGGGCCACAAGTCCCAGAAAGGCAGGACTCCTGCCCCTATGATGTGCGTCTCTGCAATTCCCCCATCATACTTTCTGGGCATAGAAGTCTCAGCATCTCAGGCCTATGGATGTTTCAAGAGCCTTTGAACATGTTTGAGCCCCAAAATATGGGGTGGGGGAAGGGAAGGGCCACACACTGCAAAATCAGGATCCATAAATGTTTAATTAAACGTCCAGGAAACCTAGCTCATTAATTGCTTCCTCTAGTCATCATAAAAATGTCATTACGCTTCATTATATTTGAAACGAATTTATAGGTGAAATCTTCTCATGTTGCCAGAAATCCCGAGAACACTGGACGCCCAGTGAAGAAATCGTGGCCAATTGTAATTAATGAATTACTTGTAGGCAAATAATTTTGGTAGTAACATCATCGAAATCTCTTTTGATTATCAAAATAAACGTTAGATGTGAATTCATTCCAGTACACTTGTTGGGATGTCGGGAAGGGCTTTCTGCAGAGAGGTGGGGGTGGGGAGGAAGCGAGAACAGCCTGGTGGTGGCCTCACCTCCCTCCCCTTGCCCGTCTCTCGCCAACCTTCCTCAAGCACCACGGCTACCTTTCCCCAGCTCACCTGGGAGGAAAATCTCCCAGTGGCCTTTTCTTTGTTCCCAGCGAAAAATCTCAAGTTTCTACCACGGCCATTGATGCCCCCGGCCCCTGCCTGCCCCGCCCCCCCCCCCCCCCCCACCACCCCGGCTCACTTTCCCGGCCAGCACAGCTGGGAAATGTGGGATACCCTGGACTCGGCCTGAGCCACGCGTCAATCTTGAATCGGGCAGTGTGGCCTCTTCTACGGCTGGAGCGAGAAGTAGATCCAGGAACCAGCGAGGGGAGGCCTTCTTCCTCCCCCACCGCGGGCCCCAGCTCCAGGGCTGGGGTGAAGAAAGCACAAAGCATTAGTTGCTGAAAGACCAGAAGAAATGGGGACAGCTCTGTCAGGGCAGAGAAGGACAGCTGGGGGTCACAGAATGATGATATGAGTGGCTTCTGTTTACGGAGCTCCCTTTTCCAGCAGGAGAAACTGAGGCTGGGAAAGAGTAGTGACTTGCCCCCGGCCCTCATCTAGAAGGTAGGGGTGCCGGAGCCCGAGCCCCACGTCCGTCCAGCTCCGGTGGACGCAGACGACAAATAGAAACCCGCTGCGCTCTGCCCTGAAGGGCGGCGAACAGAGTCAAGGCCGATCCGGACGGGGGCTGCCACGGAGAACCCGCTGCCTTTGACAAAGCGGCTTCCCCTGGTCTTTGGTCCTCACCCTCTGCTCATAGCTCCTGTAACCGTGTGCACTCCCTGTCTGCCCTGGCCACCTCTGGATCTCCGGCCTTTGCCCCCGACCGAAGACGCGTCATTACCCACATCTGGTGCCTTCAGACCTTTCCTCTCCCTCCCCCGAGGTGAAGTCACAGCGAAAATGTGAAAATAACATCCAAGCTGCCTGGTAGAAGGGAGACTGGGTTTTGCCAACACAATGTGCAGTAAAAATATCTCTTAAAAGAGAGAGAGAGAGAAATTTAAAGACTGGAGATCAGTAACATGTAATTATCATCTGGTTTGGGCGGAGAGTTCTAATAGTTTCCAGAAAAACACAAACCATGAAAAAGGAATGTGCTTTCCAAGGCAAAAAGAGATTTGGGCTCCGGCATGCGGTGGCCCCATCTTGGAACTCCTGTGGCCTCCGGGGCCCTTCCCACGCAGAGGAGGGAGGCACCTATTCCCTTCCTCTCCTGGTCTGCCTTCCGCACTGCACAGGAGGCTCTGAAAATGTGCAGACTGCCCTTGAACTCAGCCTCGAGCCTGCTCAGTAGATAGGCTTTTGTGAGGGGCCATACCTACAGGCGCAGAGGGAGTATCGAAGCTCCTTCCTTGGGGGACCAACAGAGCCTCGAAATGGCAGGGACAGCTTGCTTTCCCCCAATACCTGTTGTCTCCTATTTTGAAATCATAACCACCACCTCCCCCCAATTTTAGCTCAGTGCATTGTGACCCAGAAAAAGCACCATCTCTCCTTGCCTTCCTTGCTGGGCCATGGTACTACCGGGATGTCAGTTTCACGTGTGTGCAACTTAAGATACTTATCCTTCTTCTTTTTCTTCTTTCCTGCTGGAAGGAATGCAAATGTGATGGCTGGAGCTTCAGCAGCCATCCTAGATCATGAGGCCAACCTGGGAATGGAGGCCACAGAGGGCAGAACAACAAGATAGCGAGGCCAGAGGACCCAACACCATGGTGTGCCACGCCAAACCGGGACCGCCTATCCTACTGTTATGGGAGAAAGAAAGAAGCATCCGCATTGTGTAAGCCACTGATATTTGGGTCAAAGACAATCTTTAGAGTTAAAATTACCTTGACCCAGCAATTGCACTACTAGGCATTTATCCAAGGGATACAGGTGTGCTGTTTCAAAGGGGCGCATGCACCCCAATGTTTATAGCAGCACGATCAACAGTAGCCAAAGTATGGAAAGAGTCCAAATGTCCATTGATGGATGAATGGAGAAAGATGTGGTCTATATATACAATGGAGTATTACTCAGCAATCAAAAAGAATGAAATCTTGCCATTGGCAACTTCGTGAATGGAACTGGAGGGTATTATGCTAAGTGAAATTAGTCAGAGAAAGACAAAAATCCTATGACTTCACTCATATGAGGACTTTAAGAAACAAAACAGGGACATAAGGGAGGGGAAACAAAAATAATATAAAAAAAAGAGGGGGACAAAACATAAGAGACTCACAAATATGGAGAACAAACTGAGGGTTGTTGGAGGGGGTGTGGGAGGGGGATGGGCTCAATGGGTCAGGGGCATTAAGGAATCTACTGAAATCATTGCTTCACTGTATACTAACTAATTTGGATGTAAATTTTAAAAAATAAAAAATAAAGTTAAATTAAAAAACAACAGGGGCGCCTGGGTGGCGCAGTCGGTTAAGCGTCCGACTTCAGCCAGGTCACGATCTCGCGGTCCGTGAGTTCGAGCCCCGTGTCGGGCTCTGGGCTGATGGCTCAGAGCCTGGAGCCTGTTTCCGATTCTGTGTCTCCCTCTCTCTCTGCCCCTCCCCCGTTCATGCTCTGTCTCTCTCTGTCCCAAAAATAAATAAACGTTGAAAAAAAAATTAAAACAACAACAACAACAACAACAGCAAAATTACCTTGAAAACCTCTTAAACTGAGAAACGCAGTTCAAGACAATCCAGATCTTTTAAGTGAGGACCCCACCCCACGCGCTGAGACACTCCCAAATTCCAGACGTGTGATGGAATGCTAGGGAATGCCTTGGGTTTTTGTTTTTGTTTGTTTGTTTGTTTGTTTGTTTCTGGTGCCTAAAGTTATATTGCAAAGATGCATCACGTCACATTTTCCAACTCTGGCCGCCCTTGAGAGCACCGATTAAGTGTTAGATGGGATGTGCTTTATCTGATTTATTATCTCTGTTTTATCATTAAAGAAACCAAGGCCCAGTGAGGCAAGGACCCAGAGCTAGGGAAGGACAGGGCTGTAGCTGGGACCCGCCCGGAGAAGAAGGCACAGTCCTTGTCTAGGTGCACCTCCCAGGAGTGCTTGGCTTTCCTACTGGTTCCTGCAGCTCCAGAGCCAGTGTGCAAGCCCCACGTGGCTTCAGGATGGGGCAGGGAGGGATGGGGACACAGGGAGACAGGGGCATGAAGGGACAGAAAGGGGCCATCCAGGGGCACCTGGGTGGCTCAGTCGGTGAAGCATCCGACTTCAGCTCAGGTCATGATCTCACGGTCCGTGGGTTCGAGCCCCGCGTCGGGCTCCGTGCTGACCGCTCGGAGCCTGGAGCCTGCTTGGGATGTTGTGTCTCCCTCCCTCTGCCCCACCCCTGCTCATGCTCTGTCTCTCTCTGTCTCAAAAATAAATAAAAAACATTTTAAAAAATTTAAAAGAAAGAAAGGGGCCATCCAAACACTGTCCAGACAGACACAGGCCATGAGGGTGCCAGCCTCCACCACTGAAGCACAGCTCAACCTTCCAGAAGCGAATCTGACCCTCAGGATTCAGCCTGACCTGCAACCCTACATAGGCGCCCGGCTCGAGGCTGGGGTCTCAGGCCTCTACCCTAAGAGGTCAGCAGCATGCAGGGAAGGAGCCAAAGAGCCCGGGTAAGAGAGGCCAGGGAGGATGGGCAGGAAGCCCGGAGTGGGACCAGACGGAGTCGGGGTTTCCCCGGGAGATGGTGACGGGTGGGAGGTCCCCCTACATCAATGAGACCACGAGCAGCCCCGGGGTCCAGGTTGGTGATCGAGCGCCACCTGGTGGCCCATCGCGGCACGGCGCCCCCCCCCCCACCTCCCAATGGGGGCTTCCCCAGAGCCTCCTCCCTGAGGGCGCCTCCGCAATCACCCTCCACACCCCCGTTACCCCGCATTTAAAGTCAATACTGCCGATTCCTAGGCAGAAACAAGTTTTCGATTTTACCCCAAAGAACAAAGCACCATTGTAATTTCCTGTTGCTACTGAGCGTCCCACGAGGCAGGGGCAGGGCGCAGCCTCCCCTGGGACGCACGCCCCGCCCCCAGCGCAAGGCTGTGAGTGATCTGGGTGCCCTGTGGGCGTCGGGACTGTCCCCAGCTTGCTCTGCAGACACCGCTCCAGGTAAGCCAGCCCCTCCCTGCCCAGACGTGCTGGGGCAAAGTCCCCCGAGGGCAGGGCTGGACCCTCCCCAGGCCTCTGCCGCTGGGACCCAGAGCCCAGAGACTTCCAGGGCTGAGTTCTTGCCCCTCCTGGCCCCCTGGCGACTGCAGGCCCCGGTTTCCCCTTCTACTACCTGGTGAAGAACAGTGGCTCGGAACTACCTGGGAGTCAGTGGCCCCTTTGAAATAAATGAAAGTGATGGGTCCCTTTCCCGGGTATGTGGGTGCCTAGCTGGGCTCATGAACGGAGATGGCACCCGGGCATCTGGCCAAACTGTTCAACTGGCTCATCCCCTTTAGTCCTCGCTAAAGGAGATGCAGCTACTTTTTCATGTAGCCCCGTTTTACAGATGAGGCAACCGAGGCACCACTAGGTTCTGTAACTTGTCCAAAGTCGCACAGCCAGTAAATCGTGGGGCTGGATGAGAACCCAGCCTTGGACAAGTGACCCCCTCTGACCTAAGCCTCAGTCTCCCCTCTGAGAAAAGAGATCAGGATTGGCCCGTCCCCTGGGGCAGTGAGAGGGGCATACAAGATTGGAAAGCATATGGTAGATGCTCATTAAAAAGAGCTGTCATTGTGATACAAACACGAATGGTTCCAGGTGCCTCGGCCCATGTGTGGGCACCAGGGTGGGCTGCGGTGGGCGCCCAGAAGGTCCGGAAAGCCCCGTGTTTCCAGAGAATGCTCCGGGCTTGCCAATCTCAGCTCCTTCCTTCCAGAATGTGGCCGGGGGCCTTGCTCATCGATTCTGCTTTCAATTTTGTTTCTTCCTAAAGCCACACACAGGAGTTTCGTTTTCTTTTTCACCAGAAAGCCGATCGGGGTGACTAGGCCTGTTTCTGGAGCGTGGACAGCAAACACCCGAGTTCAGCCACGCAAGCACCCCTCGCCTCGACCCGGCCCCTCCTCTCCGAGCCCCCGTGCGGGGGCCTCCCGCGCTGTCCCCAAGTCTCCGCGCGTCTCGCGGCGGCCACCAGCATGGCCCAGGCCCCCGAGGACCCTGGCGAAACAGGTACTTTCTCCCTTCTAAGGCATAGCGGGGGTTCCCAGTGGGACTTTTACTTCTCTTTCTGGCTCCTTTCCTTGGCCGGATCACAGCAACGGTAGCCGACCACACATCCCTAAGCGCAGGGGTCAGGAGAGACGAGGCGGGCCCAGGGACCGGTCGGGGAGGACCTGCTCTGCCCCGGTTAGTACCGTCTGCATGCATTTCAGGAGCCCTCAGGGGCCAGCGCTGTGAAGTTTGCATTTCATACAGGAGATCACTGCGTCCCGCCCACCACAGCCGACACTGGGCTCTGAACTCGTGTTCATTTTAAGAAATAGCGAGTTGCTTCGAGAAGAGGCGTCCGGGGACACCTGCGGTCCCCTTCTTCCTCAGATACCCCTTCACTCCTGGAAGAACAGACCAAGGAACCACATGCTGAGCAAGTGCTGTGTGCTAAAGGGCTTGTGGGCTGTGGGCTGTGGGCGGTTTTTTCGTTTTGTTATCATTAGCTCATTTACTCCTCACTACAATCTTGGAGGTAGCTGCCCCCTTTTTTTTTTAATTTAAAAACTTTTTTTTTTTTTTTTTTTACATTTATGTATTTTTGAGAGACAGAGCATGAGCAGGGGAGGGGCAGGGAGAGAAGGAGACACAGAATCCGAAGCCGGCTCCGGGCTCCGAGCCGTCCGCGCAGAACCCAACGCGGCTTGAACCCGCGAGCCGTGAGATCGTGACCTGAGCCGAAGTCGGACGCTTCACCGACGGAGCCACCCAGGCGCCCCTGGGGTAGCTGCTCTTATCCCCACTTTGCAGATGGAAAAAGTGAGGCACAGAGAGGCCACATAGCCAGCGGACCGCAGAGCTGGGGCTCAAACCCAGGAAACCAGCCATCAGGGCACCAAAAAGAGGAAAAGTGGTGTGCTGGGGAGGGGTGCCACCACGGGGCATCCCAGGGCCGGGGCTGGTTTCCAGGTTTCTGTTGTATGTCTCCCCCCCCCCCCCCCCGGGGACACGCACGTGCTCACCACTCAGTAGCTGCACTTAACTTCTCCCTTCCAGGTTTTTCTTTCCTTACCAACTTGTCACTTACACCTCAACCGTTTTGCAACTTCCCGTGTACAGATTCACCAGCCGGAAGGCCCAGGACAAGAGGCCAGCCAGCCCTACGGACTTGGCCTTCACTTTGACCTGCTTGGGGTGGAGGTGGAGGGAGGCGAGGAGGCCTACCCAGGGGCAGGCTTTTCAAGAATCAGAACTCTTTTCAAGACAAGGCAGAGTCAGGCTTGCTGTTGGCTGGCTGGGGCTCTCCGGCCGCTGGAGGCAGAACTTGGCAGGTGAAGGGGGTGGGGGGTGTCCCCGGGTGTCCCGACGGCACTTCACCTGCGGCCGGCAAGGACGGACATGTCTGATCACAGGACAAGCCTCACGGCCCAGCTGCGGAGGCAGCAAATGCATCACCCCTTCCCCGACCAGCGTTGCCACCAAGGAACCCGGGAAAAACCCAGAAGGCAGATGGGGCTGTTGCAAAGGGCCCCGGGTCTTCCCTGGGAGGGTCTTGCTTTGCATTTCTCTTGGGCACTTGGGGGACAGATGTTTCCTGGCAAAAGCTGAGGCTGCTGCCCACAGGGCTCCCTCCAGCTCGCCGGGCACTGCGTGTGACCTGCTTTCCTCTGCCCACAGAGCTACCGGCCTGGGTTTGTGGGAGCCTGTCTGAAAGCAAGAGGGGCCATTCAGAGCCCCTGGGGTTCTGCTTAGGGTCGTGAAGCTCAGGAGGGGAAACAGAGACCCGGGAGGGATCTGCCCGTGCCCTGCCCTGGGTCCTCTGGGCGGACACTTGTCCCAGCGGTGGGTCACTCGTTTATTCAAATGCTGTTTCCCGGGCACCTGCTGTGTGCCCGGTGCTGTGCTGGACACCAGAGGTGCTACGGTGGACCCGCAATCACAGCAGGGGGTCCCCGGAGCCATTCTGCAAGGGCCCCACCCGCATACACAGCACCCCACTCCCCAGGGCATCCAGGACGGCTCCCCACAAGAGATGGTGTTTGAGCAAGACCCGGAGACTGAGTGGATGTTGGGGGGTGTAGAGAGGCGGGAGGGTGTTTCTGGCAGAGGGGGCATTACGTGCAAAGGCCCGGGGGTGAGTAGGCTGGAAAGAGCACGAGGGCTGTCGAGGGAAGGGTCCGGCTGCCGGTGGTGTTATTGCCGTCCTCCGGGAGACGGAGGTGAGGGACGGGCGGAGGGTGGGGGGGCGCAGAGGGAGACAAGGGATTCGAGAGAGCAGGGAACAGTGTTTCTAGGCCTCTCTGGACCTGGGCTTTGGGGAGAAAGATCCGTTTCCGAATGTCTTTAGCTTTCTGGCTTGGATGACCACCACCACTGACGTGGAAAGGGAGCCCCCGAGGACGGACAGAGGGCGCAGGGGGGCGACGACAGCAGGCCTCCCAGGAGGGACTTTGCCTCCCTCCCCGCTTCTTCCTGCTCCTCTGCCCTCAATCTACCCCACCCTGCCACCTTCCGCTCCCCTGTGCTCTGAGGATGTCTGAGGGCTGAGTGCTCCCCTCCCCCCACACCCCGCCCCTGGCCCTCAAGCGCCCGCACCAGGCAGAGGGTGTTCAGAAGGCTGGGGTGCCTCTCTGGCCATCAGTCTGTCTGGCCAAGGTCCTTTCTTTCTTTCTTTCTTTTTTTTTTTTTTAATTATTTTTTAACGTTTATTTTTTTTTGTTTGTTTGTTTTTAAATTTTTTTTTTCCAACGTTTTTTATTTATTTTTGGGACAGAGAGACACAGAGCATGAACGGGGGAGGGGCAGAGAGAGAGGGAGACACAGAATCCGAAGCAGACTCCAGGGCCTGGGCCATCAGCACAGAGCCTGACGCAGGGCTCGAACTCACATACCGCGAGATCGTGACCGGAGCCGAAGTCGGACGCTTACCTGACTGAGCCACTCAAGTGCCCCTGGCCAAGGTCATTTCTGAGCAGCCCATCTGCCCGTCACCGAACAGAGGCGTTGTTAGTGAATGTCTGCTCGGGTCTCCGCCCCTGCCTCTGCCCTGGACCCCTCGCACGGGGACCCCCCCCCCCCCCGCCCCGAGCTTCCGGCCCCGGCTTGATCCAAGGGAGGCTCCGTTCTCTCTCTGCCCCCCTCTCCTTCTCCCAGACCTCGAGCAGAGGATCCTGCGGGTGCTGAGGGACGCTGGCTCCCCTGTGAAGTCCGTCCAGCTGGCAAAGGAATGCCAAGTGCCCAAGAAGAAGCTCAACCAGGTCCTCTACCGGATGGAGAAGGAGTCGAAAGTCTCCCTGGCGGGCCTGGCGATGTGGCGCCTGGGCGAGGGAGGGACCGGAGAAGTGGTCCCCACAGAGCCGGCCCAGCTCAGCCAGGGTAACCTGCCCCCCGGGGGTCGGGGTGGGCCCAGCGCGAGCAGTCCCGGCAGCGGACGAGCAAGGTCCGGGCCTGGGTTTTAATACGGGCCCTGCCCCTCGAAGGTGCGTGGCATCCCCTGGCCGTGCCTTGATTTCCTTTTCGGACCACCGGACGTGACAGCAGGCCTGGGGTTGCCAGGGGGCGAGGCGGAAAGGGCCCAGCCTCCTGACCTCGCGAGGCAGGCACTCAGCAGAGCCTGAATAGTGATGATACGGGCACGGCGACGATAAGAATAGAACAGACTTAGCTCCTCCGTAGTTCTGCAGGGCAGAGACCAACAGGGCCGGCTTTCGTCAGGCGCCCACAGCGGCTGACGGTGGAGACGGGTGGAGGGCACCTCTGCTCTCCGCCCAGAGAGCTGGGTCGGCCGAGGAGAGGCAGGGCGGGTCTGGAGGCAGACTTGTTCGGCCCTGGACGCGGAGGCCGGCTCTCCCACGTGCGGAGGCCGCCTTGGTCCCATGGAGTCCCCGTCCCCTCTCCTGCCCCTCCACCCCCCACCCACCTTTCTTTCTCCAGCGGCGAGGCCCCAGCAGGACGCAGCCGCGGTTCCAGAGGAACCTGACCCTCAGCTCAGCGAACAGCGTAAGCACCCCCATTTTCTTTCAGCTGCCGGGCCCCGGGGCCCCTGACCCCAAACCCTCCTGGGCCCCTCGAGATGTTACTCGTGCCCCACCCACCGAGGGGTCCCCACACGGTATCCGGGGGGGAGGTTCAGCCCGCACAGCGGAGGACGCGCGTGGCCAAGGCGCCACCTCTCCGATCAGTGGCCCACATCCACTGCCCGTCGGCCCCCGAGCCACAGAACGACCTCCGTGCTGTGATATGACCACGTCCTGCAGACGGGGAAACTGGGCACAGGGGGTCCGGGGCTCCCCCACGTCTGCACAGCCAGCAGACAGTGGAGCAGACAGATTCAAGCTCCGGGGTCCCCCTTAACCACCCACCGCCCTGCCTCGCAGAGAAAGCCATCTATAGGTTTCTGGAAGGCACCGGGCCCTGTAAGGCCCTGATCATCGCCCGGGCCCTGGGAATGAAGACAGCAAAAGAAGTCAACCCACACTTGTATGATATGAGAAAGAGGCACCTTCTGAGTCTTGATGAGAAATCAAGTCTATGGTCGATTTATCGACCAGGTAGGTCCTTACCTGCTGCCCCCAGGTAGGTGGGGCAGGGTGGTGGAGAGAGAGCGTAACATCTGACGCTTGGTCCTTGCCTGGGCGCCCTGCCAGCCCCACCTTCCTCGCCAGACCTTCACAGAGGCTTGCAGGGGTCTTGCGGATGGATCACTAGAAGGGGGCAGGTGTGCTGGTGGGAGTGACCAAGGAGGGCTTCCTGGAGGAGTGGCCCGAGGTTGCAGCTGCAGAAAGCAAGGGGCCAGGAAAGGAGGTGGCCCGCTCCTAACTGTCTCAGCCCCGGGATGTGGGGCTCACCCTGAGTTTGCTAACAGTTTTCTCTCAGCACTTTGCCCAACGTGCAGTTTCGAAGCTGCTGGAAGGGAAGGCTGGGCTCAGACACCCACAGGGTGGGGTCCCGGGTGACCCCTCCACCAGGTGCGGCAGGCGCGGAGCCCCGCGTTTGGGGTCCACGAGGACGTTCTAATTTCTCTTACCATCGGAAGAAAAGATGAATGTTGTAATAATAATAAATGGTTAATCACGACCCCAGCTTAGATTACATTTGTCTCTCATCCCAACACAGTCGCGAAATGTAATTTTGAATATTTTTTATGGAGAAAGGGACCCACAAAGACACAAGAGCTCAGGGGCCACAAAGGTGGGACGTGACCCTGTGAGCGGAGGCGGCAGAGGCCCCGGCAGGTGCTCACCTGGCCCCCATGGGACTGACACCCAGCTCACGGCCCCCAAAGGGGGTCTCAGTGTCCCTGGCACGGTCGCATGTGACAGGGCCAGATCTTAAACACTGGTGAAAACTCTGAATTCTTAAAAATGTCCGGTGAGCCAAACAAAGCTCATCCAGTGGCCAGAAACAGCCCGTGGATGGCCACCTCGCGGCCTTCTCTAAAGGGAGAGGGGTCCTGGGGTTCAGGGGACAGCCGCAGAGGAGGAGGTGAGCAGTGAGGCTCCCAGGAGCCTCCTGAGGTCGGCAGAAGATGCACAGATAGGGTGACCCTCTGTGGTGACGTCCAAGCAAGGCTCATCTGAGACCCCTGTGGGGCTTGTTAAACACGACGGCTCCTGGGTCCCTCCTTGGACCTACTGACTCGGGACCCCCGGGGGGGGGGGACGTGGGGGAACCTGTGTTTTAATAAGCTCCACAGCGGATTTTGTCGCGGCCATCGGTATTTGGAACCCCCGGAGAGGTGCAGAGGGCTTGGGTGGAATATTATTTTGCAGATTGTGGAGGAAGAAGCGAGTCCCCCGCGATTATTTACCAGCAAAATCCAATCAACATGATCTGTCAGAATGGACCAAATAACTATATTTCCATTGAGAACTCGGAAGACATCCAGATTGGACACGGGAATGTCATAGTGAAGCCAACCGCCTCTGGGGAGAATGGTGAGTCCTCTCAGAGGCACCCTCAGAGGGACCCGTAGGGGCACCTGCTCCCTCTGGGTGGGGGCCGAGAGGGGGACATTCAGCCTTTTTTATTTTTTAATTTTTTTAATGTTTATTTATTATTGAGAGACAGAGAGAGAGCATGAGTGGGGGAGGGGCAGAGAGAGAGGGAGACACAGAATCCGAAGCAGGCTCCAGGCTCCGAGCCGTCAGCACAGAGCCCGACGTGGGGCTCGAACCCCCAAACCACGAGATCATGACCTGAGCTGAAGTCGGACGCTTCACCGACTGAGCCACCCAGGCACCCCCCAGGACATTCAACCTTTGAGGAGAAAGGGCAGCTTTCACATCTCCAAGGTCATCCCTAACAGCCTTCCTGAGCATGAGGAAGTCTTCCTGCACACCTGGATCAAACCTCTCCTGCTTTCCCTTCATCCCGATAACCTTTGGCCTCCGTTTCAATGGGATCTGATATTTTTCGATGAGACATAGCTTGGTTCACTCTCCTCCAGTAGAATGTCACAAGGGGTCATTGTAGTATTTTGTTTGTTCTAAGACACACTTTCCCCCCACATTTTAACGGCTTAGAAACTGGGATGCACCTGGCCAGTGGCGTCCTAGTTTTGATAAAATACAATCCCGCAGAAGAGTGTTTATTCCATGCCAGGCCCTGGGGTGAGAGGGGACGGGGCCACCTCTCGGACCAGCCGTGGAACACGAGGGACAGCATCAGCCCGAAAGCTGGAATACTCCCTGTGACCTCAAGACAGCCCTTCCCTACTCTGGGCCTTGGTTTCCCCAACTGTGAAATGAGGAACTTTGTTTTAGAATCTGGATCAATGGTTCCCCAACCTTAGTCCTCCCAGTTTGGGCCATGCCCGTGTCGGATTATTTTCTTCATGTTGTTAAATGGTTTCCCTTTTTATCTACTCAAATTTATTTTATGATTTTATCTTAAATCTTTTAAAAAATGTTTAGTTTTGAGAGAGAGAGAGACAGACAGACAGACAGACAGACAAAGGATCCAAAGTGGGCTCTGTGCTGACAGCAGAGAGCCCGAAGCGGGGCTCGAACTCAGGAGCCGTGAGATCAGGACCTGAGCTGAAGTCGGACGCTCCACCGACTGAGCCACCCAGGCGCCCCACTTGAATTTATTCTAAAGTGAACTTTTATAGCACTACTTGAAATTAAAAACCAGGCGATTTACCATGAAAATAAATACTGAGAAAATAAAGTAATGTCAGGGCTCTAAAAGCCCCGTGTTGAGGGGGCGTTAAAGATATGCCAGCACCTGAGGACACCTGCCCCGGTGGGGTCAGAGGGTGGAGGGCACTAGGGGGCAGAGGCTGTGCTCACTGACTGGGTTTTTGAGTGCCCGGGTGACGCGAGGCCCCAGTCATAAAAACCCGGGGACCCCCACACTGACTGTTCTGCTGGGCCCCCCTGCTCTCCATCAACAGCCTGAAATGCTCATTCCCAGCCTGGCAGCGGCCTGTCTTCTCCGTCCAGCCAAGACTTTGCATGTATGTGTGTTAGGGAGGTGTGGGCAGAGGGTGGGCGTCAGAGGTCATGTTGCTGTGTCCCCTGCTAGGTTCCGTGGCTCCCCTCCACCTCCCTCCCATGGCACCAGCAGATCCCCCGACGCAGAGCTCCCCGGCTGCAGCCTGGGCGCCCCAGGACATCCGCTTGGAGAAGTCTGTGCTCAGACGGGTGTTGCTGGGACATGGCAACAAGATGAGCCTTACCGGTGCCCCGGCCGAAGGCCCGGCTGCCTGCAGCCCCACTGGCAGCCCCCCAGGTAACCCATCCCGCCCCCGCCCCACCCCATTCAGCCCCTCGCTGCGCGGAACACGAGCCAGTCTTTGCGGGGAGAGAGGCATGATGGGAAACTCCTTTCCTTCCACCAGGAGGCCGTCCCACAGAGTACAGCAGGTGGGGTTTTTAGAGCTCGCACTCAGGATCCCATTCCCCACCACCACCCCCGCTCAGGAAACCTCAGTTTCTTCATCTGTACAACAGACACAGGGCAGCAGAGGCCAGACCAGCTGAGGCAGAGTCAGAGGAGATGGCCAGACTGGAATGGCATCTAAGGAGGGTAGACAGGAGTCATCTGAGTACCAGATGCCCTACTAAGCACTGTCGATGGTGACCAGAGAGCCCAGGCTAAGTCGTCCCCAGCCCTGGTCGTCCAGAGACAGGCCAGGGATGACAGCAAAGAGGCCAGGGAACACCAGGAGGAGAGTTTCCAGAAGTGGGCAGGCCGATGAGGTCGGGGAGCTCCGTGGGGACCGGCAGCAGCGGTCGGTGGTGACCTGAGGACACAGAGGAGGTGGGAGTACTGTGAGCAAGTCTTGTCCAAAGTTTGGATAGGAAAGGAGCCAGGTGGGGGCTGGGGGAGGCTGGGGACAGGCTATGGTTGCATGAAGGTTTTAACCAAAGGTGGAGGCGGCATTCCGGAGCTGTGGGGAAGCCAGCAGCAGAGACGGGAGCAGGCGGCAGGAGGGGGCGGTGGCCGAGTCCCAGGGGAAGGGTGCAGGTGGCCCCTGGGGGGCAGTGACCGCCAGCAGTCCAGGCTGTGTGCAGAGGCACGAGGGAGGCAGGGTCTCTGCTGTGGACCAAGCCTGGTCTGGCCCACCGGGGGGACCTTCAGGGAGGTGAGCGGGCCAGGGAGGACTTGAAAGCCAGGCTGGGGGGTCAGGGTTTGGGGGCCACCATCCAGCTGCTTGTGCAGCCCTCCTGACATCTCTGTCTCTGACTGACCCACAGTCTCTGCCACCACTGTTGGCTCAGGAGCTTCGTTCAAAATTCCAGGGTCCAAACCAGGACCTGACTGCAAGGCAGATGGGATCCAGAGAGTCCACATCAGTTCATGCTTCCTTGAGGACACTGCCATTGGCAATGGCAACAGAATGACTGTCATCTCTGGGACAGCTGGTCCAGGAGTTGCAGAGCCTGAGGATAGCAGAAGGGGCCCTGAGGAGCTGGACAAGGATGCAGGTGAGCCTGGGACAAGGTGGGCCCTGTGTTCTCTCTCTCTCTCTTCCTCTCATCCATCCATCCACCCATCCACCCACCCACCCACGTACCCACCCATCCTCTACCCATCTCTCCATCCCCCCATCCACTCACCCATCCATTTACCCATCCATCCATCCATCCACCCACCCATCTGTCCATCCATCCATCCATCAGCCACCTATCTATCCATCCATCCACCCACCCACCCCCCCATCCACCCACCCACCTATCCATCCATCCATCCATCCATCCACCACCCATCCATCCATCCATCTATCTATCCATCCACCCACATATCCACCCACCCATCCATTTAACCACCCATCCATCCATCCATCATCCATCCATCCATCCATCCACTCATCTGTCCATCCATCCATCCATCATCTACCTATCCATCCATCCACCCACCCACCTATCCGTCCACCCATCCATCCATCCACCCACCCACCCACCCACCTATCCATCCACCCACCCACCCACCCACCCATCTGTCCATCCATTCACCTGTCCATCCACCCATCCACCCACCCACCTACCCATCCATCCATCCACCCACCCACCTATCCATCCACCCACCCATCTGTCCATCCAGCCAGCCAGCCACCCACCTGTCCATCCATCCACCCATCTGTCCATCTATCTATCCATCCATCTATCCATCCATCTACCCACCCATCCATCCACCCATCATCCATCCATCCATCCATCATCCATCCACCCACCCACCCACCCACCTACCCATCCATCTGTCCACTCACCCACCCACCCACCTATCCATCCATCCACCCATCTGTCCAGCCAGCCAGCCAGCCACCCACCCACCCACCCACCTGTCCATGCATTCACCCATCCATCCATCCATCCATCCATCATCCATCCATCATCCATCCATCCATCCATCCACTCATCTGTCCATCCATCCATCCATCATCCGCCTATCCATCCCCCCCATCCATCTACCCATCCATCCCTCATTCATCCACCCACACACCCATCCATCCATCCATCCACTCATCTGTCCATCCATCCATCCATCATCCGCCTATCCATCCCCCCCATCCATCTACCCATCCATCCCTCATTCATCCACCCACACACCCATCCATCCATCCATCCACTCATCTGTCCATCCATCCATCCATCATCCGCCTATCCATCCCCCCCATCCATCTACCCATCCATCCCTCATTCATCCACCCACACACCCATCCATCCATCCACCCACCCATCCATCCATTCATCCATCATCCAGCCAGCCAGCCACCCACCCACCCACCCACCCATCCATCCATTCATCCATCATCCAGCCAGCCAGCCACCCACCCACCCACCCACCTGTCCATCCATCTACCCATCTGTCCACCCATCCATCCATCCATCATCCGCCTATCCATCCACCCACCCACCCATCCATCCATCCATCATCCATCCACCCACCCACCCACCCACCTACCCATCCATCTATCCACCCACCCACCCACCTATCCATCCATCCACCCATCTGTCCATCCATCCAGCCACCCACCCACCCACCTGTCCATCCATCCACCCATCCATCCACCCATCCATCCATCCATCCATCATCCATCCATCATCCATCCATCCACCCATCTGTCCATCCATCCATCCATCATCCGCCTATCCACCCACACACCCATCCATCTCATGCATCCATCCATCCATCCACTCATCCATCCATCCATCCATCCATCATCCACCTATCCACCCACACACCCATCCATCTCATCCATCCATCCATCCACTCATCTATCCATCCATCCATCCATCCATCCATCCATCCATCATCCACCTATCCACCCACACATCCATCTATCCACAGTCATTCTCAAGTCTCCCATTTCCTGATGTCTGGAAGGCAGTAGAGGTCATAGCAGAGAGCAGCTCTGGAATCAGTGTATGGAGTGAAATCTTTTTAGCCAAGCGACCTAGCCCAGCACTTAGCTCTGAGCCTGTTTCCCATCTGCGACATGAGGATGGTAATTGCCTGTGGCTTCTGGTCGTGGTGAGCACTGGGTGGGCTCTGTAGGCAAAGCCTCAGCCCTGTGCCTGGCCCTGCACGTGCCTTCAGGCAGCGTCCAATATCATTACCATTGGTGTTATTTTAGGCCTCATGGGAAGCACTGGGGCGCCACAGTGAGTGAAGCTCTGTCTCAGAGAGAGGTTAACCTCTCCCTGCATGGTGGCCGCCACCTGCTGGAGGCTCAGCACACGTGCAAGGTTGCGGGGGGGCGGGGGGGGGGGGCGTCCCGGCTGGCGGGAGGCACAGACAGACCCTGCTTTCTTCCACCTGGGTGCTGTCCTTGTCTGTGGGCAGAGGGGCTATAGAGGGCCAGCCATTCCCCTTCGACCAAGCACACCCACGCTCCTGGTCTCAGTCCGACGGCCTGCCCTTGGCCTCACGAGGGGCTGGGAGCTGTCACCCGCACCCCGCTGAGACTCAGAGGAGGGGGCTCCACGGCCAACAGGACGACAGGGCTGCAGTTAGCCGCCTAGCCACAGCTCTGGCCCCGGTTGTGGGGCCAGGTGACTTCAACTCTGCTGCACAGGCAGGAGCAAGGTGGTGGCGGCAGGGGGAGGGTGTCCCGGTCTGGGGACGAGCGTGGGCAACAGGTGAGAGCAGGATGGCGGGTGAACCGAAGCGTCAGTGTGACCCGTGCACACTTCGTGAAGGGCAGAGGCCAGAGCACAGCTCCAGGCCCCATGGAGACGTTGGCATTTCTTCAGGGCCACGGGGAGCCACGAAGGAGCTCTGAGCAGGAGAGGGTATGGCAGTGTGAAGGAAGGATCGGGGAAGATTGCAGCTCCTGACTCTCTGGGATTGGGATGAAGGCGTCCTACTGTCCCTGTCGCGGTCGGAAACCCTAGACTGGCTGGCGACTGGTGCCCTAGCCGGCATCCACCTGCCCGGGGGGCATCTGTGCTGGATGCGAGAGGGTCTTGCCATCCTGATGGCGGGGACCTTGAGCTCCCAACAGGGAGGGGAGTCAGTAGGGAGAGGGCACCCTCTTCCTCACTCCCCGGAAACCTCCACAGAGGCACACAGGAGCCCCAGGGGTCGTGGACCACCCCCACGTGGTCTTAGGACTGGCCAAGACCCTCTCGATGGAAGGAAATTCAGCCCTCCATGTTTGAAAAATTTTGTCCCTCCCCAAGGGCTAAGCAGTGGCGCTGACGAGGCCTTAGTCACTCTGCACCCCTATCCACCCTCCTCGCTGGCCTGAAGAAGGTCTAACTTGTCACTCAGGTGATGGGCAGGATCCCGTCCTGAGAAGTGTAACGTCTGGCAGGTTTTCCTCTTCTGGGGGGAGGCGGGGATGGTTAATCACAGACCATCAGTGCCGTGGACTGTGGTGCCCTCTTTGGGGTGTCTGTGAGCTGAGGCGCCTGCATGGGCCATCAGCAGGGGCGCGGGGAGCTCTCGGCTGCCTGCCTGCCCGGCTCACTGCTGTGACGCCCGGATGGGTGACATGATCTGGGGGTCCCGGTGCGACGTGGAAAAGCGGAGCTCCTTGTTCAACGTCCGAATCTCGAGACACAATGGAGCTTTTTTTTTTTTTAATTTTTTTAAATCTTTATTTATTTTGAGAGAGAGAGACAGAGCACAAACGGGGGAGGGGCAGAGAGAGAGGGAGACACAGAATCGGAAGCAGGCTCCAGGCTCTGAGGCATCAGCACAGAGCCCGACGCGGGGCTCGAACCCACGGACCGCGAGATCATGACCTGAGCCGAAGTCGGACGCTCCACCGACGGAGCCACCCGGGCGCCCCAAGACACAATGGAGCTTTTTAAAATTTTTTTTTCAACGTTTTTTATTTATTTTTGGGAGAGAGAGAGACAGAGCATGAACAGGGGAGGGGCAGAGAGAGAGGGAGAAACAGAATCGGAAACAGGCTCCAGGCTCTGAGCCATCAGCCCAGAGCCCGACGCGGGGCTCGAACTCACGGACTGTGAGATCGTGACCTGGCTGAAGTCGGACGCTTAACCGACTGCGCCACCCAGGCGCCCCTAATGGAGCTTTAAACTGAGTGAGCACAGGGTCCCTCTGAACCCAGGCCCAGGCCACGTGGCTGTGAAGCTGGCCCTCCTCGGAGCCTTCTGGAAGACGACCCCTCCTCTGTGCGGTACTCCTCAGTCGCTCAGACCACTGGGTCTTTCCAAGAAATGATGCTGCAGCCGCCTGAAAGCTTCTTCCGTCTTTCCAGTGTTAGGAAGAAGCAACTCACTCCCTCATTCAGCAGTTCTGCCCCTGTCCCCGCTCTGAAACGCTCGCTCACCTGCACTTCCAGCCATGAGCAAACCAGATAAATAGTCCAGGAAGGACCGGAGACAGCTCACAAAGCAAGAGAGGCTGTGGCACTGTGAGCAAACCAACAGTGAAACCCGGGGAGGGGCGGGCAGTGCCCTGGTCCCCAGCGAGCCAGATCGCTCCGGTTATTTGAGGTGAGGGGGCCCGGGTGTCCCTTTGGCAACAGTTTCTGTCTTCCCCAGGACCCCTCTCCGAAGGTGCGGAGCCCAGAAGGGAGTTCCCTCCGGACCCGGCTTCCTCCCTCAGCACCAACGTCTCGAAGCTCATCTCCCACCTAGAAGCCGTGACTCTTGAAAGCAGGGATCCCCACAACGCCGAAGACGGCGGCCGGGTGGACAGAACCCCAGCCGTGGCGTCCCAGGGGGAGGTCGAGCCCAGAACAGACAGCCAGCCTCTCTCGGAAAGAGCAGGCGAACGCCAGTGAACCTCCGGTACTATGCTTTCTGGGCTCTGTAAGTGTCCTTTTCGCTTTCTTGCCTCCTGACACGCGACCGGCAAGGGTCAGCGTTTGGGCTGGGCCTGGCCTGGGGCTGGGTCACCTCTGTCCCTACCACCACCTTAGCCTGCCTTCCATCATGGCTACCCACTGTCCTCTCACTCAAGACCTGACTTCCTCAAGGCCTGTTATGGCTGCCTGACCTCTTTCCAACTCGACCTTTCTAGAACTTCCCTACCTTGACTTTGATCTCTCGGCCCTTCTTAGCTGAACTTCCAGAAAACAGATCCCTCCCGTCCGGGCCCCAGTGGGAGTCACTGGCCAGCCCACGGGCCAGGGGACCTCTGCTGGCCAATCATCAAGGAATGTTTGTCTTACGCCAGCATGGTGCTCGCGGGTGGACGGGGTTCCCTTGGAAGGGTTGTGGGCGCAGTGGCATTTCCAGAACAAAGGAACGGAGTGGGGTTGGTTCAGAGGACACTCGCGGAGGGATGATGGGAGGAAGACAGAGAAGGAGAGAAGAAGGTGGTGGTCAGCCGGGCAGGGCTATTGTGGACTCGTGTGTTCCACTCGTTACGCCCACGACATACACAATGCCACGCCCGTACGTCACTCTCTTTTGTGTTAACTCTACTGGACCATGACTGTCCAACGCCCAGGAGCCACGTCCCCTGGGGCTAGCATCCGCCTTGGTGGAGGAAGGGCTGGCTCATCACAGAGACTCAGTCAAGGAGGTCACTAACCAGGGGTGCCTGGATGGCTCGTCGGTTAAGCGTCCAACTCGATTTCGGCTCAGGGCATGATCTCAGGGTTTGTGGATTTGAGCCTTGCGTCGGGCTCTGCGCTGATGGCCTGGAAGCTGCTTCGGATTCTCTCTCTCCCTCTCTCTCTGCCCCTCCCCCACACGCTCTCTCTTTCGCTGTCTCCTTCTCTCTCAAAATAAATATATATATATATTTTAATGTCACGGATCAAACCTTTATGCCTTTTCAGCTTGGCTGGAAAGATCTTGAGTTCCTCGACACGTTGATCAGTGCCCGGACCAATATATAGTACTTCTGGTATGTCCCCTAAAGGGGACGCGTCCTAAGGCATTGTTTGAGCCCCTGGATCCAGCCATTCCTGAAGCAGGATCTGTCTTTGCTCCTGTCCATTAGATGAGCCCATGTGTCTGTCTCCTTAGTGTGGAAGTCCGCTCCAGGCGGCTTTCAGTTTCCCAGTGTGGTATGTCCCTCTCACCTCTGCCGCCGCCTTTCCTTAGCTCTACGCTACGCAGCCAGCAGGTCTCGGCTGAGACGCGACCTCGTCCAGGAAAGCTTCCCAAGCTCTCATCCCAGCCTGTGTCTCTTCGCTGCCCCTGAGGCCTCCTGTGCTTCCCTGTCAAACCCGTGCCATTGCCTTGTTACTCGTCTGTCTCCCAAAACTCACTTTGTTGTAGATGACAGAAAGCTGGGACCCACTTCCCACAAAAGGGGATGTGCTGACTCTTCTCATGCAGACAAAGGCCAAGCACGAGTCTTGCTTCAGGAGCGTCTCCGTCCCGGAAGGCAGACAATGTCTCGGGACGCAGCCTCCCTCTTTCCGTCTCTCTGCTCTGCTCTCCTCTGGGTTGGCAAAGATGGCCCCTGGCGACCTCGCTCCTGGCCCCCACCCTGAGCACCGCTTTCCAATAGCCGAGGCCAAGGTGGATGGCTTTGGTCATGTGACCACCTCCCGGCTGAGGTCATTAGCCGGAACAACGGGATGCTGTGATTGGCCGACTGGTGTCACATGATCTATCCCTGGCACCACAACGGGGGTCAGTCAGCCACCCCCAAATCACCTGGCTTGAGGGCGTGGCCAGTGCTCTAAAGTCACAGAAAAGGGACAGGCGCGGAGCTCAGAAGTCCACCGCATCTCCCCCCGGCATCGGCCGGTGAATTCCCTGGGCACGGGGGCCTGGTCTCTCCCCTCTGCACCCCCGGTGAATGCTGGACAGACCCCCTTCGCTGTGCGCCATGCGGCCCGGCCCTGGGGCTGCCGGCGGAGGGCGACCCAGCCCTGACCGCGGTGAGCACTTCGCAGTCGGCGGGAGAGGCGGGCATCGCCATGGGTCCCGAGCACGACTAAGCACAGGGGGGTGGGGGAGGGCGGAACCCCCCGACACACTGTCTGGAAGGTCCCCGAGGCTCCTGGGGGAGGAGAAACCCGTGAGCCCATTCTCCCACCCCTGGCGGAGCGAGGTCGGGTGGGGTGGGAACGACGTTCTAGGCGGGACCACGGGCGGGGCAGACGCCCGGGACCGGAACAAGGGACCTCGTGCAGAGCTCCACCGTGGGTTGGGTGCTGGAAAGCACGGTGCGAAGAAAACGTGCAGGAGGTTGGCTGGAGGGAACCGGGTGCCCGACCACGTGTGCCTGGGACTTTGGGCTCGACCCTGAGCGCCGTACAAGCCCCGCCCTACCTGTCTCCCAGGGACGACCTGGCGCCCCACGGGCTGGAATTGCCCGGCCTGCTGGGGGACAGTTCTCTCTGCCACCGTGTTGACCTGGGGCCCCCAGATCATTCCCCCCGCCCCCGGGATATCCGCTTGGCCCACGTGCCACCGGGTCTAAGGGGCTGGAGATTGGCTTTGGCTCGCTGCGTCTGGCATCGCCTTTCCTCTGTGGCGAGCTGAAAACGGCTCGCCTCCAAGTTTGCCCCAGGTCTGTGGTTAACCAGGCCCCGTCAGCGGAGGATCCAGGAGCCTCAGTCCGCACCGCCAGCCCCGGGCGGGAGCGCTCCGGTTCCTGCGAGATCTCCCCTCTCTGTATAATTAATTCGCCGTAAACACGCTGACAAAGCACTGCCAGCGGTTAATGGGGGCCGGAGGTGAAGGTCAACGCTGGGCTCTTCAGGAGAGAAATTAACTAGCTACCATTAGCTAGCCGGGACTGATGAAGTCCGTGCAGCCCCCCGCCTTTTGTTCTCACCAGCCCTCCACCCACGCAGCCTCCCTTCCTCCCTGAGCTGGGCAGACAGAGTTTGCAGTCCCCTGACTTGAATGGGGGGCAGTCTGCTGCATGAGTCAGAGGTGGTCTTCCCGAACCACCGCAAACTGCTCACAAATGCAATTCTGTTTTCTCGTCCAGCTTCCCTACTTGTCTCGGGATGAGCCCAGGTGGGACCCCTCCCCTGGGGGGTGTTAGCCGACAGCCAAGGTGGGGGACTCTGAGCAGCCAGCAGTCTAGGGAGTCGTTCGGGAGCATCTTGGCTGTGACAGAAACGTGGCTCACCTAGACTTACCAAAGAATCTGTTTGCTCGTGCCACTGGGAAATCAAGAGACAGCTAGCTTCAGGAACGGCTAGATCCAGGGACTCAAGCATTACACTCAGGCTTCTCTCTCTCTCCGTCTCTCCGAGAGACTCTCTTCATGTGTCTGCCTGCTGCTCAAGGCTTAGGGCCTGCAAGTTTGGCAACTCCAGCAGAAAAGGGATTCTTCAAGCCAGATACTGCGGGTAGGATGTCCCGGAGAGGGTTCGGATTGGTCAAGCACCGGTAACAGGCCTGGGGGGGCTTGTTAAGTGGAGCCCACGCCCCGGGGCGGAGCCTTCCAGATTCTGAGTCGGAAGGTTAGCCAACTGCCCAAGGTTAGGAAGGTTAGACAATTGCCCAAGAGGTAGAGACGGGAGACCCCAGGCCCCTGGGCTCCTAAGCCAGGAGAAGCAGCCTGGCTCCCACCGCCTGGCTTCACTTTTTGTGACACGGGATTCCCTCCCTCTCTTCCCCACCCCCACCTGGGACCCTATGGCTTTTGTTGCCCTCAGTGGGCTCTCCACGAGCTGCTGGAGGGGGGACGGAGGTCTGGCTGCTACCCATTTGGGCCTTGAAGCCCCCAGAAGGCCCGGCATCATCTGGGGGCAGTACAGCCAGGCCCGTCTCCCGGTGGGAGGTGCTGGGGTGCACAGACACAGTCTGGAACGGAAGCCCTCCCTGTCTGTGCGACCTCGCCCTCAGGTGCCCCTGTGACGGCCCGGGGCCTCAGTCTTCTCCTCTGCAGAATGGGCCGGGGAGGCAATCGAGGCACGTTTGCTAGAGGGTCAGACGAGATGGTGCTGAGTCACAGCCAGCCGGGCCACACGCGCACGAAACCCAGCATGGATGGTTCCCCCTCAGGGCCCGTGTCACCCACATCTCCCCTCTGCCAGGGACACGTGGCAAAAGTCTGCAGACATGTTTGGTTGTCCCAGAGACAGAGGGTGGGGTGGTTTCCTGTTACTGCTGTAACAAATCACCATGAAGGGGTTCAAAAGAACCCAGGCTTCCTCTCCGACAGGGCGGAGGGCCAGAAGTCCCGCACGGGCCCCGCTGACAGGTCAGGGTGTCGCAGGGCGGCTCCCTCTGGAGGCTCTAGGGAGAATCCGTCTCCCGGCCTTTCTGGCTTCCCGAGGCCACTTGCGTTCCCTGCTCGTGGCCCGTCCTCCACCCCCGACTCAAGCATCATCGCACCTTCCGCTCTCTCTCTCTTTCTCACCCTCCGTCCTCCTCTAAGGGCCCTTGGGATGCCACGGGCCCCACCTGACAAGCCGGGACCATCCCCTCCCCCCATCTGCGCGAAGTCTGCTTCGCAGGGTCGCAGCTTCTGGGGATTAGGGCAGGGACATCACTGGGGGGCATCATGCAGCCCCTCCCCCCACAACAAAGAGCCACCAAGCCCCAAATGCATGCGGAGCCACACCGAGAAAGCCTGCCATAGGTGACATTGTTGTTTCCATCATTAACATCATGAAGACCGAACCATGAGTGGGGTGTGGCATTGCGGTGCTAGGAGTAACCTGAGTGTAACCTCAGGTAAACCCCGGCAGCTCTGGGCCTCGGTTTTCTCCTCTGTAAAATGGGCAGAAATAAGGACAGCACCTTATCCACAGAGTTTATGCCGAGGTCTTACACTGTGACTCAGCTCAGGGCGCATCTAACAAACGCTGGTGTCCGGGCTCACCCCAGACCGACCCAGTGTCTGGGGCAGGGGTGGGGGGTGGGCAGGCGTATTGTTCAAAGCTTGTCCCGTGGTCCCAAGGAGCCCTCCCCTCCCCCCGACGCTGAGCTGTCCAGGGCTGACCCCAGGTGGGCACACCCAAGATACCAATGGGTCACGGCCGTAGTTGTGACCCCGGCAGCCCCCTCACCCAGCATCACGCTCTGTCCGGTCTCTGTGACAAGAGGGCATCAGGGAGGACAGGAGCCAGACCCCAGAGGGCCCAGCCGGCCAGTGCAGCCAAGCTGGTGCCCCGCTTTTCACAGCCTTGGGCCGAGCGCCCTCTGGTGGCCGCGAGCTGGCTGCAGCACGCGCTGGGCTCGGGAATTGCCAGGGTCCCAGCTGGGGACCAGGCCAGGGGTGGTTATGCGGCCCCATTCCCTCCCCCAAAAGTGGCCAGACACACAACGTTCTACCTGCGACTCTGGGGGGGCTCACGGTGCCCTAAGCCCTTCTACAGGTCCCAGGTTAAATCCCTGCTCTGCCTTCTCATCAGGGTCTCCCTTCCCACTTAGGGCCCCAAAGTCAAAACCCCAGTGTCGGGCAAGGGCTGATGGTCTCTCGTGGGGAACGTTCCTGCAAGCTGGGACCCCTGGAAATCCCCAGCCCAGCTTCTGCAGGGGCCCCAGGGATCTCACCTGAGACCACGCCTGTGGCCTTGCAGCCCCGAGTCCCTACAACAGCTGCCTTTTCCAGATTCCCGCTCGTACGGACTCACTCAATCCTTCCATGTCGTCCATGACGAAGGGGATTCTTACCCCTTTCACGTGGTGAAAACACTGAGGCACAGAGAGGTCAAGCTACTCTCCCAAGGTCACACAGCCCGGGAAGAGCCTGCTGGGATTTTAAACCTAGGAGGCAAAGTGAGTGAGGACAGCCCAGATGGGGGCGGAAGGAATCCTTCGTACATGGAGGGCCACATGACGCTTGGGAGGTGGGGAGGTGGGGCTGGGGGTGACAACCTCTCGGAGCACACAGCCCACAGGTCCTCACGTTCGCCCACCACGCAGGTGGACCGCCCCCCCCCCCCCCCGCAACGCCACCTGGTCTATGTACAGGGCGGGGCTCAAGTGAACAAGCTCGGGGCCACCCTGGGGTCAAAGTTCAGCCCCACATGTCAGTGTGTGAAAGGGATCGTCGTTCCTTCCTTTCAAATTCGTTTTCAGGATGACCTCAACATCTGGCTCACAGGAGACCCCGCGTCAGTGTCGCTCACTGCACATTTCTGAGCCAGCCACACCTCGGAGCTCCCTCCCCGCCTCGCCCTCCTAGACGGCTTCTTCCTTCTCTGACTCCTGGCATCGCCCCAGTTTTGCCTGACAGTCGGCTGGGCCAGGTCGGAATCGGGATCTGCCTGCCCCTGGCGATGCCTGTCCAGGCCTGGAGGACAGCAAGCCTCCCGCTCTGGGCCTGTAAGGCAGTGCTTTAAGAGGTCACATGTTTAACCCTGACGATGACCCCACGAAGTGGACAAACTGGGATTTTGCCCATTTTACAGACGAGCAAACTGAGGCTCAGAGGAGCAAGCGCACCGCCCAAGATTAAAGGCAGATCTGACTGGTCCCCTCTGTGCGTCCACTCTCTGAGTGTCCCTTACGGGCACTCAGGACCCTCTGACTCCAAAAGGATCCCGGGGCAGGTCACGGAATGGCTATGGAGCAGACATTGGGAGGCCGGGGTGGGCCCGGTCCCCAGCGCCAGGATGTTTGGCCCCCAAGGTGGGTTCTTCAAGACCCCCCTTTGCGTCACGGCACCAAAGACTCTGAAGTTTCGATCTTCCTCAAGGGAAGCAAAAGCAAAACCAAGAAATTCTGGAAAACTCACTCCAACCGCCCAGCAGGCCCGAGTCAGCCCTGGACCACTTCCAAAAGTATGCGCTGCTGCTCCGATCACGTGGTTCGAGAATGTTCCCTGACGCAGAACGAGATCCACACCCAGCGGCGCGTGGGGAACGAGCCCGGGGGCCACAGAGCTCCCTGTGGGGCGTGATTCACTTTTCCGATGAAAGAACGTGTCCCTGCAGGTGTGGGGCTGTGAGGTCCCAGGCGGTCGGTTTCTTTCGGCTTTTTCTGGATCTTCGACTTTATCTGCGGGGCACGTGTGCTAACTGGGTAGCTACAAACACCTACAAGAATGGAGAGGATCGGTGGGGACGGGCCCCCCTGTGGCCTGGACACTGTGGGCCGTGACCTGGGCCGTGGCCCTGCCCCTGGCCACCAGGTGGCGCTCCAGATCTACTTTTGCAAACGGAGCCCCATCTGGGAACTAACTGGGCAGTGGGACAAGGGGTCACGGGGTTCCACTTCTCTGCCTCAGTTCAGCCCAGGACCCCTGGGGCGGGGGCTGGCGCTGGAGGTCCTTTCCAGGGCCGGAACTCTGCATTTTAAGACCCCCCTGTCCCTACCCTGTCTCTGTGGACCGTGTGGCTTTCCTCTGCCGAGGGGGGGTGACCACTCCGTTCATCTGTTGCCCCCTGCCCGGAAGTGTGTGTCCTCGAAGTGACCTTTGGGTGCCTTTTTGTCCAGTCCCTACGGGGGTCACTGGGGTCTATCTGTCCTGGCCCAGGACCTTTGCACATGCTCTCCCTGCGGCTTCCTTTCCCTGTCTATTCTGGCTGGCTTGTTTCCAGGGTCTCATTTCACAGGAATGAATGAATGAATGAATGAACGACCGAACAACCTCCCACAGGGGACTGATGTCCAGTGGGGGCTGGAAACCTGGACGATTAGCCTACCATTCAGACCCTTTCAAGATCTGGCTTCACCACTTGTCCTCACTGCCTTACACCTCGCCCCCCATTCGCTCCCCAGACCTGACCAGCCCAGAAACATCCCTTTCCAGCCTCTGGGCCTTAGCTTGGGCCGTGGCCTCCACGCAGATGCTCCCTCCTTTCAACTCTCACCGTTCAGGCCCCACCCAGCCTCCACCTTCACCACGGAGGCTTCCTGGTCACGGCCCCTTCCCTGAGTCCACAGCGACTTCTCTGTCCTATGAATTCCATGCCACAGTTTGTGGGGCCCTCCGCCTTCAGCCCAAGGCACTGGCTGTCTCCTCAAGTCGGGCCGTGCTGGGGCCCAGCCCGTACTGCCCATCCCCCGATGCCAGAGTGGAGCGTTCTGAGACCCCTTCCCCGAGGGCTGATGCCCGCTATAGTTGGTGGACTCTGTGACTGGCGTCGCACGAAGCCCGGGGGCCCAGAAACGAGAAGGAGTGGCTCCTGGCCCAGTGCCGCAGGGTAAATCGAGGCCTCCTGGTCCACTTGTCATCCAGGCAGAGGCTTTGCCCCAGAGCGGCCTCGGTGGTTCAGACCCTCCCCCCGGCTGTGCGGCTGTGGGCGAGTGTGCACCTTCTCTGTGCCCCGTTTCCCACCTGCCCCAGCCTCGCGGGTTGCCGTGGGGGGTCAGGGCACCCACAGCTGACGTTCTTGGATGGGCTGACGGGCGGGCGAGAGGTGTTTGTTTGGCAGAGAAGGCAAAGCAGAGAGCGAGCTCCCGAGAGGCGTGTCGCTTCCCCAGCCCGTGTGCGGCATCCGGAGAGCCGGCGGGTGGGCGAGGGACCCCCTGAGCCCGGGGTTCCTGGTCCGTAACGGGAGGTCCTCGCCCACCTGGCCTCACGCCGGGGCAGAGGCGGGGCTTGGCTCACGGCTTGCCCCTTCCTCCGAACTGTGACAGCGGCTGTTCCCTCACCCTCCCTGCCCCCCCAGCCCCCAGTCCCTGTGCCCATCCCGATGGTCCTGTCCCCTTCCTCGTGTGAGAGGGGACTGTGATCCCCCCTGGCGAGGCCCTCACAGCTAGGCTGCTTCTTCGACCCCCCCCAAAGACTGCACTCGGGCCCCCAAACCATGGGGGTGCGCTGTGAACGTCTCATGGTCTTTGACTACTTCCCTTGGCCTCCCTGCCAAGCGCCCCTCGCGTGGAGACAAGCACATCAAGTTGCGTGTGGACGGGCAGGCGGCTTTGGGCGGGGACTTCACTCCCTGCTGGGGTATTTACAAAGACCCAGGTCTCAGTCCACATGCTGACGTGGTGGCCAATGTCCCTGTGGGAGTCACCAGGTTAAGCATTGATTTTTCTGGCTGATTCTGGCTTCGGGCCAGGCCCGGAGATTTTCCTGGCTGAGCTGGGGGCTGGCCCCTGCCCCTGCCCCGCCCTCTCCCTTGCTGACACTCCGGGCCCAGCCCCAACGTCCTCTCTGCCCTCGGCCCCCGGGCCCCGATCCCAGCCCCGCCCGCCTGCACACCCCAAGCGTGCCCCCCACCCTGAGCCCGCCCGGCCCCCCTCCAGCCCTTCTGGCCGCCCTGAGGCGGACTCCCCCCTCCTGGGTGAGAGGGGTTCCTCAGAACCAGGTCTGGGGGCTCGGCCCCCTCCCGGTGCCCCGGGAGCAGGGCGGGCCTGGCCTGGTGGTTCTCCGTGTCCCCAACCCCTGCTCATCCCGCCCTCCCCAGGACCCACGTAGATCTCTCTAGAGAAGTCTCCTGGGGGAGGTCCTGGCAACATTCACTTGCTAGAGCCTTCGAAGCTGCCTGCTCCCTCACTTCCAAAGCCAGCCCTGGCCCGGCCATGCCCCTCCAGCAGCCTTCCCCCTGACTTTCTTGTTGCCCCTCGATCTGTTCTCCACCCAGCGTCCAAGGGACGGGGGGAAATGCGGCTGCTGGCCCTCCCTGCCACATCCCTCAGTGGCTCACCATGGACCCCGGGATCAGCCAGACGTGGGCCTCCACCCTTTCCCTCACCTCCCTGCTCCCTGCCCCCAGCTCTGCACGCCAGACCCCGCGGCTGCCTCCATGCGGGGCACGCTTTGGCCTTGCACTTGCCTCAGCAACTCTACATGACCTTCCGCCTCGTGGGACGCCCTTCCTGCTGCTTCAGGTGGCGCCAGGACTCGACTCAGGTGTCCCTCCTCCAGGCGGGAGGCTCGTGTCTCTCACCCCCACGGAGGGACCATGTTGGTGTTGCCTGTGGCTTTGGAATTGGCATTCACCTGCTGGTCGGTCCCCAGTGGAGACAGCCTTGTTGGGCCGTCGTTGTCGTGGGTCTGGGGTGACAAGGCGGTGTGGTGGGCGGGTCCAGCTCCCCACCCGGGCCTCGTACCCCATCCTCTGCCCAGTCGCCTCCCAGGGAAGCCCCCTCGCCTCCCCCCCAGCTGCTATTAATGGGTCTGGGTCCTGGCCACCAGTGGTCTCCAGGACCTGCACATCCCCAGGAGTCCCCAGCCGTCCCATGCACCACGTCACGGGAAACTGGTCATCGGACTGGGGTCGTTCTCGATCTCCCTCCCAGGACTGTTCCCACGGCGGCTCGGAAGTGGCTCAGGGGCTCAGGGTTCAGGCCCTGGAGCTGGATGCCTGGTTCAAACTTGTCAGCGTGGGAACCCTGGCCGAGGGGCCAACCTTGCTGAGCCACAGAGTGGAGGCAGGGACCGCTCCGCCCACTTCTGGGCCACGCGGGCGGGTGGGGGGCACACGCAGGACGGGGCCTGAGGGGTGGGAAGTGCTCCGTGAACACAGCCTTTCTTTCTTTATCTTACCGGCCTTGACCATGGTTTTCTTTCTTCATCATGTCTGCAGCCAGCACATCCCTTCCCACTGGGCGCTGGGGGAGTGTTGGGTTAATAAACAGAGGCACCCCGGTCTCCGCGGGGACCCCTGCCCAGCTTGGATGCACCTGCCCATTTCTTGTCTGGTCTCAACCCACCCCATCGTGGCTCTCGGCCATGTGAGGCAGGGGGTGTGACCCCAGGCACGGGAGGGAGCTCACTCCTTCCCTACTGACCTCGAACCCCCTCCTCCCTTGGGGCCGTCACCAAAACGCCCCCACTGTAATGCTCATAGCTAGGGCCTGGGCTCTCCTGTGGCCTGGAGAATCCACCAGGTCAAGTCTACAGGGAATGCTTAATGGAACCAGCTCAGGCTGGATCTCTTGCTAGAAACTTCCAAGCTGTCAGAGACACTGGCTTTGGGTTAGCTGGGGACAGCACCCGCACCCTGTCCAAGCTCTGCCCACACTGCTCGGGACTTGGGTGAAAAAAAAAAAAAAAAAAAAAAAAGCAAGGTCTCACAAAGCCCTGTCTAAGCAGGGAGGGAGGCAGCGAGGGGGAAACTGGGTGGACCTCATCGCCACCTGCCAGACAGCAAAACTCCCCAAAACTCCCCAAGGCCAAGGGTGGGGCAATGCTCTTCGGCTGCATCGGTGGCTTGGCTTTGCCCCTCGGCTAGTTTGAACCTGGAGGCTTTCCTGGGGGACAGAGCTGCTCCCTCGAAGCCTGGGAGCCCAGGGGGCCAGAAACTCGCTTAGGGCAACGGCCCCAGCGTGGACCCCTGCCCTAGACAGGCCTCCTCTGCACGGAAGCTCTCACCCGGGTCCAGGCCCCGGTCGGAACACAGCTGGTGCATCTTCCGGCGGCCGTGGCGGCGGGGAGGAGCCGCGACCGACCGGGAGCCTCACCGGCTGGGTTCATTCCCACCTGTGCCACGGTGTTCTCGGCGAAACAGGCACAATAATCCAATTCGGGGAGCTGAGCTCAGGGCAGGGAGGCAACTGGTCGCAGGTGCTCAGCTGAGGGCCTCACTGCAGGGTTTGAGCCCACGTATTTCCCTGTGACTCCCTTTGGCCACCAAAGGCAGCCCTGCCCTTCCTGGTGATGCCACATGAGCTACAGCCACCTCTGGGCATGCCATGGGGTGTCACCGCAAAGGTGCTGCCTTAGGGTAGAGCCTGCCTGTTCTGCCCACGAGGAAGCAGCAGTAAGGACAGTACCGTGTGGTTGTTTGAGAGACCTGAGTTCAAGTCCTGCCTCCCCGTTTGGCCTCAGGCCAGGTCTAGTCTCCCCGGTCATAGTGTCCCCAGAGAGAACAATGATAGCCACTCATTAATGGACGGTACTCAGAAAGCGTCTCTCCGGAATGGCCTCCAGAAGCATCTCATTTCTATCATCTGTGTCATGCACCTGATTCCCCGAGGGGCCTGGGCTAGCGTCCCGGGTTTTAACATCCAGGATGCGGACCAGGGCTCAGGAGGCCCCATCGTATTCCTGGCTTGATTGCTTAGCCTCCCTGGCCTCGATTTCCCCATCTGTTAAACGGGACTGTTCACAAGCTGCATTTCTCAGGCGTTTGCCAGGCCTCGTTCCAAGCTCTTTGTGTGTGTTTTCTCATTCGGTCCTCCCCATATCTCCACGGGTCAGGTGCACGTGTGGGGCAGCCGGTCCACACCTCCCTGGGCAGCTTCTGAGAGGCTCAGACACACGTGGCCCACGGCGAGTGCCATGTGTGGGCCGCTTTGTCACCACTCCCAAGCAGGCAGAACTCCCTCCCGCCCCCCAGCCTCTTCGGGACACACTGGCATCTGCAGAGCCAGCTCAAGGGTCCGGGCCCGTTGGAGTGAGCGCCCTTCGAGAGAAGAATGCTTCTCCCTGCTTCTTTTTCGTCCTTGCTTAATATCGAACGAGGTCCGGAATTCTGTAAACCCCAGAGGATGCCTTCCTCCCCGAGGTCTGTTTCAGGCACTGGGTCGGGTGACCAAGAGTGGAGTCACCCACAGCAGCGCAGCGGGATCGAGGGAGGAGTGTCTGGACCCACGAAGGGCTGTCTTTATCACAGCGAAGGTGACTTCGAGTGTTTTCTGAGACAAACCTGGAGCCCTTGAGGACTCAGAGAGGGGCTCATCACTGTTGGCACTGTTGGGTACAGAGGTGTTCTGCTGCCGCGTGAGGAACGGGGAGTGAGCTCCCCATCCCTGGAAGAAATCAAGCAGGAAGGCGCGTCCCGTCCTCTGTGGGTCCTGCGGTGGCTTGCCCTGGGCGGGAGGGTGGACAGTTTGACAAGAGGGTGGGGAGTAAATGAGCACCGGTCAAACATTTAGAACAACGTCTGGCTCACAGAGCCCGACAGGGGCTGGTTATTCTTTAAAGGTCCCTTCCGGTCCCAAACTGTAGAAGTCCCTGGCTTTGTCTGTATGCCCATGTGCACAGCCTGAAGGAAAAACACCGGGCAAGAAATCGCTGAAGGGTTAAGAATTAAGTTAGGGACCAATTAAGGAGTGGGTCTCGCATCCCTGAGCCCCAGCTGCTCAAGTGCTAGAACATCCGTGGAAATGTGACAAATTGGAGAAATTCATATTTATTAGAGCTCCTCGCAGGTCCAGTGTGTCTGTAATCGTAAGAAATCTCAGGACAAACCACCTGCTGGGCGGGGAGGAGACGGCTTGCGCACAGATGTGCTTGCGTGATGGGGGCGCCCCCTTCGGGCCTTCCGAGGAGGTGCAGCCTTGCTCCAAAGGACTCGGGTTCAACTGAGCGTGCTCAGCTGGAGCCGAATTGCTCAGGACAAAGAAGAAGTTAAATCCTGACGGCTGCCTTCTGCTCACGGGACACATGCAGAGGGACACCCAAGCTGCCCCGGGGGCCCTCTGTCCTCTGTCTGAGTCAGTCCCAAACTGAGGAACCCCTTTCTGGATGGAGAAAGATAGTGGACGAGCAGGTTCCTCAAGGCAGCAAGAATGTGTCTGTCTTCCTTCCAGAACAACCCACGGGATTGAGGGCAGTTCGCTCCCCAGGTTTCAGCCTGCTCCCCAGAAGGGCCTGCCCAAGGGTGACCTCACACGATGGTCTCTTAGCTGCCCCACTAGAGCGGGTGCCCCCTGGGCAGGGGCCACGTCTGTCTGGCTCCCCATCGTGTCTTCATGAAGTTTTTGTACGTGGCGGGCCCTCAGTGACAATGTGTCGGATCAGATTAAATAAAACCAAAGCCCCTCTGAGAGAGAAGCATCCGTTTTCACGCCCCACCTGTCATTCCTGAGGGGTCACACTGCTACGTTCGGTGAACCCGTAACTCCTTTCCCAGCCTGATCAGCCTCCACCCTGGCCCACGCCCCGGCATCTTCTAGAAGGGCTCAGAGGGCCACCCTACCGGCCGGGGCCAAACACGGTCAGCTGTTTTTCTGCCTCCTGTCCTTTGTCTCCGTCGGTCCCCTGCCTGGCGTGCTGTCTCTCCAAACTCTCTCCTTTCTCCCCACCCCCCCTGCACAAACACCCTTGAACCATGTTGAGGATTGTTTTCCTGGGCAGCCAAAAACTGCATGCACGCAATGGAATTACTTTAAAATGCTTTTAAAAAACGGTCACCCATTTTTTTTTTAACATTTATTTATTTTTGAGACAGAGACAGAGCGCGGGCAGGGAGGGGCAGAGAGAGAGGGAGACACGGAATCCGAAGCAGGCTCCGGGCTCCGAGCCGTCGGCACGGAGCCCGACGCGGGGCTCGAACCCACGGACCGCGAGATCGTGACCTGAGCCGAAGCCGGACGTTTAACCGACCGACTGAGCCCCCCAGGCGCCCCACACGGGCATCCCTTTAAAAGTCAGCTTCCGATGTTAGGGTGGCTCTGTGCTCCCGCGTGGGCACTCGTGGTGAGCCTGCCCGTGTCACAGCCGAGCCCCCTTGGTGCTGCTGGGAGGTGGCCATCCTCAGAAAGCCCACTCCCGGCGGAGCAGCCATTGCGTTAAAGCATTGGGCGCGACTGTGGAACACGGCTCGTGAGTTTCCTCCGTGAGCGGGATGTCGGAACCAAGAAGGGGCCGCGGGGTGGTCCGGCCCCAACTGGCCCTGCCTGCTGTTCGAAGCCAAGAATCTAGGGGCTGCTTTGCTGCTTCTCCGCCTTGCCGACATACTATCTGCGTTTCTGGGTCTGTCGGCTCAACCCCCAAACGTGGCCGGAATCTGACGCCTCCTCTCCTCTCTCTTACCCAAACCCAGCCCTCGTGACAAAGTCCCCAGGTGCTTGTCACAGCTGAAGGACGGGGTCTACCCTGAGCTTGGCGGGGCCTTCAAGTCAAAATCAGAACCAAGTTGGACCTATGCCACAGGGCAGGTGGTCAAGGCACAGCCTCTCCGGATCCAAGTCCTGGCTGCCACATCCTGTGTGTCGTTGATCAAATGACTTAGCTTCCCTGGGCTTCAGTTCGATTTTCCTCCTGGTAAAATGGGCCCAATAAAATGGGTTGAGAGCCGCGCCCGGTGGGGGCGTGGGGGGGTGTGGACAGCCTGCCCCACATGTGGGAGGAGCCGCTCGAGTGGTCTGAGAAAGGCCTCCAGCTCCCGGAGTCACGGGCAGGTGCCCAGGGCACCCAAGGGGCTGCAGAGAAAACCAGCCACAGCCTGCAAAGCCCCGGGCGGGCGCTTATGTGGTTCCAGCCCCCCTGGAAAATTCCCTGACGGGGGTCCCCTTGACCTGAGCCCCCAACTGAATCGCCTTCAAGGCTGCCCCCCCGCCCCATTCCAGCCTTCTGGCTGCCTATCCTCCCGCCCCTGCAACACTCCGCATTCACGAGCCTTTGCGCAGGTTGGTCCCTCTGCCGACGCCATGGCAGCTCCCTGTGGCCCTCCTTCCGCACCTGTCACCTCCCACGGCGTGTTTCCTGTCTCTCCGACCCGCAGCTGCCCCCGCTCAGACACCCTCAACTGCGCCTCCCCTCATTCCCAGCCAAGCAGGCCACTCTAACCCCCGGTCCCCTTCCCCGTTCGCTGCTTTGTGTTCTGTCTCCCCCGACTAGCTGGCTTCGCTCCAGGATTCCAGAAGCTGTAATCCTTATCATCCAGGCTCCAGGCCCCGGCCTCCGGCAGGCTTAGCGTGGCATTCATTGCATGAATGCACGAGTGAATGAATGGAGTACTTGAGTGGAAGTCAGAGAAGCGGTAATGACAAGGAAGAAACATTGGCTCTCGAGTGGGCATCTCAAGGCTGGAAGCCCGGCCCATTTCTCACTCCTGTGTCCTGCCTCTGCTCCTCAGCCCTTTGCCTCTTTCCCGGGACCTCAGATTCCCCTCTGACCTTGGGAGCTCGGGGGGACCTGACTTGACAGTGTAGGCGGGAACTCTTTCTGACTGCCAGGCCCCATGCCACCCATTGATGTGGGAGCAGCCGGAACAGAAAGAAACATTTGCTTCCTCCTCGGTCCTGGCCACTCCCCGAAGCCTAGAACATCGGTTAGGATTCAGTGTGGTATGTGGAACGGAGAAATCAAACCAGAAGTCACCAGCGCCCAGGTCCCTTCGACTTCGTTGCCCCTCCATCCTCAACACAGAGCTTCTACTTCACAGACCAAGGTGGCTGCTTGTGCTCCAGCCCTCACGTCCTCATTCCAGCCATCAAGAAAGAGAAAGGCGCGAGGAAGGACTTGTTCCCTCTCTGTGAGGAAACTTCCTGGAAGGCCACACACAAGACTTCCACTTACATGTCATTGGCCAGCACTCAGTCACACATCCATGTGGCCAGGAGCTAAAAATCGGGGTCCTCGTTCCTGGAGAAGATGGGGAAAGTAGATGATGTGGGGCAGTCGGCGGCTCTGCCTCGGCAACTGTGCAGGGGAGCCATTCTATCATTCTTTGCCAGGACGGCAGAAGCCAGGAGGGGCGACTCACAGGGTCCCCATCCCAGCGGGAGACAGTCGGTGAAGTCCCGGCAAGAGAGCAGCGGTGCTGAGAGAGAGCAGGGGAGACGGAGGGGCGGAAAGCTCCCCCGGCTGACGGAGGCAGAGCAGAAGCCCTTGAGCATCCCAAGAAGCAGGACACGGCTCGCACCCCCCAGCTCAGCCGGGCGCTGGCTGAATGCCCCTGGGCGAGTCCTTGCTGGTCCCTGAGCCCTCGTGGGCAGCAGCCACGCTCTCACTGCGCTGCAGAAGCAGGGCCTCTGGGAAGAAACTGAGGCTCAGAGGGTCTGAGAGGCTTGCTGTTTACCGGTGATTCCCAACGGGGGGAAATCGTGCCCCCGCCCCCAGGGGACACGGGCCCATTTCGGGAGACATCAGTGATCACCACAACTGGGGCTGCTGCTAATGGCATCTGGTGGGTGGGGGCGGCCAGGGATGTTGCCAGAAACATCCTCTGAGGCCCAGAACAGCCCCCTCCCCGTGACAGAGAACCACCCAGCCCCAAAGGTCAGCAGTGCCGAGAACCCCGTCCTCTGCGGTCACCCGGCGAGAAGGAGCACGGCCGGGGTCTACACGCAGGGTCCCTCCACCCAGAGCCCACTCCGGCTTCTCCAAGTGTGTTTCAGAGCCCCCACCCCAGACCCCCTTCCGCGTACCCCAGACGACGGGCTTGAGATGTCTGCTTTCTTAACAAACACCCACAATGACTCAGACATTTGCTGAAGTTTAAGGAGAACTAAACTCTGTGCTTATAAAGTACCAGGCACGTAGTCACCCCCCCACCCACACCAAAATCCATTACAAGTTTAAAGTACAGCTATTATTTTTACAGCATTGCTTAGAAATGGCTTGCAATCTCTAATTTGCTAAATTGATGTGTATATTGACTAAATAAATATTCGGCACGAAGCCCGAGTCCCCCTCCACACCTATTAATCCTCAGGAAATGGAAACACAAGACACAAAATGAGCTTTTGCTCAGAGCTGCAGACAGGAATACATTATGTTGTTTTTCAAGCGTTCGGGGGCCTGGCTCGCTGCAGCAGAGATGTCCCAATCACCAGCCTCCAAGTTTTCCATGACGCACATGTCTGCCCGTGGACGTGCCTGTGTTGCTAAGGTTCTTTCTCGGACTTTGAAAGTCTAGGACAAGAAACTTTTCCCTCGGTGGGGAGAAAGCCGGGGTGACTGCCTTTTGGGGAGCTGGTCCGAGGGCTTGGTGGATGGCACCGGGGTTCATGCATAGAAATCGGGGCTGCTGGAAGGGCCGGGGAGGGATAACCCGGGACATTTCCCCTCCCCGGGCACTAGGGTGTTAGTGCCTGCAGCCCTGGGGAGAGATTGCAGGGGCGGGGGTGGTGGGGAGAGGGTCCTCTGTCAACACGCCCACCCCAGGACAGAACACCAGGGGGAGGGCATTGCTGCGGACAAAGTGAGTGTTGGCTTTCCCCGCCCTGGGGCGGGAGGGTGGGGGGTGCGGCTCTGGCCTCTGGGATGCCGACGGGTCCTTCCAAAGTATGAACTTCATATCTGCCTATGGTGCCAGCTGATACCAATGAAATAATAGAGCCCAGAATTAGCAGAGAAGTTCATCTTGGCAGCCGGGGAGCGGGGAGATGTTCTCCAGAAGAGGAAAAGGCAAGAGCCTTCCTTTTGCCTTACTGGGAGGGTGTGAGTCCCCAGAGGGAGGCATTTCAAGGAGGCTGGCCTCTGCCCGAAGCCGGCCCAGGGCTCCCTTACCAGGCAAGATGCCAGACCACTCAGGGCTTCCAGTCCTCAGAGAGGCTGGAGACTGGGAAGGGCGGGGGGGAGGGGGGGTCTTTGGCATTACGGTGACCTCAGTTTCTAGGTGAGGATCACGGTGGGGGCAGCGACGGCACACGGCACCTAACCCACAGCCAGCAAGCTGACTGCTGCAGGAGGCGACGGTGACCCCTCCCAGGGCCCCCCCCCCCCCCCGTCTACAGACAGACGGGAACGGCAGATGGCAGGGCAGCAGGGCTCTCTGAAGCCTCTACACCCTCAGGGGTTCCCTGAAAACAAGGCTGTGGGACCCCAAAGTGGGGCAGGGGTGAAAATGCAGACCCCACCTCTACGACTCTCCAGGTAGAAGGAGCAGCCAGCTTGGCAGGAGGGACTGTGGCCTGAGTTGAGGGCAGAGGGGTGGCCAGGGTGGGATCCCCCAGGGCCTTGCGGCCGAGCACAGGAAGAGTCGGGGTTGTATCCTGGGTGCAGTGGGCAGCCGGGGGACAGCTTTGTAAGGACCCGTCTGAGCTGGGCCTCAGCGGCCCCCGGGAAGAAGCTTCAGCCTCGCGTGGAAGGTGGAGCCCAGGCGTTGAGCCCCTGAACTCAGCCGGAGCCGAGCTGCGTCCCCATCGGCTGGTCAGGGGAGGGGAAAGCCTGCCTCCGCGGGACCAGTGGAGACTCCGAATCACACAGAGGACGGTCCCGTGCCGACGCCCCCACACACCTGCCGGAGGGGGTCCAACAACAGACCGCCAAGCGCCCGTGAGATGCTGGTCTGGGCCGGCGGGCACCAACATCTCACGCACTTGGAAATCTGTGGGGCGCTTCCCTGCACAGGTCAGCAGACATGTGCCCCTGGGCCCAGCAGCGCCACCTCCAAGAGGAGGTCCCCAGAGAGCCGAGTACGGGCATCCAGTCGCCTTGCCCCACTCGGGCAGAGCTGGGAACAGGCCAGGCGGCCACGCTGGGCGAACGGCTCAACCCGCCATGGCCAAGGCTTCCAGGGGGCCACGCAGCCATGCACGAGAGGGTCCCGGTAATGCATTCCACCCCCCCCCCCCACAAGGCTGAGCAGAACACTAACCTGGACCCGGAGAAGGAACCCAGGTGGGCAATGAGCCCACCCCTGGGCAGGGACCCCAGAAGTCTGTCCGCCTTGGATAAGGCACAACCTTCCACCAGTGACAGAAAGAAGATCAGTGGTTGCCTGGGGGCTCGGGGAGGTGGGATGCATAGCGCCGGGCCCAAGGGAACTTTCTGGGGGGTGATGATGGAATGTTCTAGATCTTGATCCGGGTGGTGGTCACACACAGGTGTCCAAACTCAGCCCACTTTCCCCTTAAGACCTGTGTATTTCACTGCATGTAAAGACCTTAGTATTTAAAAAAAAACCAAAACCGTATCTGTAAAAAGGGGTCTGCTTTTTGGGGTTGGGGCCCACGATCTCCTCTCTGTCTCGAGCCGCCCAGGCTCCCCAGGCAAAGCAGAAGTTCTGTGCAAGTGGAAAGAGCCTCGCGCGGGGGCTCCTGAGGCCACCGCGCCCGCCTTCCTGCGGCATATCTGTCTTGTTATTGCCAGAGCTGGAGAATTGCTCCCGAGGCGGAATCTTGAATATTCATCTGATTTACGGCCCGCTGCAGACAGCTTTATGAATCCGCCCACCAATACCTGCAGCCAGTCATCAATCTTCCCCCGAGATTGTGCCTTTGCCAGTAACTCATGAATTAAAGAGGCCCCCGGCGGCCCCCACGCCTCCCTCCCCTCGCGGCGCGGCGGGATGGAAGGAGGGCCTGACCCGAAGTCAAAACACTGTTGTCGTCTTGCGGCGGAGGCTCTGGGTGACCTTGGATGACTCACCCAGACTGTCTGCAGCGCGAGCAAGAGAAAACTTGGGAGCCTCAGGTCTGCCTCTTCCCAGCTCTGAGCCTCAGTTTCCCCGCCTGGAGAGACGGGGTGCAGCGCCCCGTCTGCCTGCCTACCTGGGTGGGAGGCGGGGGGGAGAGGAGGCAGGAGGGACGTGGCATCATCTGGGGATGGATGCAGGAAGGACGGAGAAGGTGGTCCCCCTGGCCAACTCCCCTCTGTCTCTCGTACACAACGTGAGAACGACGGCACATTTGACCTTCCGGGGGACCCACGGGGGCGCTGAGGGCAGCTAGCACAGCGCTGTGCCCCTGGCAAGCACCTGACAGGGGGCAGGGCTTGCTTATCCAGGAAGGGACAAATGTTCCAGGCTTAGCTCTGGGCTCGGGAAGCAGTTCCAAGGCGTCCTCAGAGCCCACCCCTGGGCAGGGACCCCCGACGGAGACTGCTGCCCGAAGCCCAGGGCCACACGGCGGGCTTGCCCAGGAGCCCCGGAGCCCGCCCTGGGGCTAACACTCAGCAAACGGTGGCCGGGCGCTCAGACCGCCACCCAACCATTGGAAGCATCTGCGAAGCGCTGGGGGGACCCACGCCTGTCTCCCCGGGGTCCGCAGACGGCTGGAAGGCAGAGAGCCCCTCTGGGCTCAGACACACCGGGGTTCAAACGCGGCCCTGCCCTTGGCATCCGGGGACCTTGGCAAGTCCCCCACCCCCCGAGCCCCATAAGCTGGACACTGATGTCACGGCTGCGGCGGAGGGGAGCCTGGGGGGCCCAGAGAGGCGGCCTGCTGTATGGGATGTGACGACGGGTGGCACTGAATGTCTGCCCGACACGGGGCACCGCGCGGGTCACTGGTGGTGGGGAGCTGGCTCAGGTCAGCCCTCTTCTTCAGTGGCTCCCTCAACACATGTTCATCAGTCCCTTCGACCACGTAGAGCTCCTAACACCTGTTTCCCAAGACACGCCGAGGGGCGTCCCCTCCCCGGGTCCCGGCTCCCACCAGTGTCTGCAACGTGGCAGTGTCTTTCGGGACTGTGGCTTGCCACGTCGGCTCAGGGTGCCCTTCCCAGATCTACACGACCGCAGGCCGACCCTCTCCTCGGCAAGGTGCCGGTGTTCAGCGGGCCCCCGGGCCGCCTACAGCGTGCACAGCCGCCCCGCAGCCGGACTCAACGGCTGGGCCCCTCTGTCCAACACGCTCTCCCCCGCAGGCCTGCAGTGAACAGAGGAGGCCATCGCCGTAAAGAGCTGACATTTATTCGGCGCTTACTGTGTGCCAAGCTGATTCGGAACACCTGCCATGCGCCCCTTCTGTGAACTCCCACTAAGAGGTAGGTTTTGTCCCTCCTGTACAAAAGAGGGAGCCGAGGCACAGAGAAGTGGATGAGAATGCGAATAGTGAGCCCCCTCCCAGTGGAACGCTGGCTGGACCGACCCTCCCCACTCTGGCGTGGCCCCGGGCCCCCTGGTATTTAGGAAGTCCTCCAACAAGCAGCCCCGCTCTGGGGGAAAGGTACCTTGGAAGGCGGTGAAGGGGGAGGCAGAGGCCAAGGCTGGGGGCACCAGCTCGCCTACTTGGCATTCCCTACTTGGAAGGGGTGGAGGGACTAGCCGGAAGCTGACTGGGGGAAAGGTCTCAGCTTCTGAGAACAACATTTCCCAGGGGCTTGGCCTCCACCCCGAGGGTTCGTAATCTATGGACTTTTCACCTTGGCACCAGCTCCCTGACCACGTTGGCAGTATTTACCCTGAGGGAGGGGGAGGGGGCCGGGTGGCTGGTGTGCATATGTGTGCACGCGCACTGGAGGGGAGGGTCCGAGCCAGCCAGCTGGATCCGGGTCTTTGAGAGCCTCTGGCTCCTGGAACCTCAGACGGAGGTCTCCCTCCTGGTCTTCCATTCTTGCTCTCCGTCCCCGCCCTCCTTCACCTCTTGCTCTGAGGGTTGTAAAGCTGGTGGACGGATGATGCCAAACCCACGGCCCCCCCCCTCTAGGGATTTGCACCCGGGGTGGAGACAAGGGCTAAGATCCAAGCTCCCTCCCTTGCCAGCGCTAAGAACACCCCTACTGCCTCATCTATAGAATGAGGATCATAGTAACACCCAAGGCTGCTAACGTAGCATGCCTGGAAAGTGCCTGTCACGCTGTAAGCACTCAGTGAGTGGCAGCCGTTGTCACCAGCCATATGGGTGCTCAGTACATGTTTACTAACTAGAGGGAGGGAGGGAGGAAAGGGTAAATGGATGGATGGGTGGAGGACAGATGGATGAATGTACAAATGAACAGATACCTACACAAGTAAATAAAGGTAGGCGGATAGATGGGTAGTGGATGTTCAGTCATTCATTAATGAGTATCTATCCATCATCCATCCATCCAACCATCCAACCATCCATCCATCTATCCACCCATTCATCCATCTGTCCATCCATCCATCTGCCCATTGATCCATCCATCTGTCCATTGATCCATCCATCTGTCCATTGATCCATCCATCTAACCATCCATCAATCCATCCATCAATCCATCCATCCATCCAACCATCCAACCATCCATCCATCTATCCACCCATCCATCCATCTGTCCATCCATCCATCTGCCCATTGATCCATCCATCTGTCCATTGATCCATCCATCTAACCATCCATCAATCCATCCATCAATCCATCCATCCATCCATCTGTCTGTCCATCCATCCATCCACTTATCCATCTATCCACCCACCCACGTGTCCACCCATCCACCCATCCACTTACCCATTCATCCACCCACCCACCCATGCACCCACCCATCCTTCTACCCATCTCTCCATCCCCCATCCACCCACCCACCCATCTGTCCATCCATCCACCCATCTGTCCATCCATCCAACCATCCATCTGTCCATCCTCTGTTTGTCCATCCATTATCCATCCATCCATCCATCCATCCATCCATCCATTCATCTGTCCGTTGATCCATCTATACATCCATCCATCCATTCATCCTTCCATCCATCCATCCGTCTGTCCATCCATCCATCTGCCCATTGATCCATCCATCTGTCCATTGATCCATCCATCTAACCATCCATCAATCCATCCATCAATCCATCCATCCATCCATCCATCCATCTGTCCATCCATCCATCCACTTATCCATCTATCCACCCACCCACGTGTCCACCCATCCACCCATCCACTTACCCATTCATCCACCCACCTACCCATGCACCCACCCATCCTTCTACCCATCTCTCCATCCCCCATCCACTCACCCATCTATTTACCCATCCATCCATCCATCCACCCACCCACCCACCCATCTTTCCACCCACCCATCCATCTGCCCATTGATCCATCCATCTAACCATCCATCCATCCATCCATCCATCCATCCATCCATCCTTCCATCTGTCTGTCCATCCATCCATCCATCCACTTACCCATCCACCCACCCACCCACCCACGCACCCACCCATCCTTCTACCCATCTCTCCATCCCCCATCCACCCACCCACCCATCTGTCCATCCATCCACCCATCTGTCCATCCATCCAACCATCCATCTGTCCATCCTCTGTTTGTCCATCCATTATCCATCCATCCATCCACTCATCTGTCCATTGATCCTTCTATCCATCCATCCATCCAACCATCCATCTGTCCATCCTCTGTTTGTCCATCCATTATCCATCCATCCATCCACTCATCTGTCCATTGATCCTTCTATCCATCCATCCATCCAACCATCCATCTGTCCATCCTCTGTTTGTCCATCCATTATCCATCCATCTATCCATTCATCTGTCCATTGATCCTTCTATCCATCCATCCATCCATCCATCCGTCCGTCCATCTGTCCATCTGTCCATCCAACCACTTATCCATCCATCCATCCATCCATCCATCCATCCTTCCTTCCATCCGTCCGTCCGTCCATCTGTCCATCCGTCCATCCAACCATCCATCCATCCATCCATCCATCCATCCATCCTTCCTTCCATCCATTCTTCCTTCCTACCATCTCTGTTGGATGTGTGCATGTGCACATGGCTGGGTGGATGGTGAGTGGGACAGACAGGAAGACAGATACACAGACGGATGGGTAGATGAATGAACAAATGGGTGGCTGGCGGGCCTGATGGGTGGATGGATGGTGGGTGGATGGACGTTCCGACGGACAACTGGATGAATGAACAGATGGAGAGTTAGATGAATGGACAGATGGATTGCTGGATGGCTGGGACCAAAAACTAAATGCTAAATTGCCTCCCTCCCGAAGGTGGCAGATAACAATTGCTTCAGCTCCTGCCTGGTGCCACATACATTAACACGGCCACAGGGGGCCGGAACACTGCGGCCTTCACAATCTGCTCATTAGCTGACTCACGGAGCTTTTCACCTATTCGAAGCCAACGGGGTAGCAGCATGACATTTAAGATTTCCTTTCAGCAATCACTTGCTTGGCCTTTCACAGAACACAGCGTGCAGCTGTTCCCTGGCTTATATTCTCCTCCAAAGGTGCCATCAAGCCCCCTGTGTGCAGTAATGAGCCCAGCTTCCCCAGGGCTCAGGGGTGTGTGTGCCCTAAAAAGTTGGGGGCCCCTTTCCCCCCTAACTGCTGTGCCACATTCTCTCTCTGCAAGCAGTGTTACCAATTACCTTAATTACCCTTCAGTTAGGGGGTTTCATTTATAACATAGTGGCAAGGAGGTATTGGAGAAAGAGTTTCCCTGGCAACCAAGTTTTTAAACACAAGATTCTCTGAGTTTTAAAAGACACTTCTCCCCTAATTTCCCCCCTGAAAATTAGCTTGGAACTTTTCGGATGCTGAAATTTTTAGCATAGCAGTAGGCCAGCACTTATGTCTGAAACCATACAAGACCTAGATTTCTCCCCTGCCAGAGGCAAGACCCTGGGAAGCTGTTCAATTTCCTGTGCCATTTTGTTCTTGGTGGATGTAGGCAGGGACTGCAATGACCATTATGGAATGACCACGGACAGCGGCATTTTGCGAGCCCACGGTCAGTCCCGCTCCTGACGCCAACCCGTGTTCTGGGCTCGGGTCGTTCAAGATCCCTGTTGGCCGAGTTCTGCCATGTGGGCTTGATGGGGAGAGCCCTGGGCCAGCAGATGGGTCTGGGCCCATCTCCCCAGGCCGAGGAGGATGGCACCAGCCAGCACCCCAAAGCAAATAAGTTCAAGGTCTGCTCTGGGTCGTGGCTTCTCCCACTGCAAACTTTCTATCATCAGCTTCCCGTCTCCCCCCTGCACTAACAAAATGAATCCCAGCTCAGGTGCACGACCTGTCCATAATCTGCTCCAGCCTGGGGGCGGCCCGCTTCCCGCCATCCACACGCTTTGCTCTGACCAAGCCACACTTCCATCCGCTCAGCCCCCGACCGTCTAGACGGCACCTACTCCCTAGTCGCAGTGCACCCGTCCCCCAACATTCCACCCTCCACCCACCTTGACCATTGTCCACACCCTCCCCCCCACCGAGTCCCCCTGGAACCCCTCTATTTTGCCCTTTAGATCCCGGCTTTCCAAATTTGACTTCGTGTCGTGAGTACCGCTCAACTGCTGCTTCCTCTGAACCTTTGTGGCAATGTGTCTACACCTCTGGGAGCCATCCAGTGTTTCTGCTCTGTGAGGCTCAGCCATTACTTTGTCTTGGAGGTGCAGGGTAGAGTGGAAACACGAGGCAGAGCTCATTCAGATTCTGGCCCTCACAGCTTGGTGGCTGCGTTGCCTTGAGAAGATGGAACGATGGATCAGGGCGGCTGCAGAGTTTATGTCTAATGGACCCCACGGAGGCCAGATGAGCCCCTAAGTGGAGGGTGGGTGGTCCATTGGGTGGATGAGGACGTGTGGAGGCCTAGATGGTTGGAGGGTGTAGGAACAGATAGTTAAGCAGAAGGATAAGGGGCTGGGTTGATGGATGGAAAAAAGGACGGAGGAGGGAGGGAGGCAAATGCAAACTGCAAACGTGCCCGGCTGCCCAGGCAGAATTACAAAGTCTGGGGGGTGGACCAGCAGGCTGGCCATCCAGGAATTCTGGACGGGGCAAAAAGCGTGCGTGTGGATTCTTGGTCACAGGAAATAGCGCTCCTGATAACTGGAGGCTTGAAGTTTTTCAGTGACCCTGGGAAAAGGACAAAGGCTCCTGTGGGACCAATTCATTAGGAAGGACAGTCCTGATCAGCTCACCTAAGCACTTGGGCCGGCTCTAAATGTGAGGCAGTCAGAGGGCGTTCAATAACTATTCATTGGAAAGTGACGGATTGATTTTGGAGGCCTGCCATTCTAGGGAGGCCTGGCCAGCTGGGAGCTGCATAGGCATTTCGCTCATCAGGAGCACAGTCTCTCATATTCGACAGCAGGAAAAACCGACCCTCCGGTGAGCAGTGAGCAGCCCAGCCTCCGGCCTCCGGTCTCGCTCCCATGTTTGCGCCGTGACAGAACCCGCACCATAGAGGGGCCCGGGGCACATGCTTCCTTACGAGAACCAGCACCCATGGCACAGGGGAGGCTGAACTTCCTCTGACCCATCTGGGTTCGGGATGTGAAGGACCTCAGATTGGAGCAAGTCAACCCAAGGCAACTTGAGTGATAAGCCTGTCCTGGGGATCAATCCGCCCCCGAATCCAGGAAGGCCCTATAGATCAGGGACCTACCCCAAGGAGCTGTTGGGGAGGGGGTGGCGGTGAGGGGCAGCGCGAAGCTAGAAGGACACGCGAATACCGTCTCTTTCCAGGAAGGACCAATCCTGCGAGATGCCCGTCACAGACACACCCAGAGGCCACGGGAAGGTGCCAACATCTCCAGCTTGCCGGCTGTCTTCACCCCAGCCTGCGAGGGCCATTCTGACTTGGACAGCCATGCAGACTCTCGCGGACAGCTGGGAGAGAGGACGGTGCAAACCCCAGGGAGGGCCCTTCACACGCACCGGGGGGAGGGCAGTGGGCTTCCGGCAGCTGGCAGCTTGGTTGCCAGACGGGACTTTGGGGCCTCTCATTCCTGAGCAGTGCGTCTGAAAAACTCACAAATTTCCTAACATCACTCGGGGAGCCTTGATTGTTAATAAAACTGTCTCTTTACTTCTTCCCTCCAGCTGCCTCCCCACGAGGGATGCGGGCGGCGGGGGGTGGGGGGGCGGGAGGGAATCAGGAAGGGGGGGGCAAGGGGAAGACAGATTCACTCTGCCTTATCTCCAAAGCGTTCAGCTAAGTGCCAGAACATAATAAGTGCTCAATAAATAACCACTATTAGAGGAGGAAGAGACGGAGGAAACCAGACAGGTCAGAATTTAATTCTGCCACGCAGGTCTATTGTGCTCCTGTCCAGGGAAAAAGAGCGAAAGAGTATCTCCACTTTCCATCTCCCTCTGCCTCCGAGGCTGACTTTGCGGTGGTGTCCTCCTGTCCCCTTTTGCCCGCAGCCTGTTGAAAAAAAAAAAAGAAAAGAAAAACCAAAAGCCAATCTGGCATGCTTGGCCGGGCCTCTACCTCCCCAGCCCACAGCCCCTCCGACTTGATGTTTAATTTCCCTGGGTCGAGAGGAAGCGTTCTGATGATCCAAGTTAATTCAAAATGTAAATTTCATCTCCTATCGGCTAATGGCTCTGAGCTCTGCTTTACGTAACGGGACAGCAGCTGCCTGATGAGTCACCGGGGCCTCTGGTGCCCCTGGTCTCTGCTCTTGGTGGTGACGCAGCCCTCGCTGAGGCCTGAGACCGCCGCAGCCTCTGTGCCCGCCGAGGCCAGACTGGAGTTCACCTGGGGCGGCGGGGGGCTCAGGGGGAGGAGCAGGGAGTTTTACTCATTGAGGGGAGGAAGGTTTATGTTGATCCCGGGGGCCGTGCTCAGCCTGGAGGCTCAAACCTGGAGAGACCCGTCCCCCGGGGCCATTTTGGGCGGCCGGTGGGTGCGTGGCCCTCAGCCCCTGGCAGAGAACTCCACCGTGAGCCAGGGGCTCCCACTGGGTAGGGCGAGCTGTGTTCACCCGGACCCAAAGAGCAGCCTTGAACCCTGCAGGGGTCAGTGCTTGGATGGCAGCCAAGGCTTCCAGCCGCTGGGTGGTTTGTAGCTGCTGTGGTCCTGGAGCCGCCCCTGGGCCCCTGAGTGGGTCCCCTTCATCTTCCCGGGGGATGCTGAGGGCTCCTCTCAACTGTCCGCCTGGGCTTTTGCCCGTGTCCTTGAAGGCAAAACCAGCTACAGGCTGGGAGTTCCCACCCCCCTTCGGTGGCCCGCGGGGAGACGGAGGGGGGCTGGGGGGCTGGGGGGGCGCCGGTGAGTTTGGGTGTCTGGTGTCACTCCATCCTTCCCGGGGACTTGGCATCGGCCGTGTTGAGCAGCATGTGAGGGGCAGATGGTGCGATTGAGCGTGAACAGGCAGCGGGGGGGCGTTCCCGGGGTGGGACCGCAGGCCAGCTCAGGGCCTTCGGGTGAACTCTCTGTGGGCCGACCGTGTTCTTCATGCCTCCCAGGGCCTCTCGTCTTCTCCGCCTTGTCCTTCTCCCCACACCTGGACCTGGGCTCCCTAAACCCCAAGTTTAGGGTCCCTCCGAAGAGCCACCAGGCCCCAGCTCCATGACAGGTTGGAGGAAGAAAGACTTCCAGGGGGCAAGGCAGGGCCCTCCTGTGCGGGGTGGGGGGGAGCTCTCAGAGAGGAAGAGACCGTCCCAGGATTCTAGTGGCTGCGGCGGGTACTGGTTTCGTGACCCGGATCTCATTCCAAGCGCTTCTGCTACGGGGGGTGGTGGGGGGGAGGGGGGAGGAAAGTGGACCCTCCTGCATGGCTGGAGCCCTAGGTGTTCAGGGGAGCACCTGTGTCTAGACCTTCCCTGATGTGGTGACATGAGCCAAACCCTCCCTGCTATTGCCAAGCCAGTTTGGGTGAGTTTCCTGATCCGCTCTCAGAGCTGGGATGGTCTCGGGTCTCCTGACTCCGGGGTTCTTCTCTGTGCCGAAGTGTGCGGTTACAGCCTTGGACTCAATGCCAACGCAAGCCGGCCTGGAATCCGAGGCTCCTGGTGGTCCCAGCACTGCCACCTGCTGGCCTCACGGCTTTGTCAGGCTTCTGTCCTCTGGCCAGTGTCTCCTGGAAGTCGGTGAAAGAAATGATTCTTATGGTGCTCGTGATAACTGGGAGAGGTTCACGGGCCTGGCATTAAATGACATTGAACCCCGTAATAAAAACAGTCTGTCCTTTTTTTTCCAATTTCTCGGAATCCGCCCGGGCTGCTCCTGCCGCCCTGCCTCCCTCTTCCTCGTTCGTGTCCCCTTTTGACAAGGTGAGAGTGGCCTCCGACCCAGGCCCCCTGGCAGACAACACGTTTCTAAGGTGAGTTAAGAGACACCTCTGTTTTCGTTGAGTGTATTCCCTTTAAAAAAAAAAAAACCACTTTTTGAGCTGTAACTCACGTACCAGAAAATGCATCCACTTGAAACGCACAATTCCACGGTTTTTAATATAGTCACAGGGTCTGCAACCTTCGTGGAGATCTCATTTGAGAATCTTCGGCACCCCGAAAACAAAGCCCGTACCTGTTAGCAATCCCTCCTCGTTCCTCGATGCCTCCCCCTGCCTGGCCCCAGGCAAACACAAATCTAATTTCTATCCCTGTGGATTCGCCTGTGCTGGACATTTACTATAAACGGAATCAATCAGTGGCCGTGTCTTTCGCAGCGGGCATCTTTCACTTAGTGTTGAATTGATGTGGTTACTTTAGCAAAGAATGCTGGGTTTTAATCAGTGGTTGGGAGGCACTATTTTCTTCTAGAACAAGCTTCTTTCAGGCTGCTTATTTTTGTTCCAATTAATCGATCATTTGCTCGAGTTACCAGCTTTCCGTGGGAGGTGGGATGCTCACTAGAACTTTTGGAAAACACAGTGCACTTCCTGTCCGGGGGGCCTGGGGGTACCTTCGCTGTTGGTTCTCTGATTTGGGGAACTTTTCGTCTCCCTCCTCTCTCCAATAGCCTCCAAGCCCCTTCCTTCATCCACCCTGACTGTTCTCAAAACCCCCATCGCATGAAGGAGCGGGGTGGGGTGGGGGGGTGCACGCAGAGCCAAATCTTTGCAAACCGACGTTTGGTCCCTGTCTTCAACGCACTCAGAGGGACAGCTGTGGTCTCAGCTTCTCCCCAGTCGTTTTGTCCGGAAGAAGCACCTACCACGAGTTTAATTATGCAATTAAAGTCATTTTCCTGGGCTGAACAAATATTTACAGCATATTTTGCTGCAAATTGCTTCGCCTGGAGAAAGGTTCTGCCGAGCGGGCTGACGAGCCCGGCATGCATTCACACATTTACACGCCCCATTACCAGGGGGCCGCACGGCACCGAGCAGGTGTCAGACAAGCAAGCCCCCAGGAACAAGCGTCCGTGCAGACACGGTGACAGGTGTCAGCAAAGCAAATGTGTTCTTGGCCCCGCCACGGTGCTACTGTGCGGACCGGTGACGTCCGTTGGTGATCTGCGGCAGCCCCAGATCCCGGCTCTGTGGCACCAGAGAAACCTCGGGGCTCTGTCCCACTGCTGGCGGGGGTGGGGCACGGATGGCGGAGAGAACACTGTGCGGGGACCAGCCCTCTAAGAATCAGAGCCACGTCCATAGTGCACCCGTCACGTCCTGTCATCCGCAGAGCCGTCCTGGGAGGTGGTCCCTGAAAGAACCCGTGTGTGGCACCTCTCTCAAGGGGCCCCCTGTGCTCAGCTTGCTGTCCGAGTCCGGGTGGGAAAACACGAGGCGAAACTTGAGAAAAAGCAGGAAAAAGTCACGTTCTTTATTTCACTCCCTCTGGACTTCGTCTCCATCTCAAGTTCCCTTTTCACCCCGAGGAGGAAGCTTTCAGGTAGTTCACTGGGATGGGGTCAGCTGACTCAGGGTTTTCTCAGCTCGAGGGGATCCTCTGCCCCTGCCCAGCTCCCGGCCAGCAGCAGAGCTCTGGGGGAGAGTTTGTGTAGCCTTAGGGCGTCAGCACTGGGGGAGGACGGGTCCCACCGGCGGGGGCAATGACCAGAGAGAAATCCAGACCCAGGTCTGGGAGCCCCTCAGCGGGGTGGGAAGGTCTGGGGGTCGCACCATCCCAGGATAGGTGAGCCGGAGGCAGTCAAGGGGCCGGGTGGGGTGATTTCAGCTTCTAGACTCCAGCCCGGCTGTGTTGAAGGTCAGCCCTGAGGGCAGTGTAGGGCTAATCCTCTCTCCACCTTGGTCTGAGTGACTGCGTGTCCTTGACCTTGTGTGAGGGCTGCTTGGGTCACTGTGCGCTCCCCCATCCTGCCCCCCAGCTGCCCTGTGTTCCTCCCAGAGATAGCTCTCCCCGGAGCCAGCCCAGGGCTGGGCATCAGGAGCCAGCTGCCGTGGGGGGCAATGAGCTCCCCGCCCACCTGTTGTGCCAACACAGCCGCACGGAAGGCCCGGGACAGAGCAAACGTGTCCCCACTGGGTGCCAGATGCCTTGCTCACAGCATCCCGTCTGACCTTCCCAACCCCCTGAGAAGTTACGGTTATTATGCCCATTTAACATCTGGGGAAACTGAGGCTCAGAGTTTCGTGCAATCACTTGAGAGTACGCTGCTAGGAAGGGGTGGAGTGGGGCCTCACATCCAGACTCTCTGGACTCCCGAGTCCAGAGCTGGGCTATTTTGTCTTATCCTCATAGGCCCCCAGAGGGGGTGTTATTGTCCTATGACACAGGTGAGGGTCACTTCGGGTGACACTGTTGGCCAGAGGCGGAGCTGGGACAGGTCCAAGGTCGTCAGTGTTTACTATCCCGGGGGGGAAGGCGGGAGGGTGGGGCGGCCGTGGCGGAGGCAGGCCCTTTCCCATGGATGAGGGAACCTGGTGCCCTATTTACTGCAACTGCTGACCGTGACGGCCAAGGTCGCTGATCCGGTGCCCTCTGCAGGGGAGTGGGTCAAGGGAGCCCTCTGGGGCCTGTGCCTGGTGGTCTTAAAGCTCTGGAAGGGACAGGCCGTGTGGCACCCCGGGGGCTCCGGGTTAGGGTGGGCCTGAGGAGAGAAAGCAAGAAGAACGAGACCTGTAACCGCCAACCCCCAAATGTGCCCCTGCCTAGCACCCCAGCCCCCGCCACTTGCCACGTGGTCCTCAGGTGCCTCCAGGGAGCTCAAAGGCAGGTCTGTTGTCCCACCTCAGTGTTTGCTGTGTACCTACCGGGCTCTAGTCCTTAACCCAGACTCCAGCACAGCCCCTGAGACGCGTGCCAGTCGGGGGACAGCCCCTGTGGTAGATTCCGGTGGAAGACATCGGCCCCAGCGGTGGTCTGGGCTCCTGTGTGCCGGGGGAGGGCTGAGCAGGAATCAGCACCTGGAAACCGACTTGGCCCGGTCTGCCTGTCTTTCCACCCCGCAGGGACTGGGGCACCGCAAGGTGACATTGGCAAATAAGGTCACAGCATCCTGACCACGACAGCCAGAGCTCCCGGCATAGAAACCAGGACCTGGAGGTGGACGGAGCACTTGCTTGGCCGTTTGGGGAAAACAAGTCAAGGGCCAATGGCAACTGTTGAGTCCTTGTGGTCCCCTGAAAACCTCTATTCTCTTTAAAGCGTTTCCTCTAGGCTGATCCCCAGGCTTCCAGGGCCTGGCGGGAACAGGTTCATATGCCAGTCCCCGGGGCACGTGGGTGATGCCGTGCAGGAGCGTAAAAACTTCCAGGAGGGCCAGCTTGGCCACAAAACCAGAGGCCTGCTGGGGGCCTAGGACAGGACCCTGGGGCCCAGGACACACATCTTCACAAAGACGCCCCCACTGTACCTGTCAGGCCCTCTCGGGGGTCCAGGGAACTGCCTCAGAGGCCACCAGGCGGGCAGGGAAACAGAAGCCGGGAACCTGGGTCCCAGCTTCCCCCCCCACCCCCCACCCGGGGGTGGACGCTCCCTTGCTTTGTGTCCCTCCGGCGTTCGGTGTCTGAGTCAGAGCACGCGTCAAGCAAGGGTTCTGTAGCGAAAAGAAAAAACAAGTTTGAAAGCCACCGATTTAAATTAATACAGCAGATGACACTTAATTCCATGAAGTGTTTTTTTTTTTTTTCCCCATCAGTGGCTTTGGTATTGGAACATGACACTTTGTCGGGAGGGCCGGGCCAGCTCTCAGTTCTCTAAAGCTCCGACGGACGCTCAGAGGGGTGAAGTCACTCTAACCAGCTGCCCCCTGGGAGGGGGACGGCGGGTGCAGGGTGCTGTGTTTGCCTGCACAACGCACGTGTGCTGCGCAGGTGCAAATCCAGTCTGCCTCGTTCCTGACCCCCCAGTAAATGCCGCCAACCCCGAGTCTGGGGCGGGGGAGGGGGAGAGGGGGCAGGGAGGGGCTTAAGGCCAAACCACACCACCCGCTCTCCTCACGGTGGCCCGCTGTGGGCACGCTGCTCGGTATACAGAAGGTGCTCAATTAATGCTTGTGCCACAGAACTCCCCTCGGCTTTCTCTCTACTCTCCTCCCTCGTGGATGACAGTTGAGAAAAGTGTTGGTCGACAAGAGTGTAGCGACAAAAGTGCGTGAAATTGGCCTCAATGTAACGGGGAAGGCTGAACCCCCAGACCCAAACTTTTGTCAGGAAGCACGTTTTAAACTCTCCC